>NC_139044.1:9401270-9993770 GCF_965140915.1 Aythya marila | reverse complement strand
ACCTGGACTTGGCATAAAGACACAGGGTTCACCTTACCCCTCAAAATAAGTTGGGAAGCTCTCAAATCAGTTTAAGGTTGTGCCTCAGTAGTCCCTGGCAAGAGATGGACAGACACCCCTGGCAAGAAATGTGCCCTGCCTCATGCAAGCAGGTGCATCAAGGGGGCTGACTTGCCCCACAGGGATATCCATCCCTCTCTGCTGCCTACAGCAGGATTGTAGATGACTCCTTAGCTATATCTTTGGCAACTGAAAGTAGGTGGGATGAGCTGGTTCAAAGCAACTGGGAACACACAGCACCTTCAGCAAGTCATTTGATTGCTTCTCTTCTATCGTGAGGTATAGAACACAAAGTGCAGAACATAAAACAACTGGGGAAAAGCAAACCTGCCATTACAGTGTAGGGCAACATGGTAAAAGAAAGGTTGAGGGTAATATATCTTTTCTGCCCCCAAACCCAACTTCTTCACAAGATCAACTTCTTCGGTGCAGGCAGGAATCTCCTAAAATACTCCCACAAGAGGCTGACAAATTCCTCCTGGCCCCCCAGCAAAATGTCAGTCGAGGCAGCCCAGCAGCCCCGTGCTGCCTGTCTCGCCTGGTCCATGCATGATAAGGGTGGGAAAGACATTTCCTCTGCCCCCACCTCCCCCCAGTGCACCGTACAAGGCAGGCCAGAAATTTTATCCTTCAACTGTAAACTATAATACCTGGTTTAAAATTATATTACAAGCCATTAATACAAACGGAGGGTTTGGGAGGATTTTATAACCCACAAGAGATGACACTCATAGGTTATGATGTCATTCAAACCACTTGATAATATACTGTACTAGCTTGCAATATTCCAAAAGCAGCTATTAAACTAAATATAGATGAGGCACATGTTGCTACAACAACACAAAATATTATGAACAGCAGTTCTCAGAAACATATGGCTACAAACCTGATTTTTATTTATTTGTTTAGTCACTTTTTTTTTTTCCACGTGAGGTAAAAACAGCTGCTTCAGTCCTCAGAAGGTGCTTACACTGTGGATTGAATTTAAAATTGCCGTAGTGCAAAAAAATAAAAGGCTAATCAAACACTGAGGCAATCCTACAATATATATATATGTATATATATGATGTATGTAAACTGCAACACTCCTAGACAGAAATAAATCAGTCACAGCCATTTAAGGTAATTCAGTTGCATTACCTTTCTTTTCATACCAAACTTAAGAGTAATAAAAAGAGAAAATGTAAATACTAGTTCCTACACTTTTGTAAGTCACTATTATCAAAACAGAGTGCTTTAATTATATTTCGAGACTAGGGTATGGGCTGAGTGACAAGATTTACTGGAGGTCAACGTGAGCAATAACCATTTTTCTTCCCAGTGAAAAATAATACCATCAACGGGAGTTGTTAAGAACTATTTAAATGGCTGAATTTAAAGGCTTCTGTAGGATACTTAATGAAAGACGTTTGGTCATTCTGGTTCGAGGTAAAGATGTAAGAGTTACCAGAGTCATGATGATGATTTTGATTATTTTATACATTGCCCTGTTTCAACCCCATATTATGAAGAGGTGGATCTCAGCCCTCTCCTAAAGGGTGCAAAGTTTCAAGGAAACAGCCTGAGGAGGCTGCACCTCCATACTTAGAAGAACATTACAAAAAAGGGGAAGAAAAACACTTCACAAAAAAAAGGGGGAAGAAAGGAAGGATCCCCACCAAGCAGAAGGTGGCTCCCGATGGAGTCAGACCTACTGATCAGCAAAGCCAGCAGCCCTTCTGAGACAGATATAAAGCTGGTGGATGGAGTAGGAAGCACAAATCCCATTTTCAGCAGTGGGCACAAAAACTCACCTTTGAAATCCAGCAAAACAAGTACTCAGCCACATGAGTCACACAGGAGATTTCAAGAACAGCAGTTGACCCAGGGAGTCAAACAGAAGCATTATCCAAGCAAGACAAGAACGCAGAGTATTTCTCTGGGCTTGAAATCACCAGTTTGTTTTCTTGGATTTAGCACAGAGCACAGCTAAATCCACATTCTCAGCTGAATGTGGCAGCCTGACCTGAACCGGGCTAAAGCAGGGCATTGCTATCCTTTTTTTCCCCCCTTCTCTTTTTTAATGGTACAGCTGAATGCTCTCTCTTATAATTAAACATTTGAACATGTTTTAATATAAATGTAATAGATTGTTTTCTTACAGGCTGCTGTTTAAAGACTACTTTATAATAAATATTTATAAGTATTTATAAATAAAATATTAATTGCTTAAAATGACATTTTAATGTGGTGCTAAACGTCCAAGGAATGCTGGGCTACATGATGCGATCTCAGTTTGGGATTTGTGAACTCGGAGGCAGTAATGGCAACCAGTGAGATTGCTACAAATAATCCTTGTGTCAAGAACCTTCCATAGGAGTTCAGTGAAAGTAGTATGTAAAAGGACTATACCAAGGGACAGTATTCCCCTGGCTGTAAAGCAACAGAAGTGAGTAATACAGCGATATGAATGGAGAATTGTACTTGGAGATTCATGGCTTTATAGGTCTATGGTGGGCAGAATTAGAAGTCAGGGTTCTGGTGGCAACAGGAGGAGAAAGAAACCACTTAAACCAAGAGGTTTGCTAGCACCCTTTGTTTCCACTGAAGCATCACCAGCCTTTTGGGGAAACAGAACAGTTGACAAATTCGCATCTAAGTTCATGCCAAGCCTGTCCTGCATTTCACCATGCTCCAGAGCAGCAGCCGCACGCTAGCCCCCAAGCACTGTACCTGTACCCAGACGAGCACAGCTGGAGCAGGGACAGAGCGAAACACTTGGGTGGGTTCCTTGGGAGCAAAAAACTGCGAACATTATTGCTACTTTGCTTAAACGTGCACATCAGCGGTAGTGTTCTTCAAAAGCACTCACCATTTGCTGAAATCTGCTTCCTATGTCACAAGGGCGGACAGTTGGTATTTCAAATGTAGCTATTAATTGAACCCTATAAAACATACCTCTCTATCTAGGGGAAAGCTTTATGTGAAGACAAGCACATCATATCTCAATACCACTAGTTTTCATCAACAAAATATTCCGGAGGCCTTCACCTTAGTATTTCACCTCTGGGCTGCTCAAAAGAATTAACCCTATGTACACTGTCTGCCAAAAAGAAACCAAAACCACATTTTCATTTCTTTTGTTCCATCTTAGTCGTAAGTGTTCAGTACACGCTGTGTGCCGGGTCTGAAAGAATTATGGCCACACGATAATACTACTACATGCTCATGACAGCTGGAGGAAAGCACCGTGTTTGGATACAAATGACAAGTGTGGTAAGGTCCGCAACGCACCTTCAAAGGGTGCCAGTGTCAATTACCTCCGAGCCTCTCCAACAGCTTCTGACAGGGCAGTGAGAAAGTACCATATTTAATCTACTTACAGCTAGGCTGGACAAAGCGCTAGAGAATATACTGTACAGGGGGAAAAATCTGCGTCAGCAAGGGGAGGGATGAGATGATCGAATGCAGAAGAACTTTTCTGCCTGTGATTTTTACGATTCTCCAATACAATTTCACAAATAATGGGTCTGAGAAGTGATTCTCAGCACTTGTTTTGTTCTAATAAACCAATAATGTAATTTATGATGAAGTTGTTGTGTAGAAGGGGAAATACAAACTGAAATACAGAAACAACTAAAACAAAGAATTAATCACACCGATCCTATCTGAGGATCTAGGAAGGGAGTTTATTTCTGGAAAGGTTCTTCACTTGGAATTAACGGCTTTACATAAGACATTCTTGGTGGAATAAAAAAAAAAAAAAAAAAAAAGAAAAAGCAGAGAACCACAAAGAAATCCCAATATTTGGGGTCATTATTTGGGGTCAAACTTTCCAAGCGGGCAGCCATAACAAAATCCATCACCATAACCCATTTGCCTGTATAAACACCTGAAACCACTGACAGGCCTTCTCAGCGGCCAGCTGGAGAGAAAGGGCCAGCCGAGAGAGGCGGCTCGCCAGCCTAGGACGTGAGTCAGGGTGAAGTCAGTGCAATGACTCGCGTCTTTCTAAACCGGTCACTGATCTAAGCGACTTGTTGAACTGGTGGCCGTGTCTGGGGGCGTGGGATTTCTCAAAGTAAATGCCAAAGTTCATGAGATACTTTTGAGAATACAACCTTTTAGTCTGCTCCCCTTTATGGTGTAAGCCAGACACTGACTCAAGCAGGTCTCAGACCTGCACTGAATGTGGCTTGACAGGGGCTACAATTTCTTTGAAGTCCACTGTGTTGTTGGAAGGTGTGGTGATACAGCTACAAGCTAGCAATTAGCTTTTGGGGTAACTAGGTCAGTTAAATTCCATTTACTACATAATAAGATCTCGCATCACATCCTACTGCCTCACAAAGCCATTACTAGTGACAAGAAACCACATCATTACATGTGGTCATCTGCAAACCTCAACAAGGATCTCTGGGAGGAGTAAACTGCTGTTTAGAGAAGTATCAATGAGCACATGCTGAATAATTTCACCCCTTTTATGTACACCGTGTCTGCCTTCTGCGGTCAGGCATTCTCTTACTTCTTTACGGTGTGCAAGGAGGAGTTTGGTTAATGGCTTGTGTTTGTTGAAGGGATGTGATTAGCATATAAATAGTTGATATTCAGAAGCATTCATATTTAATCAAACTGGGAAAATAAACCAGAGTAAGAGACACACAACTCCCTTCTATCAGCATCATCCAAAGACGTCTCCTTAAGGTGCTCACAGTCAGAGCAGGGGGGGGCTCTGACCACAGAGATAGAGGCCAGGACACACGGCTGCCCCCACCCTACCACCCCTTCTCCCCAGGCAGTACCCTGACTGCAGACTGCTGACACTACAGCACGAAGTTAATTCTGGCAACAGTTTTCAGGGTATCATCCATGGGGACTGTTCATAGAAGGAGAGAGGGTAACATGATCTAAATATCCACCAGCCTCTCCTTGGCATCATCATAAATATAAGCCAAGTAGAAAACAAACAAAACAAGTTGCTAAACTAAGAAAACACCTTAGAAGTGCATTAAGGAGCTATTCCCTAATACTTTGTGAAGTAAAGTAGAATTGGGACTGCTAGAACTGGTGGTGAAAATATTTTCAAATTAAAATAACAATTGATACAAAGACACAAGGAAATTTCAGTTTTGTGCCAGGACTCTTTCTTCATCAAGTGCTTTCATAAATATTCTATTTAGTTTTGAGGTGATTCAGCTTATACAAAATATTTCAAAAAAAATCCACTAGTTCCAATCCAGAACTACTTAATTTTATATAACATCATTTTAATGTCACAATAATTTGGTCAAGCCATAGAGAATATGCTTCAAGAACAGATCTGTTCAGAAATTTCACACAGAATTTTCCTTTGCTGTCTCCACTTTTGATATATATTGTCTTTGTGATACTTGCTCTGAAACCCAGACTAGTTAAAGAAAACTCACTCTGACAGAAGGATTTTTGAAGCTGTTATTTTAATCTTAAGGTTTACATACCTGTCAGAGGACAGCACGTTCATAGCCTTTACTATTGTTCACAGATTCTTTTTTCCAAAGTCTATACATAGGTCTCAAGGGCTCCTGCTCCTCAAGGCAAATTACCTCTGAGTGTTTGGATTCACCTCCAACTCTGTATTTTATTTTTTTCCCCACGTTTCATATGACTGTTTCTTTTCTTTTTTTTTTTTTTTTTTTTTTCCCTCTTCTCTTTTCCTTATTTTCAACTCCTGACCGGGATCCTTAAGGGAAAGAAGAAAGACACTTCGATACAATGATGATGGGTGACCTTAGAAAAACACAAATAAATAGACAGGGATATTGTAACGTTTCCTTCACACTGTTTGACTGTGCTACTGATAGGTGAAAACATTGTTCTACAAATAAAAGCAAGCCGTTCAAACATCACTTTGGCCCCAGTCTTGTTCTCAGTGATGTAGCTGAGGATAGGACCTGTGTCCTCATGGGCCCTTCACCTAGTCAAGGACTGAAGACAAACAAGTTAATGGAGAGGCATCAATACAGCTGACCAACTGATTCTTCCATGAGACAGATGATGATGTGCAAAGATTAGGAACACAGGTTTTGTTTGGGAGTTTCAGGTTTATAACCCCACTCTTTAACAGTTCGCTCTCTCCAGACCCAAACACTGATTCATCATCAGTGTTACAATAAGTTTCAAAGAGTTTTTACTAGTTTTGTTGGAAACGTTTAGTGACAGAAAACGGGAACAGTTTTTAAGCAATCAATGGAAAAACAGTAAGAAGATTTAAAATGTGGAGTAAAAAAAAAAAAGCTAGGCAGAAAGATTCAGAAAGATGTTTAAGTTCATACACGATTTTAAGGATATAAGTACCATCTGAACTGAAGCTGCTATATACTACGAGGACCTTACAGGTTACGTAACCCATGAGTCATCTGTCTCAATTCTGCCAATAAGCCTTTAAAATAGTACATATACAAATAACTTTTCATTCATGCAAATGAAGGTGATTTTTAAAAGGCAATCTTCCTGTTAAAGACCCCAAGAAAAATTAACAAGATTAGTACAAACTTTTTTTTTTCCCCCTCCTTTCAGGGGCTAAGAACAGGACATTGCAGCTCGTATGCACTGGAAAACAATTTATCTGCTTGGCCCACTCAGAGCCCTGGAGAGGAAGGCATCAGAAGAGCCAGGGATGGACATCAAGAGGCCTACTTTGTGACAGCCTGGTGAGGGACAGGAAGGAAGAAACAGGCAGTGAAGAACACGACAACAAAGAAGCTGAAGGAAAAGGCCCAGCCTATTTTCTCTGAGAAAAATCCTGGCTATCCAATGCAGAGGGAATGCAGCAGAGTTATTCTGCAGTATCTGGAGGTAAGGAGATGAGCCAAATAACAGCCTTGTGAAACACAACCAGAAATTCAGCCAGAGACAACATTGATTTTTTTTTTTTTTCCTCCTCCCCCTCTCTCCCCTGGCATGGAGGAAGATATATGCGTTTAGATCAGCTCATGCCCTTATTGAGTCTTGAGCATAGAAGGGTCTGACTCAAGCACTTTCCATGCAGTCTGTAGGATTCCTCTGTGCACACCGGGCAGATAACTGGGATAAATTAAGACCCAGCCTGTGCCCTTAACCTATAAGACAATTCACCCCCATCATATTAAGTGGTTTTAAAAAGGAAAAGAAAAAGAAGCAAAGAAAAGAAGATCCAACTTGCAACAAATCTTTCTAACCACTGGGTTAACATGGAGTGTGATGTTTGTATGACAGATCATGATGGGAGGTGGCAGACTTTCAGACCTTGGCTGAGAAGTAAGATCAGCTGGAGGTAAATGATTTCTGTGAATAGGTGGACATCATACAGCCAAAAGACTGATGATGGAAGACAGAAGGATTTTTATTTTGCTATATTATACCCATCTGTGCATGTGTAGGTATCTTTTTAATTTATGAAGCAGCAGAAATAAACAATGACGTTTAAAAGTGTGAATAACAAATGCCTTAGATTTGCCGAAGGAGACAGAAAAACTAATCATGTGAAATATGGACGGTGGAAAAGACAACTGCCCAAGATACAATGTTATTCCTGACCTAGCCCTGTCCTCATCTTTCATTTCCTACACACTACATCGACCCCTGCTTCTGCTCCGCACACAGTGCCAGTCTCCACGCCCATCCGTCAAGCCTTCCAACAGGCACCTTCTGTGTCATGCCAGCCCCTACGCACTGAGTGAGTTCCCTGTAAAAACCCACAAGGTCAGTGGCTACATTCTCCTGCTTTACGTCCCCCCTGAAGCAATCCATGCTGCCCCATCTGGGCAGGGTAAGACGCTGGCGAAGGAGCTAGCGTGCTAAAGTGGCTGCGAGGACACCAGCTGAGCTCTGCTGCCATCCCTTGGGACTCCCCAGCCAGCTCCACGTTCACCAGCACTTGCTTTCAGTCCCCATCCCCTGCATCTGCGTGGTCCAGCAGACAGCCCAAGCTGTGCGTGTGCCAGCTTTGGGGACATGCCCCAGTTGCATGCTTCCCTTTGCTCTAACAGGACAATTTCACATTTATGCACCTGTGTAGAAGAATACGAGAGAATCAGGGCTGGTAAACCACTGCTGGCTCCCTTGCTATCACGGCTCGGTGGGCTTTTCCTTTGGAGTCAGTTCTTCCTTAAGGCTGCCACGTCCCTGCTTCTCTGGTAACACCTTCTCAGTTCAACAAACGCATTTTCAATTCAACGAGCAGAGGGTAGAAGGAGAGCTGCCTATGCATAACGTTCATTGTATGCAAAAATTAGCTTGCCCCCACAAACTCAGCATACAGCAAATGACTCATCTGAAAGGCTTTGGCTAAACTGATGACACAGAAAGACTGAACTGTATTAAGGTTAATGAACTACAGGATGATGATTTATACTAAAGAGAACATAACACTTCATGGCAGCTGAGACAACGTTCACTCCTTTTCATTACTTTCCCGCGGACAACCTGACACAAAGAGCTGTTGACAAGCATACGAAATGGAACATAAATACTGCCTACTATCCACAGCTACACCCAGGAGACCTCTGCAGAGCATCAGGATATCCTCTGCTCTTTGTTCCTTGCAGTAAGTGAAATGTGGTCTCTTAAGCCAAAAGCCTACCTGAACTTGTGGGGAGATGCCCTCATCTACCTGCTGCTGAACCCAGAACGGCAGCTTCTTCCAGACATTAGACATGCATCATTGATACTCCCAAACTGCCCAGAAATACCACTAAACCTTCCCCCCCCCAAAAAAAAAAAGCAAGGATTGAGAATTCTCTTTATAGATGCAATGTGTTCCACAAGGCAATTCATCACTGCTGCCGCTTACTGAACGAAAGAGCCAAGAGCCATGTGTCTGTGCTATTCGTGTTTCTGGTGGAAACACATGCTTATTTATTTATTTACTGAGAAAAGGGGCACAGGGAAGGGCCATCAGCTCACTTCTCAGCATGGCAGGCAATATGGCTCCCAATTTGCCTGCTCCTCTACCTGCTACCTGCTGAAAGCCAGCAGACGTTCTGCACGGAGCGCCGCGCGCCCCATCGGCCAACGCTCCTTCTTACACATCGCTCTTCGACTGCGACTTCTCACACCCTTTTGTGCACGTTTCAGAGGAGCATTACAACAAATATGTTTTCTCTGGGGAAGCCTTCTCAAAATCCTGGATTGAAAACTGCTCCCAAAGCCACGTGGATATGACACGTGTAGAAAGCAAGCAGAACAGAAGCACACGCTGCTGGGCTTCCCTGCCACACACGCCACAGTCCCTGAATGCCAGTGCTGATCTGCTGCCCCACTCCTCTGGCCTGCCACGTCTCCTTCTCCCTGTTGTGTGCTGAGGAACCGCAGCGCTACCTCCTCCTGCTCCCAGTGCCAACGACTGCACTGGAAGCGGCCCATGGAATGAAGTGAATCCCTGGGATTTTTTTAGGCTTCAGAATCCTAACATTCATCTTTCAAAATACCAGCCTGGCTTCCCAGATGATGAAGAGCTATCTTCAGGCAGTGCTGGTCCAGCAGAGTCTCTCTGACCTTTGGACTCGCTTCCCCCACAACAGGGACACCCCAGGGCAGACACTAAGGGCAACAACCAGTGATTCAGGATGTCCTCTAGCAACGAACTTGCACTCCGTAAACAAATGACATTATTAACATGCCCAGTAGAGGCTTGGTTTTGGCTCGTTCTCTCTCTTATTTGAATTAATTTCCAAATAAGACTATTTATGACCTTTATCCGAAGTTGCATTATGCAAGCCAATGCCTGTGCAGGCCAGCGTCTATATTCCAGGGTAGAAGACACCAGGAGCTATGAGGAAGAAAGTAGTTTTCTGCTCCAAAACTAAGCGAAACCAGGAAATGCCTGGAGACAAATAAATCACAATCTCAAGTCAACTGCAATAAGGGAAGGTGGGAGTTTCCACGGCAGGGGAAATGTCCTCTGTGAAGCCTGAAACATTCTCTATGTGGCTCACCCAGAGCAGGTTTCTTTTACTGCTTTTTCTGGCAACCCCTAGATGCAAATGAAAAGAGTTGTAACATGGGCTGGAAAGACTAGGAAGGGCATGCTTGGAACAGCAAAAGACTGTCACAAACGTGACTGTCAGCTTATTCGAAACTTGAATCTTCTCTGGCTTGTTTGCACTGCTGCAATTTCTGTTTCAGCACAGTAGTGAACCACAACGTACATAGACCAAGACAGCCACTCCACAGGACATCCAAATACAAATACAGTTATCCAAAGCTCTCATAAAATGTGGAGTTTAATGATAAAAGCAATAGCAATGGCTGCAGTCCATACAAGCTAGTCTCTCATGGCCAGAGCCAGGCTTCCAAATGCCAACAACCCTGCCATCTATAGTTACTGGCTACTTGTCCCCCTTGTCCCCAAACACCCAGCAACTGAAGGTTCGATGCAGTGCATTTTTAATGACCTTGCAGTTGCTCTTCCTGCTGTAGCATGGACTACAGCTATAAATTTGGTTATCTCTCTCTAAAATTTGATTTGTTCTCGGTTGAACAGAAGCACAGAATTTCCCAGCTGAGTTGCACATTACGGGAAAAAGTGTTCCCTTTTGGGTTTTTCAGCCTGCCATATTTCAGGTCGCTTGACTCTCTACTCCTTGTGTTGTGCTGCCTTCACAGCCCTTCTTACTTGCTCTGTTCTGAGGAAAAAAAAGCATATCATCTGTTTCCACCTGCCATTAATTATTTCTCCCTACACTAACCAGCAACCACTGTAACTCTCCAGTATCCTTAGTGTGCTGGAGCGCCTTCTGTTCCCTAAAGCACTGTGATCCATGGGCATGTGAATTCTGATTTCTGTGCAACTTAATTCTTCCCTATCAAACAGTCTTGCTTTACCATACTCTGCATTACACACTTCCTTTTCTCATCCCAGTATTTAGATGCTGAACTGGGTTCTGATTGAGAAGGCCTGATTTTCCCCGGAAAAATCCTCTTTGCTTTCTAAAATGCCTCACTGGTAGGCATTGCTCAGCCACTGCCAGTGAGCCCTCTTTAAGCAGAAATACTTCAATAGCTCAAAAGCATTTGTGAATGTCCGAGCTCGTAAATGTTGCTGTGTGTGCCTGTAGGTGTTTTACTGGAACAGACACAGGATCTGGCAGGATCGACACCTAAACTGGCAGAGTAAAAAGAGCAACCCACAGAAAGGAACCACTGAATAATTTTAAAAATCACTCGAAAAATGTTTTGTCTATGAGGGCTATTTTATTAATAAAGATGAGAAAATTATGACATAGAAAAGAGATGCCTAGTGATGAATGATAAAAGTTAATTTTTCTCACTTGATGTTGGCATTATCTGGTTCTTTCTTTGCTGATGGAGAGCTTTGATCCACAGGAGAAAATGAAAAAGCCTTAAAGATTACCAGCAGTAGGCCACAGCAGTAGAAGAAAACCCTTACACCTCAGCCCATGTGCGATACTTTCTGCCCCACACGCATCACTGAAGCAAACAGCCACAGGGGCACAGCCTAACTACACTCAACAATGAGATGTTTGCATACAATGAACTGAATAGTAGGTGGACTAAAACAAATCCTTTAAGGTAAGGTATAAGCCACAGGAGGTTTAGCTGTGAGTAGGGACAGATCTGTCCCCACAGCCAACGAAAGGTGAAGCCCAGCTCTGGAATCGTGCTCCACACCGTGCTCTGGGCTTTTCTCAGAGCACCTGCAGACCTTGTTGGGGTGGCTGGCTGGCGCTCAGAGTTTCCTGAAAACAGGCCAGAGGTGTTCACATGTGAACCCTGAATCGGTGAATCAGCTTTTGTAATGTTATTTTAACCAAAAGACGACGCAAGGGTGAGGTATGTGCTCGTGGGAGGGAAGGAGGGGGGACTGAGGGGGAACAGAAAGAAAAAAAAAATAATCATTTTAACTGGAAGCCCCGTCTGTCCCTTTTTACTTAGTGACTTAAACACACAGATGACGATAGCTGAGGGATATTAAATGTGAATCCTGCACAGTACATTTTTAGGAGATATAAAAATCCGATGTACTGTAAAATTTATAGCTTCCTCTGCTTCCCCAAAAAAGGGAAAAAAAAAATCTACCAGTAGAACATATAAATTTTGCTGAGACTCTAAAAGGTGTCATAAAACCTCCCTGCCACAGATACCTACCGTAACACCAACTGTGTTTCTGTAACGTAGATTGGTAATAATTTGGGTTTTGTACATTGGGTGGTAATACTGCGGTGCTTTAGGCAATATGCCTATAATGTCCAACACAACAGAATGCCTGTTGGGTCTCATTTCATGTATATAAATTATATATAATCTGAACAAACACGAATGGTGGGACCCATATATAAACGGTCTTAATATTTCAACACCTACATTTCTTTATGAACCTGGGTGGTTAGAAAGGTGGTTGCAAATGATTATTTCTTTACTAAGTTCACATGGAGTAGTTTGCTCAGTTTAATAATAGTCTATCTTGTTCGGGCTGAACAAACTGGTCCCTGTAGGGAAAAAAAGGGGGGGAGTAATAAATCAATAGCCCAGATGTAATCTTAGGTGTCTAGAATGCAGAGAGGGATTTTGGAGCATAATGGCACTGGTTGTCTATTGTCATTCAGACATGAGCTGCATCAGAAAAGGGCTTGTGGGAACCTGATAAGAGTTGGTCAAAAGTGGGCCATAAATCAAACTCAGGCAGTATTCTGCTGATTTCACACACACGCTCACTGGGAAGAAAAAAAAGAGAAAGAAAAGGTGATAGATCTGCAATTTACTGCTTATCACATCTGCTAGAAGTTTCATAATACAAAAGCCTGACCTTCAATGAATAAACACTCCAGTTGACTACCTGTTTCTGCCTAGAAAATATGGCACTCTAGTCTCCTAGAGCTCAGAAACGCAGCTATGAAAATGATGTGACATCTCCAGGTTTAACAAGCTTCTTTTTGTTGCTAGCGGTTGAGTAGCTGTCACTTTAGTTACTAGTAGCCACTTTAACTTCAGATGCACAGTGTTTATTGAAAGGAACTAGATCCTTATTCCAAGGCACTAATAGCCTATGGGGAAAAAATAGTTCATAGCACAAGGAGTATGGAAAGAGCAATGCCATGGTTCTTCTACTTACATTTACATTTTGCTTCTGCTTAAAGAGAAAATAAAAACTAGCAGAAATGATACATTGATTAGAGAGGTCCATGCTGCAAAACAAATACCTCTGCTGGGATTCTGGCCACATAACATCCACAGGTCACTGGTACCACTCATTTACTTCAGCCATCTGTAAGGGCCATTTGTCAATTTTAACCTTGATCCAGACTCGTATTTCAAAGCTCTGGCAATAGCCAATTCTTAAACATTGCATATTCATTACTTCAATACCAAATACTTAAACCATTTTTCCAATTTTCGTATGGATTGCCAGATCGATGCGATTTTTATCTGATGTTTATTCACTCGTAGAGCGCTATATACATACAATCCATCCTATTTTCAGTTGCACCTTCCTAATGACTTACCGCAGATAATACCTACAGCTCAAGTTAAGGTCCTGTATTCTGAACAAATTAGGAGGGACTGAATTACCGCATTACAGGAGAGATCCTAATAATGCAAGTCGGCATGCTATCCCTTAGCAACTTCACAAGCCTCACAAATGCTAGCCCACAGAGGACTAAACTGTTCTCCACACCAGTATCACAGGAAGGGCAGGAGAGTATGGATTAAAAGAAAGCCAAAAAAATAACTGTAGCTTTTCCCGAGGTGCTCACACCTCGTCTTGCCCTGCACCGGTCTGTCAGATTCCCGGCTCCGTGGAGGAACAGTTGTCTTGGCTTGAGACATCTTCAGCACAGGTTAACTGCTGCTTCAGAATAATGAGCTAAACACTAAAATGGTGGTGCAAGGCAAAAGGAGGCGTTTACTGCCTGAATTTTGTTATGGCCACTATATTGTCTGCTGGGTGAAACCCACCAGTGTAGGTTCAGGGTCCACAGGTAAACACAGGAAGAGGGAAACAAAGGGGCTGACCGGGTAGATCATTCATGAGGGTCCCTGTGCAAGTTGAACTAACCATACCGTACAGCCACCACAGGGCTGGCACCACACGGTCCCAGCACAGCCATTCTTTGCTCACAGAAGGGATCTCACTGCCCCCAGACACACCACAGAAACAAGCTTTATTTTTTCTTGCTCAGCTGCAGCAACTTCAGTGTATTATCATGTCTAACAGCAGCTGTTAGGAGACAAGAAGGATACCAGCACATTTAAAAACCACCATTCCTCTTAACCTGGAAGTAAAATTAATGAAAGCATCTCGGATTTTGATCCTAGTGCAAGTTCCCTGCATGCTTGCTGCTCTACTTGCCACTGCTGTGTAGGCTTCACTGTCGGAGAGGACAACTGTTATCAATCATGTCAGAGCACTTTAACAAGGCAAGCAAGCTACAAACACCTCGCAGAATTTATGTCACTGGGGAAGAGTCATTAATTTGGATTTCCAGCTTCCTGCTCAGGCAAAATTAAAAAACAAAATATTGAATATAGAGTCATTTGATTTAACGCACACAAATAGGTAATTGAGTATATATCTGCTGACCTTCCCTAAGAGGAAGGGCATAAATATTCTGGCTTGGTTTTACAAACCAAACAAACTCTTATAATAAGAAAAAAAGCAATTTAATTATTTTATATAAATATATATATATTTGTTCACCTTGATTTGCTAGATTGATTCCTCTGGTAAGAATTATGTTTGGAAGGGGAAAAGGACTTTAATTTGTATAAAGTGCATTCCGGGAATTAACATTCTCCCTGCTGGAAGGAGAAAAACTGCAGCATTAGATTTCATTGGTACTTATAAAAAGAAAAACAAAACCACTTTTTTTTAATATATATATTCAAGGTTGCTAGTGTGTGTGTGCGGGGGATAAGTTAGATTTTGCAGTGCTTTAACATGCACCTGCGTACCCTTGTTCATCTGCATGTTCTCCGTGTACGTGGTTGCACATGAACAGGTCCGTGGCTTTATTCCGACAGCCTAGCGGTAGCAACAGCACGGCTTTGCTAGTATCACTCTAGCACTGCTTTCTTCACATTAAAATTAGCAAATCAAGCCATTCTGTTCTACACAGCCAGACTCTGAACTCCTACCCTTCACAAACACCAATTACGTATTCCCAAACCCTTCAAGCCCTATGTCATGCCGAACCCAGACCATCCCTGGCAGCTTCCTCCCCAGTCTTATGACAACCCCACTCTCCATGACATGGAATATCTCAGCTCAAGACTTTCAGGACTGCTCCGCACCCCGGTTCCCTTGTTCTTCTGAACCACTTCTGCAAGGTTTGATCCACCTTTCTTCTTCTACAAACCCTGCCTTCAGAAAGCTTCCCAGGAAAACGCAGGGCCTCCCGCAAGGGTCTACTAAAGGACTTTGCCTGCTTTCAAGCCCTTAAAATTACAGTGACTCGCTGAAAAATTCCTTTCCCAAAACAACCAGGATATTCTAATCTTGGCAACTCCCTGACAACTTCATCTGGGGTCTCTTTTTTTTGCTAGAACAAGATCTTGACTGCATTTTACTATTCAGCAGCTTGCACTGAATTAAAAGAAAATAAAAATCTACAAGCCATATGGAGGAAACACGGATTAATCGGTGTAGGAAGCTCACGTTATGTGTACGTGCTTATTAGAAAAAGGGTGAATTAGAAACACTGCTTAGCTTAAACAGCTGACTCATGTTGCTACAGAGTGAATAGAGTCAAAAGTACTCGGGGGCTAATGGAAATATGTCCTTCTCCCGGTCCTAAACCTAGAAATATGTACGTATCATCACAACCTTGTGTCCTGCATAAAGCCTCAGCTGAAAGTTAATTGCTCTGAATCTAGGCTGGGGGTTGGCCTGGGCAATCCTGCCTTACAGAAATTCAACCGCCGTCCCTACACGGAGCTGTCTGGGCTCGTGCTATGCCCACGGAAGAGCCTACTTTGAGGCTAAACAAGGAGAAAGAGCGATCAAGAGGTGGAATGACTGTGAAAGCCCGAACAGATCACAAAAGGGAGCTTAAGGAGAGCTCTTCCCAGGAGAATGGAGAGGATAATTAGAGTTTAGTGAGAGTCATTCTCTTCTCTTTCAACGCAACTCATAAGGGATATGTGCTGATTATCAAATAAAAGAGGATAATGCATTGCTGAGAGACTGTACTGTGCAAATATTCATTTGAAAATGTTTACACTACAAATTTAGCTCGTTTCCTGCATATCTATGCACAGATGGTAATTTTCTCAGATTCAGAATTGGTTGAAAAGTGGGGAGAAAATGCTCACAGAAATGCAAACAATTTCAAAGGGACTTCCACCTAGTAGCAAACCCAGCACTCTGTTTTCAAAATCCTCTTTTTTCTTTCTTCTCCGGCTTTCATTCTGTCAAATAATCATCACCCTTACACACTCCAAGATTTCACAACAGCCAAGCAAAAATACAAATGATTGCAAAGTGTTTTAGAATCTTTTGCTAGAAAAATCTTTTCCTAACTTCTTAAAGCATGGAAAAAACAGAGCATTTTTACCTTACTCCTAAAAATAAAATCTGCTCCTAATTGTGCATTATTTCAATTAGCATGTTATACGAAAAGCAGTGCTTACATTATGTAGATCAGTTATTACTTAAGAAAAGAGACTGGAGTGTGAAGAGTGGGTCCTAGCAACACTCAGCTAAGGAGTTAGTTTCCAACCAAATCCATCCAGCAGTTTCAGTTACACCTAGTGGTTTTTGACCTATCTCATCTTAAGCTCACTGAGTGAGTCAGTGGTGAGATGTGCATGGGAAATGTAAACTGTTGGATACTCTTCCTGGCAAAGTCAGACATACTGTAAACAGATTACTCTTACCCAATTACTAATTTAAGACTAATTTGTTTATGTTTTAATTCTTCTGTAATTTGCTCTTCCTGTAGAACAAATAAGATCTGATCTTGCAGTTAACAGCTACATCCTCATATGCATACAAACATGATGGCAAGGTCACACGAGCTCCGCCAGCCACAAGTACTATCCCCCCTTCTCCATCCAAATTACTAGAATAAAAACAAAACTTATTCTACATTTAGGATAAATAATAGAGCTATTTTACATGCCTGGACAACTGTTTCCTGAGAGTGCAGGTGCAGGACCTACTTACGAGCTCTTCTTCATGTCAACAAGGCTTTTGGAGGGGGTACTGAAGGTTATAGCAACACAAAAGAACTTCACTCCAGAGGATGTGAATTTAGAGCTAACATCATGGGAGTTGTCAGCAACACTGACAGTGAAGCTCGGTTCAGGTATACTTTAACTTTGATCATTCCAATTCCTTCCATGCCTCTTACAAAAAAAAGCCAAGTGTGCTGCAGAAAGCAAAGGAAGAAAGAGCATCACTACGGCAGAGAAGGCGTATTCACAGTCAGAAAAGGGCCTTTTCTGCAGAATAACAAACTGTAGTTTCCACTCTGCACTCATTTCAGGTCCTCCAGTGAAAGGATGTGGCAAAAATGTTATTGCTGAGTTAGGACAAACAGCCTTACCAGCAGGACAGCGTGCTTTGGAGGTCAGCACCGTGATGCTTTGAAAGTCCTTCTCGCAGACTTCAAGGAATAAAATCCATGCAGAAAGACTTTACTTGAGCAGCAGCCCTCATTTCCGCCATGTAAAACATTTCACAGCTTGTCTCATTATAGCATTTGTAAAAACACTGTCTGAGAGCAGTGGTGCATAAATGAATTATTTAAGTTTTGCAGCAAATCACCCTGATCTTGTGTGCAGCTTCTTAATGCACTCTAAGTGAGCCCTAGGAGGCAAATCATAGCAGACAAGGGGTGTAATGTAAACCAAGTTTTATTAGCCACGAAAAGCTACACTACAACATTTATTAAGTATCAAAGACAGTGCATTTAAATAAGTTGGATTTGGTAAATAATAGCCAACGCTGCATCTATCTTCCCTAGTTCCAAAGGCTTTTTTTTTAATTTTTTTTTTTATTTTAGACCAATGGCAACAAAAGCAGCTGTTTATTTTCTTGTCAGTTCTGCTAATATAACGGGTCCTCTCTATTTTGCAAATAGTAATTTTCAGCAAATTACCATGTGTCACAAACAGTCTGCAGCTCCCCAGCCTTCTTACTTTGCAGAGAAGGAAAAGTGCATTAGTGTGTTATCACCCAGCCCTTATCAGAGCCAGCTCCGTGGTCCCTGCTGCCCTCAGCAGCCTGGGAAACACGCACAGCCCCCAGCTCGCTGCCTCGCGCTCTGTAAGCAGGCCCAAAACACCCTCCTCCTATTTGCCTATTTTAGGCAGCTGCTTCTTGTGCTGCTAACACGGAGCAGCCCTTCAGAAACACAAACAACTTCTGCAAGAGCTGCCTTTTCAATGTAGTACACAATTCAAAAGGCAGCTTAGCAAAGCCTTCTCCCATACCTCTGCCTTTTGCTTACCTCGTTAATTGAATCTCAAGAATAACTTAAGCACTGCTTCACATGCCATACAATTATGACACAAATCATCTTATACCTTTGGCCAAGGAGATAAGTCCAAGTCCAGACAGACAATAACAATAAAAAAAATTAAATATACCAAAGTACTCAATGGGCAGACACTCGCTGATAAATATTTAATGCTCTGATAGCGCAATTTGGGTATTTGTGAAATGCAGCCAGTTGTCCTTTGCGTGAGCATCTCCATTTATTTCCCCAGCTTTGGTCTGCTATTGGAGGAAGAAAAAAATAAAGGTAACTTCTCCATGTTCTTCATCCTTCTGAATGGTGATCAAAGGGGTGCTTCAAACCACCCATCCAAACCCACACAAGCTCATAACCGTGACGTCTGATGTCCCCATCCTTCACATCAAGAGGACTCATCCCTCCATTGTGTTGTACCAAAACAAAAAGCAACACACAAACACTACCCAAATGGGCAAAGGGATTTCTCTCTTCTCCTTTAAAAAGTCATAAGCTTCCTACTCAAATTCCAGACCCTTGAACCCCAGTCTGAATTAACTGCTTTCTTTTACTTCCTTCTACAAAGCAGACAAAATATTCATGTGAAGATCCAGTGCCTGAGGAATGCAAGAAAAAGCTAGCACTTGGGCACAGAGCCCTGAGAACGGGGCAACTCACACCGTCTTCCAGGCAGTGAGACACAGAGCAACCTCTGGGTGTGCAGAGAAGCATTTGTGCAAATAAAAGGCTTCTCTCTGTCATCACTTGCGCTGAGCATCTCTCACTAAGCTCAGAGCTCCAGAAGTGACTTGTATCCAGAGGTGACCCCCTCTATTCTGCCCTGGTCAAGCCTTACCTGGAGTACTCTGTCCAGTTCTGGGCTCCCCGGTACAAAAATGACAGGGATCTCCTGGAGAGAGTCCAGCAGAGGGCCACAAAGATCATAAAGGGCCTGGAGCATCTTCTTTACGAGGAAAGGCTGAGAGACCTGGGGCTGTTCAGCCTGCAGAAAAGACTGAGAAGGGATCTCATCAATGTGTATAAATACCTGAAGTGTGGGAGACAGAGGGATTTGGCCAACCTCTTTTCAGTGTTTTGCAGGGACAGGACAAGGGGCAATGGTCACAAGATAGAGCACAGGAAGTTCCGCACCAACATGCAAAATAATTCCTTCACGGTGAGGGTGACGGAGCACTGGGACAGGCTGCCCAGGAGGTTGTGGAGTCTCCTTCTCTGGAGATATTTAAGGCCCATCTGGACGCCTACCTGGGCAACCTGCTCTAGGGAACCTACCTTGGCGGGGGGTTGGACCTGATGATCTTTCGAGGTCCCTTCCAACCCCTACAGTTCTGTGATTCTGTATCAGTCATCCCAGCTCTTTCTGCCCTTCCCAGGGTTCAGCAGCAGAAACAACCATGCTAATTTGGTGAGCAAAAGTGGAAGAATTCAGCCTCAAGAATGTGCGACACCATTGTTTGCTTTTCCCTTTCTCCTTCCTCCTCTTTCTAGAAGGGACCACTGCATTTCCCTCCGTGTTTGTGCAGGCCTCTCTATCAGTGGCTGCATAAACAGGATAACCAGGCTGCTAATTTAAACTGAAGAAAGCTATAGTCTTTTTCTAACTGGAAACATCCTACCATTTTTCCTTAGAAGAAGTTCTTTGTTTTTGCACTGACCTTTTTCCCCAACTTGCTTTTTTTTTTTTTCTTCTCAATTTAATAAAAACAGCCCAGTTTTGAACCAAGACAACCTTTTTTTTTTCAGAAAATATGAACTATTTTCTTGTGATATGAATTGATTGTAGCTATAATGGGGGCTGCTGGACAAAGACTTAATACAATTACACATTGCACAGTAAAAGCAGCAGATAAGTAGGCCTTCTCTGCAGCAGTACACAACAGATGTTTCAGAGGAATGAGCAAGTTTCGCTTACAGTCCAGATGTGTAATATATACAGAGAGAGCAATGGGAACCCAAAGGAAAAATGATGCCACTTATAGCCGTCCATGAAGAGATTATTTTCCTATAGAAAGGAGCAATCAAACAGTTGTCCAACTACTTAAAGCAAGAGATGTTCATCTTTCAGCCATCAGCATTTGAAGAGGTGCTGCTGAAACCAGCCTGGAAATCCAACAGCAGCTTCGCAGGGCGTACTGGTCAGGGCTGCATTTCGCTATGAGCCTAGCTCTTGCTTTCCATACCTCCTTGTAGTCCCTGCAACATCCCTACAGACAACATCCTCACCACCAGGAAAACTAAACCTAACCAACCACACTCCTGCTGCACGGACACAACATATACTTCCAGAAAACGTCTAGGATTTTTCCCCCCCTCTGTGTTTTCTATTACTCTGCATTTATATTCTTACTCCCTATGTTAAGAACTGTTCCTATCAATTACAATGTATGCAATACTTAACGCTCAAATATTCAGCATTCCAAAGTTCAGAAGAAAAGTTCATTACCAAAGGAAAGTATAAACAAGGAGGTGATAAAACGGTCATCATAAAATATGGTAATAATCCCTTCAATGGCATATCTTGCTGTTGTAATTAACTAGTAATACATTCCTCCCATGTTTCATATAGAGTTTTACTGCCTTAATATATAACTGGGGCTCTTTAGCAGAATCAGCACAACTCAATCATCATTCTCCCTCTCCATCTAGTATGACCAAGATTCATTCTTCGGAGAAGTATTTTTAGTTCATAACTTATTAATCCATCATGCTATGATCAGTTATCAGGAGAATATCCAAATTACACTGCCACATTCAAGATGTAAGTGCTGTGTCATTTATTGTGCATGCTTGCTGATAACACAGCCTTGATAGTGCAGCGAGTCAATAGATATATTTGTTTGATAGTTAAGTCTGCATTTTCCAAACAACTACTAAGACTGCATTGTAGCTATGTTTTATAAGCAATTTCTCCCTTTCTTCACCATTCTTGTTTGTAGAAAATCTGATAGCTAGTATTGATTGACTTTTTTTTTTTTTTTTAAAGTGAGCATGAGTAATCACGTCACATTGAGTTACATTTTCTAAGTGTTCCTAAAAATATTCTATTATCCTGATTATTGATCAAAGCAATGTGTTTGGTTTATAAATTTAAGTTCACGTAAGAGACTTAAAAAACAGAGACTGTTTCAGGAAGGCCCAGCAGCAGCAGCTTCACAAACCCTGGTCAAGAATACTTCCAGTAACTTTTTTTTTTTTTTTTTTTTAAGTGAAAACAAACAAACAAACAAACAAAAAAAAAAAAACACGTCATTTGAATCTTTAGACAAATTACTTTTCTTTAAGATCAAATCAGTTCCCAGTGAAATCCTCCTCAGGGAGGACGAGAAGTTAGGCCTGGAGAGATAAACTGCTGCAAGTCATATTCCCAGTGATTTTAGGAGCCTAGTTTTTGCAGCGTTCAGCTCAAAAGACATCTCAGAAAGCCAATAAGCAGCTACTCCAGAAAGCTTTTGAAATCTTGTTCCTTTAAGTTGCCTTCCTCTGATCTCCTAAAACCCTGAGAAGCAAAATGAAATTAACTAGTCATGGCTGAAAAGTAGGGGGGGGGAGACATCCTTCAAATTTGCTTAATTTTACTACAAATTTTGCTCTTTATATGTTGGACACAGTCTCAAAACCAGATGTATTTCACAAATACCCAAGCCTCAAGATTATCTCTGAAAACATTGGACTTGCCAGTGAGGAACTCTCTCTCTTACCATTATCCAAAATGAAAGAAGTTTGACCCCATGCAAATGCAGGGATTCTTCTGGATCTGTTTCTGGTCTTCCGTGTCAAAGTCAGAATTTTAGCTGCCTGCTGTTTCTGCAAGCACAGGGATTATACACAGCATCCCTAATACAGATCATCTGACATTAGTTTATTTTAAATTCAGATTTGGGTGTTTTAATTTTATTTTTATTTTTTAAGGCAGAAAAAATATTGACGTGGAAGCTGGGAGGTATCACATGAATTGGCCAGCTCATCACACTAACTAAAATCCATGAGAACTGGGGCTACAGACATCTCAAAATAAATGCACGGCTCTCCACACTACTCTGTTTTTCTCATGCTTAAAAATATTCTTCCAACCACTTAACTGTTTCATGCTTTGAAATAAAAGCTTGAAATTTGTCAGCAGCTGCTCTGGCATTAAATAAATGCCTTTTGGTACTTCATAAAAAGTTACCTACAGTTGGTCAACTTAAAAGCCTTTAGGGAAAAATAATAAAATCAGTTCACACCTAATCAGAAAATATTTCTTTGACTTCAGCAGCTAAATTCTCTCCTGCCTGCATCTCCAGTGGGTTGGCTTCTGTCTGAAGTTGAAGAGACAAAGCAGGGCTTTCCTTAAAATTTCTTCTTCAGGTGCCAGGCAGGGAAGTGAGAAAATGAAAATGTCTCC
Source organism: Aythya marila (assembly GCF_965140915.1). NCBI lineage: Eukaryota > Metazoa > Chordata > Aves > Anseriformes > Anatidae > Aythya > Aythya marila. The sequence continues at coordinate 9,970,892 of NC_139044.1, read as the reverse complement.
TGCGATCTCGAGGGTCTCCTCCTCACCATTCCCATTGCACTGGCTGCATACACTTCATGTGCTTCACCAGTGAACACAAGTTCCATAAATAACATCCACTTTCTTTACATAATCCTGACTTATTCCCAGAATGAGTCTAGGTTGTATCCTGAACACAAAAAGCACAGAAGAAATATAATGACTTTAAGAGAAGATCACCAAGCAAGGAAGACTTACCCTTAACTTCACCATACTGGCAGAGAAACCATATTTGATATAATTTTGGCAACCAGACCCCAAGAAAGGTCACAACAGTGTAAAGTAGCTATGTAACTGCATAACTGCATGTATTTCTAAGAATGCTCATGGAACTCCATTAGACAGCACAATCCATTTAATAAACCACCATCATTGTCCTGTTCTTGAATTTTCAGAGTTCTTGCTCACTCAACTCAGCTCTTATTTCAGTATTTAAGATTTCCACTGACTTCAGTTGCAGAGGTCTTGTGTCAGTGATGCACATTCTGAAAATCCCACTGGCAACACAACCAAGGGCTGCAGCGTTAGAAATACTGCAAATGGAATATTTCTACTAACACTGGTAGTGGCTATCCAATCTATTTCAGCTTATGTCACCATACTGCAAATGTATTGCAGGGTAATGAAAACTGTCTGGTGTAAGAAAATGTCATTAAACAGTCTAATTTTGTCACTCAGCTTGCCCAAAGTAAACAAGGGGAAGCTCAGCCCAGCTTAGTGCTCCACAAAGCAGTTTCCATTTCAAAAGAAAAAAAAAAAAAAAAAAAAAAAGAAAATTCAGTACTGCAAGTACTCCCTGAATGCACAAATCCTCAAATTAATGTTATGAAATATTTGTATATTTACTAAAATATTTTACAATAATATATCTAATATGAAATACCAAAGTGTTTATATTTCATAAAGAAATTGCTATTAGCATATGGATACATGCTGAAAAATCCTACAGATAGACTAATAAGGGCATGCACGTCCAATTTATAGCCAATGTCCGAGAAACTGTATATACAAAACCTTTTCAGAGTAGATGCAACGGAATTAATACATCAATAGCTGCGTGCATTAATGCAGAATAGAAAGTGTTAAGGTGTAAATGCTTGTGAGATTACTCACATTCTTAAAAAACTTAAAAGTTGAGGGTCTAAGTTCTCTTGCAAAGCAAAACAGAAATCCTTCTTTTAAAATAAATAATCTTGCCAATGAGTTCACCACATTTCAGAAAATCTCATCTAATGATTCCAAGTCCTTCTGCAGAAATGGTATTTGGAGATATTTGTTAAGTATTTCAGGAAAGAATTTCATGAATGGCCTTCATAAAAATGAAGGAGAACAACACACTTCCTCAGCCACACAACTACTGGTCTCAATCTGTCCTTTACGTGGTGGGTTTCCTCACATTTTTAAAAAAAATGGATTATTTTAAAGAACAACTGTTGGGCTGTTTCACCTCCTACTTTTTGTCTGTGTGTGCAGTCACACACTGACTATTGCTGGCGATTTGGGATTTTTAAGCCTACAAGGAGTGTATGGAGGGGAAGGCTGGAGTTATATTTTTTTTTGAGTCTGGTTTGTTTTATTACAGTTCTGTGAAACTTAGTTCATTTATATGGTACTTCCTATAAAAATCTCAAGTTACTTGTTCGCAGTGCTAAGGGAAAAGAGAAGATAGAAAGAATCTGATTTGAAAATACTTAGAAATAATACATAAAATTCTCAAATAGACTTCAAAAATGCAGTTGATTTTTATACGGATTTCAGCGTACCTTTTCACATGTCTAACTCTTATTTTTACTCTGAGAAAAGGGAAAGGGAATTTTATGTGCATTTGAAATAATGATTAAACCTGCTGTTGTGGCTCCAAGTATTTTGACATCTCTATACCGATGCTAATTGTGGCTGCATTACAGGTGCAAAAAACAATTCTAAATTACTTCTTTGGTGGGGCTTCACCTGGAGTTAAGACCAAGCTGTCTTTGGAACAAGAAGCAACTGTGACCTCATTATTTCCTGGTGTTCGGAACTGTTAGCCAACTTCCCGTGTCAACCACACCTATGTAAACTCACGCAACTCAAATTAAGCAAATTGAGTTATTCCAGATTTACATTACTATAACTTGAAGAAGATGGCCTTTCAATGACTTTTACAGGCTTCACTGGAACGTGGATTTGTCATGTTTACAGGAATCTGATGTTTTCATGGCTAAAGAACAGGAACAATGAGGAACAAAAGGTATGCATGAGAAATCATGCTTCAAATATGTTCTATTGAGATTTTCTTATTTATTTTTATTTTTTAAGTCTTCAGCCTCAGGGAACTACATAGAGTTAATATTCTCATGGTATTCAAGTTCCGGGCCAGTAGAAAAATGGTGGACCGACAAGTATCACCTTGAAGAATCCCCTGAAATTCTCCAAGATATGAAACCCACCAGACAGAGGACACATGCATTATGTCAACTGTAATGACCATCAGGAAGACACACTTACTTGCCTTGGAATTCCTAGTGCTAAGTTCATTAGTTAGATTGCAAAAGATCAGGGTTGATGAAGTGATCTTTAAGGAGAAAACAAGAAACTTCAAGTTTCTCCAAGAAAAAAAAAAAAAAGAACTTCAGATTTCCCTTAATTTCCACTGGAAAGCACAACATTCTAATGGTCTGAGGGATAGACCATTGATTTAGTGTCACACGACAAGCATAAGTCTTTAACCTCTGTGACTCTTTAAAAGAGAGAAAAAAAAAAGTTTTCCCAGAAGTGATATCTCCAAAAATTATTATTCTGGTAGCTCTTGCTTGTAATTAGACTGGAACCCAGACAAGAAGTGACAAAAATGACAAAGAAAAAAATTAAGAACAAACATACACACGCACTCTCTTTTCAAAGCAAAGTTTCTCAAGGGAAATATTCCCCATAGATTAAATTCAACACTTGGAGAAGTTTCAGCCCACATCTTAAACAAGTATTTTCAACCTTCATTTGCTTAGCTTGCCATTTGGGAGAGCAGGATGCATCCGTAAAAGAAGGAAACAGACTATGAGACAGGTCATGTGTACAATTAGCTTGCTAAGAATAAATGTTGGCTTGTGCGGAAGACCCACACGATATACTATTTAAGTCTTTTGGACAGAGGTGAATTCCATGCCTAGTGAGTTTATTCCCTGTACTGAGCACTGGAGTCATATCAAATACAATTAGCTTCACTGTAACTCAGTGGAACTCATTACGACTAGATATCACTGAGGCCAAGGTCTTGGCTGGAATCAAACAATAACGGGGGATTTATATGGTTATGGAGACCATCTATAGTTACATTAGACAGGATTAAAAAACCCACACACATTTTTAAGAACATAAATCTCCTGGTTTTAAGGTATAAGCCAACTTTTCTCTGAGAAGTCGGGAAGTAACTTTCCTTCTAAGTAGGTTACTCTGTAGTGGTGAGAGAGATCTTCCCCATCTCTAACCATGGCAAAGTGCCTTGTCTAACCAATTATGATCATACAGGCCACCTCCGCAGAGAAATGGACATCTCATATGCTGAACTGCCCAGCACAGGTACTTCTTTCTTCTCCTGACACAGGATAGACCCTGCACAATGGGATTTTACTTCCTCTAGAAGAATGCAAGCTAAAGGCCACCTGTCTTTACTGGACCTACAACACTTCAGCAGTTCCAACAGCTCCCTTTGTAGATCAGTATTAAAAATACATGAAGTGATCACAGCAGTAAATTGGATCTGTGTTAATATTCCAAACATCCAGAAGTTACTTAGTTCAACGCAGAAGCTAGACAAATTCAAAAGAAAACCAAGGCGTTAACTGTAAGGGCATCAGGCTACAGAGAACCTCTGGAAGGGGCAGCACTGCTAGATGCCTTTCTTAAAGCTGAAACTTCAGCTCAATGCAGGTTGTTGAGCTTGTCAGATAAATTATTGGCTGGAAGTCTTACACCCTGTGCTAGGCAGTAGAGCAAACTAGATGATGCTAATGGTGCCTGCAGGCCTTGCAATCTGTGAGCTAACGATTTTCCACATGCACCAAGAGGCTGAAATTCTCAATTGCTGTCCCAGCTTCTTGCTTCCTCTTACAGAATTTCACCACAGAAGGATATAAATACAAGCAGGGGAGGGGGTAAAAGGGAGAGTAGAAAGAAGGCAAGAAGAGGGGGTTACATAGCGAGGTGACCTTTGGTGTGCTGTGGGAGCATGCCTACTAAGAGAGCCATGGGGATGCCAAGAGAAAGGACAGACTCCATGGGGTCCGTCTGGTAAAATCCATGCCTGAGTTTCACCACGGCAACTGAAGGGAGAGCCCGGCCTAATTTCCACAGTCAATATGTGTGCAGGTGTGCTAAAGCGAGAGATCTCTGCTGCACGACACTAGTGACACAACCATAAAAAAAAAAAAAAAAAAAAAAAAGGGAAAAAAAAAAGGAGAGGAAAAATCAATAATAGCTGGACATTCATTTAAACAAATGCATCATCCCATAAACAGAGCAGCAGCTTTCAAATGTAAACAAGAAAAGGTGAACTTTGTTCACATTATGTCTCCAGCTGTTTTGTGTTTCAAGACTGTGCGCCACAGCTGGGCTGATGAGCTCTGAATCCTGGGAAAAGGGGAAATATTTAACCTAACTTAAACAGAAAGAAGCAAGCCTCAATGGTGAGAGATAACAGGTGGGAGTCGTGCTCTGCTGCTGTGCCTGGAGGGTAAAATCTGGCATGCAGAGGTAGCTTCAGAACAAAAGTCATCACAGCTGCTGTTTGCTGTTCTCCTCAAGTCCTTCCCTATTTATTCAGCATCACTGACAGCACCCTAGCAACATTAGTTTAAGTCACCGTCAATTGTTATAAAATTAGCTCAGGGTCCTGAAGCCAGGGCAAGATGTGGGTGACGTTATCTGCATGTCTTCGTGCAGAATAGATGGCTAAAAATGCACAAGCCTCCCTGCTTCTGCTAGCATACTGCGATGGCTGCAGCAAACCCTGGGTTAGTTGTTCCCAGCCCCCAAACCAAAGAGCCACTACCAGAACAAACACTGAAGTTTACAAGCTATCCCCATCCAAACTTGCAGGACACGTAGTGTTAACATGAATCACGTTCAGATTTCTTAGCATGGGGGGAAAATCTGACACAGACCCTCTGTCTCTTAGTCCTGTTGCTGCTTTCTCTATCTCTAGCTTGCTTTAAAGAGAGGCTTTGAAGATTGCAATGGGGCTGCGGATCTGGGTCTTGAGCTTCCTTTTGAGGCACTGAAGTCAAATCCAGTATCAGCTGAGTTACAGTGCACATTAAAACCTGGTGCTCAGCTCAGGCTCTCCCTTGAGCATGTAGGGCACACCTCACCTCACGTACCATCAGCGCATAACGTGCAAACCTCACTCCACTACAATTCCAAGGTGCTTGCCAGTATGGATTTGCAACTACCAAATGGAACAGGACAACTACCTGCAAAGCAAAAGCATTTCAACCAACGCAGCTTCAGTCCAGCATTGAACCTGCTGCCATGCGCCCCTCCTTTCCTGATTTTCATCAGAAACAAAACTAAGAAATTTCAAACACATTCTGTTGACTGCAAAACAAAAATGCAACAGTCAAAATCCAGCCTCCTCCCAAGCCACTGGCAAGAAACCAAGCAGTTTCCAAAAAAAAAAAAAAAAAAAAAAAAAAAAAAAAAAAAAAAGTGGGCAGCATTGCATGGACTTTCTTAGTATGCAACATTCAGCAAGATTTCTCTCTTTCCCCGGCCCCCCTTAGGACCACCAATATGGATGCAGAAGCCAGTTATTTAGCAATAAAAAGGGCTGAACAAGTATGAAAATGAGTAAAATGGCAGCTTAAGTGGCATACTAGAATTGCCTTGTATGTCAGTTGCATTTCCATCGCACAGCAGACTCAAAAGACTTGCGTTAGTGCATGCGTAAATCACATCATGAGGAGGGGGCTTTCAAAAGCAGATCTGCATAGCACCTCTGTACCCCTGGCACTATTAGAGACTTTGAGAGGATGAAGTTGCAGTCTGGACAAGAATCCAGCACAAAATCCCTGTTGTGCCATCCCTTACAGGGGCCACAAGCAACAGGCCAACTACACCTGTACTTTCTAGCAGAAAGGCCCAGATTTTTAATGATACAAACGTGAAGAGAACAAGGCAAAAAAACACCCTCAAAAACTTGTCCCAGTACCTTTCTGTTGCCCCAAACCACTCACTGCAAAGGGAGGTGACCCTACAGCCCCACTCACCCATGAGTGTTCCCAAGCTCCTAGAGTGAGCGTATAAATAGTGTGAATCTGCTGGCACTTTCTCCTCTGCATGCAGGAGAGCAGCCAGGGTCTCGTGCCCAGCCATTACTCCTTCAGTCAGACGAGAAAAGAGCAGTGCCTGCTGAACGTGGGCACTCCTTAATCTCCTTCATAAAGGTCTTCCCCTCAGAAACATTGCTCAAGCTGCTGCTGAAAACCCCAGCTGGGATATGAGCTTTACTGGACAAGATATTCATTGTTCGATTTACGGCTTGACTGTACTTGTAGAAATGTATTTCATTTCAGCATTAGATGAGCTGGATGAAGGGAAGCAAGGGAGAAGTTCATCAGAGGGTTTCCTTCTTCATTTGATTTGTTTTCTGAATCGCTGAAATGAAGATGTTTGTCGAGCTCAGTGATGGGTAAACATGCTTGCTTTACCCTGCACGCATTTTTTCACTGGTAGGATTTACAAATTCCAACAGTTGCTTTTCTGAAGGAGATACAGAGGCACGCACAGACTTGGAGATGAGAAAAAGGAAGGGAAGTTTTCCACCTAGCAAGAGCCAAAATCTGTTCAAAGTTGCACTTTGGTAAGCCTGCAGTAATCTAAAATCACTTGAGACAGCCTAGTGAAAATGAGCATACAACTGAACTTCATTCAGAGAAATAAAATAAATGGAAAAAAAATAATAAAAAAAAAAAAAAGCATAGTTTGAATTGAGAATGTACAGCCTGAAATTCCAGGAAGAGAAAACCTATGGTTACATTCCCAGTAACAGCAGATCCCAGTGACAGAGCTGTTTTGTAGCAGAGACATATTGCAAGCACCAACTGATAGCGCAGGACGACGCGGCGGTTTGATCAGCATGTGTTTCATTTCACTGCTGAGTACTGGGACTGTCATGAAACCAGGAGAGGGAGGCTGTGCCTGGATGATGGACATCTCTAATGAGGCTTGGTCACTCCGTGTGAAACACTCAACCTTGTCAACCCACGACACACTGCCAGCGCACAATCTCACGCGCTATCATTCAGCTTATAATGCTGCTATGTTTCCATAACGTGTGCTTGTGAGCATATTTTAAAAGCAAAACAGAATTTACCATAGAGATACAAAAAAGTTACCATAAAGGAGTTACTTTTGAGGCTTTCAAAAGTATGTTCAAAGTAACCAGTCCCCCATATAACGTGAAATCAAAGAGTGAAAACCTGCCAGAAAGGATATTAAGACTCTCTTGATTGTGAAGGCTCATAAAATAAATGTGTTGGTTGTTATGGATTAAAGTGTGTACCAAAAAGATGAAGGAACACCTAGCATCTGGAGTCTATATTGTACTCTCTAAAATTCCTAATAGATCTGTGTCAAAAAAAAAGATATACTGAGATTAATAGGCTAAAATGAAAACATATCCCTTCAAGATGAACAGAAAAATGTTAAGCCAGAAGTAACACAATCCCCAGGATTTATGCACTTCCAAAACTCACAAGACTGTCATTCCTCTATGAATCATCATTTTGTGACCTTAAAATTCATCTAAATCTGAAAGATACCCTGACTTTCATTTCGTTACAAATTCTGGATTATAAGAAATTAACAAAAACCATGATCACTGCAAGAACTGGCTATGGCAGTGTTTGAATGCAAAACCTCTGTTGTCTCCCTGGATAATTTAAGAAGGGAATGATATTAGTAACTCAGTAGGTAAATCCTTCCAAATTGATCTAAAACCTTCTTAAAGGTTTCATTATACCTTTTAAAAAGGTCAAGATACTAGTAGAAATTAGCTCCTGTATTAAAACTTGCAAGCATCCCACCACATTCCTACCATTTTTGAAGGAGAATAAAATATTCTGTATTTTGTGGCCAGCAGCACCACCAAACATTGCTACTTAGCTGTTGCGCCCATCACCAATAGTTATTTGCAGAAATAATTATTTTACTTTATTACTACCCTAGTCCTGATTGTCTTTAGCACTTTAGCCTGTTTGTACAGCTCTGATAGGATAGCAGGAACTGTTAAGCTAGCATAAAACTACTTTAGGGCCAAAGTTTTATATCTTGAACCAAATCTGTGCAAAAGGCCTTCTTAATAGAAACCAGAATCAGTATCTCCATGTTCCTTTCACATGGGTTTTCTCATATAAATGAAAGGCAACGATATGAGGATTGCTTTCCAAATACCGAATTGGATAGCCAGCAAGTAATTCCTGTTGAAAGGGATTGCCAGATCCGGGTATTGATCTTCCCAAATCCTACAGAGGGGCCAGGAAATGTTCAGTGCCTCCCTCTTTATTGCTTAACAGGATTAGAAGAGTTTTCTATACTTGGTGTTACCCCAAGAAGCACCTGCCAAGGACTAGAGCCAAGATGCCAGCAGCAAAACAAATAATGTTCTCCCAAACTAGACTCAGCCTTACCCTGCCACACCCAGAAAAGGTCTGCACACCGCAGATAAAGACAGCGGCCTCTCAGAAGGACACCAGGGAAAATTCACCTTCCCCATAACAAAGAGAAGCAGCAAAGAGAAGATGAGCAGAGTTCAGGCATACCTGGCTCCTCAGGAAGCTGGTCAGAGAGGGACTTCAAACGAAGGAAAATGAGGTAGGGGCAGAGAACTGTAGTAGATATGCAGCTGCCTTCCATTAACATCTCCAGGCCTGAGCTAACCATGGGTTTCATTAGAAGATGAGCCACACCTGGCTCCCAATGAATTGTGAATGCCAGCTCTGCTTTTTATGAGGTTGTTGCTTCTTTTCCAAAAAACTTTCACTTGTTAGAGCTAAGAATTATTATTTATTTATTTGTTTAAACTTTATTTCCTCAAGACTGCCCCTCATAGCAATTTCTTTAAGCAGTAGAAAGGAACTCAGATTGTATGTGTTCTGGACAAGAGCTGTGGCACAGCACGTTTCACTTTTATTTTTAATATCTATATATTGTATTTAATTGCTAGCTTGTAATTTCTTTTTATGATGTTTCTCTTCAAAATTCATTAGCAATCATGGAGTATAACAATATTTCTATCCTTCCATCTACTATAAAGACAATATCTGCCAGAAACTGTAGGTAATGATTGTAGTGCTGTTTAAACCATTTACAAAATGAGTTCTTCCTACTTTCAAAATAGCTCAAAGGCAACTAGAAGTGCAATTAATTGGTCCCCTATGATACTGGTACACACAGACTGATAAACTCCATGAGGATAATTTCAGGCGGAATGACTGAATGACTCAGAATTTCAAGTACTTTACATCTCTATAAGGTTTTCAAAAAGCTCTTTTAATTTTGAATATCTTTTTTTTCTTTTCTCTCACTCAAGTGCTGGTTATTTCTCTATTCTCTCTTCCTGTGATTCGGCTTTTGTAAAAGGACTGCTTAATTCCAAAGATGACTGGTCTATTTATTCACAGCAAGTGAGTACAGTAAGACCGAGAAATGGTGATCTGGAGAACATGCCCCATTCCACAACAGGGCAGGTAGTCCATCGAACCCATCTTGACAACTTCACTAAAATTATTTTTGGGGTGATGGGAGAAAGTGGGGGTGAACTTTTGGCATCATAAACACCTCTAGCAAAAGTGTGTGCAATACAGAGGTCGTTTCTTTAGCTTAACAAAAAGCCGAATTTAGAACAGCAGAATTGCCTTCCATCTGCAGAATTAATGTTAATGGTATCCAGTGTTGAGGGTATAGCTTCAAGGACACATAAGTACTATTAAAATTCTTCTCCCCCTTGGATGTGTCTTCCTTTATTCATTTATCTTTGTCTTTTGCTTAGTTCATTCCCTTCTATTTTCACCAGGCACCTTGTTCCTAGAGAATGCCTCATGTATAAAGGGTGTGTGAGTCATTAGGATTTCAGACCTCAGATTCTCAAGAGGATATGAAGCATTGATAAATAAATAAATAAAAACACAACACTTGCCTCTTTTGTTAGTAAAAGATACAGCAAATTACCTCATTATACCGGAGAAAAACAAAACAAAACAAAAAGAGCAGCCAGACAAAAAGATACAAACTCTTGAAAATAAATGTTTGGGAAGTCCTGAGAAATTCTATTACTTCTCCCTTTCTGAAAACAGCTCACTATGTCCGCAGTTCCTAAAGATCAGGTGGAGATGTATGTTTAACCAAGTCGCCCACGCTACTCTTAACTCAGTAACCACTCCCTTGAAATTTCTGAAATATGGTGCCATTGGTACCGAGCGTTAGCAATGATAATGAAAACAAGGCTGCCATTTTGTATTTGGACTGATCAAGACAGGGCCTGCATTATATATACAGCTGCTTATACCCACTATAAAGGATAATTTTGCTGTATTAACTCCATAAATTTGATAGAGCCAGCAAGGCTTCCACTGCATAATAGCTTAATTTTTCATTCTAATAATAACTGGCTGCCAGTTGAAATGAATGGGAGCAAAAACAAACATTTCTGTTCCATGACATGATCCATGACAGATGTACAGTTTAGGAGGCCCTGGGGCAGGGTATTCCAAGCCTCTCCTCCCTTCACCCAACAGCGGTAAAAGCATTAACACCAAGAAAAGAGACTGAACTGTAAAGGAACTCCTAGGAAAATGACCCAGCTATCCTCTACTTAATCCACAATTGGCAATATGCCTGATTTAAGACTATGCTAAGCATCCAGGATTTTCTAAAGTGCTTGCAGACGCTGTGTACAGTATAACATACGCCTGTAAACTACACAGTATGAAACATCCCCCTCTCAATCCCACACAAAGGTTTAGCAGGGCTTTTTGCTTTGACTTCTACTTTATTTATGTTAAGAAAACCTTTTCCTCTTGGAATATACAAAGAGGATTAATAACTTGATTATTACTGTTTATTTTTACAACTTCATGTAATGCAACATGAAAACATGTATCCCTTTTTAAAAAATAAGGAAGCCCACATGCTTGAAGCTTGACAAATTTCAGTGAAAATGGAGCTGCATAGTTTAGTGCCAACAAGTTACTCAGGCTTTATGTGAGTATTGATTTATCTGCTAAATGAAAATGAATAGCCACCACATCTACTGCATTGTTTTGCTGCCTCTGCAAGACAGACCACCTTCCTTAAAGAAACCCTAAGTAGTTTCAAAAGGTGAGTTGTCAATGCTATTTTTGCTGGGTTTGAGTGGAGAGATTTACTCCAAGTGCCAGATATATGTATTCCTACTTTTGAAAAATTGCTACCAGGGACAGGGGGGGTGGGGGTGGGAGGGGGCTTTTCCATATTTAGAATAGTTTTTAACTTTTTGTTTGTTTGTTTGTTTGATTCTTCAAGTGAAAATATTATTAGTCTTGCTGAGAAAAGTGTAAAAGCAAACGTTCTTGCATAGACCAGGAAAGTGTCTGATTGCTGTGCATGTGAGGGCAGGACAGCAATGAGATTCACAGAGGACTGAGGCATTTCCCTTACTGAATGTTTAGTATTAGGGACCTGTCAATGGGTCATTCCTTAAGTATTTTGTTGGACTGCAAAATTCTCTGATGACTTCAAGTAAAGTGTTCATTAAAGAGGTCAATAATTATGGTAATGTCTGAGAGGTTATCCAATTTTATATAAACGAAAAAAAAAAAAAAAACCAAACAAAACAAACCAACCAAAAAAAAACCCACAACACTTACTGTCAAAACTCCAGGAACACAACAAAAGATGATATGAGAACAAGAATTCACCCTATGAAATATATACTCAGGATCAAAAACTGCACATAATGAATGAAAACAGAATGATAAACAGCAGTGTGGCCTTCTGAAGCTATCTTTTGCTGAACATAAGTTGTTGCAACTCAGACCAGAGCAGGCCATTGATGGTTGCCTAATGCTTATCTTCAGTTTTTACTCATCATCTGGGAGCATCTGCGTTCTACCAAGGAATCCTGAGCCTCCATGTGCCAGCCATCTGTACTGGGTTTCCTGCTTACGTCCAGACTCAAGCAGCCAAAGAAAAGCGAATTACTGCTGGAACATCAGAGATCTTTCCTCGGTAGGCATGGATGAGCTCTATGTCGCATACCTAGCCTGGTCTTCAGCCTATGAAAACCCTCCACTTGACGTCTTAGAATGGTTTATTACGTGGACTCTGGGGTATAATTGGTTTGTAACCAGGAACCAATAGGTACTACTGAACAGAAGTGGAGGTAGATGGATACAAGATTTGATCCAGCAGTGAAAAACACAGAAATGAACTGAAATTCACAAAGTGAGAAAAATAAAAAAGATGACAGTCAGAAACCTGAGATTGCCAGTACTCCGGACACCAGGGGAGACTTCAGTTCTTCCTGAATGGCCCTTTTGTAGCTGGAAGTAAAAAGATGATTATCTCAACAGATTGTTGGAAAAGCATGGAGACCAGTTCGTGTGATAACGGTTGGGTCTCTTCATAGTGAGAAGGGTATACTGGATAGAAAAAGCAAAACAAAGAATATGGAGAAGGCAATCCTCCCTCAGGAACTGGGTGTTTTACCACTGTGCAAGGTCATCCCGGAGCACACCTTAAAGAAGCTGAGTAAGGCAACACAAAAAAGAAATGTGGCTGTGCAAGAAAAACTATCTTTCACATCTTGTCAGTTGGCCACGGTTAAATACATGGTTAGAGGAAGGCTCACCCCAGCCCAGCTGACACAAAGTTAAATAGGTCTGCAATGACTGCTGAGTCGATTTTAATGGTCAGTCAGTTCATCCAAATGTACAGGACTGTGTGTGAAAGTACCCTGTCTTTCTAGCGAAGGCAGACACCTGGGGTTTATGCCAACTATAAACCACAGCAAGAAATTCTGTGGGAACACCGAGATGCATGGTATGCTTCATATTGTCAAAGTGGGATTTTGACTTAATGGATCCTGCTTGTTCCACAGTGAAACTCCCTTGATGCAAGGAAAAATGCAAGGTAAGACAGGATAGAAAGCAAAGAGGAAATCCCATCTTTCTGTTGCTATTGCACTTTTGAGCATACTATCTCAGGTATTTTTATATTTTTTAATATGACTACTATGAGACCCTGCTGCTGATAATGTCAGTTTGGATTGAAACAGAACCCCTGAACCAAAATCCTACTCAAAGTATGATTTAGTGTTCGAAGGAAAAGCATGAGTTTGAACACCTTGCTCTTAACACTTTCCTTTGATTCCTCTAGAACAGACAAACATAGAATCATAGAAACATGTCTGTTTCTTTGCATTTGAGATGGGGTTTGATTTTTTTTCTTTTCTTTTCTTTTCTTTTCTTTTTTTTTCATCCCCCTCTACATGCACCCTCCATAGGAATGCTTTAGTTTGTCATTCTGTTCAAAAAACCCCACCAACTATGATACTAATAGCATACATTCTTAGTGGATATGCTATGCAGGAATGAAGCAATTTATTGATGGAAAAAATCCCCTTTTTTCTGTTATTTCTGCAGAATAACGTGATAAATTCTTATTGAGGAACTTTACTAATATTAACCTTAGATTGGTCCTCCTGTCTTTGTTGTGCAAAATAGAGGCATTTTCCTATTTTAATTTTATGCATATGTGCATGAATGCTGAAGTAATATTCACATTCTGCCAGGCAGTCCCATATGCCAGCTTTTGCTTTCTGCACATACACCAATCTCAGGTAGCAAATGCTGTGAAGCCAAATTACACATTGCTTACATTTGCATACATGTATGCACACGTGTGTGTTTCTCCCCAAGCCATTCAAGTCCTCTCTGTCAGCTAGATCTGCAAGAGGAAAAACAAAACCCACAGAAGTGTAAATCTCTTTGAAAACAACAGCAGTAATAAATACAGCATAACCACAGGGCTTTGTCCAGATCCCACCAGCTTTGATGGTTCTTTATGCTACTACCACTCTAATACTAGAATGAATGACTCTTTGATCATGTTGCTCACCCGTTCACTGCTTTATCACCCTACTCCGAATCAAGCAGTGGCAATAAGTTGGGGGTGTTGTCCAGGTTCCTATTAGGAACCTCATTACTCCTCCTTTCTCTCTTTCCTGAATTAAAAATGTTTAAATTATTTCAATATGTCTTGAACCTCCCCAGCATGCTGCTGTCCATCTGACTCACTTCCAAATTGAAGTGCATATATAAAAAAAATTGAATCAGTTCAATGATTTTAAATCACTCTTCAGTGTGCAAAGTAATTTAAAATTACTGGAGTGCTTCCAATTTTTATTAGTCCTTGAATTTGGAAGTGATCGAGGTTCTTCTGGGCATGTGCAGTGCACTGCAACTTAAAATTATTACATCCATGCTTACTTAAAAAAAAAAAAAAAAATCACTTTACAGCAGAAACCACTGAGGGGGGCCATGGAAAAAATTTGAAGAACCAAATGGGGGTTTCATAATTCCAGAAGGCATCAATCTGGAAAAACTCTCGCAGTTGTAAGGAAATCAAGAAACACTATAAAATATTTGAACTGTTCTACATGCAGCTTGGACTCACATTTTAATTGCTACAGCACTTTTGCATTTAATTACTTTCAATGTATCTAATTGCTCTAAATTTAGCAATTTCCCCCAAATCAATATGAGGACAGAATCAAAAGGACTGACTTCCTCCTTAAATCTTTCAGGTGCTTAGTGACATGATTAATCTTTATGCACAGACCAGTCTTTTTGAATTTAATGTGCCTCCTCACCTGTTTTGAGTAGTCTCGCTAAATGGATGCTACTCTCTTCCACACATGGGTAGATCTACAGAAGTCATACAGAAGATAAAAAGACTCCTTACAGACACAGGTATTAATATTGGCAGTGAACTATAGGAGTTGGTATGGAGTTTATGTAAGACTTGAACCAACTAGCCACACTACCACTTCTCAACAGCCCACTGTGACTGTTTCACACCATCAGTCTCCATTTTTTGGAGATAAAGCAGTGCAAGAAGTAGTCTTGTAAGCTGAAGGCCTTCCCATTCTCCACCATCATAACTGTAGAGTAGGGAATAAATGGGAAAAAAAAAAAAACACACAATGAGTCAGTATGACCCCCATATGCCCAATAAATTTGACTGCCTTGAAGGCGGTCTCTTGAGAGTGGGTATTTTTATACATTTGGGAAAACCTTCCTGTTTCCTAACCTATGAAGCTTCACAGAAGCTAAATCATGGACATGTGATAGGAGACCTCCACCCCCATTGCCTTTGCATAATGTTCACACGTACAAAATAAAATTTAAAATAAACAAACAAACAAAATCACAACAAAAAACCCACTGCTTCATACACTCCCCATAAATATAATGGAGCAAAAAATGCAACCCAAGTTTATGGGGAAGGGGATTGGCTCTTTGGGGAGGGGGACTGCAATTCCAAATAAGCCTGTTTGCTACGAAACTTATGTGCAGAGAGTTGGAGTGGTTTAAGATCAATTACCTGAAGCCAGGTGCTGAGCAGATGGGAAAAATGATTCATCTAGTATGCACTCTTTTCTTGTGCATCTCACCTGACTCAAAATGTCTCCGTGGCAGATGCTGCACTGTGCATAAAAAACTAACATGCCACTGGATTTGGCACGTTGGTCTCCCATGTCACCCCGTTAGCCCACTGTCACTGCAGAGCAAAGAGGAACTACCTCTCAGTCCCACTGCTCCTCTTCACAGCTCTGAAAAAGCAACTCGGTATTAACGAGGAGAGAAAAAGGCAGTGGTTATGTAGCTAACTGAGATGAGGCGCCTGGAGGACTGGCTGGAAAAGAAGCCCTACGGAAAGCCCTTTAAAACAAGGCTCTACAGACAATCAATTTATCACTCCCCAAACAAAACTTTGGAGCAGGACTTCAGTCCTGTAGAGGCATCTCTTGGCTGCGTTGAGCACACATTGAAACACGCTTCCCAGCGGCTGCAGGCAGACACGTTTGAGAGGGAAAAGAAGGCAAAGCCATGCCCTTATTCCTCACGGGGCTCCTGGGATCCTTCTGTCCCAACTAAACATCTGCCTGAGAGCTGGCCAGAAGGTAGCTCAGAAGCTGCTTTTAAGAGTAAACAACTCAGTGTCAAAGCTCTTTGCATCAGCACTCTGTGAAGGAAACGGAGGATTTACCGTGTCATATGAGTTTAATATTTGATACATCCATCCACATCTACCTGACTATATCCTGCCCTTGTAATGGGGATGGACTCTGATCTAATAGATCTCTTCCATTTCTAGCTACTATTATCCTATTATTAAAAGTAATGAGCCTCTAATCTAACAACTGAACTAATCAATAAGAAACTGAGTTTGTTTTTCAAAATTGCTTTAATTTTAAAAATACAGCATGTCCGCTCCCTGCTTCCTGCTTTTGACTGTGATAATAAAACTTTCAGTATGGCTAATGTAGTTTAGCTAAACAAATTAGACAACTGCCCCATTTAGGGGGAAGAGAAAGTTTCCATTAGCCATTCGGATGTTCCTTGCCTGGTCAGCTAACAATTTTTGCAAACCAGACATCAGAAGATATACGATTTTAAACTCCCTATAATGCTGGAGTACAATTCTTTCCTATAAACCTACAGATAGTGTAAACGTGCCTTATGTTAATCAAGTTTTTGTTTGTTTGTTTGTTTCCAATTGCCACAGCACAGTTATAGTTTACAAGCCCACAGAAAACAAGCTTGCCAATGTCTTTTGGTCCCAGAATAATTTTCAAAGTTCCTGGGTTCAATATAAGTATTATTGCCTGATATTTCTTGTTTAATTTTGGACAGAACACTTTAACTGTCTCCCAGGGAAGTGAGGAAAAACCCTCCTTTCCACACTTTTCACTCAGTTGCACTGAGGTAGGCTGTATGCTCTTTCAAGTAGGTCTTGCCCAAATTCCTATTTCTTTACAGTGCCAAGCCCAGCAGTTTGTGACATTAGTAGGAGATTATGAGAGATATTACGGTACTAACAGAAATAGAATTTGGAATATTAGTACAATATGCTAGTGATTTATAATAATAAAAATAATTACCAAGTGCCACACAGAAAATATGCCAGTTTAGACAATCAGATTAGATGCCTCAGCTATAGGCTTGGCCTATATTAGCGAAGAGGTTTGCTGTGAAAAGAACAGATCAACAGATTAAAGCAGCTGGTGCTGAGGGCTCTACATCTGTAGTACATGCATTTTGAGGGGCAGAGGGTATACTTTGACCTAGATTTTATTTGGTTCCTTGAACCAAATTTCCCTAATGCTTACACAGTTGTCTGGGGATTGGTCATTATTCAATGTGGGAAGCTTGGTCCATTGGTAGTGAGCACCTGGAACTTACCTTCCAGTTTATTTTCCTCCAGAAGGAATTCAGGCTTTCCCCACACCAAAATCACCATGAACTGAACAAACATGAACTAAGTGTGAAAAATCAGAGCATTTGCTTCTGCAGTAGATCTATGCTCCAAAGACAGATGTAGATAAGAAAGTATGGGGAGATAAACCCAATCCCTTGATAGCTTTTTGTCTCATTATGATACTATGAATAATTGTGCTAGCTTCCAAGACCGGAAACAGGTTGCTTGACATGCTACTGTGAAGGACAGTCGCTGAAAAGTCCTCTGATGGCAGATGGGAAGGCAAATGAGATGTAGGCAGAAAGATGCTCTAGACCTATAGACACTCTAGATGCACCAATCATTGCATTCGGATTTATTGGTTCCCCCCTCTCAAGTTATCAATACTAATGAAATGCCTTCTCAAAGCAATGGATGACGGTCACAGTAGCGGTATTGACTTTCCCAAAGCTTTCAGTACCGCTGATGTTATTACATGGTACTGTGATTTCAGCACAGTAGTACAATGACGTAACTTCAGACAACTGCAAACGTTTGCTGCTTTTCTCTTTAATAATCTTCCCAGTAACATTCCACTGCTCTCCTTTAAGTCTTCTGTATCTGCATGTCTTTATTTAGATGTCAAAAGAGGACTCCTGGTGACAATTGCCAATGCCAAGATTTGTGTTTTCTCTCCACCAAACGTAGCTACAACACAATGACCAAAAGAAGAAAATAGCTGGACTTGACATAGGATCACTTCTAACTAAACCTACATAAGACCAAAGTAATACTACTGAGAAGACACATTAAGAAACTAGTCAAAATACCAGCCTCTCTGGCATGAAAGGCTGTCAACATATTGAAAAGTCTTAGAGTCTGGATGAAGTCTTCAAAATCCATGACTAGCTAGGTAACAGAAGTGAGGCAACATGTACAAAACATGTCAATCTTGCTGTAATTTTTTTAAGTGCTTGAGGAAATTACTAATTCATGTCCTGCAGTTGCAGATAGTGATTTTTTTTTTTTTCCCATGGAATTTCACTGTTCAAGAAATGTCTAATAGTTTCCAGAACTTATCTACCTAGATTATTCTGGAAAATAAGTCTATACTGTTTTCTGAACAACTCTAAATAAAAAGCATTGTTGAAAAATAAGGAAACGAGAAACAATTTCTCTTTTGATGGAGTTCTTCTGTGTAGTATAATATCACATAAGCTCTTATTTGATTAATTAACATCTAGGACTGCTAAAGTATAAATAAATTGTGTGAATACATACAGCAAGAGGCAAGCTAGCTGTTCAGGCTTGCCCCTTTCATAAACATAAGATTCATAGCTTTATTGGATAAAGAACTAAAATGAAATAAAGACTACGTAAACAATGCAGTCAGTCACAATGGATTGTTTCTTGACCCACAGGTTTGCAAACCCAAAGAGAAATGTAAAAATATTGACAGCTGCAGAACTTCCAGGAATACTCTTAATTAAGACATACGGTACCAAGAAGGGTTAATATTGTTTGAAAGTAAAAGCTCTCATTCTAATAACAAGACCTCTCTCTGTGCACTGCTGGGTCAGCACGGTAATTAAGAAAATTGCCTTTAGTGCGCTTGTTTGGTAATGCTATTATCATCTTTTTTCATCTTTTAACAAGAGTAAACTACTTGAAGATGTCCCCATTTACTCTTCTTGCTTCTAGTAACCCATGAACCCATCAAGTCCATACTATGCCAGCATTTAATGGCCTAAATGAGTTACTTTATCATCTGGTTCACCCTGAAGTCTTTTACATATTTTTCTTGACCTTTAACCTTCTGACTATTATTTTGACAGCTATCATTAATGCTGTGTCCTGGGCAACCACACATTGACTAAGATGGATGGCAAAATGGCTAAGGAGTTGAAAGTAACACACACCCACTTTCATCTGCCTCTTGATTAAATCAAAACCACACAAAGCCAAATCATACGATGGGTCCCATGGAAGCAGTGGAGAATACCAGCAACAGTTTTAATAAGTAAAGCAGAACAGAAACACCAAAAAGGGGGGGAAGGGGGTGAAAGAAATAAGAGAAAACCAACAACCCACACCCTTATTGTAAAACAAATAAGCCATATAAATTGGACACCTAGAACTCCATAAATTTTCTAAGTTATGACTATTCAGCTATGAACTTAGATGAATCAATAGGTGGTTGGAATGAAAATACTTCATATTAGTCAGTTAAAACATAGATTTGGCAGTAAATTTCACTCAAAAAAACCCAACCCACAACACAAAGAACATGCTTATGTAGAAAAGACACAGTTAATTGGAAGGAAAGTTTGATACAACTTACTACATTCCTAATAAGCTACCCCACTTCAAAGGCAAGCCTGGCCCCTTCTGATCACTTGCATGGAACACCACGGACTGTGGTCCTGCACAATTGTAAGGTCATGGCAAATCATGCACCTTGAACAATTCAACTCTTCCCCTCAGAGAAGCTGGATGATTTCATTTAAGAAAATGGAATCTAGATAAAGGGGGCAAAAAGGAACTTCAAATAGTTCCACGTGCTTAAAATGAAATTAAAAACTGGAAGGAGATGTTAGTGTCAGATAAGATCATAGGCAGTCATTCTAACTGCATTTCAGACAGTTGGTGTTATCAGGCACTAGGTTAATGGAAAGGAAGCCACTATATTGCCAAGCGGCAGAAAAAAAAAGCAGTGATTTAAGAGTCTACTAAAGTATTATCCAGAGACTAGTTTTTAAAAAAAAGAAAAAAAAAAAAAAGAAAAAAAGAAAAAAAAAAAGCTAAACTATCAGGAAAAGGACAGAAACAACATGAGGAGGAAAGGCAACCAGAACAATGTCACAAAGAAATTCTCAGCCTCTTTGTCTTCTAAAATGAATGACCCTCACTGATGGAAAACTGAAATACTACAGCTCACTGATGGACCTGACACTTGACCCCTCTTACTAATTAGGGATGGAATCTGGAAACTACAGCACTTATTTGCTTTAAGGAGCATTCTTTAGGACCATAACAATTTTTGTGACTGCTTTATGAGCAGAATTTTTACTATGCATGGCCAGATGAAAACAAAGCCAGCAAAATGACTACAGGCAGCTCTTGGGTAGAGGAGCGCTAAACTTCAGATGACCTTGGTCTTACTCTGCTTTGCACATGCCTTGTGTTTTCAAAACAGATGTTCTACAAAAGCATGTTCCTTGGGAAGAGTTTCAGATCCAATCCTCAAAAGTGTGCATGCCCCACAAGACCCTAAGTAGGCCTAAGAAGGATGGGTAGATCTGCCCCTGGGAGCTGGGGACAAACTCTGTCAGAACAACCAAGCTGCCATATCTGTCTCTCTCTACTGTCAGCAAAACCATCCGCTTGTAGATTAGAGAATGGCCCACTGCACATTTTTCATCAGTCGTGTATGTCTGGTATTCTCAGTTGCAAATATTTCCTATTAGAACAATGCTTCTGGGGGTGTGAGGGCAATTCAAGACACCCAAATCAGCTTTCAAATTACAATAGAGCAATAAGAATAAAACACGTTTCCAGAACAAATACTAACCAACGCATGTTCAGTATCACACTGGCAAAAGCCTTTTAGAAGCCCATTATGATGCATTAATTAGTCCTGAATGATGACATTGCTAATATGTGATGGCTTACTAACTGAGAAACTCACATTAACAAAGCACATGTGCTCCGTGCTTCCTTCACACATCACACAGCACGCTGGAGCTCACAGCCATTTGCATTATTTCTCTCTCTCATCTCAGGTAAGCCAGCAGGTCAAAAGATAATCAAAACAAGAAGTCTCGTACTGCACGTTTTTACTCCTGCAAGCAAATACAAACCTTCTTAAATGCAACTGCATCTGCAGTACAATAAAACAGCTTGTGTCCTTGATAACTTGCAGGACTTGTTTTAAAGAATAATTTACTTCAGGAAAAGGATTTGAAATTAAGATCATTCTCAAACTCTGGGATCCCACCTCGATCTTATCAACATCCCTTTAAAACAAGTTTTGCCCTACCAAATTCTGGTGAGATCACAGCACCTCTACTTCAGCACTTCAAACTGCGGTACGTGCACTGCTCTGTCCATGTGTCAGCCACCTGTTCACAAGACCGTTTTATTGCAGGGTTCAATGATCAGAAAAATCTACAGGGGAAATGGGGACATGTTGCCCCAGGAATTACATATAGTTTTTTCTTTTCCATGACAGAAGTGTGATGTATGGTCTACATCCAAAGAAAGAAAGAAAAAAAATAATTCGATATTTAACAATTGCCCTACATTCAAAAATAAATCAGTACAGCTATAAAGACTCAAATATTTTTTACTGGTGACAAATATCCTTTTCCTAAAGCACACTTACAAAAGCAAAACAGAGCCAAATGACATGGTGCTGTGTTTTTATATGCTGCTGTAGATTATATTAGGCAATTCTTAATTACTTTAAATATATTCAAGATACATTGCACCATAACTGAAAATAATATGTTGTTCACCTTTTTCCCCTCAGTTCTTTCATGGACATTTCTTTTTTTTAAATCTTTAACAATAATGTCGGTATACATGAAAAAGCGAGAACTTAAAGAAGTCCAGCATCTACAGTCATCCATTTCAACTAGAAACTCAGACCATGCTGCTAATACTATTCATGATATTGAATAACTGTAAAAGCTTTATTACAGCTTGCATATCACCGCAAAAGAGTAAAGACCTAATGCAGTCATGTTTCAGGAGAAGTTGCTGTATGCATTAATCAATGTGCTACTGTATCCTTATCAATGATTCTTCATTAAAATCATTGTCTCATTTGATAAGCGACTGTTGTTTGCTAAAAGATAACGGTTTTTACAGCTACCACATCTTTATGTGTCCATGTTCAAGCTAAACACTACGTTTCCTTTATTGTATAGCATTTTATTTACATTTTCATGATAAAAATGAAACACCAAGCCCATCTGTGAATGAACACCCTGACTCCATAATTACTACACAGGTGGCAAACTGGAAAGGGAAAGAAGATATACAATTGGCCATGTAATTCCTACAGCCACAGTGGCAATGCAGTAGCAAGACCAGATTAATAATGCCAGCAACTGGGGGGGAGCAATATGGTTAATACAAAGGCAGTACCGACCAGGTGAATGGGCTAACCCACACCACTAGTAGGCAAATTCCCAGAGAGTGTAAACAGACTCCAGCTTTGAGCTGATGTTTCCCAGGTTAACAAAGCAACTAAGTCATGTGCTATCAATTGGCAGGTGTTGGTTTTTTTTCACATTTATTTGGGGGCCCTTTGCAAAGGGTAGAGAGGCAAAGTCAAGCAGATGAGCATAAGGAGCACTCTAGAAAGTGGTGATCACTCTGATGTGATTTACATACAAACTTTGTTAACTTAATTCTTTCTTAAGCATCTCGTTTGGATGGAGCCTTAAGAGGCCAACCTCACAAAGTATTGTTACTTTCCCCAAGCTCCCAGCAAGTGCCCTACAGACAGCTGATACTGGACCACAGATCACAACTGAAGAATTTCAGAAATAAACAACTATGGGACAACTGCATATTTTAACTTATTTCTTGGATGTGTTTCAGTTGCGCAATACAAACGTGAGAAGGAACACTCCTGAAAACAAGCTTATTTCTTATCCCTACTAAAACAAGTATTTTAAATATCAACATTTGTAATCGGTCCCATTTCATTGGTGCTAAAATATATGTATTTTTCACTAGCTATGTAATAATATTTAATTTAACGTGTACTTAAATATGTCTAAGCAGGTATGTGAGTTAATTTACCTTATGTTGTAAAGGCGTTTGCCTGGTAAATTACTTACTGGTACGTGAGAGCAGCTGAGAGGTTCAGCTCAATGTTAATTAAGTGAAAACTGTCACTAGTCCACCCAGTCATCAGAGCAGTGTACGCCTGCGGTGTGTCTATGGGACTGTACCACCACTCACTGACATGAACACAAAGTACCAAACCGACTGTTTTAATAAGCAATGAGCATACATAAAAAGCACCATATTTTGGTCAACTGGAAGTACTAAGTGGCCTGGCTTTTGCTGTATTTGCCCTGCTGTGCGTAATCCAATAGACAAAGCGATTGTAGGTATTTTATTTGTTAACAGCAGGCCATTACCTCTAGTAAAAGAAAGTAATAAAATCACTGTGAATATTTGTGGAGAGTCATCATACGCAATATTCAGCTATAGGGTTTTGTGAGCCCCGTAAACAAGTCAGTTAAAATATGTGGAACTCAGATGACATTTTGACTGTGTTCAACATGGCAAGATCCTGAAGACTGAAATAAAATTTCTTTGAATCAAGAATAACAGCAATTGCTATTGCAGAAACACTTGCCCTTCCTGACCAAATAATACTCAAACAAAAAGCTGGCTATAATCAACTGTTGACAAATAGGGTCTCTCCTAATTTATTAATCTAATTGCTCTCCCTTTATTTATTAAACTAATTGCATTGCTTCCTCAAGGGGAATTATGTTCCCCCATTTCTCCTTAAGCCGTATCCTAGGCAGAATCTTCAGTATTTTATTTCAGTAATTGAAAAAATCTTTTTGGTATATTCTTACCCTATAATAAACTGCCATCATAAACAACGCATTGTGATTTCTAAGTCATAAAAAAGCAGCAGGTGAAACGAAAGGGGATGTGATAGGTCTGACAATAAAGTTTGCACTGCTTCCCCAAAAGCCCTAAGTTATTGGCAGCTCCTGCCAGACTTTACAAGTAAATTTCCTACTGGATCAGCACATCATGAAATGCTTTATAGAAAGGGAAAGGAGAATGCCTAGTGTAGGCAAGACTTTAAGAAAACATTTCAGAAATAAAAGAAACCTCAAACACAAATGTAATTCGGTAAATAAAACATTGATGTCAATGACAGAATATCAGGTGAAATTGAGCACACTGAGTTTGCTCTAACCAGCAGAAAATGTACAGTAGTGGGAAGAGAGAGAGAGAGAGAGAGAAAGCAAAACACATACAATTTTTGGTACACTATTTCTAAAATGATTTGATTCAACTGTCTGTTACAAAGCAACTAAACAGACCACTTACAGTCATCACAGTGTTATGGATCTGATTTTATCTGTACTTCCAGTGTAAATGAGAAGTGATTCACAGTAAATCAGAGGACATACATAGGATTTCTGGTGAATGTTAAGCCTTGTGCCAATCTGCTACATATAAGTAAATTCCACATTCAAAGTCTCTGTTATTTCAGTTAAAGAAGGGAAGAAAAAAAAAAAAAAAAAAAAAGCATTAGTCTGTGGTAAGCCGTCAGGGTTTTAATCAGCTTCCAAGCACAAACTCAGAAGTACAAAAAAAAACAACAAACAAACACAAGTTGGATGAAAAATAAAAAATGTCAGCATCAGTATAAACTTGTATCAAATTCTACCTGAGGAAAATGTACCTTTTAAAATCTCACACAGAAGAGGAGATGCATGGCTAAACCCTGTGTGGCAGAGAGAAAATATTGTCTCTGGCATTGCAACCATAGAAACAGTGGAAAGAGCGAAGATTTGGACCTCTGTTACAGAGAAATAAATAAGTCCAGAAGGTATCTTTCTGAGTAAAGCTCTAGCAAGCATAACATAATGCTTTAATATTCAAAAATAATATTTTTTTTTGACCTGAATAGCAAAATTTGTTCCCTTCAGCTATGGAACTGGGGAACATACAAGCCCTGAATTTCATTGTATATCCTACAAAGCGTTCATTTGATTGCTCCAGAAACAAAGACAGATGTCAAAGAGAGGGATGAAGAAGGATGGAGGAAAAAAATGTGAGCAGAAGACTGCTAAGCTAAACTAAAATGCAAACAGTAGTAATGGGATGAAATTAAACAGGAGAAAGTAGAGCGTGAAGAACAGTCCTACTAGTGAAATAGATTAGAATGAGAAATTTGCCAGCAAGAAAGATGATGATGTTCTCTTTGACTAGTTCATTTACAACTGGACAAAGTGCTGTAAAAGGTACTGGAAGGGACAGGCAGGAAGACATATTCTGCTATGACAGTGCTTACGGATATTCGGTGAATCACATCATGAATGGCACAACCAGACTTTTGGTCACCTGTTCCATCGATTCTCTTTTCAGGTGCTTACAGTGTTCTGCTAGTAATTTTCTACACACTGAACAATAAGATATATAAAAATTTATTTATATGAGCTTGTTCCCCAAATAGGACTTCTCTTAACACAACATGGGACACAAAAATCAAAAAGTAACTTTAAAGGGAATCATTTACACTCTCTCACCCTTTGGGCAGCAGCCCCTGCCAGGCACTTAACTCCAGTGGTACCTCTGGCTGAAGCCAGCAACTTCCCTATGTCAAGCATACAACTTTTGAAAATAAAATAATAAAATAACAGCAGCTGCACATTAGCATTGGTTAATTGTGACCTTTTTTCTTAACAGACTGAAGGCTGCAAACAACATCGTCAACACAAACACATCTATAATAAAGAAAGTTAATAGCAATTACCAGCATAATAGGTAATTTCAATAGTTAGACTATCTCTAAGTACGTCAAGAAGCTGCACTTAATTACAGCATTTGTGATTTATCAGACCTTCAGCACAACAGATTCCATTTGGTGTAGCAATCATTGTAATAAGTGGTCACCCTTCCATCCCTCCACACGAAATCATGCTTCCAGCTCCCCTATGAGTGAAGCAGCTCCCAGTGTACGTGGATGGATGCCTGTAGGCTCGCAATTCTGTCACACGATGCAGAAGTGTGGTCTGCCTTGGCCAATGCTAAGCAGCAGCAAAAACAACCTTGTCCAGCTAATCCATCTAACTTCCCATTCATCCTGGTGCAGACGTGTGGAGAATCAGGTACGTTGTCTCTTTCCCCTCTGCAGAAATGGCGATGGCAAGAATTCAGCAGACTGTGCGGGCTTCCATACTTCACAAGCTCCTTACTCCATGTTCAACATACAAATAGGATGTGACCTCGTCCATGGAAGAAATACAAGATAAACTAGGAGGAACATTAATCTTGAATTGTGCTGGAGGCACCCCTTCCAATTAGTCTTCTTTCTCAACTCCTTCCTCATTATCTGCAGCTTCTTTGCTAATACTGCCTCTTCCAGTTGGAAACCCTTCTGTGGTTTCAATGCCTCCTTATGAAAAAGGAAAGACAGCCGCTGCTTTAAGTGTTTTTGTACAGGGCAATTTAGAACTGCTTTCCTCTTCTTGATTAATATTCATATAAGAGACATAGCAAATACCTGGACAAAAATTACTATGGTTAATGAACAAGAAGAAAAAACTCACTGTGTTGATGGAAACTTCCTCCAGAAGATGCCAGCTGGCACTTTTAGGTGTTTGGAACAACTAGCTGACTGCACTTGGCTCTTTTTCTCTTCATGTTGCTTTGGCAAGCCTGAATTTTGCTTTAATTTTTGGTTATGTATGGCTCATCTCTCTGCCTCTCACTTGGGAACTGTTGGTATTTCCCTTTTTGCATTACCTGTTTCTTGGTGGTCTGTGGTGGTACCACCAGGCTCCACGCGTTCCACTTTTTTCTTCACTTCACTATGCTTTGTAAGTATCTTCATTACCTGTTTGCCACCATTGACCTCCTGTCTGTTTCTGCTAGTAGCCTCAGATTCTTCCATCCCTTCATGAAGTAAATAATAAGAGATTGCTTCTCCTCCTCTCATTCTTCCCTTTCCATCCCATTGCTCTCAAAGTCCCTCCTGTCATGCAGCAGGCCTTCTGGACAAGGAAAAGACTTGGAGACCTCTCTGGAAACTACTGGGAGTGATACTGAGTCAGTTGAAGTGGCTGTGAGATAAAGAAAGGGTCCACGCTCATCCCTGAGAACCAAGATAGCTTTTCACAGCAGGGGGTAACAGTAAAGCAGTTCTGTTGTGATTTCTACCTGGCAGTACACAGAATAACACATTGTGGCTGTAAAGCATTTTACTTGCCCGATGCATGATTCTACCTTACGCTTTTCTTTGTTGAGCTTTTTGAGTTAAAAGGCTAACAATTTGTACTGTAAGAAATTTTCTAAGGTGAACCTAGGCAAGCCATCCTCAAAGAATACTGAAAATAATTCCACATGCAAAAGCAGTTCCCCAGATTAAATTTTTCAGGCATTTCCTCTCTGCTACAGTTGCTAAAAGGCTGTGTTCTTCTGTAACCAGGATACAGAGACAATGAAGAGGTAGGCCCATGAAGATCTAAGTTTCAAAAAAGCGATCAGTTTAAATGCATGTGTCTCTGAGAGTAAATCTAAGTCCACAGAGTAAGTATAGCGTGTGCGAGGAAAGCAAACTGTCCTCTTCACTCACAGAAAGTAAAATGGATCACTTCAAGAGTGCACAAACTTCATTCACATTTACGACCAGAACCCCTACAAAAGGTGTTCCTCAGCTTTTGGAGCGAACACAACTTCAGTTGACTCCACTTGGACTTGTAATACCTTTGAAAAGCCACACAACTGTTTTTGCTGGTTTAGTGAAAAACGTTTGTCATTCCATAGGGAAAATATTGACAAGATCACTTGTCTTTTCTATAAATAAGTATTTTTTTGTTTATTTCAACTGAAGACAGTATATCCCAACTCATTTTATCTATCTCATATATCAGTTAACTGATCAGTACAGCCTTGCCAAGGTCGCATGTGAGTTATCACAGCTGAAAATAGATCATCTCTCTTTACAACCCCCAGACTAGTCTTTTCTCATTATTTACCCTTTCCTTGGTTCTCTTTCTTACAGCTCCATGTTTAAAATGAAAAGTGGAAAGAGAGCTGAAAAGATGTGAGTCTCCAAACAAAAGTCATTTATTTTACAAAACAATCCTGAAAAAGCTGGCCAAACATTCTCATGCTTTATTTAGATACCAGAATGTGCTGCATCCATTTGCAATCTCCAAAACCTAGATAAAGCATAAAAAATAATAGAGAAAGTAAAATATAAGTGGGTGGCAACAAATTCGCTGAACCGACAGCCTGGCAAGTCATCTTAATCAAGTGTTATCGTGGCAACAGAGCTGAGCTCTGATTTTTGACTCATGTCACAAACTACACCCTGACAGTTCTGTTGAGAACTCCTTTTTCCACTGACAAGCTCTTGTTTTCACAACTGGAAGAAAGGGGTGACCAGAAGTTCAAAATTCACTGGTCGAAAAATGCATGACTAAAAGTGCTTCAAAGGGCAGCGGTGAAGAATGTTCGGAAATGAAAAGCCAGGTTCCTTCAGCCAGCATGACTCTCTCATCCACGGGATTGCTGCTTAACCTTGCCCACCACATGCTTCTTAGACCTGCTCTTTCGGCTGTTACGCCCTATTGCCTCAAATTTAGGTCTATGGCACACGTGGATAAAAATATTAAGACCTTGTGAATCAGGGGAAAAAACTCTTCCCAAGACCCTATGACATACCTCAATGGTCCATTTGCATTAGTTTGAAGTATTACTGATAGCCATAAACAAAGACTACACATGCCATATCTTACATTTCCGTATCCACTCCCATTCAAGCAAATACTGAGGATTGCAGAGGGAAGAAAGGCAGTTTCAACAAAATAATCTTAGTCCTACATTACGATTCCTCCCACCCAACTTCAAGCTTGTAATTTAGTCATGACAGGTGATGCAAAGCACTTCCTCACTGTTCCTCTCAATTCTGTTTAGACATATACTACAGAGACTATATGCAAAAAAAAAAAAGCAACATTTAAGGAGCAGAAAACTGGACTCCAACTCCTTGGAGTTCTGACTTCATTTTAAAGTAAGAGCTCGATGCCTAAATGCTTAGCTGAAACAGGACTTTACATATCTCACTTACAAAATCAGCCCTTCTGGAATGTAAGGACTCCACTACCTTTACTCCACCTACTACCCCAAAGAACTTTAGTTTCATTGATCACTGCTTCAGCACTAGAAAGTAAAAATTCAATACTGTTTGCGTACTGGCATGTATTATGCTGTCAGTCTGTATACAAATGATGACTTAGAAAACAACACAGAGAGACACAGTACAGAGTAGTATGGTAGCCATCAAATTCTTTTTTTTCTTTTTCTTATCCATTTTTGGAATGGGAAATTGTTGAGACTGTGCACTGCCCTTGGTAAACTTCCAGATTTTAGTGACATCCGGTGCACAAAAGAAAAGCCACAAATGCACAGTAATATCTGACAGAGCATTGCAAAAATAGAAAACTTACTTTATTCTTCCCACAGCCCGTGCACACGCACCCACAGATTCTGTGTGCTCCACCAAGGAAGAGCTTCCTCCAGTGCAATATATTTGTTTTCAAGGAGGAAAACTTCACTACTGATCAGCTGCATATGTTAAACAAGCCAACCTGTACTTTGCAGGATGTACAGTATACAAGCTTTTTTTTTTTTTTTTCCTTTTTATATAAACCACATTCTACACGGTAGTCATGAGCTGTGTAAAGGGATGTTCTAGGTCGTCTTATACTTGTGCTCTCACTTTCCATGTAATATTTAAAACAAACAAAAAGATACTGCTACTTGAACAAGGTCAGCGAGGTCTTCAGATGGTCTATTTCTGCAGCTTGCCTCCGGCTCCACGTTGCTTTGCAAATCAGATGCTAGATATATTTTGATTAGTTTGTACTTTAATGGATCATGTACAAAGAGTCCACCCTTCACATCAGAGCCATTAATTTCTTCTGGAGTCTGATGGAAAGAACAGGTAGAGGGTTGTGTGTGTGTCTGCGTGCGCGCCAGCGTATGCATGTGTGCTGATTGAAAAGTGATGGATTATTTTCATGTGGTAAGAAACACAATGTTTTCTTTAGCACAGCAGGATATTCTGTTTGCAAGGTCTAACAGTGAAATATTATGCATATCTGCGGCTGGCCCACTGCCAAAAACCAAACAGCAGAAATCAGAAGAGATTTTGAATCTGAATCTTAAGAAACCAGTACAGCCCTACAAAGCAACTAATGAGCCATTCAAAACAGAAAAGCATTTGTACTAATATATGATTGCTGTCATATATGTCAGCATTTAACAACATAGTAAATAATTATTCATTTAAATGTTACCTTGAACTTCAATTTAAAATATAAATATATTTTCAATGTCTTTTACCTCTGTGCTGATACAGGTTAATTTACTTTAGGTCATGATAAATAAAGTGAAATATTTCCCAAGCTCAAAGAAGCAATCACTTACGGAGCAGGTACAATTAAAAACAAAACAAATAGCATAACCTCAAAACATGAGTGTAGAAGAAATATAACACACCAACCAAGAATTTACCAGCCCAGAAAGCCAAACAGCAAAATGTTCTAACATGCTTCATTCCACCCCTAGGAAAGAGGACGCAGATGTGTGCAACATTCAACCAAAGGGATCGGGTCTGGAGTATGGGCAGCCACTGCTGGAACTGGCTGGAGTTTTGCCACTCATTTCACCTGTGGACGACCCATGCAGTCCCTTTAGAAATTGGATTTTGAAGCCTTTTTCAGCACTGAGGTCCAATTAAATAGTATGGGAAAATTCCCAGAGTCGAGCCAACACTCTGATCCTTACGTATGTAATTCCTATGAAAAGGCAAAAAGCAGCTCACATGAGTACGGTGAACAGGGATTCCACAACACACACAGTTATGTCTGCCTGGGGTCTTACATCTTATACAGGAAATTTGCAAAAATCCTTTTAATTCCAGGCTACTCTCTTCCAGCACGGGATCTAATAAAGCCCAACAGTTTCAGTGTGCTCTTTTGTATAATCTCACTGGCTTGTAAGAGAGAAGAATATCAGTGAATACTTCTCTTTAATTTGTCATAGGGTTGAGGATTGATTATCACCATTCTGGTGGCCACTATAAGGAAAAACGACTCCTCCCTTGGTAAGCCTTCTTTCATTTGCGTGCAGTCCTTCCTTAATTTACTGCACTTGACTAATTATTAGATAGCATCAGATTGCGTGTGTAAATGCGCATGTATGTGTGTGCACGAACATGTGATTATGTTATTTACCGATTAGCCTGCCCTTCTGGTAAATCTCACTCAAGACACAAGCTCGAATGGCGCATCTTTATTTCCACCGCATCCCTTTTATCGCTACATCATCACACTGGGTTTCAGAAAATGCTTCCAGTACTAGACAGTTTATTAAAAACAGGCTAGCAGTTTTATCAACATAGTTAATATTCTAAAAGCAACAGATTTTGTGTCAGGACACAATCAACATTTGGGTTGTTAATATGGAAACTGCGGCATTTTGAAGAAGGAAAACCTGAGAACTCGGGATATGCATTTAATAAACTTCTAAAGTAAAGCACGTCTATTTTTATTATTCAATTTTTAAAAAGCAAGAACAAAGCCTACTAGAAACTTGGAAACCACACTGGTAAGACACTAAGATTTTTGCATGCTTTTGAATATAGAGCTCAGCATTTACCCTGTTGCATTTCTTTTGACATGTTTGCTCAGGGTCTGTATTTTGAAATCATTAAGAACTGTTTTGAAGTGATAACTAATCCTGCCCAAAGTGAAGGTTTCAGCACATGATGAGTTGCTGTATTCCTCTGTCAGGATACATCGCTATGAGGAATTTACTGCCTATGTTTCCACTACAGATTTTCATTGTCATATTTCGATACACATAAGTTGACTGGCATGTCTTTTCGAAACCTTTTTAGTTTTTTCCAAACATAACTAGCATATAAAAAGAACCATAATATGTATTATGGGAAAGCAGCACAGTGATATAAAAGACTTCCATACTAAGAGCAGACGGAAAATGGTAGTTATTATTAATTTAGAAAAACAAAAGAGCTACCCAGCATTTCAGTAATGTGGCAAGTTGTGTGCTATTGAGGGAAAGAGGATTTTATAATTGGATTTTAGAGTAATTTAGGAGACGAGATAAGCTGTAATGGTTGCATATTAGAGGTTAAAACTACAGCAGAAACTCATAACGTAAGGGTTCATTGCACTGAGGAAAACAGAACAAAGGAAAGCAATGCAGGAGCAGCCTGGAGTAGGTGGCAACAAGGTGAGTATGGGCTGTGGGAAACTGAGGGTTGTTTCCATTAACAATGCTTCAAACAGGTAATAAGCAGCATTTCTTCCCTTCAAGAGTGGTTTCTTAAAAAAAAATAAATTGAAAACAAGACAAAAAAACATTTATATACAACAAAGGGTAGGGATGAGACTTCCTAGACTGTGCAGCCAGGAATGTCTTGTGGTTTTTTGTTTTGTTTGTTTGTTTTTAGGATAGGAAGGACAGCAAACATTTGCATCTTTATCGGTAATAATAGTTACAAAAAAAATAATCATAATGTTCCCAAGTATGGACACACCATGAACCTTTTCCAGAAGGAACCAGCAAAATTTTAGGGCACAGCAGCTCCAGAGAAGGGAGGTGTCTCTCCCTCCTAATGCTCCCCTGAGCAAATGCAGACTCAGCAGGAGACAGAGTCCTCTCTCTCCCTGGGGCCTCTCACCCCCGCGGCTCCCACCGGCGCCATGCACTCTGCTGCTGCTTCCTTCACCTTCTCCAAGGCTGCAGCTCTACCCCCTCCTGATTCTCAAGAGCCTGAGCTGAGCCAGCCTCTGGAGCCCCCCTCACTCTGGCCATGGCTGAAGCACACAAGTCACGCAGGCAGCGCTTCACAGCAGAAAGGAGGGAGAGGAGGAGAGGAGGGCAGCAACAAGGCTGGGCCAGCAAAGCCAGGCAAAGCAGAGGCCGAGACGAGCATCAAGGATCTGTGGCTCGGCTGCAGCATCCAACAATTCTCCATCAGGCATGTTCTGCAACATGACTGCAGCGCCAGCACACCAAGAGGCCCACCAGTTGCGGCATCAAGACAGATCACAAACCACATGTCCTCTCAGACCTCTCTGGGCACATTGCAAAGACACTTAAGCTCCCCGAACCATGTGACAAAGAACAAAATCTCACACTAATAATCCTTTCTGGGACTGCTGTCTGTCTCCATGCAGTCTTTGAGAAGAAAGTCTGGCTGATGCAGTGCCTAGCAAGACAGACACTTGTTCTAAGCTGGCGTGCCTGGGTGCAATACAAGCGAAAAGCAGAGTGTGTTGTTGTTGTTTTTCTTTTTTTTTTTTTCTTTTTTTTCTCTCTCTCTAATATAAGCAGCTACATTCTGCACTCTGCAGTGTGTTGGCTCAGTAGCCAAGTCCTGTTATTTCGCTGGGGAGGGGAGAGAAAGAGAGAGACATTGTCCAGCATTTTTGCAGCCACGAAAAGGTAGCAGAATGCCCCTTTTCTGTTTCCATCCCCAGACAAATTCAGCAGGAGAATGCAACAGAGCGGTGTGACCACGTTCCCAGCAATGACAAGTGAGCAGAGCCTCAAGATCAGTTTGCTTTATATTAAATGAAGGCCAGGCCTCGGATTTTTCAAAACCAGGTGTTGATTTTTTTGTGGGACCTCACCACCATTGAGATATTTTATGTTTGCCAGCTGCCAGTCTCCGTTTGGAAAGCACAGCTTCCTCACTTAGCAATGCAACTCCATAGGCATAGCAAATTATGTACACGTTTGGCAAGCAGCTTTGACCAAAAAAAAAGATGTATTTCGTGCCAAGAAATGTGAATACTTCCAAAAATACAGGAGGACGTTATAGGAAGACGACGATTTTCCCTCCTCTTTGCCTTCCAAGGATTTAACTAGGGAATGTTTACCTGAGCAATCTAAAATCTCAACCTACAGAAAATACATAAAGAAAGAAAAAAAAAAAAAAAGAAAGGCACATTATTCTGCGCAGTGCATTCACATGTCATGGCTTCTCCCAGCAAACAGAGCACCATCTCTCTACACCAGGGTAAATAACCCAAGCCTTCAGGAAGCAAAATCTGTTTAGAGAGCGTGTGCTCGCTCTCGCTGTCCTTCTAATGAAGGAGACTTCAAAGTTGGCCGCCTCGGTAGTTACCAGTGCTTGGCTACCCCCTGCTGGGCTGCTGGGTCTCCGAGCCTCATGTGCCAGCCAGCAGCACCAGCAAAGCGCCCCGCACGCAGCGCCTTCGTCGCTCTGATCAGCTCCCAAAATTAAACTCCTCTTGGAGTCTTCGCTTCTGCTCTGTACTGAAAAATCATGCAGCCTGGTCAGCCGAGATGAAGGGAACGCCACAAGTCTCCATTTTTGATATTCTTTGTGGATTTCTCAGAGATTTCCCCCAAACTCTAAGTCAGCATAAAATTCAAAGGAACCGGGATATGTTGATGTGCCAGTAGCCACATTCAAGGAGCAACCAAGCCCCCAAACACACGTAACACTCACGTGCAGAAAGCCAAAAGCTTTCCTAGCAAGTATAAAACTCTGAGGCAGCAAATTTAGATTCTAATTCTACGTAAATCAGCTGAATGCGTCTTAAATATTTGCTCAGAGTTTGCTTTAAAAAGCATTCCTCAAATACAATTCAGGATAGAAATTCCCAGTATGAAACCCTTATTTACATATTCTGGGGATAAATTAAAGCAGGAAAATGTGCTGCAAGATGTGTTCAAACAACTAATAGTTCCTGTAAACCAAAAATATTGAAGAAAAAGTCGCAAGAAAAAGATGAGTTGTTTTATGCTATAACACAGCTGTATGCAACAAAAGCCAGACACACGTAAAATTAAACTGGATTTCAGGGGGGGGGGGGTGTGATGGGGTTAAGTTTGCTGGTAATTCAAATGCTTTTCTCCAAGTTGCAAAATGTTGTGCCTGACACATTTTTTTCATTCTGTTTATTTTTGCAGACAACGCAGAAAGAAATTGACATTTGAACTATATAAACAGGGGCTGCATATGCCGCGGAGGGCTCTTGCTCAGCCAGTTACTGCTCCTCTGTAGCACAAGGGTAAAAAAAACACACGAAAACTTCATTCCATCAAACATTTAGTAGCATCGCATAAATATTAAAATTCTATTTACCAACACATTAATAACAGGCTGAATTAGACTCCAAGCTCTTTGATTTTTAAACGTTGGTAAGATTGTCGCCCTTTGTTCCTTCATCTAAATACAGCGTGCGTAGCAAACAAACATTTCCCTTGTGTTAGCAGAGGAGAAGGGAAAAAGTTTTCATTAAATGCAGTTGTAAAGGGATCGTATTACTGGACGGGAGTCACCTCTCTCCCCTCAACTTTTGTCCTTTACACCGGCTGTCCTCTGCAAGAGAGAAGTGGCAGCGGCAGGCTTTGGGGAGGGAGGGGGACAGGATACCTCCCTCGCCTGTCTGTTAGTCAGCAGGGGCCGTCAGCTCCAGGGGACGGGTTATAAGCCGCAGTTCTCAAAATCCAGACAACCACTCTATTTTGTCTCCTATATTTAGATCCTGGCTTGCTCTCGGGACACGTAACCTTTTCAAAGTTTCACTCCTGAAAGGACTGAAGTGCAAAAAAACAGCATTTCAAAGCTACAGGCCAACAAGGAAAAGAGGGATACAATCCTTCTACTGCCAACCCTGACAGAAAGCCTTTGCTTTACCCAAAATGTTTTTTGTCTCTACTATGGCCTTGCTCACAATTTATTTAAAAGCAGGAGGCACTTGTTGAAAAGCTGGGCCAAGGCCTATTGCTAATCCGGTAAATTCTCCACACAGCTCCAACCCAAGCTTCATCCCTGTTGCTTCCCAATGCTGGAAAAATGAAAAGCCCTGGGGAATCATTCAGCAGCTACATAAGGCTGGTGCCTAGCCTAAAAGCGGGTGGGTGGAGAATGTGCCTTGTTCCCCCCAGGCTGGGGACCAGGCGGGATGACTGGATGAAACCCTTGCTCCCTGGTGCCAGCTCCTCCACCTCGTCTGTCCCAGCTCCCAGGTGGAAACATCCTGCGTGCTCAGGGATAACCCCAGCTTCATCCCTGGGCTTCCCTCCAATGGAAGTGGGGGCACTGGAGGGGAAGGTTGCAGGGGATGGGGGAGAGTGCCTGGATCTCATCCCAACAGAAAGCCAGGAGCAGACAAGGATGCACATCCGGAGCTCAAAGCCAGAAAACAGTTGCAAGTCTCACAGTTTACATATAGTCCTTCAGCCTGGACCCAGCCTGGTCTTCTTCATGACAGATCATCTTCACACCCACATTCTTCTTCCATGAGGTACTTCCAGTCCTGCCCCAGCTTCTTCACTGATGGCTCCTCCCAGCTTTCTGTCAGGACTCTTAATGGCCCAGTGCTGGGTTTCCAAGATGCCACACGTGGATAACTATCCATGCACAGACCTTTCCTACAGCTGGGTAAACTCCAACTAACGTCGCCTCTAACCTTAGTTACTCCTCTGCTAGTCTTTGTAGAGTTTCTTCTCAGCTTCTGTCCTCACACTCTTGCAGACATCCCTGCTGGAAGACGCTAAAATCTCCAATCTGCCAAGCACTACGTAGCCATCTCATATACTTAGGCTCCTAGGTTCTCCAATCAAGCACCACTGCATTGCAAGGTATGTCTGTGTTAAAACACGCAAGCTACATTTCCTCACTGTCCTTGTGAGATGCGGGGAAAGAAATGACTAGGCAATCGAGGAGAAACAGGAGAATTCCAGGTATTGAGAATTATCACTCCTGCACACAGGGGTAATTTTCAGCTACAGATGTGAGCAGAGGAAGAATACAAAAGTCATGCAGAATACATTGGAGGTGAAGAAAGTGAAAAAGAGAGAGAAGCTAGAACAAGAACTGGCTATGTTGGATAAGGCAGTAGGTTCAAGTATTTTAGGTCCAGGAGATTTCAGTTCAAACTGTGAATGATTCAGCCTGTAGCATCAGTAAATCAGCAGCAATAGCAGAACACATCTCTAAATACAAAGGATGCATCTGAGGGAAGTCGGTGCTGTTCCTCTGCTCTCACTAACACGCCCAAATCGTGATAGATATCGCCACAGTTCCCAGCAAAATCAATGACTGGCGGTGACATGATTCATTTCTGGTTCTAACATCTGGCTAGAATTTTACGCATACAAAGCCTGTGATTTGTACAAACAATGACTTTGGAGGAACAAAAATCTTTGCAATTCACCATGTCATAACCAAACCATCTGTCCGGCAGGCCACTACGGGACCGCGCAGATGGAACAGAAAGCAGAAAGTGGCCCATTTTGTCCGGTGTGCTTGGTTCAAGATATCTGCTTTGGTCTTGTATCACCGCTAACAGGAGTCCATTCACGTTACATTGCAAGTCCATCAGAGACTCTGCAGGACAAAATTGTTCTGCTACCAACTGATTAATATCCACGCTTTAACTCCCCAAACTGTAGGCAAAAGAGTCATTCAAGCTTTGCCTACCCTACAAAACGAAGAAAATTAAGATAGCTGATTTAAAAAAAAAAAAGGGGGGGGGGGGAGGGGGGTGTAGGGTGGATGGACTAGAACTGTAAGCCTGCCTGTGCAAGCATTACTAACAACATTCCTTCATTTCTCAGAAAATTGGAAGTGTTGGATATATGAAATCATGGTTTCTCTCAGCCATGGAGAAGGCAAATCCCAGAATATACACGCTCGAGTCAAATCAAAAGCGTTTAGATCCTATCACAAGTTCAGTTCCTTATATGAATGTGAGTAACTCAGTGTACATACAACATTCTTGCCAGAGCAAATTAATGTTGAAAGCTGAGACATGAGAAACACCTTCCTTAGCCAAGCTGCCACTACCCTTGCCTAGAGCATACAGCATGTGGCATTTAAAAGGGTCTGCCCTGCAGAGCGAGCTTTGCTGGGTTGTGTCATGTTCACGGAGAAAACAAAAAGATGAATGGGCAGCAACACAAACATATCCCTTGCTGAGGAGAAGGCCTTTAAGATAACATGCACTATGTCATTTTGGTACCCCTCACTTGGCAAAACGCAGGCTTAAAAATACATTCTGTTTAAGATAACAGTTTGTCCTCAGACAGTTTTAGCATCAATCAAACAAATGCAGAAAACAGAGTGACCTTGATTAAAAGGTCATTTACATTATTTCTCCTGCCCTTAAAGCAGGACGAGCTGCACCGTGTTATTTCTGACAGATATTTGTATAAGCTGCTCTTCAAAATCCTCAGCATGGATTCAGCAATATACCCAGACAATTTGTTACACCATGGAGCTGTGTCTGCACTCTGTAGAGCATCTCACGTTAGCTATGAAAAAACTCAAAAAGGCTTAGAGGCTAGTATAACAGGAAGAGTAGGAAAGGTCAAATAAGACCATCCTAGTCGGGTAAAATGAAAGAGTATTCGTTATTTAATGATTATGTTATGAAAGCAATGCGTTCGTGGGTGCTGACCAACAGCCGGGCTCCTGTGCAGAGAGCAGAGGTTGCTGCACATGCGGCTGGTACCCGAACAGAGGGGCTGCCTGCACTGCCTGGGTTTTTAGCTCAGGTACTAGGAAAAATTGGGATAACTTCCATAAGGCTGACCAAACTCAGCAACAAACATGGCGTACTGAGGACTTTGTTCTTCACTTTCTACATATTTGTAAATTTAAGAGGTCCTTTAATACGTAAAGTAGCGTAGTGTTATTGGCACAAAACAACTGGTTAAGAAGGTGTAAAACCTCAAAGAGGAGTTGGTAGTGGTGAGCCGCCAGAAAGAGGTGCTTTGTTTTGACAGTGGCGGTGGCACATCGCTCACCAGAAGAGCAACTGAAGTCACATGTAAAAATCAGGAAATCCCCTCGTTTCCCTACTACCTAATAGCACACTGGCTGGCACATGAGCGAAGCCGCCAAGAGCAGTGTGTTGTCCGATGTCATTTCCATCTTCCAAAATGACTTAGTTTGACTTTTAATGCCACTCGCAATTTATTTCACGATGTGCACAAAGGTTTAAATGAACAGCACCCTCTCTCTAAGGCATGCAGCCGATAGTAAAACAGGCTCCGACTGCCCAAGTACGGAGGCCTGGCTGTGGAACTCAAGCACCCAGGTTGTGAGATGGTATGTCCAAAAGGACTGTCCTTCCTAAAGCAGAGATGCTATGCTGACAGTACCACTAGCAAGCACAGCAGGCACAATTACTAATGGGATAGCACTTTTTTTTATATATACCCATGCACACACCCTGAAAAATCTTTTCCTCTTTTTCTCTTTTTTAAACTTAGACCCCTGCAATTACGAAAGCTTTCTTATTGACATAGTAACACCAGAGTACACTCTTACTTACACTTTTTCCATGAAGCAGATGTCTTTTCTTGTGAGAACTGGCATATTTTTACCCTTAGAATGATCTCTGCTTTTATATGCCTAATTAAATTTTAGCGGTCCCTTGCTTAAATAAAGATTTATTAGCTGTTAAAATTGTAGCATAATTCTTCTGCCACCTACATGCTATCCCTTAACATATTTACAAGCAGACTGGCTTATCCACTATATAAAAGGTGGATGATTTAATGTTATGTTATTGGTGTCAATTACTAAAATTCAGCCTCACAATAGAGCTTTCTGAAGATACTACTACTTAACTCTGGAACTGTCAAAACACTCCAAGAAAGAGAAGCTGCGAGTTTTAGAGCTCAAGTACTTGAAACAGTTGAACTAATAGCAGCAATCAGCAGATTTCAGCCCCACCGTCGGACTCTTCCACAGACATGATATGAGCTAAAGTGTCATCAAATGGAGAAGGAATTGAAAGAATTATTTTAAAGGAACTGAAATATGCATTGTCAGAAGCACCTACTTACACAGTCTCTCATTTCTCTTTGTGCATGAGAAAGACAATGTATGTAATATATTTGGCAAGTATGTAATGCATTTACTCACATAAATTTATATATTCTAACAGAAAGACAACAGTAACACAGCAGTGCTTGCCAAACAATTGGAAATAACTTCTTTATAGTTACGGGTTGTTTTTTTGTTTGTTTTCTTTTTTATTTTTTTTTAAAGCTCAGTTATTTATTTACCAGGATTAGAAGTTTAGTGCTTTGCTGGTCTTTCATTAGTATTGCTTTATTAAAGTCCTGCTTGCTAACATATTTACATCACAAGGAATATCCTTTTCACTGAGCTATAAGCTCTTGCCTCTCTACCCCATAGACTGACATCTTTGCACCTTGTAAACACCACTATTACAAGCAATTGTGTTCCATGTGTTTGTCAGATTGCATCAGGAGCACTGAATTTCATCTTCCTGCTATAGTTTTAATACTGTTCAGGTACAACTAAAGCTTTTGATAAGTTCAACTCCAAGAGCAAGAGATGAATTATTCTTCTCATTTCATCTCACCCTCCCAGGTCAGGATCTCTTTAAAAAGTCACAAAAAGCAAGCCACTCGAAAAACATGCAATATATTAATGTCATACAGTTGGCCTCAAATAAATCAGCATACAAAATCCCCTCTTACTGAAATTTGTCACAGTAAACATCAGAAGCTGTAAAGTGAAGCTAATAGGAAACTGTCTTTTTGCGTAATTTGCATGCATGCGTACAAAGACACGCATGCACACACACACACGGCGTCTTTAGCTTTGTGCTTTTCCACGTGTGCATTCAGAGAGCAAACCGCTACAGCTAAGATGCCACAAAACATAGTGGAAAATCTGGAACAGGCATGAGTGAAAAAGCCTAGAAAACCTCAGTTTTATATTATTATTTTTTTTTTATACAGACATTATTCATCTGCCTTGCACTCTTAATTGTGGATGCTGACTGATGATACTCCTATTTTTCATGCGTATATTTCAAGGTCTATCTGCCATTAACTGTATGTACAGGATACTACGTGCATATACAATGGACACACATCTGAAGCCCTCTGCAGCCAACAGCGATGTGATGCACACCCTCTGCACCCAGCACTGCTCTGCAGGCAGCTGGTGGAGAACGCACGGACCCATCCCATATGCTTGAACACAGAAAGCCCCGTCTGACTGAGAGGGTGGCCCACACCCCTGGCTGAGACCCGGGTTTATCTTCTGGAGCCAAGCTGGACACATCCTCTGGGATCTGAACTGACCTGACAGAACTTCTGGACTCTTCTCTGGCGCTAAATCCCAGCGGAGGACTCCCAGGGGCAGCAAAATCTAGTCAACAATGTTACTGACAATCATGAATACATTGCGGTTTGGCTAGTTTGGGGAATGCAAAATTCCCAAATAAGAATGCGTGGCAGAGATCTGAGGATATTTAGGTACTTAAAGTGCTACAGCCCACAGAGAATACATCACATTGAGCAACTCTTGGAAATTAGTCAAGTGAAAAGGGCTAAGTCATCTCCAATTCTGTTTTTGTTTTCTTTTTCTATTGTTAGGTATGGGTAACAGTATTGATTTCATATGCATTAAAATATAACATGCAGATAAGTTATATCATCATCTACAAGAACACAATTGCATGTTTACCCAAAAGAGTCCGCTGGAATAATTGTTTTTATAAAGAGTTGTCTTTTGGTATGATCATGGCTGTCAGGCAGAAAAATATTCCTCTATTTCCAAGCCTGGACAAAAATGTAATGGTAACTCCCTAACAACAGTTTCATCTTTTAAAATCACTGCATATATTTCATCACCAAAGAGCTCATGTTTCAGATTACAAGAACTTACAAAAGGAGAAACTATCAAGGTAAAAGAGCAAATACTTTAATCCTTTTGTCCCTGCAAAATATTACTCTAATGGAAGACCCCTGCTGACCAATGACCACACTGAGATTTTCACAGGACTCATCCAGTCTCTAAGAAATACTGTAGGAATTGTCACAAAGCCTTTTGAATAGCTTTTTTTTTTTTTTTTTTTTTAAACCCAAGGAATATCTTTAGCAAGGGGAACAGCCAGCCACACTTTCTAATGGCATTTCCCAGATTTTCATTGTTTTCCTGCCTTTAGCATCCCACTAACATGATACACCTGTGTCAGCCCACAGCATTCATGACTGCAGTGCAGGTCGTCGCATGCACGTGTCAGCTGTAGCCATCCTGTCATCTCAGACTGCATATGTTCCTCTTCAGCTTGCTAGACTTATCCCTGCTTCTCCTAACAGTCATGGAAGCTATACAGCATCAGACTGGAGAAGGGTAAGGGTTGTCCTTGGGGAAAAAGGGGA
Source organism: Aythya marila (assembly GCF_965140915.1). Lineage (NCBI taxonomy): Eukaryota > Metazoa > Chordata > Aves > Anseriformes > Anatidae > Aythya > Aythya marila. Next base: position 9,928,394 of record NC_139044.1, on the reverse strand, counting down.
AAAAAAAAGCAAAACCAAGCAAACAAAAAAGAACACCACTCCCACCCAACATCCCGCATGCCCCACCCCATGAGAAAACATAGGCCTAAAAACACTCAAATTTGAAAATGTGAATCAAGTGTAAATGATTCAGGAGCTTTATTTCCCCATAGCTGCAGCTGGCCTGTGTGGGCGGCTCTGGGAAGCATGAGGTCGTTCCTCCGGCTAGTCTGAGCAGGGCAATAACCCTGGAGTAGAGCAGGGGCACACGGCACTGACATTAAACAGATCCCCTTAGCGTATAGAAGGAGGGCTGGCTCTTCATGAACCTCCCATGTGCTGGGGAGTCGACACTTGGAAGCACTAATGAGATGCACAGAGGAAGAACGGAGAGAAATAAGAGAAAGCCATGGAGGGACTGGAGGACACAACCTGCAGCGGTCCTTAACCATTGTGCTCAGTGCTGCTCTGTTTGGAAAAAAATGCACAAGTGTAACAAAGAGACAGAGAGGGCTATGCAGGAACAGTCCGCATCTCACCTCAGTGGGGAAAACTTAAGATTTTTCTCCCAACCTTCTGCAAGGCAATGAGAGGGCAACTGAGCAGCTTCCCCGACTGACCGTAACTAAAGGTGGTTACATACTGCTGCTGAAGGAAATCAGATCACAGATGGCTCAGTTGAAGGGGTACAGAAGACAAGACTGCAGGATCTATCCCTTTTCCATCCACCCACTAAATCCCACAGCCTGCTATATGAACGTAACAGAAAGAAATAGTGCCTGTGTTACTAACAGATCCTGTCCAGAAGAGAGAAGCCCCCTGGACTTTAGGATCCCATCTAAACCAGTCCTTTGTTTGTGGTGCATGCTTGTGCAATGCAGCACACACCGAGTCCAAACCCAATCCTACAAATACGGGAAAAGTCTCATGCAGCATCCTGGGGACCTCCCCATTAGCTTGTACAATGACATTAAATGACTTTTTGAAGAAGTGAAGAAGAAGGAGCTGCTGCTGGGACATTTAGTCTATCAAAACACAAATAATTAATGGTTGAAAATACTTTTTGTTTAATAATTGCTGTTCTTCATTAGTGTGAACCAAGGGCACAGACTATCTGAGACAATAACATCTGCACCCCATATTTCATTATCACCAAACTTCACATTTCACACAAAAGCATAGCTAGCAAAGCCTTACAGCTTTAATTAGTTTCTGCCATAGCTGTGAAGGTCAGCCAATTATTGTGTGTGAAATTTCAATATGAGGCGGCTGAATTGAAGACAGCATTGCAACATTGTGAAACTCTGCAATGCTGTAAATCTAGCTTGATAGAACCTTTTTTTTTTTTTTTTTTAAAAAAAAAAAAAAAAAGAGAAACACAAAATAACATAAATTAATCATCAGGTATGCACAGCTTCAAGGCTTATTGGCTAATTTAACATGTGTTACAGGGGGAAAAAAAGGAGATAATTTCTGATACCATCTTATGCTTTGCGGGGTTTTTTCTTATCAGTGTCACCAACCATGACAAAATACTTAGTTGGGTCCTTATTTCTACAAGGAAAACCCAGTTTTCCATGGGATTGAGAGTCCTTCTGTCAAAAGAAAACAATTGCATTGAGCAGATGAACTTCAGCCATCTAGAACGAGTGGCTAAGTTAAAGGTTGGACTAAATGATCTTAGAGGTCTTTTCCAATCTAAATGATTCCATACAGCGTGTCTTGAAATAACAGGTCTGTCAAAAGATGCTTTAATTAGGCCCTTAATTCATGGCTGGCTTTTAATAACATATGTATGTGGGTGTTTGTGTGTGAAAACATGTGTCTAAGAATTTGAATGTAGTGATATACAAATAATCAATACTGGCTGGTGCTGAGGACATAGCAAAGCAGGCAAACCGATGCACCTAACTCCTACCCAAGGCTCTTCGCACACACTGTTCCTGTAAAACAGAAATAATTTATGCGCTGTGCTGTGAATGGGGACTACAGACGTACAGAAGGTCTAACCCAAACCTCGAATGCCCTCAAGACCAGCCTTGCTCGCAAGTCTGGCCAGTGCTTGTTTGTTAAACAGATATTTGCTTGCCTGGTACTGCTTTTTTAATAGATTAAAATTCTTTGAGCAAATTTTATCCCTTTATGTAGCAAACGGCAAGATCTTCAAAGAAGCACTTCCAACTCATTCTTTTATTTGGATACCCCAAGATGACATACCAAAGTCAAATAATAATGCTACAATGGTTCTACCTCTAGCTCCAGTGAGCTAACAAGACCTGCCCTTGATTATAAATTTACAGGTGAGATTCACCAGGTTTCAAAGGGAGAAAACAAGGGAGGGAGTGAAGCTTAGGGAATGAATTTATTTTGTGTATTTCAAGCCCTATTTTTCCAAATGAACTGATCCTGACAGAAAATACATGCAAATTCATTTCTAATCTAGCCTGGGACAGTGTAGGCAGCTCTAGTAAGCACCATGGCTTCATTCATGTGGAAATGTCTGCATGTTCGTATGTATATATGCATATCACAACCAATTCCCCCTTCCTGTGCCCCATTTTTCCTGCCACTGGGAGGACCAAGCAAGTGGTTATGCAAAGCCTCTGCAGAACCAGCGAGGCTGTTTCACCGTTCAGACTCTCTCCTGGATTCCTTCTTCACTGGCACAAACACATTCGCAGCCAGAATGTGACTCATGGCACTTACTGCCAAAGTTTTCCTTTTTCTTTCTTTCATTCCTTTGAAATAATTATAATAAAAAATGCAGCATTAGATGCTCAAGTATATTCACAGACACCTACATCAACGTCTCCATTTTGGGAGTTACTAAAATCCACGTTTTTTGGTTACTTCAATCAGAGCATGGGTGCTGGTCCCCCTCCAAATCAGCAAGCCCCAACATATTGCTACAGTGAAGCTGAAATAAATATCTGTACGCATCACAGATTAAAACCATCACCATGATAAAGATTTTTTCCTGCCTCTGGAATAATCCTTTTAACTAAACCCAACTGAAAAGGAGATTGTGAAAGAGTTGGCACTGTTTTCTGCCTCACCTTTTCCAATATCTCCAGATATATCCACATGTGGAGAATGAACAAAAATAAGAAATCTGTTTAGCTTGCATTGGCAGAATTAGACTGATGCCACCTAACCAACAAAGGCTCAGCCATGTAGAATCGATACCAGGAGTAAACTGAGAACTAAATTAATGTAATGAGGTTCTGGGTCGTCCCCATGGGAAGAAAAAGAAAAAATGAGCACAGTCCCATACATAACACCCAGGTCTTTAATGTAGTGCCCCCAAATGCTTTGCTGCAATCCGAGGATCTCAGCAGTGTTTCAAGGCAGGTGACTGGGAGTCCAAATTCCAGTCCAGCCTCTGCCTAGAGCTCTCTGCCGTGGGGCTCAGCATCTTACTCAGACTGATGCACCCTCCAGGGCTCTGAACAGGTACATCAGCCGCTCTGTGTCTGCATGGCTAAACAAAAGCCTAAAATTAGCTGTGAATAGGTAGCAGCTACATGTTTCCCAGTTTCCCTTGCTATCTAATTAGGAGCATATTAATGTCTTTCTCTGCAGATAACTTGTAAGACATATCAGGAAGGTATTTTCTTTTATTATTTATAGATACAGTAGCTAGCACAATAAAATCTCCATTTGAATTTCTAGGCACTACTTTTGTACTTATAAAACACAGAGAAAGTTTATTGTGCTGGAAGTAAAATCATTTGCAAGTCCCAGACATGTGCTATCCACAATTATACAGAACATTCATCGGAAACTGAAATGGCAAGAAATGAAGAATGGAGTAGGGAGGTAGAATAATTAACAACAGCACCAAGAACGCTAAAGAAAACGTGAATTAACTAACATCATATAATTCAAGCAGACTTACGCATTATGAGGTATATCCTCTCTCTCAAAATGAATCACTGAAAGGAAATAATTGAAATATACTGTTACTGATCAGAGGCCCAAAGCAGAATAAAACAGGTCCACCTGATAAAAAATCAACTCCAGAACATCAGCAAAACCAGAGGAAACCAGAAGACTATGCACACCAACACCCACGCACACAGAGGTTATAACAAATGATTAGTGAAACAGACTGAAGCCTGTCGTAGGCAGTCCACTCGAGGGAGCAGTAAAAATCAGTAGCCTAGCTGAGGGCATCTTTAGCAAAAGGTCAGAGAAAACTGCAGGAGAAACCTCAGGGATCCCTTAAAGTGGTTCCTGAAGACAGGGCTGCCTAATGGAGGTGGACAGTAGTGCAGGTTTCATTGTGTTTATTAAATACACACCACACTACTAAACAGACAACAGAGGCAAAACTAAATCAAACATACTCCAAGTGCGATACAAATCGTCCACAGACAATATAAACAAACACTCAACCCCCACAAAGCCGCACAAAGCCCTTGTTACAAATCCCAGCAACTGGATCCATCCCCAGGGAGATGCCACCAGCCACCCTCCCTCCAGGAGCCCGTGTCCCGGCCCCAGAGCGCCGCTGGGTTTAAGGACACCGGAGACGGGCTCTGCAGGAGCTGAGGGAAGTCGCTCCCACTACGTCTCCTGTTCTCGCTTGCTGTGCTCTGGCCCTGCTCCAGCAGCAGCACTTCCCCGCAACAGGGTCTCCACTCAGCCCAAACCACCGGAGACAAGATCTCTTCCAGCCGGGCTTGCCAGCGGCAGCTGCTCCCAACCAAAGAGTGTCTCTCTGGAGAAAACACTCTCTCGAAACCAGCCATGCTGCAAGAACAGCGGTTCCCAACATAAACTGTCTCCTTTCAAGAAGAAATAGAGGGGAAGTCCTCACAGCCAGTCTCTTTCCGAAGGGAGCAGCTCGCACATTAATCCAATGAATAATTCCAGGCTGGGAGATAAAATATTTAAAGCAAAAAACAGGGAAAAGATCTTCAGAGTTCACAGTTTTCAAGCCAGCCTTCAAAGCTCAGAAGCTCGCTATCATTTGCCAAGTAGGATCAACATGAAAAGCGTGATTATAAGAAACATGAAAAATTGCACCACCAAATCAACAGGGAGCTCAGAATTTAGCAAGTAAAGGAGCCAGAGGAGCTGCTGAAATGTCAGGCTCAGTAACAGCATGCAGAAGTCCTCCATGGTGCCATGATCTAATGTATGCTTCGACTGATAGTCATTACATCACACGAGGAAAAAACGCAGGAATTGTCATACTGGATCAGACTCGTCTAGCAGGGATCCTCTTACAGCGGCCAACACAGAAAACTGCCGCGGTTAAGTGAAGGAAATCCTCCAGCAAACCTCTAGGGTCTAGCCTTCCTACTTGGGAATTTTCTTCCTCATCCCACTGTTCAGAATACAGTTTGTGTTCCAAAACCTGAAGGACTGTTTGCCCTCAGGGTTGTTTTTATTTCCCTCCAATGCCAATGTGCAAGCCCTTGTTCTACACAGAGGTGTCTAAACCTGACCTAGAAATGAGGCCTGTGAGGATTCACACCACCCATTTCCACCAGGTTACTTGCGCGCTGCCTACATCACATTCATTCTGGGCCACTTCAACCTGTTCTCCTTTAATTTTCTGAAATAACTCAGGAACATACAGCAATGCTTTAGGCATCTTTTCTGCACCATTCTACAAAACCAAGCAGAGTGGGACCACTGCTGTAGGAGGACACGTGTAATTCCGAGTTCCTCGCCACTGCTGCAGGTGAAGGGCATGAGCACGGGCAGTCACCGTTGGATCAGCTGATGTTCAATAACTTGTTATCGCTCACACCACCGAGCTTCTCGCTTCCAGAAAAGCCCATTACAAAACTGGCAGTAAAGCTGCTCGCTGGCCAAAGATTTTCTGAAACCCAAATAACTTGCCAAGTGGTTCTTTTCTAACCACATTAAATCCAGAGGAACTATGCTGACTGAAACTAACATCATGACCATTATTTTATAACACGGTCTTTAATGTCAGTCCAACCAATTTGTGAGGTACCAAAACAAAGCTTACTATCATGAAATTCCCTGAATCCCTACTGAAACCTACTTAAATTATAGATAAACCTGTGCTCCTCTTTGTCTTCTCGTATAATAGATTACTTTAACAAGACTGCATTTTTTCCCCCAGTGGTTCAGCCGCTCTATTTTAAGATCCTTCACAACTCTTAGGTATATATTTTCTGATGATTTACTGCCCTTTGATTTATCAGCTGGCTGTAACATTTCTTCTATTGACATGTCAATCAATGAATGGCTCATCTTTACTGCCTGAAAAGTAGGTATTTGCTCAAGATCTTTGAAGTGCAGACAGAAGCTGCAAAATCATTTGACTTCTCTGCAATATCCTTAACCTTCATAATTGTCTGGCAGGCTTTCTGCCTCAAACATACTTTGGAACTTTGAATTCTTTGTCGTTCGTACAGATTTCAGATTTTTCCAACATTTCCTTCCTGCAGAAGAGTCTCATTTCTATAAGGCTATGGCAGGACTGCGGTTCCATTTTGTGAAGGATGGCGGTCTGCTTCAGTTAACTTCCTTAGCCTTAGGTAGGCATGCAGGACTTCATGCAGCATGCTTTGAAACAGTAAGCGTTTGACTAAGCTTTCCAAACTATTCCCCCCTGAGATGTCAGCTACAGCAGCTTTATCAAGAGTTGGAAATATCCTCATGTTTGCAGGCCCCCTCCACCCTTCACCTCCCGCTCACCTCCCCGTAAGCCTACAGCCAGGAGCAAAGACACATGGAGCAGTTTGGACAGGAGAGGCACTTGTGTATGGCCAGGGCTCCTTGAGCTACATCACACCCATGGAGAAAAGAAGAAAAAAAAAAAGAGAGATAGAGAGAAAAAAAAAAAAAAAAAAAAAAAGAAAAGAAAGAAAGGAAATTCTGTTTCTGATCCTTCTTGTTGCGAAGATAGCATCAGAAATATGATCTAAGAGTGCTGACTGAATGCTGTCTGCTCAGGCTATGAAACGTCTGGCCAAATGAGTTGTCACGTGGGTTTTACAGCACCTCTTCCTCCTTTGATCTAATGACAATAGACGTTGGATGCACCGAGTGTATATCAAGTTCATTCCAGGTTCTTAATCATAATGCAGTAGAGGATTTGGATTTTTAATTCTTTTTAACAAATTTCTTCTTTTGTGGTGTGCTGTCAGCTCCCTGTCTGTCTAATCTGGACCTTCAAGGATGGCTGCACAGGAAAAGTGGGAAAACATTCTTCCTACCCTGCTACCATTCTCTAGCCACATCACTGTATTTTCTGTGGACCACACTCTGAAAGCTAAACTTCTGCCTAAAATCCCCAGGCAAATATTCCGTGCATGCTTCAGCATTTTGCAGAACATCCCTGGTCTGTAAAGCAGCGTACCGATATCTCAGTGGCAGTTTTTTTTACAGAAGTCCACAAGGAAAGCTGTGTCTGAGAAGAGAATAGCCCTAATGGAATGACCTTTACTGGGACTTGACACCTGCTACCTTGTAAGCTTCTTACATACACAGCTTAATCCACCTGGAGGCTTTTTTGCTTGATGGAAGGTGATAAAAAAGCTGTTAGACTGTAAGCTCTGTCTTAGATTCAAAGCATGTAGGCTCCTTGATATTCTGAAGCTTAGGGCACACAGAGGGGAAAAATATTTCTTAGTTCAGGTGCAATTCTCAAGTTGCTTATTAGGGATGAACCCTGGTCTAAGAATCACTTTATTGGTACAAAAGTAAAGAAACAGCTTCCCAGTATGTAGAAGGGTCCCAGCTCCGCAGTGCTACAGATAAGATAATGTAATAGTGATCATAAAGCTTTCCTCAGCAGACAAGAAGAACAAAGAAGCCCAACTCTAGAAATTTACAATCCACAGAGGATCAAGCAGATTGCATTCTGGATACCTTAAAGGTGAATGCTCTAAAACATGCATCAATCTGTAGTGATGAAAACCCAGTCCCCTCTGATTACGAATAATTCCCTCTTTCTTTGAGGCAACAAGGGCCTAAATCAAAAAGTTATATTCGGTGTGATTTTTAGCATGATGGAACAGGGGAAAAATCAGTAAAAGACAGGCTGCCCTGGCTATGCCCCACTGCAGCACTGACTTGGCACAGCAGTTGGGAGAGTCAGTACAAGACTAAAACAGCTCAGAATTAGTGCAGAGGAGGAATTAGCATTATTTGTAAGCTCATTTGGAGCTTAAAGGGGAAAAAAAATATACCAACCTCCTGAACAGCTGACATAGCTGTTGAAGCACAAGTAAGAAGAGCCTACCAGAAATGCGGTGGTGGCTGGGAGCTAAACAGACATTTTCTCCAGGTCACTACTCCTTGCCCTCTCCTCCCACCACAGCAAACACCACCTCCATCAAGAAAGCAAATCCCTGGAGCTTATCTTCCCTCCTGCCTGAGCTAAGGTGCATCAAAGCCACCAGCTCTGGCCTTGCAGGACCTGGAAAAGGAAACTGTATGAACTCTTTACTTGATACTGTGAGAGGAAGCTAAAAGGAGCTTTCTTCATCTGAAAGCTTTTCCTAGCAGAAGCTCTCATTTTAAGCTCCCTTGGGCATCATTTCTGTGATTTTCTCCTCTGAAGGCTGGTGTTGACAATCTCCCATCACCACGGAGTCTTCAAACACTTTGTCCTCTGTGGTTGATCAAGGTGACTAACTTACAGTTTTAAAGGGCTGGATGCAAGAAGTCCATAATGAAAAAATCTATGTGGAGATGACTGTTCAAGAAACAGTGTGAAACAATCAGAAGCCTTCTATTTATTTATTTGAAGATGGCTGACACCTGTATTGATCGCTTTAGCTACCTAAATCTAAGGACACTTACAAATATTTGTTAAGATCGGGGTTTGTGTTTGAAACACCTTACTCGTGTCACATAAGCTAGGCTGAATGCAGCAGCACCTAACCTTTATCCGGTGGCTTTTATAACACAGACCATTTATACGAAGTGAGTAGGACATTGATCCTCCTGTTCACGTTTCCTGAGATTTTTCAGTGTTAGTAGTGCTTAGTCACAGCGCGACTGCTGTTCCTGTAGATGGGTTGATACAGTGCATTTCCCTCCGTACACAAAGCAGCACTGTAGGAAAACCCAATTCAATCAATTTGAACAGCCCTTCTTGTGCTACATCGGTATATTACGTATTGGGCAGATAAAGTTGTGATCCTATCTAATATATTCTTTGACTGATTCATTGAATGCATGGAGATACCTAATGCTATCCGATCCTGCTGTCGAAAGATAATGGCATCGTTATTTCCTGAAGATAGACCAAAAGGAGGGTGGAGGGAGGGAAGGATTTAACCACTGCTTCCCAAATCTGTAGCAAACATGGGCACTGCAATGTATGAAGGAAGATAACTAGGCAGAGGCAACTTCTGACAGCAAGCTAAAGAAAAGTCTAAAGTGAGAACAAGAAGAGCTCTAAAAATGGCTGCAGTGCCAACTGCAGCAGCAATCGGGGTATCTCAGCCCTACTTTTAAGAGGCACTCTGCAAACTCCAAGGCACTTTTAGATAAGTGAACTATCACAGCACCTGAGAGAGGTGCAACCAAATCCTTGGAGCTGTACAAACCAAACCAGCTGGCACAGGAGAGCACTTGCAGCTTCCCTTGTGCCCACTCTCTAGCAGCAGTACTTCATAACTCCAAGACTGACAGTTTTAAAAAATAAAAAATCACGGTTTAAAAGTTTGTGCCAGCTGCTCCCATCATCTAAAGCCTTAACCAGGTAGTTACTGTTTCCAGAGTTTAGGCTAACACCTGGGCTGCACAGAATGGTTAAAGCATATCAGCTTTTACCTAAAATGCCCTGGAACCAGCCCAGGATGGAAGCCAAGAAATTCTCTCCTGTGTTGTATTATAAAAAAGAAACCTAACAACAAGTAGCTCTTAAGAATGATTACAAAACAAGGATAGACATGACAGGTAATGGAAGCAAAGCGTTGCCAGACAACAGTTAGTGTAAGGCACAGTATGCATTGTGTCATGAACGCTGAAGTCTAAACATGGAAGACAATGTTCTGAGACAACAGAATAATGCTGTCACCACCTGTTTTTTTTTTTGTTTTTTTTTTTTTAAGTCTTCTATATAAACTCCCTTAATTCATTCAGTCTCTCCCCAGCCTTGTGTTTGTTGCTCCTGATGGGTTATGATAGCATTAAATTCACTGATGACGTACCTTGGTTCAGAAGCAACACCACTTACTGCACTTGCACTGTACACACTGTACAGTTCCAGCCAATATATTATTATCAACATATATCTGGACAGCTTTGTTAGTAATTTGCCACAGTCACTGGGGACTATTTGGGTCTAGTGCTGTTTAAAACACTAGTTTAAACATCATTGTTTGTTTAGTTTCCTAAAACAAAATACTCATATTCAGTGAAAACAAATGAGAGTTCATCTGAGGAATGCATGTGAGTGGGGAAAGAGCCATTACATTGTGGTTGCACAGATTTTCACTCATTTCAATAGCAGAGTGATCTCAAAGACTTCACATTAGGCAGATCCTGCAGTAATTGGGGCTGCAGATAACCACCTTTGCTGCTCAAGTTCTTCTTCATCAGCTTATTTAGTTACTTTTTGATGACCTTCCCCATGGCTTTTAACATTATATTTAAAAACAAGAAAAAAAAGTTTTTAATTGACATTTTTGACAATTTAATTAGAATTACCTTTCCCTCGTGATTACATTTATTTTTTACACTTTGTCCCTGTGCCAATTTTAATTCATTTAATTAGTTTTACTCTATCCCACACTGCTCACCTTCAGAAATCAATCTACTACATAAACTCAGCTGTTCTTATAGAGAGATAAATTATCTGAATATAGAGGAACTTTAAGGGAAAAAAAAAACACTTGATTTTATTTTGTAATCGTACCATGACATTGTTTATCAAGTTGTGTGGATGACCCACCAGAATCACAACTGGTTAATCTGAATTTCTCTCCTATCACACAGGTGAACAGTGACCTGTTCTTTCCATACTTGCTCTGTAAGCTACTGTTTTCATTGACTTCCACACAGATATTGAGGATAAAGGAATATAACAACTAAAGACTAAGGCACATGCAGAACCATAGGCCAATACTAACATTTATGTCACAGGGCAGGGTGGCAAAACTTACCTGCTGTGGAATCTCCAGTCCTGGAGAAACTCAGAGGTTGACTGTATGAGACCGTGAACAGCCTGATCCCAGCTATCCTTGCTTTGAGCACAGGGGAGCCAATGCACAGATGACCTCCAAAGTTCCTTTCCAACATAAATTATTCTGTGTTTCTATTAACTTGACAAAAAAATCTCATTTAAGCTTTGTTGAATCAGGACATTCTTCTCAACCACCTTCATTTTGCTGATGAGGACACTGAGTCAGGAAGTTTTAAGTCCAGAGATTCATTTCTCCTAACTTCAGACACTGAAATGGCTGAATTAGGAACCTAGTTGTTCTACATATTACACCCTGTCCAGAGAGACAGTATGGCACCACAACTCATTTACACCCCAAATCTGGACAATAGGGAGAAAGGGACAATTGTCATGAAACTCAACCGAGTGTTTCAGCATGTAAGAAGGACGTGGAATTCAGTAGTTCACCATGGAAAGCCTTTAAGAAAGAGTTACTAGCATTTGCTGCATTTCCATCAACAGAGTATACTTATTCCTTCTGACAAATCGAAAACTTTTTTTTTTTTTTATGTTCATCATAATTAATGCCTCAAGAATTAAGGTGGCAATGATATTTGAAGTGGTTCCTGTAGTATTACAAACCGAGTTAGTATATTTCTACAGTGTTATCTGATGTCCATAAACTCAGAGGAATATTTTAAACAGCAGTCATTTTTTCTTTGTCCTTGTGGAAAATTGCAAGCTGCTAGACTAACGTTGTATATCTGATTCTGATTATTTATCAGGTGTCAAATCCTTAAATAGATGAACTTGCAGTTAAAAATTCTGGGAAAAATAGCAAAAAATAAATAAATCTGCTGTTACCCACAAGAAATAGGGAATATCTACTATCCCTACCATTTCCTTGAAGGAGATTCTCAAATTAATCTAAAAAAAAAAAAAAAAAAAAAAGGTATATCATTTCCCTTCCCTGAAATAAGTGAAGATAACTAGATTGTAAGATCCACTCTCCATCTGAGAAATGTAACAGGAGGGTGTAAACCCAGCATTGTGCCTAACCAGTAACACAGGCTATATGGGTTTTTACCTTGAGTAATACCAGGCAAATTATTCTGAACAATTTGTATCGAGTACTTGATGTACAGCCATAAAACACTATCAACTAACCCTGCACCAGCCAGATACAGATTTTTTTATATCGTATGGAAGAAGAAGAATATGTGCGAAAAGACTTACTCTTCTCTTTCAACTAGTCTGATCACTAGAACATTATGGGGTGACCCCTACCCACAACAGGCATGAACTCAAATTCAGTCCCCATGAGGCTTTGAACTGGAAACCCTGGAATATTTTTTTAAGCAATTGTTGCTTTTGCTTAACAAGGAAATTAATTTTGTTTAACAACAAAACCTAAGAATGTCAAGTGTAAGATCAATTTAACTTGCAATATTTTCTTTCCAGACTGGGCATCCTCAGTTTTAGAGACCTTCTGAAACCCAAAGACAGCCACAATCAAAACTAAACGTAAACTACTGGGCTCTCTGCTTCCACAACCACAATACAACACAGTAGGTACATTTTCTGTTTCTCATGGCAGATTGAGAGATTCCCAATACTTGCTCTGGGATGAGCAGGTCACTGTTTACCTGCATAATAGGATTAACCACAGGCTTTTTTCCCCAGCCATGGTACAGGAGCTCTTTACCTTAATTCTTTAACTGCTCCTAGCACTGTGGCATGCCTGCCACAGATTTTCTATCCATGGCTTTGATTTGCCTCATCCACTGTCTGGAAGAAAGCTAATGTCTGAAAAGTATTCTTTAAAATGTAAATAGGATGATTCAGATACTGCTGGGATGAACAGTCTGCCATAAGCCCTATGAAAAGTCATGAAAAGGCTGATACTGGATTAGATAAGTATGAAAATAAAGAAGAATATAATTAATGCTAATTAATACTAATTACTTTATTAGTTTATGAAGGGAAAAAAGACATGTTTTATCAACCAAGCAATCACTAATAAAATTACAGGTTTGGTTAAAGGTAATTATGTTGACCTGACACACTTCCATAAGGTGGCTGGGTTATCCAAAAGAAGGTTAGAAGTCTGTTTATTCTATCACAGGAGGAAGAGTTATCCACTTCTGAATATGAAAGAGATATCAGTGTATTAATCTCTAAATCAGAACAAAATACGTGCAACATGATGAAATAGATGGTAGTCACAAAGACAAAATTAATAACTAATAAAGGGAATACTCTAGCAAGGAAAATGATGGATACTTTACTATTTGAAATCTTATTAGAAAGAAACTTTCTTAGTGTAAGCAGCTGGTATGCTTACACAATAGACATTAGCAGTTTAATGCAAAATTAAAAGATAAGGCTCTATGGCTTTTAAAAGCAATAATCATAATGGTCTTTCCAGGCTTTAGAATTAATCTGTTTGCATGTTTCCAATGTGTAGCATATGGGGTTCATCGACATGATCTCAAATGGACTGTCTTTGATCCAGCACTCTCAGACACCTTCAGAATTGTCAGTCCCACCCAAGTATGGTCTGTCTCTTGCTGTTTCCTCTTATAACACCATTCTCTTTCCTTCTGCAGCAAGGTTTTTGGAGCCTTGCTCTTTCTCAGAGTATTAGCATCCCTCGAGGCCTCACTGGTGCACCATCTCACCACCTCTGTGCCATTAGCCCAGTTTCTACAACGACTAACCAACTGCCTCTATTACTGATCTGGTTTAGATCATTTATTGCAACTCCTTCCTTATTATCATAATTCTTTTAGATTATGGTAAGACTTTTTGCATGCTAAAGTCGTATTAAAGTATTATACCTTATACACATTATTTTGTGCCATTACATCTTAAAGGTGCATCTGTCTGTAAGGTCACGTGGACATGTAGTGCCTATGTTTGGATCAAGCACCAATCCCTCCACTTGCTCTCTTACAGTTATAATAGCTCCCTTTCATAACGTGCTCTATTGCCTAAATTTCCAACTTCTGGAATTAAACTGATGTACCTCAGCTGAAAGCCACCTTGCGGTCCCTGTCAGGGGAAATTAAAACCTCCAAAGTGTAGCGACTCCCACACCACTGCGTGTTGGGCCAGCCTCTGGAGATACCTCTCTCTGATGACAACATCAAGACCAAACTTAAGGTAAATAGGATCGTAACTCAGATGAGCAGTTATGGTCTGAAAGTTAGGCAGGATGAATATAAGCCTGCATGTTACCTCTGTAGATCCAAGAGAATGGGTACCAAATTGGATTAGCATTTTCCTCCTTTTCCAAATCACCTTTTTCTTTGTGCAGTTTCCTGTTTATGACATTTCTGTAGCAACCTTAATGGGTATTTTGACCCAATGTACCTTGCGATAAATGCCATAATCATCCATTTGGAGGCTGTCCCATGTTCTCACAACCATAGATTTTTGGATCACAGCCTTTTATTTCATTTTCATTTGGCTTCTGTTCCTAAGCACTTTGCTTATTATCAAGGCCTTTTGTTGTGTGTACTCTGGTTCCATTCTACTAATTGGCTACAGTGTAGGTCTATGATCCCTATCAAATTAACTCCTACTGTAATTGAGCCTGCTACAATCATATTGTCTATGTAACCCCCTCTTTAACTCATGCTCTCATTGCTGTAACATCTACACTTATGTCGAACTTGCAATACTGTCCTTTATGCTGTTTCGTCAGTGACTGCACACTGGAAGCTATCTTAGAAAAACAATCTCTTTTACCTAAAAATGAAATGCCTTTTTACAACCACGAAGCATTTGACACAGTTAATATCTTATGTCAAAATTAAATATCCATCCATTTAGCTAAGTTAGATGACTTTGTTGATTTTAGAAGAATCACAGGATTTGTCTTTTGTGGCATAGTACAAGCTGTCTTCAAGTTCTTCTCTAAAACTATCACGATTTTCCACTGTGGCCACTAGGCATTCTGGAGAGGTTAAATACCTTGTGGAAAACAAGGCAGAAGAGGAATTCACTCAAATGCCTAAGAAGTTCCATTGAGTCAGCAAGGCTCTCTGTAAAGTCAATAAAATCTCCATCCTAAGCCAGGTACCTGGACATACTCTAGAAACCCATTTCATTTCTTTTAAGTCCCGTAATGGGAATCCGCTCTAGAACCAAAATGTTTGTGAAGATTTTAGTATGGGTGCTGTTACCCAAAACATCACAATGTATAGATGCCAGGATTCATGGGGGTAAAAAGAGAATTAACGATTGGAATGGTTTAGGAAGTGGCTTAGTGAAAATAATTAGAACAGCAAATACAGTCAACTAAGTAGAAACTACTTTAGGGCTCCTTATGCTATTTTTATTTGCACTGGTTAATACATTCTTACGTCTTAAGATAAGTAGGCCAGCTTGTCTGAGGGAACGCAGAACAGGGTGCTAATTTCATCTCTGCCTCGCAATTCACCAGTGTCAGCACTTACTAAACTGGAATTAGGCATCCTGTCCCATTTGATGATGTCGCATAGCAGGTTCTATATATTGTTACTTTTTGCTGTTAAATTAAGCAGAACAGTCAGGTTTTGATGGAGCGTGTTGTACTAATAGTAGTCAACCACTCACTCAGTGGTCTCCAGCATTGCTTTTCCCACCTCTCCCTTGTAACATTATATTCTGTCTTCAGCTGCCACTTGTATAAAGTGTCTCAAACTTTCCAGTGCCCTTTTGTTACTACCGTTCTTAGAATAATTTACTAGTACACAGACTTAATTACATACAGATGATAAAAGTATCTTACTTGTGATGGAGTAAGCCTAGCAAGCACAATCTGCAGCTCAAGAACTTCACAGAATCACAGAATTTCTAGGTTGGAAGAGACCTCAAGATCATCGAGTCCAACCTCTGACCTAACACTAACAAGTCCTCCACTAAACTGTATCACTAAGAAACCATATCACTAAACTTCCGTGGAATATTCCCTCTGAAAGCACAAAACCAAAGCGGTCACTCTCAGTTCAGGATAAAACTCCTTCAAGATACTGCAGTGTCATCTTGACAAGTCATGGGCTGCTTCAGAGCACATAAATTGCAGTAACGTAATAATATATTGAAATTCTAGAGCAACGGTTTGTCATCGGATTAGAATGTCGATGGCGGAAAATAAAGATGAAGAAAGAGAGGTGATAAACTTAGATTTATAGCTGTAGCTTAGAAGAGAAAATCTGTGTTAATTTATTTCCAAAAGCAGGTATTTCTGACTGCCAAGTCAATATTTTGCACGTGCAATTCTCATTGAATCTGCTGTCCTGAGCATAGACCCATCTAGCCAAATTGAGAAGGAAAAAAATCAAAATAATTTAACACAGAAGCATTTGCATTAGTAAGGTAACAGGAACGTTTTGATCATATTTCTCTTATTAAATGAGGCAAAAATTATTATAGGGTATTATTATTTAAGTTCTCAATAAGTATTACTTTATTTAGAGTTGCTTTATGAAAAACCTGGCTTCAATGAAAAGATTTGCTTTCTAAATAGTGACTCTCATGCTTTTAAAACAGCTCTGATTTCTATGAACAATACTGAAGACAAGAACTATCATAGAGCCTACTAGAAAATATCTACTCCCTTTTCTCTGTTTTCTCTTTTCTCATACAGTATGCAGCTTCACCTGAAAATGCACTGGAAAGAAACACCACATACACACAGCTATCTACAACCAAACAGGGACTTGCAAAATGTTCTTCTCTGCAATTTTGGACAGTCAAATTGCTTTTCTACACGTATGGACCCAGTTTGCCTCCATGCTGTTTGTTTAAATGCAATTCGTTCATAATGCTAACGTAACGCAGATCACTGACAACAAGCACTGAGAGGCAAATATTCCCTCCAAAGCAATGTAATATCCACAGGATAAAATTTAACCTTTTATATCAAGAGAAGAATTTACAAGATGTTGAAGTATACTATAATATACTCTCTATAAAACAAAATTAGGGCTAAACTCCTTACTCGCATTTCACTGAGGAGTACAGACTTCTCCTATATAATTCTAGGCACTTAAATGAGATGTCTGTGGAGGAGCCTGGTTGTCCTACGCTCCCTCTCCACTTGCAACAGAGAGACAGAATTAAATTTCCTAAAGTGTGATTATGCCTGTCCTCCCCCACCAGCCCTGAACAAAACCTTTCCTTCCCCTCAACCTGAATGGCTTCGGTGAGATTATCTGAGAACGTATGAGAATCTGCTCTTTATTTTTGCAATTTCTCTCACAGGTCTTGATTTATTATCTACATGGAGACAAATTATAGTTGCTTTATAAGAACACAGGACTGGGAGCACTGCCCTGGGCTACCACATCAAGACTCTGTTCTCCTCAATTTCCTGTGTTTACCTCCCCTGAAGTATTTGTAGAGAGCAATCACAGTCCTTCTCAGCCCTCATTTTGCTAGTCCAAACAAGCTGGGGTCCTTTGTTCTCTCCTTGTAAGACAGCTCAGCATTTTCCTGATCACCCTAGTAGCCCTTCTTGGTGCTCATTCCCAATTGAATTAATCTTCCTTGAATAAGTTGACCTGCAACGCATGCATTACTGCAGATACAGCCTCATACAACAGCAATAAGGCTACCATGTCCACGGGAAATACCTGGCCTTCTGCTTCCTTGGTCCTAGTGGCATTTTTCATCGTGGTATCACACTGATGCTTCACAGTCATCTTAACTTAGCCAAACAGACATCAGTCTTTCTTCTTCCTTTGTGTTTCCATGGAGGAGCTTCCAGCTAGTCATGCCTGCCCCTAGGCTACAACAATTTTAATGAGTTAAATGAAACAGGCAACAAACATTTGTGTCCTGGCTTCACTAGAAGAGATATTAAACACATATTAAGGTTGCTGTTTTAGAACTGTTTTCTCAGGGGCTATTTCCAAGCCTTCCCCTGGATTAGCAAGCCCCAGCCCCAGGCAGGTGCACGCCACCCTCAGCAGCACAGGGCCTTGAGACCAGCGTGGTTCTTCCTACCAACAGGAGCAAGAGGCTGCCAGAAGTTTGTGCTGTCTCCTTTTTCATTTATTTCTGAAATATTTTATTCAGCTCACCAGAACTACTGAAACCAAGAAATCCAAACAGTTTAATGATACAAAATGGCTCAAATTAGTGTCTGTCTTGTTTTTCTCTGTAGTTTAAGGGATCAATATTAATGAAGAGAGAAGCTATAAACATCACTAATGAGGATGAAGTGGAATATCCCAAACTACAGCCGCACGCACTTGAGCTTGCACCAAATGGAGATGACATCCACTATTAAAGGCTGCATTTTAATCTAGCCACAATAATAACAGTGAAGTTAGCGCTATTGGTAAATTTTAATAGATGATATCTTACAAAAGCACCCTACTTGAAATTCAGCCCAAAGACTAAATTAAAGTCAAAGCCCTAGTCAGTTAACTGGGCTATAACATGTGAAGAATTGATTTTCTTATTTTCAGCTGTCAGAGCTGCTACAAAGAATGAGTTTTAATTCTGGGGATGTTATTAAACTCCTTGCTTAACTGGCAGAAAAATGGAACCGCTAGGCAGGCGCTGGTGGTGCGGCTGTCGGAGTGAATGACACCTGTCAGAGTATGATGAATGACCCTCCCTGCCCCACAATCCCCCGCTCTGTCACTCAGGTGAGGGCCATTAATCTTCATCGAGGGCCTGTCAGGCCGGGCAGCCACGCCGACAAAACGTCTTCTCGCATTTGCCGCCACCGCGCACGTAACAATGCGATATTCCCATTGTCAGAGCGACGCCGAATTAGCATAATTTATTATGACTTTCCTCCCCCAGAGCCCCCTCCCCACCCAAAGCCCAAGTAGGGGAGAGATGCGATTAGACAGATGGAGGGTAGGCCCAGCCTGCCAGCCACGGAGCCCCCCGCAGTGCTTGATGAGGAGTGGAGCATCTCTACAAACCAATCAAAAAGCTGGCAGTTCAATTACAGAGTAATAAAGGGACATTCATCATTCAATTAGGCACCTGTCATGGTTTCACAAAAGGGAAAACTTCTAACCTGAGACTCCAGGGAGAAGATGCTACAACCAGGAGGCAGGGAAATAAATGAAAAAAAGGACAAAGTCAATTACTGGCCCAACCAGACAAAAGGAAATATGTTAAAATAAGGGAAAAGTTATCCCTAGGCAAAAATCAGAAAAGTTACATGACCTTACAGAGATTATAAAGGGCCAGCATTAAAAGAGCTGTGCCACGCTACCCTGAGACACACACGCTACCCAATTTCCCCCCTTGCAGGCTTCAATGAAAGCTGAAAGAGCTGAACGTTATCAGGAAGAAAGCTTTAGGGAAATAGGATTGTGGTTTAAAAGCCCTGCTATTGCTACTACAGCGGCGTACGGCGCACACCCTCTCCAGAAGGAACGCGCCGATTCATCTCAGCTTGTTGCTGTGCCTCGTTTGAAATGTTATGAGGACCTGGGGTGATTCTTCTTATCGTGTTAGGAACACGAGCAATTCTGTTAACCACTAACTTGACTAGGTGAACCCTTTCAACAAAGAGAAGAAAAAAACCTAACGCACCATATAAATGCTAATGCTTCGGCATGTAAACGACCAGGGAAACTAGGCAGGCATGTTTCATTCAAAATTATTGTGTTCAATTTATGCAGTTCATAGTTTGCAGAACCCAGCTCTTGAAAGTTACCGAAAATTAGAACATAGCAGAGATGAGATTGTTTGTCAGGCAGAGACTGGAACTAATGTGGATTTATCCTGTTCTGTAGCTGCAAATAACAGGTAAAAAAAATAATAATATTAGATTGCTGAACAGCTGCTTGTGCAATAAGCTCCGTTAAGTTGATTACCTGCCTGCTAAGAAGGTTTATAGTAAATTGCAACTCCAACATTAAATTATCAGAGTAGCAAAGGTAGGATTTGCTTGGAAAAATGTAAGACTAATCCAAAAAACGTTATTTAGAGGTGATGAATGAAACCTTATATAACAAGCTAGAATGGGTAGAAACAAATGAAGTGCCTTAGTGATCTGAATCCAACCCCTATTTTCAAAAGGGCTGTCTGAGCCCTGGCTTACAAAAAGCAACACAGGTCAGCGAGGAACCCTCAATTTATCACTCTATCAGCGTAACACTGCAAGTCTGCTCGTCCCCCCTGCTCCGTCACAGTGAGCCCAGGAGCACGCCACACTAACACAGCTATAGGGTTTCCAGGAAGCCGGCTAGCTCCTCTGTAGGGTTACGGTTTGACATGTAAATGTAGCAGCTCGCACAGACGTGGGTCAGGCTACAGCTCTGAGCACTTATGTCACATCAGAGCATCGGATTTACACTGCCAAGTCTCGCTAACGGTTTTCAAAATCCTACACCTAGATGAGTTCACAGAACATAACAAATAGGGAACTCTTCGGGGATGTTTTGTAGATTAATAAGCAAAAATATTGTCAGATAAATTTGCTTGGCTTTAGCACATGACTAATTGCAAGCACCACCTATTATTTACAGCACTAGCCAGAGCTGGTCTTGCCGGGGAGGGGGAGGGAATTGTCATTATGCAGTGCTTTCTGTACAAGAAGATCTAAGTCTATAACAGGGTGCAAAATAACGTAAGCAATTGATTTGTGTGCTGAATACTTCCTCCTATGCCTTTTGCATTTGCAAAATGAAGGGCCTAATGAAGTTCTGATACAACACAACAAAGAGCCTAACAATGCCTACATACCTCGCTCACAGGGGGTGCTATGAAGATCAATCTGCTAAGGTTTTTAAACTGGCCTGGAGATGAGGAGTGCTACAAAGCATAAACACAAGCTGTATCACTGCACGTTGTCTTCATTACACTACTTGGAAAAAGTCATCACAGATTACTGTATCAGTTTTCCCATAACACCAGGCAGTTGTGTTTTTATTTTTCCTCCCCGCTCCTTTCCGGATAAATATATTACAAACATAGGATTGCAAAATCCAGAAGGTGAAAAAAAGAAAATGCCAGAATTACTGATGCACAGAATTTATAACTCCTTCCCTCTCCTTTCCCCCAGAAAATATAGTTTATCGATACAGTGGTTGCCTTTAAGATTAGTTGCAGTGTCAAGGTTTTCCACAGAACAGAGGCAGGGAATGGTGCGTGCGGCTCGAAGGTGTTTGATGGTATCAGACCTGGAGGTCTTGTGCATACAGTTCCACTGCTGCTGTGCAATGGTTCAAAAAATTGAAAGCCAAGTGTCCAGGGAATAGGTAACAAAATTAATAATTTGTTGTTCCTGCTTTGATGTCAAACAGAAAACAAACAGAAACCCCTTTCAGGAAGTCTAAAAATAACTAAATAAAACAAAGCAGCTAAAAATAAAACAATTTGTTTCAGATGCAGAGCCACCGTTACCAAGCTCCAAAACAACCCATTTGCCTTCTCTCCTGTGTAGGAGTAGATGATAAACAGCTCCAGAAACTCAGAGACTAATCCAGGGCTTCCAAGATGTCTCATTTGAGGAGCAACTGAGAGGGTGAGGGGGGAAAATAAGGATGCCAGGGCACCCCTACGTACTCCTACTATGTCATGTTATTAGAAGTTGTGTTGCTGTACAGACTTCTATACAGACAGCACATCACAATAACTTACTAAATACTACAAATTAATCAAGAAATGCAAAGATGATTCTGAGCTTCCAATATGGTGGCTTTTAGCAAATCAGGTTATCCAGGGCTGTCATATCAGTGATTTGATTTATTAAGACTTAATAAACCTGGCACATTTATCCAAATGCCTCAAAGAGCGCACTTTACCCTTCTCGTTCCTGTGGATACCGTGTGGCTGCCTTGAGGAACAGTTTCTCTGGGAGGAAGCGTTACCAGGGGTACACGTCAGCAAATCCACAAAAAGGAAAATGAGGGTACAGGGAATAAAAAAAAGGTAATCACGTTGAGACAAAAAGGGAAGGCAGTGAAGTACCAGGACGATAGCAGGATAAATAATTGATGAGCTGGTGGTTTACGAGTGAGTTTCATTAATATTATCCTGCAGGTTCATTAAGCACTGTCCCAGGCTCATCTCCAAAGGTTCCTCCCGAGTTTTGATTAGGTGCTGCAAGTCTTTTGCTTAGACATCAGAACTTCAGGCCTTCGGTGGTGACAACGTTTCCTAAGCCCCAATCCCTTCAGCCAAGCACCTTTCCAAGCTGTTTTTTTTTTATTCCCCTCCCACTAATCACAAGTCCCTAACCATGACAGCAAGTCTTAGTAAATAATATATCAAGATAAATGATAATTGTTCTGTTTTAAGTGTCTCCTAATGAGCATCATAAATTAAAAATTAATATTGCAAAGACTGTATGAATAGCATCGACGCTATAAACAGAGCAGCAGGGATCAAGAATGCAAATGAAAGTGAAACGCTCCCTTATCCACCCCCCTATATGAAAAAATTCTGGAGCCAGCAGACTGTTAGGCATTACAAAGCTAATAAATGACTTTAATGAAGTTCTGTAACAGGCAATTTCTTTTTAATCTTCCCTTCACCTTCCAATATTTGGTTCTTTTGGATTCTGAGATTTCTTTTGTTGATTTTTCTCCCGCCTTTAAACTCTCTCTCAAGGACTGTTTCTTTTTAAGTTTAACAGTAATCTCAAATTAAAGCATGCTGCTGAAACAAAAACTAGGGAATGGGCTGGTTAACAGATTGCTGGTCCTGATGATCACGCAGAAAGGCTAAAGCGATTTGGCAGTAGCCATTCTGTTGTGTGACGTTGCTATTATCATTGTGCCTTCTATTCAGAGAGTGCATTCAAATGGTGTCTTTTTCTGGGTGAGTGAATAAGGTACACTTAGCTATGCCCTTCTACCTCCAAGTTTCAGCTAGAAAGGAGGCAGCTGGAAGTCTTAGCTGCCCTTATTCCAGAGCCTTGGTTTCTTAAATCTAGATGCAGGAGTATTTGCACAAGCAATGTTTGCCTTCTTTTTTGATAATTAGAATAATCTGTAGATGAATCCCACCTCCTCCGTTGTTTGTAAACATCTAAATTGATCCTTTCGAAACAAAAGACTTCGGATACTGTGTTTGTATCATCGTGTCACTACTAATCCCATTGCATTGTTCCTAGACAGTGGTTGGACGAGATTTAAAGGAGAAAATAAACAGAATTACTACTAAGGAATGAATGACACAAAGAGCAAGTTCTTGAAGGAATGTGGCAGTCAGGCTAGGATTAGGACACTTTCCTTTCCGTATTAATTCTCATCTAAGTTTACCTGGCAAGTCCTCCAGTCCTTCCCTCTCCTGTATACTTTTTCCTTGTTTGCCTTTTCTTCCCCTCATCCGACAGCTTTGAGGTAAGGAATAGCCACAGCCAGTCAGCTAGTCTGCTCCTTAAATTATGCGAGGCGTACCAATAGCGAGTGGGTTTAAAGAAAGGAAGCATACGATACACATTATTAAGGAAAGCAATTATTGAGAAGAGGCTACTCGTCCGTCTCCATCATTTTTAAGCCTAAAGCAATGGAAGTGCTAGACACTGCTCTGTAATTAAGGCTGAAGTCTGCATTTCAAGGAATTCCAGCTTTTCTGTAATGCATCTTCTCCAAACACAGCACTTGCTCTTTAAAGCACAGAACTACTTTTCTGAGAGTTTATAAATATTTTACTTTAAGCCCATTTTTGAGACAAAGTTAGACACCCTGTGCCTTTTTATTGTCCCAATTGATATCATTACTAGAATAACTCAGGCTTTAAACACTGCAGTGAAATCTCAGCATAACAGAAACTGTTTTTTTCTAGAGCAAATGGTTCTCTTATCTTCCTGTTAGATGCTATCAGACCAGACTGAGGCTCCTCTTAAATAAGACTTTCATCATATCAGAGATAACTGAACTACTACTCGACTGTAAGAAGTTTTTCTTAAGTAACTGCTATGAGACATTTACGTTCCCCTAGTGTTAGGGAGATCCCTCGGTACAAGATGTTACTCCTGCCATCACCACACCTCAAAGGTTCAGAATTGCCTGCCTGGCTTTGCTGCCCTGGAAGTTTAGGCAGAAGCGCAGGCAAAGCCGTTAAAAGCACAGAGTCATTAAAAGTTGGACACTAATGTATCTTTGAAATCCAATTTCATCTCCTCTGGGACAACAAACCATAAAATGCATTAACCATAATTGTATGGTTATCTCAGGGCATCACGAGGTAGAATTAATGTTATTCCAAATTTCAGCAAGCCTGGATTTGTTTTAAATGTGATTTTAATTTTAAAGTACTCAGATTTGCAATTTTGGTCTTTAGCTAATTAAAATATTATTGTAACATCAGTAGCCTTTGGCTTACTAATACACATTTCCCCCACTGAACTCCATTTTAATGTTGGAAACATTTTTTGTTTGGAGATTTACATTTGTCTGGGGATGCTCAGCTGGTGATAATCGCTGCACCCACACTTAATGGATCTGTGCCAAATCTACACCAGCTGAGGATCTAAAGATGTATATTTACTCCTGCGCATTTTTTTCTCCAAGTTCATACAAATTACCAAGTGTGGCTCTGAGCATTATACCCAAGTGCAATTCCTCTTTTCCACCAACAATGGGTTTTGCACTGCCGCCCTCAAGTTTGATCCGTGCTGAAGACACCTGCTCTCAAGGAAATGAGCTGGGACCACCAACTCATTTCATAAAGGCCACTGAGCAGCTGTCACATGGTAACAACTCCCAGGCAGTACTGACCTGTAACAAATCTGAACCACTGACCTAGAGGTGAAAGGCTCTATATCCAATTACCAATCCCCTGAGTGAGCCACTACTAAGTTTTGCCTTGAAAACATGAATAAAGATGCACAGAAGTAAACACAAATGAAAAAGCACAAGTTGTGTCATTACTGATATCTTGTTACAAACCAAATCTTGGAAATCAAGTATATCATTGCTACCACTGGACTATCTGGACTCTGTGCCTATGAAAAAAATCTGATTAGGAGGGACAGATTGAAGCAATACTGCCCCTTCTTTCTTCTTACATCATCAATAGAAAACAAGAATATCCACACAAGACTGACATGAGGAAAGAAAAGAATGGCAGATTTCACATCTCCCCCATGAATTCATCAGCGTAAATAACATTTTCCTTGTGAATGGCCAAACAGGAAGCATTAAAGTATCCTTATTCAGTGAAGTAAGCCATTTTCTCTGCCTGCAAGTTCAAGAAAAAAGGCCATTTCATAACTGAGAGCCTGATAAAGTGGGCTGTAATGCCATCCAGTTAGAGTTCAGGCCAGAACACACTTTTCTCTGCTTTGGTTCCATTTCATTCACATTATTCTTGACAGCATCAGTAAGCAGCAGCAGCGTACAATCTTCCTTTATTTTTAGCAAGATGGAAACGTCAAGAAAATTCCTCTATTCTTCCCTCCCAAACATAAAGAGACACCTAACTTAGCAGCACTAATGCAAAAAGCTGTTTTAATGATTTCATCTTGATAATTTGCTGCAATTACTACATAATTATATCAATGCATCTTTATAACTGTGATAAAACAGGTTTAACCAAGGTACCTTTTAACAAAGGTAAAGAAAAGAATTATTAGAGATGAGTCACTGAAAGTTGACTTCCTCTTTTAGGCTCCAAATCATGCCATGCTTAGCCCTCTGGGTCTAGGTAAATGTGGACTGCAAGCTCAAGGCTGAGTGGCAGCTTGCCATCCATCTGCCCATCTTGCCAGCATCTTCTTCTGTCCCACCCAGGAGAGCTGGAGCTTGGTAGAAAATATGCTGATGGTACAGCATAGCCCTTTTGTTCATTTGCAAGTCCTAATTTCAAGGAGCAATATATAGAATTGAAAAAACAAAGCCTTGAAACCATGGTCATATTTACTTCCTTCGGGTGAAGGCATTACAGAGGACATTCAATAACAGATGAAGACTTACAAAAAATGAAGCAGCTTCAGAAATGCTACTTAATGGTAATCTATCACTTTCAGACTCACTGACATTTCAAAGTGTTTTACATGTAGCCAGCATCCCTTGCTGTTGAAGGGCTTTCCCTTTATTCAGGGAAAGTGCATCCTAAGAGGGTGGTGAGGCACTGGCAGAGGCTGCCCAGAGCAGTTGTGGATGCCCTGTCTCCAGGAGTGGCTTTGAGCAGCCTGGTCTGGAGAGAGGTGTCCCTACAGGGGACATGGCAGGGGATTGAAACTGGATGGACTTTGAGGTCCCTTCCAGCCCAAAACATCCTGTGATTCTATCATAATGCAACTTCATACTGATACACGCTAGGCCAATTGCTAACGCTGCAAACCTGATCACAAAAGAGTCAACATCTTCAGCTCTCTTTGACAAACTCCTACAGCAAGTCTTTTGCATCAAGGCAAGAGTAATTAAACATACTTCAAAACTTACAATGTACAGACAAGCTAGTATCAGCAGGAGACTCTCAAAACATATGCATATCTTAACTTGGAATTCACATTTGGGAAGTTGACTTCTGCATTAAAATAGTTTAAGATGGTCACTGAAAGAGAACATCATGTCTGTAGACCTGAAAACAGATTTTCTTCTTTTGCCATGTTTTAAAAAGTCTCTTTAATATCACGTTCCTCCCAGGTGGGTGCCAAACCTTAGGAAAGAAATACCTTCCTTGGTACCACTTGTCAAGATTCAAGCATCCTAGCTTTCCTCTCTAAAGACAGTGGTTTGCTTTTATCCTAACTAAAGAATGATGGGATGAATTGCCTCCTGTAAGCCACATTCATCAACTGCATGATGAGAAGTTGGAAAATTAGTTTCAACAAGACACCCAACTTCTAGGTAGCTAAAGCTTCACATGCGCTATTCTGATCTGTTTCTGCACAACATTACACCAGGTTTGCAACCACAAAGTGAATTGCAAAAAGCCCAATCCACTCTTCACCAAAAAACTCAACGCACATTAGATCAGTCCCCTAAAAGCCAGAGGGTTTGATTTATTTGTAAGGAAATACGTTGGTAAGAGCTGATTCAGTGGGGTGGGGGGCAGTGGTAGATCTTTCAGCTTGCCTCCTCTATAAATCAAGCAGATTTCCCCCCTAAATAACTAAGTGAATGACCATTTTAGGACTGATGTGAATCTGTCCAGAAGGAATCATTTTTAAGAAAGTTGTTAGTGAACGGAAACAGGTGGCTATAATTTGAGTTAAACTGCAACCTTAACTGTAGTGTTTGCTATCATGAACACTATAACAACAGATGTACAGTTGCACCTTGGGATGAATTCATTATGGCCTGAGAAACATAATCATGCCATTCAGACCATATTTTGTCCATATGCTCATGTGGTTTACACCCCTGGTTTATTGGCATTGTACTTGGTTATATAGCAGGAGACTCCCAGGATCATAATTTGCACTTATTGTTACAGTTCTGGAGAATCCCTTTGTAGCATGGGTTTCCCGTTATGGCAAAGACTCTTTCCGAGCAGGGAAGGAAGGCCTGGGTTGCAGCCCGTACGGATGCCGTGGGAGCTCAGCATCACTCGGGTATTTTTCCATACAGAAGGTTCTGAACACCTCAAAGAAACAGAACAAAATTTAAATATGGTAGTTAAGCTGAAAATGAACCTCAGGGGCACAGGGGGCTATTCTTCAGGACATTTTACAGTTACAAAAAGTGTAGAACACACTGCTATCTTATCCTGTAATTTATGGGATGAATATTGTAATTCATTGAATGTCACGACTTATCTTTTATTCATATAGTTACTATTCCATTACCAGAGAGGGAGGTTTGTCAAAGGTTAATTATTTTAAATTGCTCAGGCAAATTTATTTTGATTTGTACAATTTTTTTTTTTTTTGAATAATCAAAGGGCTATATATTCATAGTGCCTTACAAGGCTTCATTTAGAAAAAATACTCCTTGATGATGCAGTCAGATTAAACAAATGCTGTAGTAGGGACCAAAAAATGATTTTTTTAACCCTAAATGTAGATAACTGAAAAAAAAAAAAAAAAAAAAAAAAAGGGTAGTTGTTCTTTCTCTCTTCAGTTTTACTGTAAAAAAATTCCCAGGCAGTCTTAGACTGCTGAATTATCCTTCCCTCCAGCAATCTATTTACAAGTAAAGAGCATCTCACCACAGTCTCAAAACCTGTGTCCCTAGGGCAAGGACTATTCATTTTAATTGCTTCCAAAGCACCTATCACAACAGGCTCTTGATTTGTGCTTCAGCCATGATAAAAATAAGTAGTACCATAGAACACAAGTACATATCACTCGGAAGTTGCCCACCTCTCTGAAGCTCTTGGTTCCCAGAGATGCTCAGTTGCTATCAGTTCAGGCAGGTGTTCTCTATCCTATCCAGCTTTAAACACCTAACTTCAGAACACAGGTCCTGAAATCCATTAGCTGATTCACCCCAAAACAAAGTGCTTTGATATACCCAGAGCCAAACACCAACACTGCGTAGCAGGAATACCTCCCTCTCTAGTGACCTACAACAGGAGCCCCGTTGAAGTTGGAAAAATGCTTCCAGGATGACACAGACTAAAACCTAGATGCTAACCCCCAGTAAAGTCTTTTAAACACAAAAGATGTCTTCTCTCCTTTTGAAAAGGAAGGAAAAAAATCACTTAGTCTGTTTTCCCTGTCAGCAAAGCAGGGATAATGACACTTACCCTGTAGGAGTGCTGGAAGTTTAAATCCATGCACAATCAGGAGTGCTGTGAAAGTCTTAAATGGAAAGTGTAATGCAGGTGCTGACACTGTGTTAAAAAAATAATTACTGTTCTTATTATTGAACTTCTGATGAGCCTGCTGGAGCTGTAATGACAGGGAGGATGGTTCTGCGGATCTTCATCTGGACCCTTTTCTTCACATTTTGTTAGTTTCTAACTGTAGTAACTGCTACTGTTGAGACAGAAATGCTTCTTTGGAGGGTACAGTGCCATGGCAAGGGAGCCACAACTGCTCCATCAGCACAGCTATAGACTGCAAGCCACGCTACGCAGCAGGCCAAGAGCAAAACACAAGGTACAGCATGGAGCAGGCTTCCAGAGAGGGCTTCGTTTTTCAGAAGCCCTTATAACCAGGCAGCTACAGCAGGCAGGACTGATTCAGACCCCATGCTGCAGGGTAGGGCCGGAGGAGATGGCCGTGAGTGCTGCAGCACCCCTGCTCGGTGAGCCAGCAGCGCAGGGTGCAACACCAGCCACTTGGACCTCCAGCCACGTCATGATTTGGGGCGAGAGGAAGGACACAGATCTGCCACCTGCCTTGCCTTTTCCACAGCTGCCCTGGGCTCCTGGAGAGCCGCAGCTCTCCCATCTGTGAGGCTCCCCACAGGGGAAGCACACAAGTTGGGGGGCTCGGCCGCACGGTACCACCAGGACTTCAAAGCCAGCTCTCGCTGGCTCCCTCCCAGCTCGCCGCCACCTCCCCTGACACACACAAGGCTGCATTTGCATTCTGCCCGTCCTCAGACAACATTGTGCCTTCTGGGCCCTCCGCCAGCATCTGCTGTGGCTTTAGCCGGAGAAGTCAACAGCCTAAAACCTACCCCAAGTTACGCTGAACTTTGGTAGCTGGCAAATAAAGCAGCATCCTATTGTTCTACATTTCCCCCAACCCTGCGTGTTTTCAAAAAGCTCTTGGACAATATTGGGGGTGGGGGGAAAAAGAAAAAAAAAAAAAAAAAAACAACTCAGGGGAAACAGCTGATTAGATTCTGGCAAGGCGGACCAAACATCTGCTTCAAACAAAAGACATCTGCATATTTCACATTTATTTTTCATAATTTACAGAAGCAACCTGCCAAAATTTAGCAAGGGAGAATAAACTAGCACATAATTAGCTAAAGTTTGCTTGCTTTAGAAGTTATTAGCATGAAGCCCAGTAGCTCACCTGGGAGGACATCAAGGAATGCAGATAACTACAGTTTGATTTTGTAAATTCAATTTTCGATCTGGCGTGCCAGGCCAAAAAGCAACGTTGCCATGCCAATTAACGCAAGCCAGCAAGTGTCCTGATGTCCCCGCGTCACACACTGTACAGCTGTCTCGAAGGCATTGATAGCACTGTTTATTAAATAAGGATCGATTAGACAGACGTTTTCCTCCAGTTTACGTGGTACAGCAGGCTGCAGGTTAGAGAGCAGAACAATCTTTTTTTAAAAAAAAATCCAAAGGTACGCCGTGTGCTGTGCATACAGATGGTACGAGGAGTGCTGGGGAAGCGGGCATGTGAATTTTGCAAGGCAGTCAAAAGTCTTTGTTTAAAAAAAAAAAAAAAAAAAAAATGCCCTCAATTTAATTTTGTCATCTACCAGGTCATTAGTACATTGGATAGCTAATAGGCTTCCAGTTGTAATAGAGTCAAGAGGAATAGCATAAAAACCTGAGGTTTTGAAATCAATGTGGTTCACTAAAAATACCTACTAGCTTTGGCCAACAAGGAAAATATACAGAAACAGGCAGAACTTCAGGGTGGGAAATGCTGCCTATCCTGCAAATGGGAGTAAAAAATAAAATTAAAAAAAATGTTAACTCAGGGTTATACCCTGGAGTTGGAGAAATGGGAAAGGGCTTTCTTACTAACCCCAAACTAAACCCAGGCTCATAAAAGCATCTGCAATTCTTCTGGATGAACCAAGGTGGAGGTTTGCCCTTCTTTCTCCAAGGAAGGATTTATTGTTTCAGACAGAAACCCTGGGAAACTCGCTCTCTTGGACTGAATTCTGTTCCACATTTCAGATTTATTTGAACCTGAATCTCAGAGCAAAACTCAGGGAGTAAAAACTTAACTGCCAAAGAAATTCTGTCAACCCCAAAGGAACACAAATTGCCAAATACAGCACAGCTCTAAAAGACATTTCAAGCCCCTTAATCTGGGCTTTATGGCTCGCACCTTTCTATGGAGGGATGAATCCAAGACTCAAAATGACTCAGTGTTCAGATTGGAGTGGGTTTTGTTGTTGTTGTTGTTATTGTTGTAGGTTTGTTGTGTGTTTTTTTTTTTTCAAGGGGGGGGCTTATATTGGACATCAAAATAACCCCACCCACATCTGAGAGGGTTTAGTTAAGTTTGAAGATTGTGTCTAAATGCTGAAAGATTTGGGTAGAAGAGGTCACAGCAATACTCAAGGAGAATCCTCTTTTTGTGCCAGCTTAACCAAACGAAAGGCATTCTCCCTAAACAGCGATTCAGAGTTCTGAATCATGCCCTTCACTATCTTAAGACTTTTTTCCCCCATATAGACTTACTGCAACTGAGTCATAGAATCAAAACCACTTAATTTCACCATATAAGTAATATTATGCAGGTTGTTACGTTAGAGGTTGAGTCATTCAGATGCAGCATTTGAGCTGGTATTAAGGCAGACTATTCTATAATTATAAAAAACAGCTTATACACTAAGCATTCTTCTCCCTAGCTATCAAAACACCTCAATACCATCATTTCTGTTATAAGGTGAAGAAAACTAAGGCACAGAGTAAGAACATGGATTTCTCAGACATGAGCTTCCCTCTTGGCAGGGACAGGACAGAGGTCCCAGTGCAGTGCCAGCAGTGGTTAAGACCCATGCATTTTTGTTCATTTGCTTTTTAAAACAAAGACAAAAGGTACAGTGGAACTAAGTGACTAAAAGCCTGCTTTGATCCACGCACAGCGCAGGACTTTTCTAATTAGAGATTTATACACAGTAAACACGCATTTAAAACACACAGTTTCTGTTCAAAGAAAATTCTGTTCTTGTTTGTCTGAATGAATCAAAACCTCTGACATTGTTCTGGGTTTATTAAAATAAGACTCCAACAAAACTGCTTCTTCCTGAGCTACTCTTTCTAATTGAACATTTTGGAACAAAATATTATTTCACACAGTTGGGAGCACTTCACTAGGGACATCACACCAGCGCTAAAAATCTTGGGACTTCTCAAATTTCAGCGAGAACATGGGAATATCGATCTGTTTGTAAGCCAGCCTGTAACCAAGCTCGCACTGGTGCATTTGAGAAGCCCCAACAGTTTTCTAGTAGACGTTCTACCCAGCTGCAGTTCTGAACATGCCCCATTCAACTTGAAACAGCGACCACTGTGCTGCTGATACTAAACATTGTTAGGAAGGACCTTTCCCTTCAGTCTTGATCTACTCATTCCCTCTGTAGCTGAAGTATTCTTTAGCCACTCCATTTACCTGCATTCATCCGGTTCCAGTTTAGTCAAAGTTCCCCCTGCCTTCCTTGAAACAGCCAGGAGATGAGCTCCTGCAGTTCATCCAAACCGAAGAGGCAATTCTACATTCCTGGTTGTGGGCCAATGCTCAGGAGAGCACTGGAACACCTTTTTTGAATATGCACATGGGGCTTTTGTCCCCTGCAGAACCAGGATTTCATTACACGGCCAAAAACACAACTTTGGGCAAAGTATGAAGACTTTCCTGGTGTGGTCACTGACAACAGGAATAATAACAGCAAGTACTCTTCTATGGACTCCTTACTCTCCTTATTTCCCAGCAAGCAACTTCTCTTACTCCGTACCACAGGAACTGTCCCACTACCATCTCCTTACAGTCACTGCATAGCTGTCAGGGTTATAACCTACAGAAGCAACAACAGGTAGATACAGTACTTTTTCCACTGCTCTGGGCATAGTACAAGACGAGCAGCAACACATGAAGACAGCAGCAAGCTGGCAATATTAAGCATTAATAAACACACTCCTGATCACAGGATGAATCTGTTGCATTGTTAATTGTGGCCTGCAGTAGCTCAAAAAACTGAAGTTGTATGCCCATGTTAGGTCCTTTTCCTAGCATTATGTTTGATCTCACAAATGTAATTTCATTCTCCTGTTTTGTCATTATTCAACTTGTTCATTCCTTTTAATTATACATAGAGCAATTTATCATATATATTTTGTTATAAGGATTTAATTAAACATATATTAATACAATTTAATGATCTTGCCAGTGACCAACATTCTCCTGTGGATTAAAGAGAAAAGGAGGCATTGAACGTAAGATTTGTACTGTAAATAAACAAAACACAGACAGCCTTGTAAAGCAGGAAGAAAAACATGGCCTGCATGGCCAACCTATTTCAAGAATGTTACAAATTGGAAGCATTTATTATTTTAAAATCATTAATCATATACTCACTCCATTTATTTACTTATCTGTGTTCTTCATGTAAATCTTTCTTGGAAGTGTGTAAACTCTTTAGAATTATAAACAAAAAGTGAAGTCACATATGGTATTTCACCTGTTTACACTGTAATTACTCAACTTGGCTGAAAACTAATGAACTAGAAGTTTTTCATTTTTATCTGCTCCTTTTAGCTGGAAGGAATCTATTTTATATTTCAGTATAAAATGTAAGAGTTACTACATGAGGTAAGCTGCAGACCTGCCTATGTAAATGCTCTGACCTCATAGATATTTGTAAGAGCTTTCCTCAGATTTATAAAACAAATGACATTTGGCAGTAAACAAAAGTAGACACTCTATATAGCTCCATATTAAAACGCTCGACGTACTAATAAATTGACATTCTATACAACCCATGGCAAGCTTTTGACCACATAAACTCTCAACCTTGTATCACCCTTCCACATTTTATTTGCCTGTGAAGACTGTACCTACAAAAAAACATGTCCATAAAATCAGAAAAGAGCTACCATCGTTCAGTGAAGTAGGAACCAAGTAGCTTCTAAAACGCCCTTGCTGCGTGCTTTTTATTTTACTACTAGAAGCTGACTTCAGCCTACTTTTTAGATACATTGCACAATCCAGTTTGCTTTTCCTCAGCTTCATGAAGTGATTGAATTTTTTTCCCCCCTACCTTCACAGGACTGGACAGGCCTTGACACACGCAGAGATCCTTTGAGGGTAGCCAGGAAGCACCTCTTGCAGGCTCAGTCTCCTCACGCCACTTCTCCAGGGGCTGTCTGGACTAACACTGGCCATGATCAAACCATCAACCTTTTTGCTCCTCCACCCCAAAAAAGCATGGCCCAGAAAGGAGCTGCACTGCATTCTGCTTGGCTCACACAGTGAGATGAGCATTCTCAACTGTGAGAAGAAACAGCTACCAGCATACACCCTGCTTGCAAATTACAGATCTCTCAGCAATGCCACACCTTTGTCTTCATCCAAGCCCTTTCTTTAGTCTCTATTTGAAAGCAGAGAAGCCAGCGTTATTGGAAAAAAAAAAAAAAAAGTTTCCCATAGTGAAACATTTTTATGAGTGATTTGTTTGCTACCCTTACATATGCTTTAGGAAGTAAAGCCCCATCAAGTCCAACATTGTTTATTTTGTCCCCTCCCCAGAATTCCGACCAAAGCAAAGACCAGTTTTCAACTCACACAGGAAGAAAATAAAGTAATCCATAGCTGTGGCATGCTCTGAGGGCCCTTTCTGGGTCCCAACACCAGGTAAATAGCAGTGGTCACTCTAAAGTCTCTCTCATTTGCAAGATGTAACAGAAGGGCACAGACAATCGCAGCAGTTACATTTACTGATGACCGAAAAGTCTTTCTGGAAATAACCTACAAAGGTAGGCATGGTTTACCTAACCACACCATAAAGCTGCATGTAAAATATCCATTACTTCATCCATAGGGCCACAGCCTGGCTAAGGATATGCTGAACATAACAAAATCGGCAAACATACCTTTCCAGAGTTTGCACTGGCTATGTCAGAGTAGAGATGTCCATCTTGTCAGCAGCAGCAATTGGAGAATTTAAAAAGCAAAGCAAGGGAGAATTCTGAAAACTACCATCTTTTTTTCTAGCAAGGGCATCTAAGACCTAAGAGAGAGAAAGAAAAACAAACAGTTATCGATAAGATTCCTACCGATCATTTCTTGTTCTACACTAAGGACTATCCTTTACACTTCCCTCTCTGAAAGCATTGGGCTACATTGCCAAGACTGTTGAAGAGGTTGAAGCCAGCTCTGGTTTGCAACATAGCAGCTGTCTAGTGCCTTTCAAAACTGCTCCAGTTAAAGCTGGAAGGTCAACTCCAGCTTAAAGAGAAGATGCAGGTACTGTGCTATGTTTTTTTGGGAAATGTAGTGACCAAGGCTCTGATCCTCTGAAAATCTAACTCCTCCTGACTAGAGGATATGAGTGTTAAACACATCTACATCTCACTCTATAAAAACAGCACCTCCAGGAGCAAAAGGCCTTCTCATGTGCCGATCTGGTTCTGGTAAGGGTGTCATCTGTTCATAAATATTCCTTGGAGATTTGCTACACAACCACTGATCTGAACCAAATCTGTTTGGACTACAGAATTTTCATCACAATATCACAAGCTGGTGTTGTAATATACACAGAGCTGAAACAAAGAGAATTTATTATTCTATTGAAAGATGTCTTTTGGCCAAACTTGAGTAAAAGCATCACATATTGATACTTCTGTAAGATCATAAACTCAAATGAACACCAGCTGAAGAAGAGGACAATGGTAATGCCAGATGACAAACTGATACAGTCATCATATTCATCAACACCAACAGCAGCCGGTCACTTCCTACCCTTCACTGAATTAGCCACGAAAAGGTTGTTTTAAATGATAAGAATGTGTTAAAAGCATGCATCTCAGTGCGGCTCTGAATGTGAAACTCAGAAGCCTGCATCTGAGGAAGAGATGGTTTAAAATTTAAAAAGGAAAAAAAGAGACTTGCTAGGAGGGACTAAAAAGAGGTGGAAAAAATACAACTGTGTGGTGGGGAAAGAAGAAAAAACTGAAAAGCAAGAACAAATTTGACACTAAAAACATACTGCATTATTCAGACTCGTGGAAGAGTGTGTGAACAGAAGTGATGACAAAAGCTACAAAATTCAATATGATCACTCGAAGGGTGGGAGTTTTTGCAAGCAAACACACAACTTTACAGCAAAGGAGAGTCTCAAAACATTCGAAATAAACATTGAAATTTTACACATTGAGTTACAAGCTTGTTTATAGGCTTCACGTGGTCTTGCTTCTTTGTAATCCTGAGAAGTCAGACAGCTGCATTGTACACATGGCATTTTGAAGTGACAGTGGCATTTTCAAAGGAGAAATCTGTTCAACAATTTGGTACTTGGATCTCTGTTTTGAGACAAAAGCATCTATATTGATTGCAGCTGGTAGAAAAAAAAAAGAAATCATACCTAAGGTTTTAAGGACAAAGCCATTAAAATAAGGAATGCCTTTTTACTTTTGTTTCTAAGTCACCACAGGTTGACTGATTTATCTCCATCAATTATTGTCAGCAGCTGCTTATATAATGTAATTCAGGACATATACAAGAAGAAAAAGGCTGGTTGTTCCTTTTTTTCTGCCAAGTAAGGTACAGTCAGGAAAAAAAAGCACAACACTTAATTAAAAAATTAAAAAAAAATCCCCAGACTTGAAAACTGCATTTTTTTAAATAATTGGTTTGAGTTCCTCTTTCAAGCAACTTCCCAAGTAAAAGTATCACATCAGCCACGCTCAAGTCCCTCTTGCTCTCAGTCATCCATCACCTCAGGAAGCCTGTGTGTCTCCGGGGGCCAAAGGGGGTGGGTTGAGGGGTTACAAAGCAGCAGAAGAGGTCAAAGACACTCCCTCACTTGGGTTTTCCTGCTGCGTTTCCTTCGCAGCTGCTCCTACCTCAAATTTACGGTAAGCGGGGAGCAAAAGTACATCCTCTCTGCGAGGGCTCTCCTATAGCTTGCTCTTGCAAAAGCCCCTCCAAAACTCAACCCTGAAGCACCCACATGCATCTGTGATCTCCCTCCCCTAAGCCCCCTCCCCAAAATTAAGAAACCTGGGGTCTGTTCCAAAAGCCACTGGAAGGGCTCAGCAACTTCAACAGGCTGCAGACCAATTTTAAAAAAAACAAAATGCTTTTATTCAGCCTGAGAAGCATATTGATGTTTTCCTACATTTTTTTCAAGCCTCATTAAAGCCACAGGTGTGGGGAAAACTGTTACTTAGAGCAGTAATAAAAATATTAGGGACTACTTCACCTATAGGCCCCGGATGGGGATTTTTGTTTGCTTTTTTAACTTAAATATTTGTTTTGGAAGCAGTAGAAATACAGAGAAAGACATGAAAAAAAAAAAAAGGATTACCTCATTACTGTCATGATCTCACTTTTTATCAGAGCCACTTAGTCTTTTGCAATGCCAAGGGGCATTCAAGAGAAGACTGAAATACTTGTCTATTTTTTTTTTTAAATCTACTTATTGTTCACTAAACTAAAAATGTATTATCTGTAGCTTGTACACTTCTTCCAGAACTAATTTCACATCTGGGACATCAAATGCAGGTTACCAGCTTTGGAAATGCGGCCCTAGATTTGCAACAGAAACCCCTGTAAGAGGTCTAAGCCGAGGGCTGTCAGACCCATCCTGGGGACACTTTGTCGTGCTGTGCCACTTCTTTCAACCTCAAGTCACCGACCTCTCCCCCTGTAAAAATACCTTTTTGCAGCCTGTGGGAGCCCTCAGTTTATCTGGACCAGGCTCATCTCTGCAATACCCTGCATGTTGTCCAAACGCTCGCAGACAACTCGTGGCCACAAAGAGTGCATTTTTAATGCATTTTGAAAGAGCTGCAGAGGGGATTTCTCAGGGAAAGTCCCTCTCCCAAAAGGGTCATGGACATTTTGAAAGGCAGTCAAGCTGAATATTGCTACACCTCGCTTCCTTTCCATTTTACTGAACACCTACCGGCTGCCAAGACGGCTCTCTCCTTCTGACCCACACTCCTCCTTTTGTTATCGCCTCCTCCACCCGCTTAACTAAGCGGATCTTGTGCTTTGCATTAGCAGAGAGCCACTCTGAGCTTGGGAAAACAGCCAGACACTCTGCTGTGTGGTAGGGAAGGATTTCAGAAACGAGGGTTGAGAAGTTCAAGACAAATTCTATATGGTT
Source organism: Aythya marila (assembly GCF_965140915.1). NCBI lineage: Eukaryota > Metazoa > Chordata > Aves > Anseriformes > Anatidae > Aythya > Aythya marila. Next base: position 9,890,465 of record NC_139044.1, on the reverse strand, counting down.
TCCCCCGTAGGTGACAGAAATAAAGCGCCTTCCGTGACCTCGTTTAATCTCATGTCAGCCAGGTAAATCTCTCCATAACAGAAGCCAAAACAAGTTTTCTATGAGTGCTCATCAAAAGCCCATCACGGTTCATGGGAAGACTGACTTCAGTAAGCTTTGCATCAGGTCACAAATAAATGCAGAACTTGCAATAAATGCAGACAAACTTCATCTTAGGTTGAAGAGAAACCTGTAAACCTCAGTACGGTGCAGGATTTCTTCCTTTGACTCTTCCAGACCTGTGTGCTTCTCTTAGGGAAGACCACCTTGATACCATGCTGCAAAGCCTTCAAGTTTCACTGAGGATTTCTGCAGCGAGCAGAAACCACACACCACAGGGGAATAGAAGCAAAGGTTTGGTGTCTTTTATGCAGCAAACTGCCAGCAGAGCAAGCATAGCATTCCCTGATTAGACTGAAGCTATCAAAGCTTTCACCATTCTCTGTCCTCAGTGTTCCCTTGTGCAAATCTCCAGGTGCACTAGACTAAGTTACACCAACATAACCTCTAAGTGGAGGAGAGCAAATCAATAATGAAATGTAAAAGGTCCAGATTGCCAGTTTTGGTAGTTTCTGGAAGACTTACATAAGCTTGTCTGGACACAAGAGTCACCTTTTCAATTGCTCCCTCAAAGCCTTACGCTGGTGCTTAAACACCTTGTAAGGCAGAGCACATTTGCACTATTAGCCTGAGTGCTCAAGACTGATCAGGAAGGAAAGTTTTAAGGTGATTATCTACTCTAACTTAACATTTTATTTCTTCACTAACTCTGTACCCTATGCCCATTTCATTTTTCTTATGTAGTGGCTAGGCAGACAGTAGAGCTGTTTACAGATAGATTTGTGAGGGCTTTTTGTGCAATACATCTCCCATCACAGGCTGGAACAGTATTTCCATGTAGTTGGGGGGAGTTGATTGGAGTGCTCCAGGGCCAGATTCGCACAGTTACTTTGGCACTTAGATACCGCTGCAAAGACAGCCCGAAGTGGTTAATAATGGAAATATATTCATTCTCAGCAGTGATCCCAAAAGAACAAGGCAGAATTTGCCAGCTTCTAACAAAATGAACTTCTGTATTGCAGTTAAACAAGGAGGTTATTACATTACTTTGGTTTCTAAAGAGACTGATAGAAAACATACTTTTGTCCAAAAATCATTTCTATACTTCTGATTTTTCATACAGTCTCTCATCCCACCAAATACGTATCTGTTTGCAATATGCTACAAACTCAATCGTGTAAAACACACTTAAACATCCCTTTACTTATACTGGAAGGAGGGAGCATAACTTTAGGATCATTTTTGATCCTGGTAAAATCTGTAGAAGTTTTGCAATTTGTTTCAGTGGGAAGATACCTCGCCCCTGAATTGGGATGCAGCTGAGCTCTCTGACCACAGCTTTTCCCCTACTCTCCTCCCTTTTTCTCCCCTCCACAAAGGAAATATTCATCTCCTGGTGTGCTTTAAGTGCTCCTTTGCATTTATAACAAAAAAGGAAAATGATTTGAGGCAATAGCAGAATCTTGTGTGTTCTGGCAAAATCAATGATTCTCATCAGGGAGACAATTTTGGCTCAGGTCTAGAAGACAATCTATTCCTTGGCACCAGGGATTTGCAACATCATTGTGAAAATGAGAACCCGGGATACCTGCCTAGAATGGCCCAAGAAACATTTACCTTACCAATAAAAACAGAGGCCCACTTAACTATTTCCCCTAAAGGGCAGGTATTCATCTAATCACATCTGGAATCCTTTCCAACTTGGTTCCCGCAGCTAATGCTACTCTGTCATGATCTGATGGTTTAATCCCAGTTATTAAACTGCTTATTCTAGTTAATAATAAAAAAATGTGGACAAATGCCTGCCTGTCAGTGCACCAACCTCAGAGCAAACACTGTGAAGTGGGCCCCCTGCTTTCTCTAAGCAAACAGGGAACACCGCTTGGAATTCAGCATTTCAAAGAAAAGCTGCCAAATCTAATGAAAACATTGGCAAATTTACCTGTGTTTATTTTTTTTAATCCCTAAACAAGAGGGAAGAAATAAGAAATAAAACAAAAGCCACCCTATACAAACCCAGTTTTCCCTACGACCCACAAAGAAGTTCTTTTCCAGGGTCTCAGCTGAGAAAATTTAACACATTTATAGTGCATACATAATGTTTCAGCCAGCTGTGATATACTTTCACTCAAAATATTTTTAACAAAAAAAAAAAAAAAAAAAAGATTTGTTAACAAATGCATAAAGTTCTTCATGATTTTTCAGGAAAAACACAACTCCGTGTCTTCATTTCCCAATATTTCATTAAAACCAAACATTTTAGATCAAAACGATAAAACCGTGCCAGCAGCCTCTGCTGACTAAAAAGCCATTTTCTGTTGAAAACACAATATTGATGTGAAAATCGTCAACTAGCTTTTCTTTAATATATTTATACAGCTATAAATAAAATAGACATACCAGATAGACAACACACCACATGTGAAAACAAACTGAACTCGGTATAGCAACAGGCTTCCACTTCCATCAGTGCAAACTTGAACCTTGTCCACACATTCCACAGCATGGGACTGGACGGATTTGTTAAAATCTGACTGCACGGCCCAGAATTAATCCATAGCGCAATTCATTCCCCGCTGAGCCATATGCACGTGCACCAGTTTGGTCACACAAGAGGTAACCTTCAGAAGCCCTGACTCAGGTCTGAAACGTTAATTGCAGAGTTTGGACTTTTGCTTTCTGGCCCAACGCAGAGCTCTCATTTTAGACCTCAAGGCTAAGGTCATCAATTCATTATTCATTGTCCTGTTTCAGATGTGTTTCCCCTCACAGTTTGCTCCTCCAATTCATCCGTCACAAACAGACATGGAAAACGCTAAATCGCTTCTTAGGATGAAGAGACCTCGCACTGCTGCTTGGAGGCTCCACTCCCAATGTACTGACGATAGCCCAGCTCTCAATTCCCCCACCACGCCAGCCACTTCAGACTCAAGATGTGGAAACCTTTGAGTGAGAGTATTGCTGTGAGAAAGTGGAGATGCTTCTACCCAACAGAAGGTATTTTCTTCTCAGCAGAAGTTTCTACTTTTCTATCTGTACCACTATGAATTGTTGTTCTGGAGGGAGATGCCAGGTAGGAGTTACAGCTCTGTCCGTTCTGCTGCAGAGGTTACATCCCTAAGGATCAGGCAAAAAGCACTTCTTCAAGCTTGCTTTGAGGGGCTTCAGGTTTATTAACTCTACAATTACTGGCTTTTAAAGTGACAATAACTATTGTCAAGATGATTGTATGGGGTTAGCTACTGGCAGACAGGACTCTTGTCTCAGAGAGGCAGCACATGTAATTGGCCTCTGAGGCATCTTTCAGCATGGGAGGAGGATAACTCATCTCCAAAAAAAGGGGAATTCTGCATTTTTGGCCATTTCCCCCAGTAATTCAAGTGCATTCCTGCAGCAGGGATGCATCCGTGGTCCTAGCCCAGCAGCACTGCTGGCTGATCCAATTCTTCTGGCCCCTTGACAGTCTGCACAATTACAGGTCCCTGGGAGGGACAGGAGCACAGCACCAAACAGCAGTGCTGCTGCTGTCAAAAGGACTGAGGAAAGTCACAGCAATACCAGCATTCAACAATCTTTACTCTTCGTTAAGTAACATCTTACACCAGGAGCATGCCAAGGATCCCAGCCAGGTGAGTATCGCCACCCTACAAGGGGACCCTCTTTCTGCCATAGGGTCTGGTCACCACATTCATCCTAGCCAGGCGGCTCAGGTTGCCTTCGCTGCGTTTGCTTTGCTTGGTGTGGTTTGCTCCCATTTTAGCACAAGCACCCAAGCTGAAGCAAGCGGAACAGCAGGAACACATGGCCAGGAAGTATCAGCAGGCTATTAGATCAGCTCATCCATCTTGTGGTACCTCATCTGTAACTGCCTAAATTAGAAATACAGTCTCCTTAGTCCCATACATAATCAAGAGAGAAAAAGACTCCGAGTGTGATTCAAAATGCCTAGGGTTAGTCCTTTCACAGGAGGTTTCAGAGTGGAAGCTTCAGCCTCCCCCAGAAGAAGCCTGTAGAGATTAACCTCTAAATTTAGGAGCGTGGATCAGGACAGAATGATTAGTCCCCAAAGAAAACAATTCTTGAGCTGAATCATCCACTGCTACCAAGATTTACCTAAAGCAGGCAAAATGAAATCAATGCCTGAAAAAACGCATCAGGGAACCTCGGGGCAGGAACGACACAAGCATCCATAAGCTCCACGCAGGGTAATGACATCCTGGCAGCCACCTGGCAGGAGAGGACTGGAGTCCCTCCGACCTGCTAATACCTGCTGCCAGCAGCGCTTACTGACACAGGCAGCCACTGCTTGCTCAGTTCCTGGGGCTTCATGGACTGCCTTGCCTCCAGCGGGCCCAGGCAGACAGAATTTGAATTGAAACTGCATGATCAGGTAACGTGTTGGATCTCCTGCCACAACAAGGCAGGAAAAGGAAAGGCAGCGATTCTCCTAAGATGCACCGAGACTCACCTGTCAGGCCTGCACCGCAGCCAGATGAGTTCTCTCCTGTTCCTGTTAGCAATAAACACGAAGAACGAGCCATTCTGCTACCTCTGAAGGATGCGGGACAAGATACAGTGAATCCTTTACATCTGTCAGGAATGTGGACGTTAAGGCTCCCCCCCCATCTCAGCAATGTGTGTGCAGGCTACAGCAGAACAGCCAGGTCTGAAAACGCCGTATGGAAGCATTGAAGCTAGGTCCAACATCCAGAACTCCCTGACCTTGGTCCAAGTCTCAGCCATTTGAGTCGATGGTAAAACTCCTGCTGGGGTCAGTGATCTGTGCTAATGATCCTCAGTCCTTTCTGGCAATCGCTGCTCAGATCCTAGGAGTAGCAAATGCTGCCATGCAGCCCAAGACATTTTGAAACACAGCGCACAACACCACAGGTTATGTTTTATTTACTCTTCTAGGCAGAAATACAAAGAGCCAGGGTGTGGTGGAAGTGGTTTAGTGGCGAGCTTGAGGTGAGCATCTTATGAATGGCTAAGCTTTTGCTGAGTAACGTTGCCATCACACAAGATGATTTACCATATTAATCTTCACACTGCATCATACTACTGCTTTAAAAGCAATGGTAGCTATTTGACAGATGCTCAGAGGTTGAGAATTTCAGAAGTAGACCTAAAAAAGGCAGATTAATGAGCAGATGATGGTGAGGTAGCAAAGTTGCACAATAAATGAAACTTAGCAGATGGCCCTACAACTATAAAAATCTCGAGATTCCTAGATGAGAGACACAGAAAGGACATTTTTGTTATTTTCTTGAATTATTTCTGCCTTTTTCTTACGACTGGCAGTATCGCTACTTTTTCTTTTTTTAAATAGTGCAACTTTCCAAATTTATTTTCCCTTCTGTTTTAAGCACAACGGATCTCATCGGACAAACTTTCTACTCCATCTCCATGAAGGAAAACATTAGGGCGCGCATTCGAAGCTGCATATGCGCAGCCCCATGTTTCCTAGGAAACAAGTGATTGCTCATCTCTCCACCAAAATAAATTGATGCATCGGTTTCAGCTTCCCACAAACATTAGCGCTGTGATTCAGGACAGAAACACAAACACTCCCTGCACCCCCTTGGTTGCAATAGTCATGTGGTGCTCCTGCACGGGGGAAGCTAGCAAGACCGTATTGCTCATTAGCACTGTTAAAGACTAACTCTGATGATGCAGATGACGGCGGCGCGGACCTGCGGACAAGCAATCAGAGCCACCATCGGGGCTCCCTGCCCAGGGAGCCAGCAGAGCCATATGCATCCCTGGGTGCTCATGTGCAGCCATCTGGGGAGGAAGGAAATTAGTGCCTCCCACCGCAGCACCTTCTGTTGGCTGCGCCGAGATGAACAGGAGTCGGAAAATAGGAATTTCGGCCTTGGATTATCTTTGATTGACCAACCCCAAGTTTAAAGAGTCATTCAAAATGATGCTTTCTGGCGTACTTCCACATTCACACAAAGGAGTTTGGATTTCTCTCTTCCCCAGTCATTGTTTCCCGGAGTTTCCTTCCTTAAGTTTTATTTACTCTCATGTCATTATAGGACTTTTGTTTTGTTTTAAATAAAAAACAGATTCCCAAAGTTGACGCTGATATATTCCTAAATAATATTTTCCTTCAGACAGTTCCAATATTGATTTAATGCTGTGTTCTTGGAATCTAACCCTTAATAGCAGAGTTCCTGCAGCGTTAGGCTAAGCGCTTGTGACGATTTTACCTGCAACGCAAATGCCACAGTAAATAGAGCTGAGGCTGGTTTCCCAGGAAGGGCTATTAAGGAATATCTAGACACGTTTCTGATGTTCTGCAATTTCAGGTCTGTCAGAGGCACATACATTAGAAACTCAGCTATCAAAATCTAAATTTTCTGAAAACTCCCTGTCATCTGAAAGATGGTCATGTCCCCTGACATCTATTAATTGCACTGAAAATTTCCTCATTATTCAAAATGTCGATTATATGAACTTATTCAATGTCTCCCCTGACATTTGGATAATCGAGGTTGTATTGCACATGGGCCATTCTTGCAAATCTTTGAAGACAATTGACTACCCTCACGAGTAAAGGTTTGCAAGATCAAGCCATATACCACATATGAACAACATTCATCAAAAATAACTTCAAAATAATTTGTTGTATATGATCAAGTGTTAGTATCAATAAAAGGACATCATGGTAATAAGGCCTGAGTGTATAGCATAGGTCTCTTCTAATACAGCATTACTAATACTTGATATTGATCAGCCAGCCAATCTGAAACCTCTTAAGTAACTTAACTGCTTTTTCTTTTGAGAATGGTAGTGTAAGTTTCACAGAAGGCCACTCTGCAGATACACGATAGCTTAAGATTTTCAGCTATCCTTCCCCTTCTGCCCTTTTAACCTTTTTGCATGGGTTGACCTGGTTTGTCATTGTGAACTGTTCAAGATCTGGACAAGCTTATTAAAATAAGGAAATCAAAGAAAATATGAATTGCCAATATGAATTGCCAATAGAAAAATAAATCAGTTTGGAAGCTGGAGAGATTAAAGGAGCCTTGTTGCCAAATTCAGTAATCCACATCATCTTTTCTGCTGTGGGGTACCCAATTCTGGAGGAAAAATAAATAAATATTTGCATGCAATTTTAGCAAAGGAAATAGCACTTCTGCTCAACTATTATTGCCAGCAACACTGCTACTTCAACTAGCAGTTGTGGAAGAATAGGTGCTTAAAGCTGCTAAGCTGCTGCAACCTGGACCTAAGCCAACTTCTGTCCTAATTCTATTCATGACAACTAAACAGATGCAGATCAACAGCACAGACTTTCTTCCCTTTATTTCTCCTACCAGTTAAAGATGTTTCCGATATTTTTTTCTTTATACACTGATTATATACTCTGCCCCCATAGCACTGAGGAACACCATAAATATACCTGAGGTACAGAAACTTTAACATCTTCTGTGTGTCTAAGGAAAGAAACTATTATTTTGCAGACAACTGTTTTTTTTTCTTTCTTCAGTTGGATGAAATAAAACCCTGAACCCACAAATACTTTCCTTCACAACTAATAATTTCTGCAGTATCAACAGCATTACAGAGCTGTAAACACTAGTCAGCCCTCACTCTGTAACAGTCCCCCAAGCTTAGCTTCCTAGCCTCAATTATTCTTTAGCTATGTGGCACGAATACTGCAATCTAAGTCTGTGGAAAAAATGAGATGTTTTTCCTTGTGTTCTACAGTTGTTCTAGGTCTGTATCTATCCCCCCTGGATCTCACATTACATTTTGGCCTGACAAATTTCTCAAGGACGTGTACGACTGGACACAAGAGGTCATAAATACAGCTCGAGAACACCTCTGTTTATACTGGATATTGTACACGGACCTAGAGGTGTTGTGTCAGGCACATAAGCGCAGAGAATAGCATGCTTTGCCGACTAAGACACAAAGGAATATTAGGGATGTAGAGGTTTTATTTTTCTTGTGGATTTTTCACCCGATGTGAGCAGCATTAGTCTCCATTAGGAAATTTAACAGACCCATATGGCTGAAGGGCAGCACGGTATGACCTACAAAAAAGCATGCTGAAGAATGCAGAGAAGCAAGCATCAGTGGGGTTAACCTTGGGGGAAGGGAGGGGGATCAGAAAAATAACAGCATTTGAAGACTTCTATCTGTTGCAAACCCATACAATTTTCAAGAGGCATCTTTTCAACTTATTATTTCCTAAATGCACACCACTGGTGATGCCCATCTAGGGATAAGTCCAAACCACAGCACTTCAACATGATAATTTATTCCAGCAGCAAAGAAAAAAGAAAAAAAATGCACTCTGTTCTCTAAGCATTATACATTTTGCTTTAGGGCATAAGCCATACATTCAGCTCCCCAGCAGGAGGCTGTGCAGTAGCTGTACTCCAGAGAGTTTACCGGGTGGTATTCTGCCCTCTGCTACGGGTATCCAAATCCCCTGCTGCAGAGAGGGGAGATTCAGAGGGAAAGGGGGAGAAAAATCAAGATTAGAAGCTAAAATAACTCCATAACTGACCGAGGGGACTCCAGAGAGGGATTCAAGAGCCTCAACTCAATCCCTGAGGTACCTTCACTGTGCTAAGGGGTGAATCCATACCAAAGAGAGGCAGCTCATCTATCAGTGCACAAGATATGAGCATCTTCTGCTCACACCTCCAGCGTGGCTCAGCCCCAGCTGATTTGGGAGGCATAGGAGAATGACTCCCCAAACTGCCTCCCCGCATGTCCCCAGACAGGTTCTCTCTACACAGAAAAGAAACCACTGTGGTTTTACCAAGTGCCACCAAGCGTACCAAGATAGGCTGGCACCACCACCCTCCCTCCCCAAAGAGGATTCAGTGAAAATTGCTGCTATGTAAAACACAGACCAGTCTGTTCCACACATTGACTGGGGGGACACGACAGAGGGCAGGTATTGCGTTGCTTTCTAACCAGGTGTCATGGGGGAAAATGAGAAATCCCATTCCCACTACGCTGTTCCCTGCTAAAAAATAAACACAGCAAGATTGTACAGGTCAGAGAAAAACATTTGGATACTTCAAGGTTCAACAAGGGAGCTTCCCATAACTGCACACACTTTGCCTTCTCTGTTAATCACTACCTATCTTTTCTAGCCAGAGCCACCACTGGAGATGTGCACAACGCACTACTCTCTCTCATGCATCCTGATTGCTGCACGTTGAAATGTCACTTGCCAGCTTTGAAGGAAGACACGCTTGCTCTGTGCACCAGTAAGAGGTGACTAATTCAGCCAACAATTCACACCGAGTATTTACACAGCGAGTTGTCAGGTTCGCAGGAAGCATACAGCAAGACACGCTGCTCTGTCCAAGCCCTTGCTGAGATCCCAGCTCCCAACATCCAGCCTTAGGCTCGCTCCCTGTCTGCAGCATCAAGATTCTCAGCCTGCACACTTCCCCAGCTCAGATGAACTCATAACTACTCGAAAGACAATTAATAAATGAGATAAGATCTTCCTTTGGGAAGAACACTAGATTGCTCCATTAAGATTATTGCAGCTGCGTAACGCTAATAAAGGCGTATCACCTCGCTAATGGGACCATCACTTCCAGAAGATTCCTTCACTTGTATGGACTTGGTACCAACGCAGCCAATTTCAGCTTGCTTACTGGATCACACAGTGCCAAACACCTCACTGCAAAGCCTCTTTTACCTCCGTGTTCTGCAGCCATACCAGACGTGGTTTTTTTGTTTGTTTTTTTTTTTTTTTTTTTTTTTTTTTAGCTCTGGACACAACCCTACCTGCTACATGATCTGCATTTCCTACCTAAATTGATTTATTTAATATTTTGAGAATTTATTAAATCCATTTATTTGATTGCTGAATTAATTTCTCCAGGAAGGGGAACCGCATTTTGTTGAGTTTTCAGACAGACTGGTTCCCACCATCCCCCAGTCCTTCCCTCCCCCTTTCCCTGCCTCCCTCGATGCAATTTAGGTCACTCGAATACAGACATCTCCAAATCATGGGTGCAACCGGGGTATCGCACATAAGTGACCTACAAAGAGGTCTGGTGGGGACCGAGCTGAAAATCTGAATCTTAAGGGATTTAAAGAAACATCATCTAATAAACATCATCCTTTCTTCCTACTCCAGAATGCTCACATTAGAAGAAGCCAAAGTGCACAGCTTCTTGGCTGCAAGGGAAGCCGTTGCTTTATTAATTTATGACTGCACAATAGAAAGATGGTAAATAACCTGAGCTAGAAAGAAAACTAACATGCAGTCAAAGAGAAAAAGGATCTTCCTCTGCTAGAAGCAGGTAACAAGAAGGTTCAAATATACAGAAGGAGCCTGAGTTATCACCATCGTATTTTTCAGGTGCAGAGGCTTGTAATTCACCCCCAAAACATTCAACTTCATAAATTTCAGGTTTACAGGCAGATCTCAGAGGAACCTGGAGTGGAATAAGATTCATCCCATGGAAATCTCCCGACAGACGGTGGAGTTGCAGCCCAGCCTTCTGCCATACATCCCTTAGGCAACAAGCTAAGTTACTGATCACTGCTCCTTACCTCTGTGCTTCAGCTCCACACTTAATGCACATTTCTGTGGAGATTAATAACCGCACACAATCCCAGCTGTAAGCTTCCTATACATATGTGCACACACACACACAAAGTAGTTTTTAAAAAGGCCAGCGTGAACCCTGCATGTTACCCTTTTTTCAGGGAGCATAGGTTCAACTGAGGCATCTTCTGTTACAAAGGGAGAGAAAAACACAGGCTTCAGGGGTTTAGAACTGGAGCAAGACGCTAAGAAATAAAGCTGTATACATATGACTAACTAGGAGTTATATCTTCAGTACACTTACACGTAGGTCTTGAAGGAGGGCAGCTTTGCTTTGAAAGCAAAAGATTCCTTCACGTTACTGCATGAGAAACAGCAGCCAACACAGCAAGGCTACAGAATTATTGGGCACCCAGAAACACAGGAAACACTGAAGGACTAAAATCAAAGAAAGGACTAAGTTTGCAAAAACGTCAGACGTATCGCATCAAAGAGGCCATCTTTGATGTTCCTGAAGTTGCTACATCAAAGAGCCCTGTAGTTCTCACCAGAGCTGCTTACTACACACTTCTGATCCAAAAACGTATGACTAAGTGCTAAGCGTTAGTCATGCACAACAGAATAATCTTGAGACAATTAAAAAAAGACAGAAAAATTGGATTTATGATAATAGGATACAGGATGTAGAAAGGACCCCTGAGTCACTGAGCCTACCCACAATTACTGCACCTTGAACTGCAGAAGTCTGGGCAGACAACATCTCCAATGAGCAGGCTAGGATCTTTTTGATCCTTTTCTCCCAACAGCTGTCCCTTGATTGCCAACAAATATTCAAGGCATTATGAGAGCATAACTCTGTTACATACCTCCTGAAAGAGCTCTTTCCTTCATCTAGGGCTTAGTGCTTGAACTGACCTTGAAGTAGCACAGGAAGATCAGTCCCTGACCAGGCCAGACCTCAGGCACATGGCGATCCTTCCCCAGGTTTTGCAGCTTAGCTTAATGCCTGACTGGCTCCTGCAGCCCCACAGGTGAGCCCTGAGAGCTCTCCTGGCCAGCTGAAAGGACTCCTCCCAGCTCTCACAAGGACAGGAGAGCCTCAGGCAGGGCTCCCCAGAGCTTGCTTCTTTTCACACAGAGGGCACAGCATGGCTGCTTGCAGCACTGGGGTGAAGTACTGCTCTTCTGCCTCTTCTACATTCTCTGCCCCAATCACCTTCACACCAGCAGGTGAGGCCCATTTGTTTTCAAGTGCTTAATTAGGACAACCCAACCGGGCCTGATTTTGCTGTGCATGATTTTCATAGCTTCGAACTATATTTATGTTGCAAGCTGGGTTCTTCTTGCTCAGCCTTGGCTGACAACCTGAGGTGCTTCTTTTCTAAGCCTGGAAGCCTGTGATGAGGGACAGACCCCTACAGAGGATGGCTGAATAAGCCTGCTGGCACAGCTGCCCTCAGGAGGAAGGGTCTCTCTTACCACTGATGGGAGAAGCTGCCAAGAGCAAGCACACTCCTGGCTTAAGCACCTCAACTAAGTGCTTAATTTCAGTGTAGGATAAAGCAGGCCCATTACCACAAGATGTCTTTTAGGGAGTTTGACCCTCTCCACAACGTTGGCAAGCAACTGATCTCTGGCTATGTTGTCCAACAGAAAGCAGAACTTTTCTTTACCAAGGAAACAAGTCCTACCCCTCTATGATCTGCCAAACAACACCTCTGAAAAGTTGTTTCCTCTTGTTATAAAAGGGAGTTTTTGTTTCATGAGCTGTCAGATGCTGGCTCTCTGATACTGCAGCATTTTTTCTCACTGTATTCAGGACTGAGCAATGTGGTGAGGTAGAGGCCTGTATGACATTAAAATGTAATTAAAGCATGTAAAATAATTTAATTTTTTTTTTTTTTTTTTACTTTCTACAGTATACATGAGGAATCATGTTGTCTTTAACAACAATAGCTTTTGCCATAACCCCAGGGGCAGGAACCCAAACCATATGTACATAAAAAAGGTAACCTCAAGTTTCCTCTTCATAGCTCTGATGTGGAATACCGCAGGCACATTTACTCAATTGTCCTTCAAACGTCTTCTGTACGTTTGGCTTTTTTCCCCTTTATGCTTGAGAAGACCTCAGAGGCTCAGCTTCAGGGAATGCAGCGGGGTTAGACTATTCTGTTCATTTCCGTTAGCTGAATTTATGTTGTAGGCTTCTGTTGGGAAATGTCATATTGTTTCATGATCTTAGTTTCATTTGCAGTGGAAGTACTCACACTAGCTCCCTTTCCTTCTTAGGAAACCACATTTCTTTGGATGGCTATCACCCAAAATACCTGGCAGTAAATCCAGAGAAGTAGGTAGGTTGCAAGGTTAATTATATATGGGGTGGCGATGATGTTTTCATCCTCCTCTTCATTGTATTGTTTTCTCTGGCAAGGAGTTCGGCATTGACAGTATGCACTGGGAAGAAAACACTCCACATCAGAGGACCGAGCTCAGAGCCGTGAGAATCCCACACTATGCCGCCTCATACACGTCACGCTGGAAGGTTTCCTCCTCAAGCTGAAAGCACAGCATCTAGAGAGGCTCTCTGCTGCTCTAGGAGCCTTACCAAGAGAAACATACCATAAAAGCATGTTGCTGAGGTGAGTAGGTGTTAGACCCAAGCCTTGTAAGTTAAAAGCAACATCTCATAATCTCTGCTAAATGTAATGGGTAGTCAAAGTAATGAAGCTAACCCAGGCGTAATGATTAATCTTAGTGTGAGTCGTGACCCTGGCAGCTGCATTCTGAACCAGCTGCAATCTATATAATGCATTCCCAGGAAGACCAGACAACAAGGAGCTGTATTAGCACACAGTGCAGATGGTATGAATGCATGTACCAGCAGACTCAAGCCTAGCCAAGGAGAGCAAAGGTCTTCGTTTACTAATATTCTTAAAAGGATAGCAATTTGTCTAAGATATTTATTATGCTTATCATAATCAAAGAGCTTGATTTCTAGAATTAATCCTTTTATTGCTAACAAAAAATATTACCATGAGAAAAGGTTGCTGGAGTGGACGCAGTCTCTGAGCAATGCATAGGATTAGCCATAAGCAATACATTTTTTCCTCCTCCTCCCCCTACACAGTGTCAGGGTCACGTAAAGTCAAAACACTAAATATAGGACAACATTAGCGGCAAGCAAGGCAAGCTTAGCTGGCCACAATGGAAACATGACATAAGGCCTCTTGCAAGGTAAACCCATCAAAGCAGTGTGATCAGGCTACGACTAACAACAAGAAGCTTGTTAAATCAACAGAGAGTATCTGAGCCTTAACCCAGCTCTGTGTTCATGAGATTCATTCTGGAGATCTGAATGGGTTATTGCAGAAGGGGATTCCAGACAGATGGGTTAGGATCGCTTGCTGGGTCCTTTGGGGAAGATCTGTATGTCCAAAAGCATTTCATTGGTGGATTTTCACTCAGGAACAGCAGTGGCCCATCCTAAGCAAGCAAAGAGAAGTGTCTAGCTAAGGAACAGCAATCTGGGCTCCCAGATATAGGATTATTATGACAAGCCTCATAATGTCACCTAGAAAATGCAGGAGAGACAGAACCACCTTCTTTAGCTTAGGAAAGATTTCCTTCCTCCAGGAGAGCTCTGTCGTCACTCAGCTCCCAAATTCTTCGGTCTGTCACATGCCTTGAGCAGAGCCACTGCTGTAGGCTGTCACTGTGTGCACCAATTTCTTCTTCCCTTCAGAGCTGTCAGTGAGCTCCAAAGGAAAAGAGCCAGGCAATAAGCTGGACTTTTCAAAGTTTAGCTTCTATCTATTTTCGGTCATGCTCTGTACCATTCGCAAACAGCTGGAGCTGACTGAGAAAAGGCAGCTGTACCCACATGGTGAGATCGCAGCGCTCAGTACCTGGAGTTTGTGCGGCAGGAATGGTGAGCTGGCTGACAAGGGATGGAAAGGTCTTAAAAACTTCAGGGACAATGTGGCTACGGAAGTAGACATGGTATTAAGACATTTTTGCATTCACCCTGCATGTTGGTACAGGGAAGAGCAGCAGCCCAACACGCTTGTGCATGCCTGTAAATTGAACAGACCATAGGTTTAATTTTAGGCCTAATGGTTGCTGACAATGAGTTCCTTTTGATCCCATCCTTTGCTTCACTTCAAAATGTAGTTTGAAAGGTAATTGACATACAGTTTCGAACCAAAACCCAGCTCTGGATTTCTAATCTATTCTATCATTTCCTCTGAAGTTGCTTGTCACTGAATTCACAGCAGCTGAATACCAGCCACCCTCATCCTGCAAAGTTCAGGTTGAATTCTGACCTTCGCTGCTATTCAGAATCTGTATGGCTAGTGAGACCAACTGGAAATGTGCCATAACATTTCATTTGCTGAAGAGGCTTTTTTTCTAAATTAAACTAGTTAGCAGCAAGCTGATTCACAGGAGCACAGTTTATTTTTAAAAACTCCACTTCTGTAGACCTAAGCTACTCTCCTGTTGCTTGAAAAACACAGACCTACCCATCAGGCCTGTCAGAACATTCAGCAGCTCTTCAGTAACACTGCAGTGAGCAGCTGTCAATATCGTGTACCTACGTCATCTGAATAAAATGGGAGAATCTGCAACAGTCATCAAACACGAAGAGACTGGAGATATCGGTGTAGCAGAACTTGCCCGAGAAAACCAATTAAATGTCTTTATTCCTGCAGGCTGGTTTTGACCCAGCTAGTCCCTGGGTTAGGCAGCAGACTGATGCAGGTGCTGAGCCTGGTGCTTTTCCACTTACTCAGAGGGGAAAAAAACAGTAGTCAGTCACCCTGAAAAGAAAGGTAATGTAAGTTCTTGACAATGGATGTTCCCCATATTATTCTAGGCAACAGTTTGTGGAGTTTCCCAGCCTTAGTTCACTGTAAAACAAATACCAGTGTTGCTTTATCCTCTGCATGTTCCCAGGCACTTGCCAGAGGAATAACATGAATTCCTGTAGGAATCTGTCCTGGCTGTCACACACTTGTTGCATCCCACGGTCTCCCAGGAATGGCTGTCCAAGCAACTCTTGGGCCCGTACGTGGGGCCCAGAGCAGGAGGGGGGGATGGAAATACAGAAAAGTGAGTGTGACATGAACCATGCTAGCTTAAACCTCTCACAGTCCTGCAGAGTTTCTCTGGGTAACCTGGCCCCTCCACACAGCAGATACTCACCAACAGACATGCTCCTTTACTCCCAACTTTCTTGCAGATTTTATTGACCTGCAGCAGGCCCTGGTCTTGGGGCTCTACCACAACAAAACAACAAAGAAAGTTCCTAGAAGAGATGGCACAAATGAAGGTGCAATATAAACCAGCACACACCTAAGTGAGCTCTGTGTTGTTCATTTGTAGTGCGCTCACCCTCCCACCCCCCGTAACAGCAGATTATTATTCACCTACAGTAACATCTGTTCCTTTGCCACAGTCTCACCAGTGTCAGAGCTGTGCTGGAGAAACTCCTACATCCCCTTCCAGGAAAATCTCCAGTGAGGCACGGTATTATACTGCCCTGACCACTGAGAGTTGTATACACCAGATGGATACCTCCAACCTGAGCACTTTAAACACATACACCCTACAAATTAAAGCAATCAGTCAGCCTCATAGAGGGGGCAAGAAATATTGGCAGTTTTTTTTTTTTTCCTGCCAAAAACTCAGCTTCACAATAAAAGCTTCAATGCCACACTTTGAAAATACAAAATTGTTCAATTTTAGGATCAATAATTCTTGTTTCAATTTTATTGCTTCACTTTTATTTTACATTGTGTTAAACTACCAACATTGATATTATCTATTTACTATTTTAAAATACCAGAGGTCTAGCTTTAAGTTTTTTATCAAAGCAAAGTACATGTAAGATAACAAACTGATTTTTTTCCTTAATCAATTTTTCACTTCCCTGTCACTCTCCCCCACCCCAAAGTTTCAGCCTCTGCCCCAGAAAAGCATTTCCTGAGCACGTCTGAGCAGCCTGTATCGACAGCATTGCAACCTGTGTAACTTGTGTTACTCTGCAGCATTTACCAGAGGCTAATTCACCCGCGGTAAGCTGAGCAGGTGTTAAGGTCCTCCAGGAATTACTCCCCAGCCCTGAGAGATGCTGAATTGTCTGCCTGGAAGCCCTCAGCCACGGCCATGTTCTCTGTCAGGGCAGAAAAGGGCAATCTGGAAAGGGTAAATGAAGCAAAGGCACAATTCATGTAGACCTTACCCCAGGGGCTGGCCAGGAAAATGAGCTGTATGACAGCTAGAACCCTCCACAAATAAGAGAAATATACCTGCTGGCTGCAACTCAGGGTCCCACCTGATGCAAGTCAAGGTGGCACAAGTCATTTAGTGGAGACCACAGCAACGTGCGCCAAGTTTGTTTCACCGTTGCTTCACTCTTCCATCAGACCAGGGTGCCAAAGGTGAGAGAGCTGCAGTTTACCCACTGTGCCCCCCAGTTTCTTCCTTTCTGGCTTTTAGCATCTCATCTGACAGCAAGCTGCCAGAGTTTAAACAATCTCAGAGGCACTCACAAACCATAGCCTTTTTTGTTGTTCATTTTACAAAATTAAAAACATTAAACATTAATGTCTCTTGAGTTTCCTTTCCCCCTCAACCCCTCCCACCTCCCAAAGTAAAATATGTTTCTGTGATTCCACATCAGAAGGGAACAATACTCTGTTGTGCCCAATACTTTGTGGGTGTGGGTGTTTTCAGGAACCACTTCTGAGAAGAAATCCCAGAGGTTATTGTAATCATTCCTTTCACTCCTGGGTACTCGAGCGCAGAATTGCCTGCAATCAATTTGCTCTTGCATCTAAGTATTAAACTCCCTGTGTATAAAAGTATCACAAGCACTTTCTATATTAATCTATGTAGCAATGTTCTAAAGAGCTTTTTATTATGCTGCAAAGAAATTACAAGGCAGAGCAAAAGCCACTAAAGCCTACTTGAGCATTACCACCAAATACCAAAGTTGGGTCAGATCCTCAACACACTCCAGCCTGCGTAACGCAGCAGCCCTGACTGCATTCACCGGCTCTTCTCAAGGCAAATTCAGGTACACGGCCCCATAACACAGCCCCATAAGCCTACCTTAATCTCACAATAAGAGGGATTACAGAGCTACAAAAAAAAAAAACATGACAGGAAATTAGAACACATTTAATGTAAAGCATATGAACAGAGAGGTCCTGATTGCTTTTCAAGTTCATCTTTTTCTTCCACTTCTCCATCAAAGATTTGGATCAGCAGACAAAGCTACTGGCACCACAGGCTGCCCAGCGAAAGGGTTTAATCCTTGAGCTCTAATTCCTGCAACACTCCATTGGAAGCTACCCCAACATTTGCTGCTCAGAATTAAATGTACTATGTAATAACAGTGACGGGGGGATATGACTGCTTAACACGAGGAACTTGAGACCACCTTTTCACCTGCAAACTGGCTTTAAGGAACCTGCACCACTCTTCCCACACCATCCAGCCTTCGCATACCCTGAGAAGAGGTTGCTCAGGCACCCAGAGCTAGCCCCCTCCCAGCTACACGCAGGAGTTTTCAGCTCACCAGCCAGCACTGCTGGATACAAGAGAGCAGTGCACAGGCGATGATCAACACATGCCTTGAAGGAACCTTGACTCTGGGTAAATTTTCTGGGGAGAAGCCACGAGCAGGATGTGACGCCTGTGCTACCACCTTTCCTACACTGTTGAAAAAGGTTGGGAACCGAGCAGTTTGATTCCAGAAACAAATTCTCTGCCTGCGTGCTGGCATCGTTTCTGTTTCCTGGCTGGACATGCGCACAAATATTCCTACTTCATATATTAACTTCCTAGAGGCTCCATTTTCCTTGAATGCTCAGGCACCGACTCCACAATTCACTTGGACGCTCATGCTGAAACAACTTGACCATAGTGTTTCTGCCCTGAAAACTTACAAACCGGACTGAAACAAAACCAATTCGAGATTTGAGTGATTGTACACAAATACGCCACAAACCAATGAAAATGTACATTCTCCCTGCTCACTACAACGTGTGGAAACTTGTGCAGGCTGGATCTGATCCAAATATCTTGCAGGGAGATTCCTTAGCTCTGCATTAATCCTCCACATCAAGCCTAATCCTCTAAGTAAACTGTTCGCATTTTGCAAGTTTTCATAGTAAATGACAAGGAATTTTAGGTTAGAGATAACACAAAACACAACAATGTAAGAAAGGAATAAATAAAGAAAAGCTATTCAGGGTCTGACAACACTGGATAAGTAAGCAATATGACCCATAGGGCAAAAATAAGAACAAGCATGAACACGGGGATGTGTGCTGCAGGTTTTATAAAAGGTAATATAGGTTTGGAAGACCTGTAAAAGCAAGCCACACAGTAAGTAAATGCAGCTGTAACTGGAGTTTTATGACAGTGATGGATTCCCTGAGTAGGAAAAGAAGCAACTCTAAACAGAAAACTGTAAAAAAAATGTGGGGCAGTTCTGTCCTGCTGCAGGACATTGGAGCGGGCAGAAATGGCCAACCTGCTGATTAGGGACTTCAGTGATACATATAAATGGGCAAAATCCTGCAGCTTCTGAGAACAGTGGCAACACTCCACAAATGATCAGAGCAAATGCTCAGCACATCTGCCTACAGGTGTAACCCACATCCAGGGATTTGTCTCATGCATTGTACAGCTTCCTAAGTTTAGCTTGACATATTTATTTCTGTTATTTTCTTTTTTTTAGCCATTTTTTCTAACTAACCTATTTATGATAAAAATCCTCCATCATAACAGATTTAGGAATACTTGTAAGACTTCAAAGGAAAACACAACTTTTATCTGATAGCCCTTCAGAACTATACTATTTTCATGTAATGACAATCTTTTTTTTTCAGGAAAATTCTGTTGACAGTGATCATAGAAAAGTGAGGTTCCTCTAACAGGCCATTTTTCAAGGTACTGTAAGGTAATTTATGCACAGTTTTTTAAGCTAAAACTCAAATAGCTATCCACAAATCAGCATCACAATGATATTTATTAACTGCTGCGCCAAAAGCAAATCTTCTGAATTTGTGAACTTGAAAACGAACATGAATGAGAGAAGAACATTACCACAGATGAAACATGGTCTCAACTCTAATAGAGCTTCTCACTTCAGTTTCAATTTTGACTATTTTAACTTACTGCAGAGCACAAAAAGGAGATCAGCACATCTTGAATGTTTATGTTTATGCACCTGCAGCTTAGTAAAGTTATGAATACAACAGGGAATACCTTTCTTACTTTCATCATCCAGGCATTCACAAACACAGGCCTTTCAAAACTCCGATGGCAATGACAGTGCTTCCAGCTGCACGGGATCCACTGGTTTTCTGAAGGCCACCAGGACAGACAAAAAGGTCAGCCAGGAGCTGACCTTTGCAGCCACACAAGTCCCCGACCTTAGGGCTCAGCTCTGCATGCTCTGAAATCACAGGCTGCTGACTTAGGACATGCAGAAAGCACCCATATCTTTTCTTACTTTCCTCCTTTTTTCTGATGAAGGAGCAGTAGCAAGGTCTTCTGTGAGCTGGGAGACATAAGTTTATTTCTTCAACACTCATTTATTTCTAGCATCCAGCATCCATATATCCCAGCATCCAGCATCCTAAAACAGTACCCATTGTTTAGTTCTTTTATAGTACGGCTATTGGCATCTACCTCCAGCTGATGGAGGCATCTTCTGAGTAAAGACTATGAATTCTGGAAAGCACTAAGGACTTCTGACAGTCTTATTCTCTTGCTAGCTCCTTTGATGGGATCAAAGTGCTTCTGAAACACTCTCCAGCCACCGTACAGGTCGCCAGCATAGGGTCCTATTCGAGGAGGCCAGTGCTGCAGCACCTTTCCCATTCTTTGTACCTACCTCTGTCCTGATCCCCATCTCCGCTGCCCTGAAGTGCACGGGATTCAGTTCAAGAACAAGGACGGCATCATTTCTTCCCTTTTCCTTTCCTTTCACACACACCCCTCTCCTAAGTGAAATACCAAGGGTCAAGACTGCCTACCACATGTAGCATACATCTGGTATTTTAGAATAGCAAAGTACAGGACGGGCGCTCTATAACAAAAGGATAGTTTTCCATGCAAGACAGCATGTCACAGGATGCACACAGTGCCACAGCATGCTGATATACCAAGAGACTTCCTTCGCAGTGCTTCAAAGTTTGATGTGAAAAGCGAGTGGCTAACGTGGATTCCGCACTAACTCAAGTCAGGCCTTTAGCGTTATTTGAACATGGGTTTTTTAATGCGTGGTTTAATACATCTCTACTTTGTAAACTGAGCGCTTTTCAAAGAGAGCTCCAGAATCCTACAGAGCTGTCTTTAGGGGGGCTTTGATCTCTCCAGAGCACCTATCTTGTGCGTCTGTAATTGCTCTAGTTTAACAAGGCTCCATAGCACTTCAAGAAAGAAAAAAAAAAATCCTTTTATTAAGGCTGTAAACCTAAGTGACCGCAGTGATGGAATGTGCTGCTGCGGGTACCTTGTAAATCCCCCAGAAAAAAAAAAAAAAAAAAAAAAAAAAAAAAGGAAAAAAAAAAAAGAAGAATCTTCACGATGAAATGAAATGAAATATTTATTAAACATGTTGCCAGTGTCCCAGGTGGTATGAAGAAGCCTTGTGGTATGCTGAAAGGCTTGATCTTTCTAAGTATTATGAATGCTGATTTAAATGATTGGGTGAAAGCTGAGGAAGTTATGGCTGAAATTTTGGCTAAAGATGACAGCTCTGGGTTTCAGGTTGCACAAAGCAGTCTGAGGGATTAAGCCAACAAAACCCACTCAAAGATATCCAGTTTCAAAAAGGGTAATCTTCGTATCAGTGATTCACACACAGACAATGGTGAGGATTCCTCATTACTCTGACTGTGCCATATTAATCTTACTTTACAAATACATGCAGTGATTTATATCATGTTTAATTAACTGATTGAGGGCTCCTGTGGTAAAATGGCATCACATTAAGCTCTGTCCTTATGGCAAATGCGAATCACATCTTTAGCCTTGCAAGAACAAAATATCATGGGATTCACTGATGACAGGATGTAGGAATCGAAATAAGGTCCCTCCTGTTGTTTGAGAATCCAGTGAGGGTGGTTGCCATATGCTCATCATTTCCAAGGGAAAAAAATGACAGGATAGAAGAAAGAACTGCTCTAGTTCTTCCAATATGTTCAAATCTCAGATGAAAATGATTGTACAGCAGTTCTGTACTGAGGCCAAGTTTTACATGAAAGTGCATAGCAAACTTTCAGAAAGCTTATAATGAGAGATTTTTTTTAACGTGTTTTTTTTTTTTTTTGTGTGTGTTTAAGTAAACTGTGTGAAATGATTCCTTTTCTCAGAGAAAAATCAGAAAAAAAAAGGATGAACTAAAAAAAAGAGGCAGCTTTGCCAGCAACATAAGACAACACAAAATTAACTTAGCTTTTGCTATGAAGAGTTATTCCCCTCTAGCACTCACAACCTGTTTTTGAAGATAAAAACTACAACTGTTATCGTCTGATAAAATTAGATGGTGTATATAATTTGCCGTTACCATTACCAAGATTAAAAGCTTTTTTTATATTATTACAAAGTTTCTTAAAATTCAGGAAGCATTTATTAAGAGACCGCATTTTTTAGAGTTACAATGAACCTTACATCTAGTAAATTCCCTAGCTATTGACAAATTATATTACATGAGGCACAGTTTGCTCCCAGGAATTCAGTGGATTTTTGCAATTTGTTTCTATGGCAAAGAGGATCAGCAGCGGGATGGAAGGAGCACATTTCACATTTTGCAAAGCTTTTATGAGATTTCAGAAATATTCCCATTCCCCTCTTGGACCAAGACTTTGTGAATTTTATGCACTAGAATGAGATGGACAGGCATTCCGTAAAACCTCGGTAGGTGAAGACCCCCTTAATTCTGCCCGCTT
This sequence comes from Aythya marila, assembly GCF_965140915.1. Classification (NCBI taxonomy): domain Eukaryota; kingdom Metazoa; phylum Chordata; class Aves; order Anseriformes; family Anatidae; genus Aythya; species Aythya marila. The sequence goes on along the minus strand of NC_139044.1, from coordinate 9,867,854 downwards.
TGCCACTGTCCCATTTGACATTTTACACCAGGGCTCAGGCTAGCCTGACACGTTGTGTCTCACCATCTCCTGCTAGCGCTGCTCCACTTTGCATAAAGTTAAGCTTGCACAGCAAGCAAACAACTCAGCAGCCTAACGTTCAGGGCACTTACTTTGTAAATCTCACGTTCAAGTCCTTAGGCCTGAACCTTGATTTTCCACATTCCAGGTAAGTTCCCCGACCGTGGCGCTACCTGATACTCCAACCTTGCCATCTCCTTCTGGTCTCGACCAGAAATTCCATCCGACGGCTGACAAATCTCTTCTGATGAAAGTTTCTTTGAAACTGATACCTGCCTGCAAAATAAGTTTCAGTTTCCTCAAACCAGCCTTTTCAATCAAAGAAACAGAAAATTCCCAACCCCTTCTAACCCTTTCACTGATGGGTAAAACTGAGCCACCTGTATGGCTGGGCATCTATCAACTCAGCTGGCACTTTTGACAGCGCAGCCAAAATGAAGGGGCAACATTTTTTGCCCACGAACACCCGGGCAAGCCACCATCCCCACAAAACGTGCTGAAGAGGTGGCTTTGTAATACCGTGTTCCTGTGCCCCCTCTTCGTCCCTTATCAGAAGTCACCATGCTTCACTGCTGCTAGAAACATTAGCATGGTTTTGTGATTAGAAAGGTTATATATGCTTTACGGTCAGTCACTTTATCCTGCCCCTGTTCAGATCCCTTAAAACTGAGTAGAAACAGGGTAACTATTTGCCCTTTATGAAGTACATAAACTCTGACTCTCATCATATATCTTTTTTAAATTTCATCATGAAGCAACCCCCTCCTCCCTTCTCCCTGCCCCCATTACAACATTTGATGTTTTAAAAGTTTTGAAATTGTTTTCCAAATGTGAAGCACTAACAGGATATCAAAACCAGCTTGGTTTGTGAATATTTAGGAGGATAACTGCTATCACAAAAACTGCAAATAAATGTGTGCCGTGTCATACCTTCTGGTAATAATTTTGAAACTTGCAGTGATTTTAACACCTGTGACATTTGTGCACGATAATTTGTGATAATTTCTGAAGCTCTGAGATGCATTTTTACATTTCAAAGATCATTTATTAAGATTTTTTACCGAAGAGATTCAGCACAATTCATAATGGCTTCCTGTTAGATAAAAAGCACGGGTCTAAATATTCTTCTTAATCCTAACACAGTGCTATAAGCACATTCACAGTCAATTGCACCTAGCAATTCTGATTCTGAATAAACAGATTTTAGGACACAGATACAGCTACTTTTTTTCTTGAAATTACTTTCTCATGCTATAAAAAAAAAGTAATTATTTTAAAAACTATTTTTAATTTTGCTCCTTTAAAAGGCATTTAAAAGTTTAAGAAATATATACATGTAACATAAAATATCCTCGGCATTGTAAGATTAACTATTTTGGGGCTACTTTTAGCCTAAAATTAACTATTAACTAAGATTAACTATTTTGGGAGCTAGACTGCATTTCCCTTAGAAAATAGTTTGCATTTGAATTGTTTAATATTTAGAGTAGAGCTTTCAGCTGTGTAAAGAGTACCTCAAAATATGTGAAGGTCAAAGTAAACCTTCATTTTAAATATTTCAAATTGTTACACTTATTGCTTTGAGATAATATGACATTTACAGTAATTGCTGAAATTCCAATCGCTTTCAGCAGAAGCTGTTTCTTTTGCCAGTTGTTAAAAAATATAAAGGTGCATTGGACACTGCATTGCTGGAGACAGTTTGCAAGTGAAGGCAATTAAATGCGAGTTTGATGATACACAATGTACCGGACCAACATTAAAAAGACTTTTTCGTGTTTGACTGTTTACCAGTTTTGTCTTTAAATAATAGTCTTCTTTTGGCATGTAATGTATATCTGCTTGCACTAAACATAATTTATGAATATTTTAACACATGTGTACTCAGTGGGGTGTATTATCATACTGATATAAATAGAATTAATGAGCAGTCAACCTGCCACATGTCATGACATATGACAGGGCAGCCAGAGCATGGGAATAATTCTTTCTGTTTCATATTAAAGCTTCTTTTCCCAGTTGAATTTTTGTTCCCAGATGCCAACAGACCTAATTTTCTAAGGACCATTTACAAAAATAGTAAGAAATGACAAACCTGCACTAATTTATCCTGGGTGACTTCAAAGAATGTTTATTTTTATGCCATTTCAAATGCACAAATAAACAGATCACTAGAAGTGGTTCCTTTCGGTTACATTTTAGGAGTTTCATAATGAGGGGGCTGATATCTGCCTCAGATTTCATTCCCAGCAAGCTGGCATTTTATTTGTTGTTGATTTTTAATTTGTTTCAATGTCATGTTATCTGTTTCTGCTGTTGAGGGTCTAGAATATATCAACCATCTAAACGCAAAGATGACATGGACCTAGTAAATGGTTATTCCAGAGCAGAAGGAAATGTAGATGCAGATAATATAGATAATATCCTTTTAACCAATCATTTGTTCCAGCTTCAAAGGCTAGGTAACAATCTGCTAACCAAGAGTAATAGGATTTTTTTTTTAATAAAGATACAGTGTTAGTTGACAGAACACGCAGAATACAAGGCTAGGCCATGCTCCTGTGAGGCACTTTATTTTAAAGGATAAATATTGAACGGTAGTATCAATTCTGTTTACAAAATGCTGCTTGCTCAGTTAAGGGCAAAGGGTCATAATAAAATTAACATCTATATCGATCAGATTGCCCAGGTAACATCTAATTAAAGATCTCTGACTTGAAAAGTTTTCTTTGCAGCCAAGAACACTGCAAACGTTCTCTGATGCTGCAGTGCTGGGGTGCCAGAAATTACAAATACGGGGAGAAAGAAAGCCTGCTTTTTCTCCCCTTTGGTCTGAAACCATTTTTTTTCTTGCATTTTACTGCTCGTGAATCTTAGAAGTCATGACTCACTCTTCATCCTTAACAAGACAGTCTCCTGAAGATGGATCTACTTCAGATTTGAGGGCTTAAAAGAAGTAAGAGACTTATCTTGGGCTCTTAATAATATTAAAGGGCAAGGAGACCCTACAAGTTTTTGTGCCTGATGATCTTCACTGCAGGGCAGTAGCACCTCTCTTGGGAAATCCAGCTCTGTCGCACTCAAAGAAAAGGGGCACCATCTAGTGCTTTTTTGGAGGAAAAGCTGCTAATACTAGTAGGGGTGTAGCGGGGGGAGGAACACACAAGGGGGAGGGAGAAGAAATGACACTCCATTTTTTTCAAAAGACAAAGAAAACCTGTTGGCCTGTTTCATCTTCCATTTTGAGGCACTGCAGTATTTAGCTCCAGGCTGTAAGTAAAAATTGTCAGCTTTCACAAGGTGGAAGGAAGGAGTCCCACCAGCTAAAATAATATATACAATTTTAAATGGAAGGGGGGCTGCTCTACAGACACTATTCTGCTTAATAGGTATTTCTTCTGCCTATTAATACACTTAAACATTTCCATATCAGCCTTTCTCATTATATATTCTCGCTTTTATTAATCTAAAAGAACCCCCTTTTAAAAGTCATTTTTATTTCATTGGAGACTACACCGTGCTGCTAATGTTCCTGGAAATGTTCTCACAAATAATCTGTCCAGAGTTCACCCAACATAACAAAGAGATTCTATGAAGAAATGATTTGTAGCACAAAATCCTTTACAGTGCAATAAGATCAAGTTAACCACCGATGCTGCTAGGAAAAAGCTTGGGAAGTTTTATCTGATTGGCAAAATAGGCTCATATATGAGTCCAGGGAAAGAATGCCCTTTGATAAAATTTCACAGCACTGAAGTCTGATTATCTGAATGATTTTTGAACCCTCTTTGAAAACAACTTGGGGGGTGGGAGTGTGGAATATTCCTTGTTGCTGTGACTTGGGAAATACACGCTTTTGCTAAGAACTGTGAAATAATAGCTCAATATTGTTTAACTTACTGATAGCATGAATTGACAGAAATTGTGTTAGTCAAACTTATAAGTGCTCGGTCAAAATAACCACAGTTTCAAAGGTATATCTGCTCCTTGGGAGCGTCAGGTTGGGGATGTTTGTTGTGTACTGCAGGGGCTGCTGCCTCTCAGACAGCCAGAGCAACCACAGCACAGCTTCAGTGCTCAGGACATGCTGAAAAATCAAGCACACCAATGCCCTGACCAGAGCCCCAGAAGATACACAATGAAGATCCGTGCTCATTTTTGAACCCCTGGGCCATAATCTTGGATTCCCTGGGCACTGCAAGCTCTCAGTCGACTGTGTTCTGGTAACAAGAGAACGTCAGACCAGTGTGCAAGACTAAATAAACAAGAAATATTTCTACTGGAGTAGTGCTGAGCAAAGCAAATGCATGGCTTGATGAGTAATTCTCAGAGGGAAGCCTATCCCAGGAAACAAAATCAAAAATATATTTTATGTTCATATAGAGCTTTTCTTACGAAGCTGATCATGTCCATAAGGGAGACCTTTTACAAAATAAAAAGCAGGCATAGAGTTAAGAGACCTGACCAAGAGCAGGTTAAGTTGGAAGCAAAAGTCAGTAAGGCTGTCAGATTCCCAGAGCCTCAGTGGGGCTAGAAAAAAAAACATGGGTCCTGGAAATTATTCAGGACCGCTCTGGTCTAGTGATGTGAGCCCAAGCTGGGGAACCATACCTGAGGCATACTTGCTCTGCAGCCCTCAGAGCTCAGCACATCAGCGCATGGCCCACGCCATGGATATGCTGAGCGTTCTTGTCTTCTGGTGAAATCAGCTCAGAACTTCTGCTATTTGGGCCACAGGCTTAATTTGCTTTATTTGAGGCACCCATATTTTGATATGTCACTATTTAACCCCTCCGTGCCTCAGTTTCCACATCTGTAAAACTCGATAGCTATGCTTACCTTGCATGGGTGTCAGGAAGATTATTTCAAGTCTCTAAAGAACTTTGAAAAGGAGAAGCAAAACGAACTGAATTTACGTATTATTTCTCATTTTTTATCCCATAAAGTGGAAGTCAGATGCAGCCCAGACTGTGAACTATAAAAAAATGTTTACCTAAGTCTTCCCGATGGCTCTGATGCCAGAACAGCCAGTGAATTCAGCATGACTTCACAGGAAGAAGGCAGCTTCCTCACCTGCTGACCTGGCAACACCCATGGTAAGTGGTAAGTTAACATCTTAAATAACCACAGCCTTTACTGATTATTCTATAAATTTCCATTATATTCTTTAACTGAACTGTCAATGCAGTTTACTGTGTATTTCTGATGATTAAAAAAATCTCCCTTTAACAGAAGAATTCCTGAGAAGGAGCTTACTCTACTGGGAAGAAAAAAAAAGTTCACAATAAAAACCTCTCTTTGGGGTTTTTCTTGGTGCAGAATGTACCTCATTAGATTTCAGGCAGACACAATCTTGCCTTGACAGGTTTCAGATCTTCTAGAATTGATTAGACAAGCCCCTTAGAAAAGTCTACACCAGTTTCTTTCTAACCTTGTACTTGAAGAATAATGGGGGGCTTTACCTATCATATCCCTTTTCAGAGAAGCAGCCACTTGCCTCCCATGCTGGGTACCTTCACAAACCCTTAATGTATCTCCAAGTTTTTTCGTCTGAAGCTTTCTTCCCCCCCCCCCCCAGCTCTATTTTTCTCTGGTCTTTGCAGTCTCACTTTTCTGAACGCTATAGTTCAGTGAAACCCTGTGGTAATGACAGCACTGGAGTGATAATGTACTTTCCCGATTTCCCGTTAATAGTAGCACTTGATCCAGCAACGGGTGCCAGCTCAGTGGCAGAAGGATGCTTTAATATTTTCTAGAGGTAAAAGGACCAGTTCAATTTACAGCCTTGGCTAACTCAGCAGCTTCGCTCTGTCTTGGCACAGAAATGAATGTTTTAGTTAAAACAAAGCAAAAAAATCCCCCTTCGTTTGCTCAGTTTCGTGCCAAAGAAACAAAGTACAATTGCTCTTTTCTCCCTGAGGAAATGTGTGAAAACTGCATGATGCAATGAAGGAGTTAAAATAACTGAGGGGAAGGAGGGAAAAGAGAGGGGGGACCGGCCGACAGCAGCACTGAAAAGGAAAGCAGTTTGTTTTTCTGTTTTAATAAGAGATACATAATCACAGAGCATCCCACAATACATGCATCCTTGCCGAAGAGCTGCTGATATTCTACATTAACCTTTGATAGCGAGAAGTGTATTACCCCTACTGTGTTCCACAATAAATTATGTTATATCTGGCATCCAAAGCGCTAGGAAGTGTTCAGCCAGCTGGAAGCACCAGATTGGCCCAACATCCCTAACGTTCAGATTATAAATAAAGGGTACCTCATACTGCTACCGCTACAAAAACAAGCGGCGCGGAGGAAGGGCAACTTCCCCCCTGCCCACAGAAGCACAGGGCGGCAGTTGGGGAATGGCAGAACAGGAATTCACGAGGGCAGGGGTTCTGCACCGCGACGCAGCCCCCAGCACGCCAAACCTCAGGCGAACGCCGGGCTCCAGGCGGAGAACCGAGGCTTCTGCGCTTACATCTTTACCGACGATTTGCACCGAAATAATGCCAAGGGGAAGTATTTCTGGATCTGCTCCTGCCAGACGGTGTAAGCACACAAACACACGCTCGCACAGACACATATCTGCCCACTCTTTAGGCAGCGTTGCCTGTTCTCTTCCAGTCGTAAAAATAATTAGCTCAGCCACAACCTCAGTTTCAGAGGATGTGGTCAAATGTGCAGTGGTACACGCTTCTCCCACGCTCTCTAATCAAAGGACACTACGGCAAGGGCTGCAGAATGGCATTATGATAAAGGTTGAGGAAAACCTTGCCTGTTATGGTCTGGAAGGTGAAGATACCAAATAGGAAAAGAACAAAGATGGTCCCAAGACTCAGAACCCGCTGACTGGAGATGGCTATAAATGGCCTTTTCAGAAAGTTTGCAGTGGGTCCAGCTGTTCTCAGGGGAACCACTTCATTAGCTTGAGCAGGAATATAACTGAACCAGTGCTGGGAGCTGCTAAACCAACTCTACCGCTGGAAAAATTAACCTCATCTATTTATTTTAAGGGCTAGACTATGGCGGTCCCCAGTGAGGATGTAATGGGAAGTCGGACACAAGGAGCTGTTCTCCTCACCACTTCTTTTCGGTAGGGGCTGGCCACAGCTGCAGTCCCTCTGCTCTCCCGAGGGCGAGAATTAGCCCCAAATTGGTATATTCCATCTTCATTACTCCAGCTATTACATAAACATGGCTATATGCTTGCTTGCTTAAGCTGAGAAATGGAAAAGAGGAACTAAAATTAAGGTTAATAGAGCTGGACAGAGAATTCCCCATTTACTTTGCCCTCACCGTAGATGCTTCCCCCTTTTGCCTTCAGTAGATGCTTTCCTCCACAACAGTACTTCTTTTCTCTTTTCTCTCAGCTCCCTTCCCTTCTGTTTGTCTTTGCCTTGTGCCCTCTTCCCTCCCGTTGTTGCTGTGATGGCTGTTCAACTCTCCTTCCGTGTACTCAAGATGCAGCTCGAGACTTGTGAAAGAAGGCAGTCTAACACAGGAGCTCTCACACCCTGGTCTGTAACGCTGTGGGCAAGGGCTCTGAAGAATTATAGTGACAATAACATTTATGAAATTGTCAGTGTCTTGTCATGGATGTCATGACAGAAAGGAACTTGAAATTGGGCAAAGAAGTAACACATGGCTGGTGAGATGTCTTCCAGTGTCTAGCCATCTTTCCCTCTACAGAGGGAAATGCCATATTCTGAACATTTTCATTTCATTCCCCTTTAGGCAACTGAGCTGTTGTTTGAAAGGCCTTTAATCTCTTGTTTTTTTTTCAGGTCTGAGAAGGCTGCAGAGGTGAAACGTGTGCCACAGAATCCATCAGATGCCCAGATGCATCCCAGGAACTCGGGCGTATCTGTGTCCCTCAGGGAGGCGGAGGGGAGGCTAGTCTAAATGCAACAGGCGTGTACGTGCTAATACCTGGACATCCCAGTTCTAGACATCTCCATCTGGTAGGGGTTGATGCTTTCCACTCAAAAGGCAGCTAGTTTGGATCCAGTTGTTGGACCAAATAGTTTGTTGTTGTTTTAATTTGTTTTCAATAAATGGTGCTCCACCCCAGGGATGTGGCACAGGTTTACTTGTTTTTTTTTTCTATGACTCATGACATTAAGATATTTAGAAGAAAAGAAAGACCCAGAGAGAAAGGTCTGAGGAGAAACAGAGATCTGTAGCACTGCTTCCACGCTTTCTTTTCACTGTCAGGGACAACATAACTGCACAGCTTGTTTAAGGATTCTGGATAGCGTAGTCCTAGCAGACATTTCCTGTACTAAGATGTATTCTCATTAGAGTTACCAAAAGGGAGTATTCAAAACATTAGTTATCTGCACATAATCACTATATCACGCCATGTATCCTTTATTTTAATTCCTACTTGCTTGCTAATTACCCACCACGCTGAAGGTCTCACAACTGCTCTCCTTTCAGCAGCTTTGTTTGCAAAGTGTCTGGCAATAATCTCCCAGCAGTGTATTATCATGCCCTTTTCATCACACTATTTAATCAATAGGGTAATGACCTCATATAAGCTAGTTCCAGGACCTAGCCATGCCATGCTAAATAAATGAAACAAACAAAAGTGTGGGCTACATGCCTTCCGTTTTACAAACCTGGACTTGAACCATTTCTGCATTAAAATCTATTACAATGTATAGAAATTGCAAATTCTTCACATCTCCTGCCAGAAAAAAAGGATTCTACAGTACTGTGGGGAAATGACTGGTTTCGTTAAACAGACGTAATTGCAAAACATGTGTGTTCTTGGTCAAGTGTTCATAGGAAGATTTATCCTGATAACACTGAAAACAACCCTTTCCCCCAGTACATCACGTCATCACTTGGAGGACTGAATGGTGACCATCACAGCTAATGGGATGAAATCACATGCAGCACACTAGCAAAACAGGGCTTGGAACCTTCTTTTCAAAAGGATTTCTGTTCCAGTGAGCAGAAGGAAAGCAGCTTCTCTCCATTTCCTGAGCTGTAAACTTACAAAGTGTGGTTCGCTTTGATTTTGCATCCCATGGTCGCATTATACTCTGTCTAATAAAGCGCATGTGAGATGTGTTTAGTAATGTGTGAACTCTGGAGCATATGTAGCATCACTCTAGTGTGGCGATTCTCTCCTCAGGAGAAAGGAACAGGGGTGATATACTGGGTCTGTCTGCTCTTCCTAACCACCAATTTTTATAATGCTAGCAGGAATTTCATTTCAAAAAGAGATTGGTCTTTTTGTCAAATGTTGTTACAAGTGAACAACAGAAAGGGAGAAAAACAACTGCCTAGCTGGCACACAGAGTGACTGCATAACCCTTGTTTGCCGTGGAAAACCAGGGCAAAATAACAGCACAAAGTTTCACCCCATGCAGACTCTGATGGGATGGTGAGGGCAGAAGGTCGGCTGTCTTCATGACACCAGCACAGATGGGGAAGGGGACTTCAGGGAAAAGTACCTGAAAGTAACAGAAAAGATGACAAGCATGTAGAAGAAGGAGAATCAACCACACTTCTGTGTTACCATGGCAGGAGCATCGTGCGCTGTTTTCACATGAACTGAGATCCCCCCAGAAACAGTGTGAAAGAAAAATTGGAGGTTTTAATCCTGTTCTATCTCAAATATTACCTGAAGCCGACCTATTTCTACTGATATACCTTGAGACAAATTTTTACTTAAAATTTCTCACTGCACCAAAGCCACTTACATTTTTTTGGCACTTTCCTTTCAGGTGTGTTATGAAAATGACAACGTGCCAGTCAACCAAGCTGTCGGTATCAGCTAAAATCTGTTCTGAGACAAAGCAATTTACACTTGGACGAACACCTCCCAAGAAGTAATCACATAAATACCTCCACGTTGAGATGCAACTCATTGTGGTTAGGTAGTTCCTATAATGAGCCTAAGTGTGATCTGTCCCAGTGATCTGAAATGGCTGCAGTGCAAGCACTCTGCTACGCTGATGTAGAAGCTGTTGTAGTGCTAACTATGTAGTGTGCCTGCGAAGCACTTGCTGTGTTATAAGATATTAGTTCTGGACTATAAAAGCTCATTCTGGAAAATATTCTCTCAAAATGTCCCATATGATACTCGTCTGGGAAAGTATGAACCTAAAAAGACCAACACTCCCGGTCTGTTAATGAACTGAAGCTCTCCCAGTTGCCCATCTGGTGGTCTGGCTACTGCATAACTACTACATTTACTTCTGACAAATGCAGAGGAGATACAGCAGAGAAGAAAAAGAAAAGAAGAAGAAAAAAAAAAAAAAGAAAAAAAAAAAAAAGGAAGGAAGTGAAAAGACTAAGAAAAGAGAAGAAAGAAAATTCCACACATCTCCAGTTGAGGCAAGCTACCTCCAACAGTGGGTGGTCACACTAGCTGTTAACTGCTTCCCCTTATATTTACTGGAATATCAAGAGGTAGTCTGTAAAAAATAACACCATCTTCCCTTCCTGGAAAAATCTGGCTTTGGATTTTGGATTACCCAGGAAAAAGGACATGTCGTTGAATTACATCAATAATCCATCTTTACTGAAAATAAGTAATTCCTATAATTGGTGATATTGCAGCCACTACTGTTTAGGTACAAGCAATCCTTGCACATCTTCTGAAATGAGCCCCTGCTACAATGGCAACAGATCCCTCCAGAAGAAGAGCAGAGGTGGCTGGCATGGAAGATGAGACCTACTGTCCTTCAGGATGCTACTCAACATCTAGCAGAAGGCTCAGGCTGGACAGGACAGCATTGACTTGCCTTTACCATTCACCGCTTTGGTACCAGTTAGCTTAGTGTGTTGACACTTAAAATGCCACCAGTAGTTTTTGAATTACCTGTTGACCTAAATGAACTCTATTGCAGGAGCATCTCTTATCTGTCAGACAGAGTTTCAAGTTTTGGGTGGGGCAGTCTCCTTGTTCAGAAACAAACAAACAAAACAAAACAAAACAAAACAACAACAACAAAAAAAAACCAACATTGTGTACATTTTCCCCTATCACTTTTGTTCTGCAATCATCTTTGTAAGCTGACAGCAAAAATCCTTATTTCAGAGCACCTTCCTCATGCAAAAATATCACAGAAAAACAAACAAACAAACAAACAAGCAAAACATCTTGGCTATAATTTCTTACCACTTAGTCTGTGCAAAGTTATTGCTTTCCCATCACACCTGGTACCAACTCTGCAGGCAGAAGGCAATGGGAGACTATGGTCTCTCAGCTTACATCTGCACATCTCTTTTACAGAGGAAAAAGAGGAATGAGGAAGAAGAACCAAAAATGTAGCAACTTTCACTCAGATAGTTAAAAACCTTTTGAAACATGTGAGTTTAAAGAGAAGCACCCAACCTAACACATTTACAAGAATCTTCATTTGAAGTCCTGCCAAAAAGAAAAGGCAATAAAACCCACCCTCCACTGTGCAGATTGCAGGAATCGACTATCTGGGCAGGCTGCATGGTAGAGACTTCTGAAAATCTTCTTATAAGAGATGGCTCCAAGTCGTCCTCAGCTGTATCCCTAACCAATGTAGGAGAGCTGAAGCGCCTCCCAGAAAAGCCTGTCTGATTTAGATGGGACAGAAACAAATGAACAAAAACAACTAAGACACCAGTGCCGCAGAATTTTCACCATTTGGATGTGTGTCAATATTAAAATGGAAAAAGTAGGAATTTGATAGAAAGACCTGATAAAAAAGCAAAAGAGGCATATAAGTGATAACTAACTTGATAAAGAACTAAAAGGGATAATCTAATTAAAGCTGATCCACATGGGTTTCTGGAAAATAGATCTTGTCAAGCTAACTTGATATCATATTTTGATGTGATTACAAATGGAACTGCTAAAGGCAACCATCTTGATAGACGTCTGTAAGAGAACTGGCTGTGTAACACACCATAGGTTTGCCAAAAAGCTAAAAAGCATAAAAGATGGGATAGATTCTCAATGCTCTCCCATCATAGGAAGTGGAAAGATATCTTCTGAAAATGATGTATGATTCTTCATGCAAGTCCACTACATCTTTCCATAAAGGCCTCCACCTCTCCCCATTGTCTATTAAGAGCTTAGAAAACCACCAACCATGAGAAGCTCATTTTTGGATGACTAGAATTAGACGTGATGAATCAGAATAGCACCTTAAACTACTTAAAAACCACACAGCAGATATGTTTAAGCCATCGTAACATGACTGGGGAACAAGTCACCTGTATCAGTATTGATTATTGGCTCCTAGACGCTCTTTTGTTTTGTTTAAAAAAAAAAAAAATCATTTTCACAATATTTGAAATGACTAGAAAATGGTAAATAATGAAACAGACATTTGGTTCATTTGGTTAGGTGGCTATAACCAAACACTGTGTACTTCAGTATAGTCAGCAGAAGGCCATGGATCTCAGAAGAGGAACAGTGAAACAGAGTTAATGATGGAGGACTCAACATTGGGAAAAAGAGATCCTAAAGAGGAGACAAGGACCGGGGAACAAAGGCCATGGTGAGTAACCAGGTTATTATGAATTTGTAGTGTAGCGCACTAACAAGAAGCTACTATGCTCACCAGACATACAAACAATAACAAAGAAAATTAGGGAGGTTATGTTGTCTTATTTGGCATCAGTGAAAGAACGAGCAGTTCGACTGGGTTCACAATGCCGTTTTAAGAAAGATTGTGAAAAAAAATCACGGATTCCGAGGGAGTCAGGGGAACTATTATGGTATTAGGAAACACGTCTTATTGCAAGAGACTCAAGGCGCAAAATCAATTAACTTATGAAAGAGAAACTTAAAGAATGATTTGATCACAGTCTACAAGTGCTTACCATAGGGAACAAAAATTTGATAATAGAGGGCTCTTCAATCTAGCAGGCAAAAGCAGAATCCAAGGGATGGAAGTTACAGCAAGACAAATTCAGTCTAAGAATGAGGTGCAAATTTTAAACACTCAGGGAATAACTCGAAATAACTTGCCAAGAACTGTGATTTATTTTCCATTGCTGGAAAATATATTTTAATCAACACTTGGCCTTGTTAGAAGTTTATACCTCTATTTCTAAGCTTATTAATACATTCATTCTGAGAACCGCAGAATATTTTTGCGGAGAAAAAGAATAAACGTTATAAGCTGGGAAGCGTTCGCTGCGGTATTCATACACAGCCAAGAGATTTCATTTCCATTTGATCATCAAGTCTGACTCTCTCCCATGAAGCCTGCCCAACTAAAGCCCCTTCTTACTACTCCATACTATGCAAAGCTTTTTGATTAATGAGCCCTAACTCAAAGTAGATTGCACTAAAATTAGGAAGCAGGAAGAAATCATAATTTGCAATTATCCCTCATAGAAATACCTCAATACAATACTTTAGAGTCATTTTAGGCGTACTATTGTTTTCCAAATGTAAAGGTAAAACACAAATCACAATATGGTAAAGATCTCTCAGTAGGCAATTAAAAATTAATCAGCTAATCAGATCAAATGAACGAGAAAATAAGGCTCAGGAAGACATCCATTCTAATTAACATAATATTAACTTACAAAAGACTTCTTCAGACAAAAAAAGATCATCTTTATTTCAAATACCAAACCAATCAATAAAAGGAAACAAACAGTTATTTCTTACCTTGTTATCCCCATGACCAAAGCCAAAAGGAAATGACAGTAATAGTGAGTCAACCGCCTGTGCAACTGTATTCATTTCTTATTTCTAATCTTGTTAACTATTTGAATCCACAATTTAAACTAACTTGTATTCAATTTACAGGGATTCTACCTATATTGTGTGTTCTCTATACTTGCTGTGTCTCCTAAGACTCTTGTAGGTACTTAAAATTAAAACTAATGAGACCCAAACTCCCACCAAGGTTCCTCTTCTGCTAGGTGATTCCTAACTAAAGCACAGGGCTTTGCTGTGGAGATGGAGGATGTTAAAACGAGAAGAAGTGGAGGGATTCTTAAGTCTGTGTCAGGGATGATAACATATACTCTCAAAGAAGGAAATAACATTATAGGACACCTTATTGAATAAACCTGACTGGTTAAGCGGAAAGGCTCAGGCAATCAGACAAGGAATTGGGTGGGCATGGTTGAACCTAATTAGATAAGATTGCATAGATTAGAAATATCTACAATTACAGGACAGTTCCTAAAATATTTTTTTCAAATGTCAGATTACTCCAGCGATGCCCAACCACCCCGATCTTCTGGCTGGGACTCACAGGACGTGTGCCACAGACTCGGGGTGCTGGGGGGGGAGCTGGCCGCTAGGACATGAATCCCCAGCACCCCAGTGTGGCAGCTGCGTGGATGCTTCCCAACACAGCCCACTAGTCCCACATTTTGCAGCCCCCCAAAGATCCCCTATAAATTATCCACATTCAGATTATCCAGTGACCCCTTCCCCACGCCGACACAGCTCCCATTCCTGTCTTGGGACGCAGATCTGGTTTTGAAGGGTTCCTTGAACTTCCTGACACCTGCACGGGATTCAGTGTTACAGATCAGGCTGGACACAACGGTATTATTTACTTGTGCAGAAAAAAGAAAAAAATCCAGGAGGGTGTAATGGTTTAGAAGCAGGCTGTGCAAACCAATTCCACAATGAATGTATTTCACTTTGATCACCCCTTCTAGCCCATAACAGAATTGAGGCAGTATTTTGTTTTGCAGAAATTAGTACCTTCAAGACCTGCAGTGGATTTATTATTTCTGCTAGAGCTTGCACTTCCTTTCTGATCCACTGCTGTAAAATCCAGAGGGACAGAACAGCGCAGAAAATTACTGCGAAGATGTAGTGTGACATAGGAAGAGTCAGACGCGTTATGTGTGAACAATATGACAAAAGGAAAAGCCATCTGAAAATAAATGAAAAAATTAATAATCAAAAGGGTGTCTAATTCTTATCTGGGCACTTGTTTGCTCACTCTGTGAATTAGGACCATCAGGCCATGGTGTGTAAAGCTGGAAGGGACCCTGGGCCCAGAATTCAGTCCTGCTTGAGGGAACTGCCAGAAATGATGGTTCTGGGGAAG
The DNA here is from genome assembly GCF_965140915.1 of Aythya marila. NCBI lineage: Eukaryota > Metazoa > Chordata > Aves > Anseriformes > Anatidae > Aythya > Aythya marila. The sequence goes on along the minus strand of NC_139044.1, from coordinate 9,852,771 downwards.
GATTTTAACTTCCCTCTCACTTCAGTCACACAACTACAGCTCCATGACTTAAGGCCAAAACTACACATGTGCCCCAAGCATGGTCCTGTCCCTGAAACAACCCGTAACGGCAGCTAGCGCACACAGGGCAATGGTCCTGTAACGTGGGCATCAGAACTGGCCAGAACCTCTAACCCATTACACACAGATGACAAAAGTACTGCTAAAAGAGAATAACTTCCAATCACACCAACATCAAAACAAGCAGCAGTATATGCTGCACAATAAGTCACAGATGCACATGGACCTTCGTTGTTATGCATTTCCATGCAAACTGTGGCTTATACTTACCAGGATATAGGCTCAATTGATAATGTATAGAATCTATAAAAGGAAAGCCCCCCCCCAAAGCACTTTGGTAACAGGTAACAGGAACTGTTTTTTCAACTGCAAGCTACAAACACTTGACATAAAAATAGTCTATCTAGAAATCGCTGAGTACGTCACAGAAAACCGGAGAATGACCGCACTTGGAGAATTTCATACTAGTTTGATCACTGATTCTTCAGTAAGCTATTTAGGATCGCAGGGTAAACATTCTCCTGGAACAAATGTATCAATCAAAAGCTAAGCCTACTTTAAATAAATAAGTTCTACAGAATGCTTGATCAAAAAGCTGTCTTCTCTGGCCATCGACTGCTTTGTGCTGGGTAGCTGCTGACTAAATACTTTACTGATTTATACTGCATCATATGACTTTTAGCAAGCCTAGATCTCCAAATACAGGTCAGTTTTTGTCACTGATGAAAGAAATCATCTACAGGATACAAAGTAGATTAATACATGTCAGGTTTCCCAAACAAGCCAGAAACCTATTCCTTCCTATTCTTTAAAGAACCTTAGAACTTGTTTTCTCATATGGGATAAAAAAAATCCAACAACTAAGAGAGCAGAACAGAAAACCTATTTCTCATTCCTTGATAGCCTGGAGCTGTGAAACAACAGGATCAACAGATTTAAAAAAAAAAAAAAAAAAAGAGAGAGAATCTTGCTGCTGTAATTTATATGAACATTTTTTGATCCTACCCTCATTTATATCTTCTCTTCACATATAAGCAATGAGGTAGCAGAGGGTGCATCTGAGCTGGGAGATCACCCTAGCTGCATGTCTTCCTTGGTAGTGAACAATGAGAGCAAAGACACGAGCGAAAAATACTGAAAAGCTCTGAAAGCTCCATGGGCAGCAGAGCCAGATGTAGCAAACAGGTGAGCAGAGAGGCACGGCTGCCTCGACTCCTCCTGGTTGTTCTTTGCTGCAAGCCCATGCAGCATGAGCCAGCACAGCTCCAAGATACCCAGATTATTGCACCCGCTGCAGAGAGAGAAGGCAGCGAGGTGCCTGCCAGCAGCACTGTGCTGAAGCTACCTGGCCCAGCTAAAATCTTAGGCAGAAGTTCTACTAACAGTGGTCTCCCCAGTCTTGCACAACCATGATGCATCTCCTCAGCATAGCTCACCCTGAGCACCCTTGAAGAGCTGTGGAGTTGAGGCTCACTGCAATGAACTCCTAATAGGATGCCCTCCTGGTGGCTAGCACCAGCTTTCAGCACAGGGCCCGAACCTCCAGGGCTCCCTACAGCTGCCTGACCTAATTCTTCTTCAAAATGGGCTGGCCCATTTTGGCTGACAATTTCCTTTAAATGCCCAGACACCAAGCAATGGAAAATTTCCTTTAAATGCCAGTTAATGAGCAATGGAAAATGTCATCACGATGAAGTTATGCAGGTACTTAAGTGCTCTGCTGGATCAGGCCTTTGCGAGCTATATTATACTCACATTTGACTAGATTTTCTGAGTGCGATAAATAAAAAAAAAAAAAAGATAAACCTCTACAATAAAAGAAGAAAAAAAGGAGATATATGTAAAATTTTTAAAGCTTCTATGGTTCTTGGATGGCATGGTGGAAAGAAAGAGGGAAAGAGAATGCAAAAGCATAAACTAGGCTATGCTTGTGTAAATTACTCTGACATTTAATAACTCTCTACTAAAAATTCTCAAGCAAGGCTACTTCAGATATTTTAAGGTCATGTATCATTTACTGTCTAGGTCAATTTATGCATCAGCCAAAAGCGCTGCAAACCCTTCTGGACAGCACTTTGAAAATAAAGGTATATGTAACTGTTTGGGCCATATTTTCCTCACCGGTTTCTGCTCCGTGAACATTTCACCTTGGAAAATTAAAGTAATAAGTGAAGTCAGTATGATATTTCAAGGCAAGCCAAGGACAAGCTTTACAACTGTGCTATCAAAATGCTATTAATAAAAGCAAAAATACACGCACGATGCCCACATTCCCCTATGGATGGAAAAAATCATTGTCCATTAAGTTAACATTTCAGATACCCTCTCAGTTTTTCCTAAGGTCCCAAAGAAGGCAACAGAACACATATCTCTTTCAGTGAACTTGCATGAAGTATCTGCTGTCATGTAGTGCTCCATTTTAGTAAACACTCCAAGGCTTCTTAAGAGAATATATGGATGAGCAAGATTTCTGAGGGGAAAAAAAAAAAAGTGGAAAATTGTGGCTAGAATTTTCTGCTTTCACGGTAAGTTTTATACAGGTGTCTTTGTTTATTTTTCTTTGGGTCCTGGGGGTTGCATTTATATACGTGTCTTACCTTAAGCATCTAAATTCACTTCTCTGTTTGGATAGCTCCCCTCCCTGCTGCATCCCACGACTCCGTGGCTCTCCCCAGCACAACCCATGCTTCAGCACACATACTAGCATCTCCTTTTGCCAGGCGTGAATGCCCTTACACACCAGGTCACGGCTGCGTGGCATGAGGCGGTGCTGCACAGAAACATCCAGGCCAGCCCTGAGTGGACAAAGCTGGCTAGGACATTTCAAAACTACCTCGTTCGGTGGCCCCTTGCATACCTCTGAGCCTCACTGAGCCATACTCTACAGAAATCCATGACAAAGCTGAGGGCAGTCCACTCAAGGAAGTATGGCCAGAGGCTTTTGATCTCGGGGCCACTGACATTTCTTTGGGATGTCTGCAGAACTACAGGCTGAATGAAGTTGTGCTATAAACGCAGATACATCTTGCTTTTGTAGACGTCTGGTTTTGTATTTTGTTTTTGTACACAACCGAAGCAACAGACAGGTTCTGACAGGTGTAATAGCCCACGGCTTGCCTTAATGCCTGCCTTGCCAGCAGTCACACTGCAGAGGAAGAGGAGAGACCATGACCTATTTATCTGGTTTCCTTACGTACGCAGAGCAGGTGGCTACCCAGCTACATACACTCTTTAACTGTTCCTTCCCTAGGAGAAAACTCATTTATGCTTAAAATACATATTGAGTTGCAGAGTTTGTACCCAAACCATTTTTTAAAACAAATTATCCAAGTAACATATGGCTCAGGAAATTTTTATTTCACCTGGTCTCAGGTAATCAACATGCATACACACATTCTCATTTGAGACAAGCTATGAGTGCGTGTCTGTGTTTTGTTTATCTCTTTTTCTGTGCTTGTAAGCACTGAAAATAAAGTAGAAAAAAAAAGACAAGTAAAGACAAGAAAAATATGACATGAAAATATAGTTTGGAAACACACAAAAGCCCAAGATAGTTCACTGAAAATGTCACAGGGCATTTAAAAACATCCTGGGAAAAAGATATTATTTGTCAAATTAAATTAATTATTTATAATAACTTCCGTTCTCCAACAAATCCTGATATTTCCACTATCATCGATTTTCCTTTTTACCAGCCCCTGACAAAAATGAAAGATGAAAGTTACAGAATGAAATGTTATGGAATGAGAGTTACAACAAGTAACTTCTCTTTGTTAGTTACATTAATGTGATGTATGAGATACTTTGAAAAATCTCGCTAATGATACATAGTCTTCCCAACATAAAAATGCTCACTTTAAAGCTCTGTGCTCAAAGGATTTTAGAGAGGAGCATTTTTTCACTCGTTTCACTTCATATTCTCATTACACTGATGGTTATTTCTTAGGAAACTTCTCAGATCTTCCACATTTATTTCATTTAAGATCTTTGTCTCATAAAATACAGGAAAAAGTTCTCAGGCAGTTTATAGAACTATTAAAAACTGAACTAACTTTATTATTCATTCAATCTCCTCCATTATTTATCCCTCTTGATTTGAAAGTAGGACTCACAAGTGCAGCACTAGGAGTTTGCTGCGAGTCCCTGGAACGCAGCCTCACCACAATTAGCCATTGATCCAGCTGCTCGTACCATGACAAGGGAATGCAAACTCCCTCCTCCTTGAGGCTACAGCTCCACAGAGAAACCCTTCAACATCACAGACTTCCACCACATTTCTTAACTTAATAAACAGCATCAGCTCAGAGCGAAGTTCTTGAGCTCCAATGAAATACCCACACTTTTATTCGTTAGGAAAGGGGTTTTCTTCCATCATGTACCTGCTGTTCAACTTTTCCGTAGAGTACAGGTTTTTGTTTGATTTGGTTTGGTGTTTTTCTCCCAAGTTTTGGAACCACGGCTTTGCATATGCTTAAACTGATGTACCAACATGTTTCATAGAGAAGTAGCCACACATTTAAAATGTATTTTTCAAAATGCATTTACTGTACAAGTAAAATCTCGCTAGTGAGTGAAAGACCCGTGGCAAATATTCACATTTTATGAAGGAGGTTCGTGAACAATAAGCAGGGAGAAAAGAAGAAATCAAAGCGAGCACTGCAAAATTCACAGCACTTGGTAAATTTGACAGATGTCACTTGATTTTCATTATTTTTGACAGTATTTCAGACTACACTTGCTAACATACAGGAGCATGAAAGCAGACTGCTTCACAGTACCCAGCTGCTAACTGGACGCTAGGAAGTCGTAGAAGACACCAATATTTTAGTAGCATTTTTTAACAAGTGTGTTAATTCTAATGCCTCGTTATCCTGCAACTACCACTGTAAACAGAATCTCTCCTCAGCATCCATCTCACCTGGAAACAACAGGGAAAGAAATCTATGTTGCACCTAGGGCAGAGAGCCCAGGTAAGGCCATTTTTGTACCTGCATGATGCATCGCAGCTCTTAATTACTGTCTTGCCAACCAGTGATCATACGCACACATATCTTCACCGGGCTTTAGACCAATGCAAAGATCTGCCCGTGTTGGTGTGAGTACAAGCCAGCAGCCACGCTTCGATGCTCAGTGATGGATTCTGGAGCCTAATTCTAGATCCATTTGTTCAGGCTGATCTCTGAGTTACATTTGATGGTACGACATAAACAAAGGGATTACTCAAACGTCACAACTTTCTGTGATTAACTGTGATACTTTAGCCATGTATGTAACAATTTCTCTGTTTAATACATAGCACTTAATTTTTTCCTTGTTAAAACGTCTTCTATTGGCTTAATTACGCTCTTGAGAACAGAGAAGTGGAAAACCATATTGCTTGCCTGAGGCCTTGGGCGGAACGAGGTTTCTCAACTCAGGGAATCCATTTTTCGTGACTTTAAAACTCCTTACGCTCCTGATCCTAGACCAAAATCCACCGCTCACGCCTTAGAGATGAAGTGTGACCCCGAAGTAGTCCAAAATGATTACATGAAAACCAGGCAGGCGACCAGCACACATGCAGTTGTCTCCTTGACCTGTGTAAGCAGCTCACTCCTTGACCCGTACACTTGGTAGATGTGTTTATATGTTTCATGAAGTGGGGTGGGGAGGAAATATCCACAGTGCCACACGCCATGTGCTTGCGTTTACACTGCCTGCAGTATCGCTGTGGGGTCAGAGGTGTAGGGGCAGGGTCCCTCAGGGACCTGGCGGTCAGCCCTTATCTACCCACTTCGCCTTCTGGAGGTCCCTGCGTGCCAGCCCAGGGCCGGGCTGCAGGGGCTGCCTCTATTTTTTGGTTTATTTTCGCCCTGAGGCCACCCCGCAGGGACAGGACGGGGACAGGACAGGCGCCCCCTCAGCGCCCCCCCCCGCTACCGTTCAACGGCCCCAGCGCGTGCCTCAGGCACCTCACGGCGGCTGCGGCGAGGCTGGGCGGGGCCAACCCTCCGCTCCCGCCCCCTCGGCGCTCCGCAGCCAATGGGCGCCCGGCGCGGGCGGCGGCGGCCAATCGGCGGCGGCTGGCTGGGATCCCCGGCAAAATGGCGGCGGCGGCAGCGGCGGCGGGGCGGGCGCGGCGGCGGCGGGATGCCCGGTAGCCGGCGGCGCGAGCCCTGCCTCAGGCCGCTCGCCCTGAGGAGGCGCAGCGGAGGCGGAGGCGGCGGCGGCCTCGAGGGGCTCGGCCGGCGGCCGGCGGAGGACGGAGCGGCGGCGGCGGAGGGCGGGGCGAGCCCGAGCCCGGCTCCGGGCCTGGGTCTGGGCCTGGCCGCGGGGGAGGCGGCGGGGCGCGGCGCTGCAGGTACCGGGCGCCGAGCAGCAGGAGCAGGGGCTGCCCCCGGGGCTGGCCGCGCTGCTGCCCAGGGAGGGGGGGCCGCTGAGGCAGGGCTAACAGCTTGAAAATGGTTCCCGTAGGCCTGCACGCCTGTACTCGTAAGGGCAGGGTGAAGCGTCTCGGGTTGGCTCACCGAGAGCCCCGGGGATGCTGCTCTGCAGCTGGAGGCTTGGTTTTGTCAGGCCGACCTGGCAAAGCCCCCATCGGGGAAGCGTAGGCAGGTGGGGTGTGACCCACGGTGCTGCAGGGGCCCGCAGAAGGTTTGACTCAAACCAGAGTCTGGGTGAAAAACACAGAGCAAATCAGAATGCAAAACACTCTCCCCTATAAGCATATATACTCTTATTTTTGTTAACATACACTAAAGCCAACGCTCCCCCCAGTAGGATAGACGATCTTCATCCTTAGCACCACGATGCCGAGCATACAGCTGTCAGCACCCTGTAACTGTTAGCTGGGGTGACATAACTGACAAAGATCGCATCAGACTTTGCAGCAAGTGCAGTTATGAAAAATACCCTTCTAAGCAGAGGAACCTCGATGAGTATGACCTTCATTTTGATTCTTAAAAAGTTCCTAAAGCATCATTTTCGTGCCTTGCCCTGTTCTATCTTCTAAGCTATTTCAGGTTTTCATTTGTTGTTTAACAAAGATCATTTTTCTCTTTACACAGAGCCATGTTTACATAAAACTCCAAAGAGATCACTGAGTAGGAAATCCAGAATACCTACCTTCAGCTCTCCTGTTAATGACACTGACATACAGCAAGAAATCTTTTGGGATCCTCATTCGCCAATTGCACGCGGACTCGGTAATATTAACATTCAGACTTCAGGGTGCCTGTTTGAGGAATGCAATTGGAGTTATCACATTTATTGAAAAAAGGCCTCCTCCTGTTATGATAGCAGTTGGGGAATCCAGAAGTAATTAGGTTGCTTGGTTTGGTTTTGCTTTTATTAAAATCCCATAAATTCTTAAATATAGTGCTGCATCAAGTTCTGATCAGCAAGTGTAATTGTACGCTTTAAGATGCAGTGCACTTTATAAATTGTAGTGTTTTTCAAAGTTGTTTTGTTTTCCTAGGCAATGAAAAAAACAAACGTTCTACCAGGAGATGTGCAGTTGAAATTTCAGAAATTGTTAATCGTATTGCTCCTCAGGTAACTGTGACTTTCTAAAACAATGCTCTTTATATGCAGGAATCAAACAGGGCAGTGCCACGCTATTCACTTTTAGTAAAGACTTAACTTCAGTTACAGTAGTCTCTCTTAACATGGTAAGAAGAATTATCAGAAGTGTGCAGAAAACTAGTAACGTGTTTATAAAACTGGACTGAATTAAAATCATAAGCATGGCATTTGACTCATTGTTCTTTCAAGTCAAAGATGCTGTAAAAATAAAGTATGAAGAAAATGGACTTGTGGCAGCTGTGTTTAGAAAGTTCTATCTTCAGAATGTAGTTTATTACCCCTGATCTCTGGAAATCTATTATGATTTATTTATCCTTATTAAAAGGTATAGTTTCATCATGTACTGGATTTACTTGGAAAGTAAATCTGACAGACTCAGATGAGAAAGTCCATAATAATATAAACATAGTGAAGTTGCATCATTATTCTAAATGATCTGCCTTTTTACCCTAAGGTCCATGCTCTTGATGTCTCTCTTCTGCTGTGAATCTGATGTCCACAGCATTAAAAGTGAAAATAAGCTAGTGTTGCAATAGCAGGCTTATTGTTTGTTTTTTATTAAGTGCAAGAGCAGAACTTGTCATTCCTAAAAGAGCTCTGTAGTATTCAGCTTGCAAAATATGCCAGAGCTAGTATTTAACAGAGCTAGTTAAATGTATTCACTATTTTGAGTATTTGGGAGAAATGGAAAATCCTTGATGAGGGATGCCGCTTCTTTTTAAAGTATGACAGCCCTATCATGACTAAATAAGATCATACTGGGTTTGCTGCTATCTGTTGCTTGTCTTATTTTTTTGTAATATAAATTAAAAAAAATAAAACCTACCTAAATCTACCTGGCAGTTAAAAGTTCTAATTACTTTTGCTGGCTTAAGTGCAGTAATTTCTCACATCCAACATTTTGCTCTGTCCCTCTGTACGTTTTATCATGGCAATAGAGTATCTCTTAGATTTGGGAACTTAGAATGCAGCCTGAACTTTGAAGCTCTGAAACATCCTCATTCAGTGTCTGAACTTCATTTGTTTCTGTTTAAAGGCTTCTTGGATAAAATAGTTGTAATGGAAGAAGTCAGAATTTTTTCCAGGAAGCATACAGAATATGATTTATATCAAATTCTCTGATCTGTTAATGCTGCTCTAAGTGGATAAAGACAGGGTATCTCAAGTAGCTCCTCACTAGTATACGGAGGTAAACTAATCACAGCTTGTAATGTGAATATTGCAAATTATGTGTAAAGTTGATTGGGGAAGCAAATATAGTATTAGCTTTGAGCACCAAAGTAAAATTCAATTATTTTAATTGAAGTTCCTGCTTTAAATTGATATAATTAAACTGATACAACTATCAGTAGACAGTGTTGCAGTAATCTTGCTTAGCTTGTATTGGTTTAGCTCCTGTCTTTGGCTTTCAACAGATTTGATCCAGTTTAATTGGTTTAGCAACTTTAACGCAGGGTGTGTGTCTAGTCCAATCTTTATCTGAAGTCAAATTGCTAAGCATTACAAATCTAATCATTCAGGATGAAAAAGCAGCCTGTAACGAAGGCTCCCTTTTAGGGACATGGATTGGGGAGGATGCTATTCCCTGTACACCTGGAGCAGTAAAAGTACGAGCTAGGACAAAGTTAAGCTGTACAAGGTAAGTTACTGTTTGGTCTCGCCCATCACTGCTGGGTTTTTGTGAAAAAGGGTATGTGGTGGTCCATTATGTATAGTGAGCCATGTAATTGTACATTAGCATACAGAATGCTTTTAGCTTTGCATTTGCTATCTCTTGCTAATGGGGTAGTTATCGTTGGGAATTATCAAAAGGATTGCATGCTGACTGCACTGAAAGCAGTAGGATTCGCTCATACGCTGTAGCTTGGTAACCTAGAGAATAAACAGCATGTAGGATGGTGTAGTTGAAGTTGGAAAAACTTTCTCAGTAGATCTGATTTTTTTCTCCGTTTTTTTTGTTTGTTTGTTTGTTTGTTTTTTTTAAATCTAGAGATCTTAAAATAAAAAATCCTGAAGAGGAGCTCATGAAATTGGCCAAGGAATTTGATAAAAATCTGGTAGAGCTAGATGCTGTTCAGGAACAAGAGAAGCTTGGCCGTGGCTTTATCCAGACTGCCTCAGATTCTTTAAAAAGTTACAAAGATGAAGTAAATAGGAAGAACCTGAAATCACTCCTTAGTGAAGTTTCTGAAACAGGTGCTGCTCTGTCCCTGAAACCAGTTGCAGAAAGCACTGGCATCACCGCTGCAGAGCCCTGTCTGTCTAGCAGTCAAAACTCTGTAGACCTTGAGGCCGAAATAGCTCTTCATGCTCTTTTTGATTGCTCTACCCAGAAGTGTACTGGACAGTTGAGCCAAGGACTATCAGGTATTTCTTTAAATAATAGTTTCCATGAAAACAAAAGGACACTGGAGGAGGAACACCTTCCTGAACAAATTAAAAATACACAACATGGTAATTCAGATGCATGTCAAAAACATAGTCTCTATGCACTAGGAAGTGTGAACCAGACTCTTCCAAAAACGGATACTAACACACTGACAAAAAAAAATACTCCTTTGAAGAAACAAGTGGTGGTCTCCAGTAAGCCTGCTGGAGTAGTTCATGATGATTTTGATGATTGGGATACAGATTTTTTGGCAGATGACTCTTTTGTGATGCAAATAACCCAAAATCCTGAGTTGATTAATACTGAAGAAGCTGCAACAATTCCTATAAATACTTCTGTGCGTGGTTTCAGCGATGCTGGCAGAACAAAGGAAAGAAGTAGCTGCAATTCAGTAATTTCTTTGGAGGGTGTACACAAATCTAAAAGTTCTCAGTTTTCACCTTTGAAGCATCCTAATAAAAACACACACAATGTTGCAAAGTCTCTTTCTTTACAAAAGCCATTTAATAAGATGGAAAACTCAAAGACGGCAACCACTGGTTCTACTTGGAGAAGTGCCCAGAACAATGATTTTAGCTATATTCCCGTTTCAATGCAATCTCAAGTGAAGAATGGAAATGAAACTGTTGAGCCTAAAGGTAACCCTGTTCTTTTCCCATCAAGACCTAATCCTCACAGACCATGGACTGAAAAACCTGGGAGTAACTTGCACAATATTTTCTGTGAATCAGCCAATATTTCTACCAATACTAAACCTAGTGATGCAATTAAAGCGGTTAACCAAGCTAATACAGGTCATGTAAATCCAGTTGAAATACCAAAGAAAAGTACTCCGTCATTTGATGACTGGAATGAACCAAAATTCTCTGATGAGGTTTTGGACATGTTTTGTGAATCCGATAGTCTGTGGGATGCAAACTGTGAGGATGATGAATTGTTGTATCAAGTATGTGATGATATAGAAAAGCAGACTCGGAGCCAGGATGCTAAACAAGGAAATGAAAGAGCTAAAACTGTACAAGGAGCCAGTAATCTCTCCAGAACGAATGTTGACAGTGGCTTCACAGCATCTAAACAAGGACTATCTGATTGCTTCGTGGCCCAAAAAACAAATGCAAAACAGGATGGGTTTTCACTAAACAATTCCGGTAGGAACTTCTCAAGGGTTACATATGGACTGACTACAACAGGGCAGACCGTGAACTGTAAAAATGTTTCAAGCCCTCTATCAATGATCTCGGGTACTTCTATGGACTGTAAATATACACTATCTAAAAACTATCATCAAGCTGCTTCTGAAGATACTACAAAGAGTATTTCAGGAAAATGGTACAGGTCAAATTCTGTGCCAGCAAGAGAGACTCATTCTGAAACAAGTCCAGCTAACACAATAAATGTTTTTAGTAGCAAAAGATTAGACGGCCAAGATCTCTTAAATAATGCAGGAAAGACAACAAATAACAATTCTGGTAACAAAACATCAGCTGTGCCTTCAAAATTTAAGTTCCGAAAGACTAACAGTTCTCAGAACACTCTTCATGTAGGCTCAGAAAATCCAGGGAGTCATTCTGGCATTGGAATTGCCCCGCAGGGTTTGGAAGGAAGTAAGAATCAGGTGCATGTGGCTTTGTACAGCAAACCTGAGAATACAAAACCACCTTTCAAGAGGCACCTTTCAGAGTCTTTTGCACTGTCTACATCAGGTATGTGTCTTTGTTCCATTACTGCTACACCGTTTTTGTTTTTTTACTGTAATCAGAAAGTCAAAGGAGAAGTTTTTACCATATTTCAAAGTAGGCTTCAATGTTCATCTGTTCAGTTTAGGTGTTAGTAAATGTTCTAACGAGAACTTGGAGGTTGTTTTCTCCGAACTAAAATCATCCTGACACATCTCTTGAATTCTTGTAGTTAGGGACTTCACTTCCCCATCTTCATTCCACTTCTCAGAATACTTCACGGTCTCCATAAATGCTCAGAATCATTAGGATCAAGTACACCCTGATGCGGCAGTCAGCATACCATATTCTGACCTGCTTAAAACTGTTGATACACGGTAAATGCTGTAGTGCAAGTCAGTGCTTTAATTTACAGTACATTTTGGGAAAAATAAAAACAAACAAACAAAAAAAAGCCATTAACAATTACTTTTTCAGCCATGATTCATAAAACCCCAGTTAATGATGGGGCAGGGAAAGATGGCAGCAGATGATATGGGATGCCAATTCCTTTTTATTAGTGTATACCTGGAAATTGGAACCTCAAATCGTTCTGAAAGTAGGTGTGTATTGTTGTTTGCTCTGTGAACAGAATTGCCAATGAAATACTCTTTGTGATCAGTCTAAACACTAACACTTCATTTAGCCTCGCAGTTGGTCATTAGTCCATCATCTGTATATTCTATGCACTGATATTACTTGCTAGGGAAATGCAGACAGTCAAGTTTCAGTCAGTTCTTGTTTTTATTTGACCTAATTGCTTGGTGAAGTACTAATCAATATTCATTTTGATAAAATAGGCCTTGAAATTTAGTGTACTATACCAACCTCCATTCTCAGGAAGCACTGTTACAAAACCAAAAAATAATTCCTGCATACCACCAGCCAGCATTACCTAAAGAATCAGTATTTTATCTGTTTTGTATCCAGCGTAGAAACAAGTAAATGGAAAGTAGCTATTTTGGATGTCAGGTGGGGAGGAGAGGAGAGATAACTAGTCATTCTGTGGAATGTTTCAGAGAATAAATGAATGAAATAGAAAGTACCTGATAGCATAGATTCTATTTTAAGAGAAACAACAAAATTCCTCCCTCATCTTAAGTTTTTTTGGAAAAGGACCTTGCTGTAACAAAAAGATGGCCATTAAGCAATCTCTTCTAAAACTAATACAAAATTTGTCATGGATATCTGTAATTAATCTTTTTTTAAGAAGCAAACAGGCCCTTTTTTTTTTTTTTCATTATTTACCCAGTCTGAAAGGCTACTTATTAAAAATAGATTAATTGGAAATTGGTGCATAAAAACAATAAAATACTTGACGTGCAGAATGATGGGAGTCTTCCTGTTGGATCCAATGAGGTCAGGATTTTATTGTATGGGAATTTATAGTTCTGTAACACAACATATAAAATATTACGTTTGGCTATCATGTTCTTGTCTCCTTTGCCGATTTTTATTGCTACTTTTGACCTTTTTTCAACCTTTCTGGTTTTATTTGTGTGACACCTGTACTATATCTGACCCCTGTGTCTATACCATCTCCGTGCCCATATCTCTACCTAACTCACTAAATTGTAGAGCCCTTTTCACTCTGATAGCCTTAATTTTCTTAACCCATTGCCATCCCCTGTGTTGACTCCTGATGTCACAAGGTTCACTTGAAGGGCAGCCAAGTAAAATTTCCTTGAAGCAAATGTCTGCATCCCAGTACTTTCATTGGGAGGCAGTAATCACTAGCACTACAAAGGTCATGCATCTTATACCCCTTCCTGCCTTGGGGACAGGATAGATGAGCCATTTTTAACTTGGGTGCCTCATATGTCAGAATGGTGTGCTCTTGCCATATATCTTCAGCCACCGAAAACAGATGAGTTAAAATACATATTGAACAAACTTGAAGGCTCCTAATGCATGTTTTTTATTTACAGTGGCTGCGGTGGAACAAAAAAACAGGAAATGTTCTCAAGAAGAAATTGAAAGAAAGAAACAAGAAGCTCTTGCACGAAGAAAATCCAGAATGCAGGCATTCTTAAAAGATGCTTGAGTTTGACAGGAGTTACCAAGTTTTGGGGAGGGAAATATTGTAATGCTGGAAGACTTTTTAAAACTGTGTTCATGGCTACTGACAACAAGCTTTGCTTATTTCCTGATATTAAAAAAAAAAAAAATCTTGATCCTGAACCACAATTAATATTCTGGTGGTATTTAGTCTTATCTAAAAAATACCAGTGGTAAAATTCTAGTCCCAAATATCTTCAACATAATGAAGTTCAAGATTGTACTGAGTTCATGTTCTGTTATGCATTGAAGTTGTATACTGTAAAAATCATGAGCACGTGCAAGCATTTGCAGACCCAAATAAGCAGAAGGCTTCAAAAACAGACTGTATGTATTTTGGCTGTATTTCTCTTATTAGGAGTATCTTAATCTAAAGGAAGACACTTGAGCACACATGGACTAAACAATGTTTGCTTTCAGGTAGGTGAAAGTTCTAAAGTTTTGCTTTAAAGGAAGTACAGAAAACATCTGTCATTGGGGAAACTATTGGAAATTAATAGGTTTTAGAAACCTTGCTCAGTTTGTGTCTGTTACCTTAATTCTTAAGGTAAGAATTGTACATGATGAAGGAATAATTTAATATGCAAGTTTCGTAAAGTGAAATAACATCCTGGAAAGGACATTTTTGTTTTTCATTTCCTCCACAAAGAATTGGAAATATCATAACTACCAAAATTAGACCACCTTTTTCTAACCAAGTATTACCAAGCATTTTTTTTATTTTTTTTTTAAAAAAAGGAATCCCATGTCATTTTACCAAACTGTAAGCAATACAAAATATACCAGGTGAAATGTCAGCAACTGTGAATCAGTTTAGTGTTATGGGTTATACATATTTTTCAAACTAAAGGCTGTTAAAACATAATAATGCAAGGTCATGTCAGCTTAACGGGGGCTGATAGAATTCTCGATGTGATAGATGGGTGCAGAGCTCAAACTGCAAAAAGTGCCTGTGGGTAAGCTGCAAGATATTTTTCAACTGAGAAATGCCTATATGTAAACATGTGACACTATGAAAAGTGACTGTGATTTTTCTTTGTAAATAAATAACTTCAAAATGTACCAAAGGCTAGATGAAGCTTTTGGTTCCTGTAATATGTACTGGTTTTGTAACTCTTAAAAATGTAAGTATTGTATATTTGTAAATCATCATTAAATTCGTTTTTTTGTTGTTTTGTTTTTTTTTTTACATTTCTCTACTCTGTTCTGGGAAATACTACAATGCAGAAACTGGTAAAAGGGAGTGGGATGGGAATTCCATCCTGACTTTACCTGACAGTTCTCTCATGCCTACTAACTTACTCAGTTATTCCACACCTCAATTTTGCATGCACTCACCTATAGTGGTGGCAAAGTGCTTCTCTTGGTCAATTTAAACTAAAACTCCTTTGTGGGGGCACTGGTTGTAAACATAACCATCTGCAGTGGAGCCCTGAAACAGTAAGCTCTATTGGTTTTCAAGCTACTGGAGGTGCTTTTATATCAGCCACCGTTCTTGGTGCTAGTTGCTGGATTATAAAATCAAATCCTTAAGTCTACCGAAGGCGATGCTGTGCCAAGTGAGCATTACTTACAGTTTCTGGCTGCAGTTCCCTGTCCTGCCAATTCCAGCTGTTGTGCAACATACGATGAGTTGGATCAGCTTCCTGATCTGACAAAGTTAACCCAGAGAAAAATGTTTACAGCTCACCATAATAACACAGATACTATAACATGAAATAGCGAGGTTCTCTGTTGTGTTGTCAAACCTCTGCTGGCAGTGCTCTGATGGTTCAGAAGACAGCAGATTTGCATGGCCATATTACAAATAAACGCAACACAAGTAGCAGTGGTTGCAAAAACTGCGTTTATCCAGAGAATGTGGTTTGATCTGTGTATCTGAGGGATGTTTGTCTTCGTGGTGTTCTAGGAAAATCTAAACCATCAGGTAACTTGCCAGATGCACTACTGGCCAAGAAAGTGGCTACGAGAAAAGACTTCTACCATCAGTATTAAATACGAAAATTATAAGGCTGGCTTTTAAGGTATTGACACAAGAATGTCAAATCCTATTGCAAAAGACAAAGTTAGGCTTTTGCTAGGACAGCGTTCAGCTTATCAACCCTTGCCTCTCCAGGATTTTTCTCTAGAAATGATTGCATTTAAAAGGAGCCAGGATAATGTTTGTTTTCAAGGATGGTGTGGTTAATCATTCTTCTGGTTTGAGACTGTAAACTAACTAGAAGAGAAAAAAACTGATTGTCAGAACTGGAGAGTATTTTTTAGGAAGGTTTCATTCCCTGATGTGAAAGGATCAAATCAAATTTGAAGTGCGGATAAACAGAAGATACATAACACGAAACACAGGCTGAGCACATGATGGCTACCCAAGCTCAGCACACAAAACACCACTCTGAACACGTGCCACTGCGTGTCCTTGAGTGCACCCCAGAGTTTAAAGCCAGCTCACTGCCCTTTCAGGTGACACTGATTTTCTCAGGTGCCCACGAGAGAAAGGCCCTGGAGCTGCCCTCCTGAAATGCCACCGCTGGTCTCCCCGCAGAGCAGGGTAAGAGCACGCTCGCTCTTCTTTCACAGGAGCCAACCTGCCTGCCCTCCGAGCTGCAGAACAGGGCTCTGTGTACAAGGGGAACTCCATTCTCACAAGGGGTCTGGGAAGGACCCCTCACAAACCTTCCAGCTGGAGGAAGATGCAAACTACCTTTAGACAAATTACTGTCACTTCCTTATCTAAGTACTTCACCGCATTTTAAGAAACTGTCTGCTGGCGAGAGTGAAACATCTCATTTTTGACAGCTGACAGCTAACACATCTACTGCCCTCTCCCATTAAACTAATCGTAACAGAGGGGCTTTGGCTTTTATTTTACTTTCCATAAATACCTATTTTCAGCAGGGATATTATGCTTCAAGGCCTGTAATGTGGTCTTTCTCAAACGCTGCTTTCCAAATAGAAATCACAAGTTCTTGGGATCATGGTTTCTTAACTGAAGTCAAGACAAAGTAAGATTTTTTTTTGGTCACACCCTCGCTGACTGTCCCCAAATGCCCTATCATATCATCTTCCAATTAACAAACTGAATAGAGCTTCTTTTTGTTACTTGGTGATATTAGAAACAGACAAATCATGTCTTGCCTTAGAATTAAAACCCTTCTATACCATTTTTATTAGTCAAATCTGGTAAAAGTGAAAAACTTTGAGAAATATTTCAACCCTGTACAGTTTCATTGGTGGAGTCAGTGCAGGCAGAAGGTTTATTAGGGCTCAGAAATACCTATAAAGAACAGCAACCTCTACAGCATCACAGGTGAAATTCCACAGCCTAGGTATTTTTAATCTCTGAATAAGAAATACATTTATATTGCTTGGGGAGAAACAAAGAGGAAACACAATAAAAAATAAACTGTAGCTATGCATGCAAAATAAGAGTACACACCACAGAGCTGGTTTCTGCCTAGCAGATGCTGCAGGGATGTACGTGGTGCTGGGCCTCGGCAGCTGCTCTGCAGAGCAGAGAGGTGCAAAAACTGCATCCCTCCTGCTTGCTCTTGTCTTAGGTCCCTCTCCTCTCCACCGAGGGAGAAGCTGCGCGGCAGCCACACGACCCCACAGGTTACACTCAGCAGCCCTGGTGTTCACTGGTAATTCCCGGTGCCCCGCTGATCCTGCATGTGCCAGCCTCGATCTGCAAGCTTTTGTCTGACTGCTTGCAGCAGACAACAGTTCTTCATTAGGAAAGTATTTACACGATTTTAATTAATTAATACATGTGTACGTGTAAAAAGTTTGGTATTTCAATAGCTGACATTTCACTATGAAGTCACATCTTCCTCCAGGCAAAAAGGGCCTATACAAATAGTAACAACAATCCTAAATACATTCCAAATTAAATTATGACTGTCATGTTTCATTATAAATTAATTTGTAACTGTTTGCTTAAGCACTCATCTTCGTTTCATTCAGAGCACAGCAATTTTTTACATGAGCAGAGCAATCAGTGAGCTTGACTTTAAATGAAAATGGAATTCCTGTACATCCCCATACCTGAGGATCATTTTTATTTCATGGGCAATCTCACTATGAGTGATGGTACTCGCTAAAACCCGAGGATTACCTGTCTAAACTAAAACTTGTGGTGTTTTTTCTTTTACAAAGACAGGTACAATCAAGCGAAGGATCCATTCATCGTTATCTGTATATAAAATTATGTGTTGTGGAATATACATACACATATTCGCATCCTTCCTGCTCATGCTGGTGAGGGACCATGTTTAAAGCATTTGAGAAATTTGGTAATAATGTTCTTTATTGTGTTATTTATCTCAGATTTTTGAAGAGGTCAGCATCCAGCAGCTCTTCAGATTTTGGCCTATAATGCACAATTAATCTTGGGGCTGCAGTTCAGGCATGGCAATGTAATCTTAGACTATGTGCAGCACTTATTACATCTAGACCTTTATACCCAGAGGAATAACATAGATGAATTCATTGATTATATCTTTTTAAGCCTAAAAAGAGCTACAATTTGTCAGGGAAGAGTAGCTGGAAGCAACAGATAGTGACCTAAATAGTAGAATTCCAAAGATAAAATAGAAGAAAATGAACACAAATGCTTCATTGTTTGAGAGCCGTATTGTCTGTAACACACTCCAGTGAATCCAGTGTTTGCGGAAGAGGCCGAGGCAGATATAATCTGTGGAGCAAAAAATGACAGCCTGAGTAAGTAGCCATCAAAGATGAAGCCAGGAAGACTCCGGCAATTGTGCCGTAAATCATAACTGCAATATTTGTTCAAAGCTCCGGTTACGACGCATACTGGTGGTTTTGTCAGAATAGTCAGAAAAGTCCTGCCTCATAAAACACTTAAGAATATCTAATGTGCTGCTCTTGTGGAACTAAATATAAATTTCTTTGACTATTGTCTGCGTGTAATGTCAGTATGGCAGCTTGCAACCATTAAGGGCCTGATTCTACTCTTGCTGCAATTTCCTTCAAGCGCTGGAGGTAATGGAATGACTCAGGCGAGCGGAGAATCAAGCCCATGCATTTCATTACCCTAAGTAGTTCTCATCTTTAGCACATAAATCTAGTGAAACAGGATTGCATTTATCAGAAATTGTTATTGTTTATGCGCACTTGCAAAGTTTTTGGTGGGAAAAGGTTGCATTTATGCATAGCTTGTAAAAGCTGCAGTTAACAGCTTTCACCTCCAACATGCAGTTAGCAGAGGTGAGGAGAGGATTACTGGATTTATAGATTTCCTTTTTAATGAGGTTGTCTGCTCTTTGCAGCTTGTCCTTACTGAAGGAAAAACTTGATTCAGGCTTTAACCCCAGAAAACTACGTGTAGACATGGGAATGAAGCTTGGCGCGCACTGCTGCACTCTCTGTGAACAGAAGCTGGGTCAGTCAAAATGAAGTGTGATATTCGAACTCAACACAGCAAGTTAGGTTTTAGGGATTTTTTTTTTTTTAATTTTTAATTTATTTTTTTTGGGGGGTGCAGGGGAGACCTAAAGCTGAGTATACACTGGCATGTTTTGCAGAACCATGGCTGTAGGGCCAAGTATGTATGGATATTTAAGCACCTGGGAAAGTTACTCATGGCTAGTCACATTGGTGATTCAAGTGGTATTAAAAAGACCTTGATGAACAGTTCGTTTTGAATATCCCATTAGATACCTAGCTGCACCTTTGGATGTTAGAGACCTATAGAAAACCAAACCTCACTCACAAAAAAATAAAATTAAATTAAATTAAAAAATAAAGGACATAATGATAGAAAGAAAAATTTGTTCTCAAAGGCTTGCATAACAGTTGGGCAACATTTTAGCAGATTAACTGTTAACTCTTTCTCCACCAGTAAGGACTTGCAAAGGACTCACATTTAACTCTCATGTTCTACAGCAAAAACCTGAAATGTATGCTTAGAAATATCAGAAATTTGAATTCCTGTCTTCCAGGTTACTTTTTATAGGCTACAACATACCTGGATAAGGCCAGATGTTGTGTAAGCTTTAATGCTGTGTAAGCAGTTGACAACAATCCTAATAACTGTTCTGTTACTGAACTTGAATAGGTATTAGCAAAGAATGAAGGAAACGGAATTTTACAGAATGACGAAAAATATTTTCTATGCCATTTGCTCAATTTTCAGCATACTGCCTTGTGCAACTTCCGTGTGAAACACTCCTGAGAAGGACAGTCAAACCAGCCAGGACCAAAACGCCCAATATAAAACCTCTGAATACCCCAGAAGATTTGTTCGTAACACCAGATTTCCAACCAATAGTAAGAAGGAAGAAAGCTGTGTTGTTCATGGGCTGGGGGTGTAAGGCTCATAGGTTCATTGGTTGTAGTAACAAAGGCTGACATGGGACCCTCACAGAAGACACTGCCATGCACATGTCACACGGACCTTTCAAAACTCTTGTTTTTTCCTCTCCATCCGTCAGTAATTATCACCCCTCAATGTCTGAAGGGGTTGTTAAGCGTGCTCAGTAGATCCAATTAGGAATCATGTGCAATTAAGGCTTCCACAACATGAGGCTCCTGCTCCTTTACAGGGGATTGGAGCTATCTCCTACATTTCAAATTTACTCTCACTTTTAGTTAGATCTTAAGATAGTTAGATCTAGATATTTTCTAAGGCGTAAGTCATCCACTCCTGACATTTAAGGATGTTGCATTTCATGTGTTAAAGCTGTACAGCCTGTAATCTGTGGACGTGTAGGGGGAATATCTGGATGGCTTCTGAAGGAGGTGTGTGGGGTGAGTGACAACAGCAAGCTCATATATGCTCTGTAGCAATCTATGTAGGTGAAATTTATGAAAGGCTCCACATCCCCGATGAAAAATTTATAGAGATCAAAAAAGTTTGAATGCTCTGCATTGGAGTGTCAAATCTTGACAATATAATGCATTAAAAAGAGTCTGCCTAAGTGACAGTTTCCTAATAGATAACCATACAGATATGAGGAAAAGTTGGAGGACAGCCTGTAGAAAGAGTTATGGAGGTGAATGGAAAGAAATTTGAAGATGATATGAGATAATGTCAATCAGCCTAGAGCAGATAACGACAACTCCTCTTTCACTTTCTTGAGCAAGTCTGAGGCACCAACAAAACTACTTAAAACACCTGTTAGTTATAAAAATGTCAAACAAGCGTACATTTGGGAAATGGAGAGATTCAAACATTCGCGAAAGGGAGAGAGAGATTCTTGGAAGACGTGTCGGATATATATGTCATCGCAGCAATTTGCCTGTCCATGTTCCAGAAAAAACACAACTAGCTTTGTGAGCACTGAAAGTAATCAAGCCTGATTTCCTACAGACTAATTAATGCAGTTTCTGAAAGATGCAAGTTCCAACTGAGGCGTCTTTGGTTGAGTCATTTATAGCAGGAGAATCCAGCACGGGTTCTCCAGTGACTAATAAGAATGAATGCACACCTGAACTCTTCTGGAGACACGGGGTTTTTTGAGACCTTCTCCTCCACCAAACCATTCATTGTAATCAAACTTCTGAAAATCACCATTTTTTAGATTCTCTATAGAGCTGACCCCTAATCTACTCAGTGAGATTTCCCCATTCCCTTCATTTAATGGCAGAGCTGAACCCACGATGGCTTGAGTGTGTACAAAACAAGACTACTTCCACCCTCCAAAGCTATCCAGTTTTTTGTATTCATAGGGATTCTTGGAGTTCACTAATTAGCAAGCAGTTTGGTGTTATTTCTCACCTAGGAATGAGAGAAGGGGCTTTCACTCCTTGCCAAGCCTTGTGTAGGACCTTGTGCTTTTCCCTGTTACCAGCCAGCTCTCTTGCTGCTGGTAGAGGCCACTGTCAGCCTGCTTGCTCCGAACACCTCAAACACCAGCCCTGCCCTCTTATATATATGCATGCCTAATTTAATTAATTTTCTATACAAGAATATTTATCAGCTAAAATCAAGAAGTAAATCTAATTCTACAATGAAGCTAGCTTCGATATTTACTGCAACTTAATGACAACTTTAGACAAGAATTTAATTACACAGAGTCAGCACACGATATATATTGTATGAATGTACCAGGGGACTTATTTTAAAGTGCAATTTAGAGTGTAACTTTTAGACTGCTCCTCAATATGAACTTAAATCAAAATATTTCCACTGATGGAGCACATTCTTCAAAACTGATTACAAAAGTAGCCACAGCACTGATGGAGGCTTACTCTAATTTTATGTGTTATGGTATAAATGACTTGCAAGGATACTCTTGGGAAGCTGCATTGTAATTTAATACCTTTAAAGCTAGAAACTGCTAAGGAAATATTTTTTCTTTCACTGGGACTTACTTTTTCCCCTCTATGTTACATATAAATATGTCTTTCTAAAGGACAGTTTAGTATCCCCAACACTTGCATACCAAGTCTCTAAAATACAATGAAATATAATGCTGTGCTTTGCCAGATCAACCTGCCCTGGGGAGTGCAGAATAGAGGAGGACTCAGGAGACGAAGCTTTTCCTTGCTCATCCACACTGCTGGCTTTGTATATGCTGATCTCAAGGATGTTTAGAAACGGTGGTCATGGTTTCCTGTGTTGACCTTACCCAATTTTAGGCCAGCATCATGGTGGTGTGGGGAGAGAGAGGAGGGTTGTCCGTATTCCAGGGCCTGGCCATGAAAATGCCACCCAACCTGTGTGAGGCAGCTGTGGATGTGAATTAATTCTGTGAATACACAAAAATTAGCTATTTCACACTCCAGCCATATAACTAAATTCTTACTTACATTGATCCTAATTTACTGCAAAGAGTAAGAACTACTGTTCTGTGACAGTACCTCAGGTCTTGTCTCCTTGAAGCTGCTGTTCAACTGTTTAACAAACTTCTTCCAATAAAAGCCTGGCTGCCCCATTCCCTGACCATACAATTTCTAGAAAAAAAAATGGGTAAGTTGGTACAACACTCTTGGGCAGATGAGGAGCTAGGGCTATTCTGGGATGTAAGTCCTTAAAGAGGTAGACACGAACTAAATGAACTATGGAAAACACAAAGTGATTTTTCACTACCTAATTATCCTGTGTGGCAACTTTTTAGTAGACATCATTTGTATTTGCAGATCTGCCTTTAGGTAAAAATAGCTGTATTACAGATTGTTATGGCACCATTCTATCGTAAGGTCATGCTGGGCATATGCTTAAAGATGCTTCCACTTTATAGACAGGCATGCTATCTGCTAAGGGCTCCAAAGGCATCTAAAGAAAGATTTACACCCACACTGTGCTGCAACAGCTTCAGAGGAACTCTAACTAGCCAGGAGTAAATAAGGCCCGTAACCAAAAACGCTGAGCAGCACCTCAGCTGGTGTAAATTGTCATAGCTCCTCTGTGGAGCTGGGGACACTTTACACGACCAGAGGATTTGTTCCTCTGAATGCACAGAACATCAGCCTCCAATCCATGAAATGTCCTTGCACAGCAGGAACGTGCAAAACTTTCTTCTGAGCTCAGTGGGAAACTTGTGATTTCTCACTCCAGCCCCATAGGTGTGCTTCACCTTTTATTGCTCAAGATGGGTATTTGCAACGTTCCATTGGGTAAGAGAGATGCCTTTGTAAGGTCCTTTCTAAGGCATATTCTAAACGTGTCTGGAAATATTTACTTGCTGCTGAAATTGCACTGGGCGAGCCACACATATTTCCAGGGCTCTCAGATAAATACAGCACTGCAGGGCCATCCACTGCTGCACTGAGGAGTCATGAGCTTTGAGTAGTCCTGATGGGCTTGGAAGTCTGGAATTTGTGGTAATTAACCCACTCCGAAACAGAAGCATTTAATCTGGACTCCTGCATTGGGGGAGTTTTGGTCACCATCAAGATTTTGGCGTGCGTGTACATGAAAGCACGCTGCAGAACTGAATCAGGACTCTTCCATTCCTTTTTCTTTAGCTCTCACCACTTACATCCTTCAGCTCCAAACTACTTCATGACCCTGACACAAAAAAAAAGTCCTTTGCAGAACACAAATACACTGGTCTGACGTGAAGCTCATGATACCAGAGCCGAGAGGTGAGTTTTAATGAAAGATTGCAGGAGCAAAAGAAAAGATTACTCTTGGATGACACCAAAAACATCCTTCTGTTTCTATGGAGTGGCCCAGCAGAAAGTGCAAAGGGAGGAAAAAGGGGACGGAGGAAACCTGTGAAAGAGATGGGAGAAGCAGTCAGCTAAATGGAGTGGAAGATAACCAAGAAGAGAACTCGAAGCAATAGATTTCACAGGGTTTTTTTAATAGCTTGAATTAGTTCTAGCAGGCAGTAGAACACCAAGGACATTGCTGGCTGGTGGCACTGACAAGCAGCAGCTCCCACGGGAGGGAGGAAGTGGGGATAACTTGCAGACATCATCCATCAAGAACTGAGATGATCATAACTTTCAGCTTGTTAATGATGAAAAAAATCATGATGGCCATTGTGACAGAGAAGAAGACCAATGGCAGGAGAAGGGACAGCAAGATGGAAGAAAGTATCACCTAGGAGACAGCCCAGGAGATGGCAAGTGCTGCTGAACTGCTAAAGGAGATGGAGAGCTAAAAATCAGGAAGAAATGGTAAATAACTAACCTTAGGAATTCAAGTCGTTACTGAAGTGGCAGCGGGATGTGCAGTAGCAGATGGTTATGAAAGCCTGGACAAGAGCATTACTGGCAGACACAGAGAGAGACAGAAGGCCAAGTGCATTGGGGATTCTCACATGGATACCTCTGCGAGGGCAGAGGGGTGAGCAAGTGGCAAAGGGAGGCACAAAAAAAAATCAAGGAGCTGTCAGCAAGAGTGCATCTTCACAGCAAAACCAGGGAGGAGAAAAAGAGAAGTACAGAAGCCAAATGTTGCGAGGGAGAGAAGACAAAAAAGAAGGGCAAAGATTGTCCTCATACAGTACAGCAGCTTGAGAAGCCTATTTATTATAAATGAGAGGCAGCAAAGAAAAGAGAAGGTATTTAAGATAGTGGGAACAAACAGGAACGCCTGAGAATCTGGAGATGAAGGGCATGAGGAAATCAGTGGGCTGTGAAAAGGCAGACTGAATTAAAGGAATTTTGTTCTTCAAGACAAAGGAGCAACAGCATGCTTGAAGGCGGAGGGTCTAGAAAACAAGAGTGGCTAAAAATAGACAAGAACAGAAGAAGAACTGACACACAACCAAAGACAGAGAACTTGCACTGGGTCTGGAAAATAGAAAGAAAAGAGAAGGGGTTGGGGGAAAAATGTAGTGGAAGAAGCTGGAGGTCGTGTCTGGGCTTATTCACTCTGTCTTTAAAGAAGAGAGGACTTGATCCTGGCACAGGAAGGACGAAAGTTAGCAACAAAACACATTTTATTAGTCATGAGCAAACACAGAGGGTTTGAAGCTCCCAGCCCAGTATGAACATCTGCATGAGAGGCAGTTCAGTCTCTGGAAGAAGCCCTGACCCTATTAAAGTCAATGACAAAACTCCTGTTGCCTTCAACAGAGCCAAAATTTCACCTTGTGTCTATGGCCATTCCGCTGAGACTTCCAACATGAATGCCAATTAGTGCCAGTTTCAAAGGTGACATTCGTGACACGGATACTCGCTCCGCTGGGAGATGAGCTAAGTTTATCACAGTGAGTTTGCATAGACCAGGAAAGGTAAGCGTGACATTCCCTGTCCTAACAAGCAGCCGAGGCAAAGAGAGAGATGCACACAGAAATAGCTGAGATTTTTACTGTTTGGAAAGGATGCTAAAAACAGCATCGTTAATGATTTAAGGGAAAATAAATAAATAAAATGAATTAGTAATTCAGCCGGTGTGTGACAGGTCCAAATAAATCAATTAGTGTGTTTAAAAAAAAAAAAAAAAAAGAGGAAAAAAAAATACCTTTAAAGGGTAAATCGTCCTATACTTTAAATTGAATGAATACCAAAAAATGACTTGAGGATACTAGATTATTGCTTCGAGGCTTTCCGAAGCTGGACTTATGCGACAGCCACTATTAGCACCTTCAAATTAATAGTTCAACAGTAACTGGAATATTAACCAGAATATGTCAGTTTGATTTTGTCAAATAGGCATGTGAGGGTTTTACTTAATATCTGGGTTGATCAGAGATGGAAGCAGACTGGGTACTGCAGTACTCAGAGTAGTTACCTTTTTTTTTTTATTTTAATTTGCATGTTGATACTCGACATGTCTAGATCAAAACCCATGCAGACCCCTGTATGATTCAATACACATTTCAATTCAACATCCTGATAACAGAGAACTCTTCCTGTTTTATAAGCCTCTACGTTACTCCAATTTAAGCAGTAACTCTGCAGTAAATCAGACCTGTGATTTCCAGTTCTACCGTCCCATTTACGAGTGTAAATCTGGACTAATCCAGCGGAGATAGCCTCGCTGTTGTGTTTCACCCCTGTGCTATGTAGATCAGAATCTCGCCTAACGTGACTGAGCTTGATTCCCCACTCTGCTCCATTATTTTCATCTAAATATTTCATCTACACTGTTTAGACCAGTGTAATAATGGCTTAAAGGAGTAAAGGAAAACCACAATAGTATACAAATGACAGTAATATATGACGGGTAGCAGGTAAGGCACATTTCAGCCCCCCAGGAGACTCCTGCTTCAAGGCAAATCTGTATCTCATTCTAAGTCAGGTTCTGAATAAATATATGATCCTATCAGGAAGTCACCACGCCGCTTCTCCTGTGCGCATGTACGCAGGCAGACATCGCCCCTGAGCAGCTGACAGTATGCTCGGAGGAGACGGAGCCTGGCAGAGCAGAAGGGCTGCAAATCCAGCCTGAAAGTGTACTGGCAGCCCTGCATGTGGAAGCTTGCACATCACCTGCTCACACTGTACCTAGCCCTAGGAAATGCACTAAATCTTTCAGACTATACACGCCAAGTTCATCAACAGCTTTAAAACGGAGAAAGAAAAACACAGATCCTATTTTTAACCGTTCCCATTATGTAAAAGAAAAGTAAGGATGCATAATACAGTATCAACTCGCTGCTCTTCTGCCACTGTGTGGAGTAAGGCTTGCTCAACACCTCCATACCTTAACACACGAGCCTGTTACATGAGCAACCCCAACCGAAACGAAATGAGCTATCAATCGGGCTTTCTCAGGCTTTCTCAGCCTGCCCCACACCAGGCACACATCGGCCCGACTTCGGCTCAGCGTGCAGCTCTCCCCCAGTTTCAGCTGCAGTTGACTGGTTTGCTATCGCTCCGGTGTCAAAGACAAAGGGCACAACCCCGAGATGCTGAGCACGAGCCTCCCCAGTGCCTGAAATCAGGCACTGACCGACCGACTGGACCAAAGGTGGAGGGAGAAGGCTGAGAAATTTAGTAGCTTTTCATCCTAAAGCCGTGGCCTAGACAGGTCTTCCTTGTGGAGACGCTGATTTGTCCATTCCAGAAGGGGGGCTGTGATGTGTGTATGTGTCGAGTGAGAAGGAGATAGGTTTAATTAATCTTAAATGCCTCTGCAATTCAAGAATTGGAGCCCTGGATCAGTTCCTGTACTAACATGATTAGCAAATATTGACTTTTGAGTACAATAATAATGTGTCATCTGAAACCCTTGATAAGTAACTTAAGTACTTCCTTAGCTTGCATCTTATTAAATTAGATGAGGTACGGTTGAGACACATTACACAAAGCCATTGAAATGAGAAATCAGACCTAAAGATTTTAGCATTGATTGATTAAGCAAAGTCCAAAGTACAATAAAGATGAAACTGGGGCCCATATTCTGATCTCCCATCCATTGCTGTACATACAGATTGCCTTGCTCTCAGATTTATACCGATGCTGGTGAACTAATCAGAATCGGGTGATTCGTTTCAGTATTTGCTACCATGGATGTGTTTTCTTTGGAGTTCTTCGGCATGGGGTGAAGTCACTTTTTTCCATTTTTGCAATACAGCAATTCTCGTAGTTGTAGCAGGGGTAAACATTCCCTATTTGTGACTTTTTGACGTGCAATCCATCATCTGATTATGTACGATGACCGTATAATGTCAGTTTTATGGAAGGTTAACTGACATAGGTTTGGAGCTTTTGAAGTTCATATAAGAGAGAAAAAGAAACGCGTCACACTTGCGTGCCTGTGAATATGGTAAGTATAACACACTCCAATCTGTTCATAAGGTTTAGTTTAAAAATGTGTACAGCAACTCAACCAAGAAAGGAGTTAAAAGATGTGATACTCCTCAGATGCAACCTGACAAATCTTACTTTATTGATTAGTTTTCAAAGGCAGTGCAGTGAGAGCACTACACTTACAATAGACTTTGGAATGAGGAGGGGGGGAGACGAAAGCTCCAAATGTCATCAAAGCAAATGGTCTGTGAATGTTGCTTCAAAGCTAGTCATTAGTTGCCAGGGTATTTTGCCACAAAGCTTGTAAAGAGGTTTTCCTGGAGGGGAAGGTATGACAAAATGCACTTCTTGGCAAGATGACTTCTGCTTAAATAGCAGGACACATTAATTCTTGCTTGATACATAAAATTAATTAGAGGATTAACATCCTTTATGAAATTTTGCCAGAGATTTTTTCCTTTTTACCAGGAATAGACCCCAGGCCTTTTCTGTACTCTAATGAAATTGCAAATTGACTTGTGTTCAAATGATGCTTGACTAAAATGAATAATTAAAAATGTATTGCTAACAATGAGATGGGTCAGCTGATCTTTTCAAGGATTAATTAGTTTCAAGAACCATCTTTCTCATGTAACACAGCAAAGGCCAATGCCAGAACACCTTTTTTTCATGCAGTAGTTCCCCTTGAAGCCAATGGACCCTTTCTACTCCCAATTATCCAAGGTTTTATTCCAGATTCAGTCTGACGAGAGTGGGTTTTCCTCTACGGCAACACAGAGAGGAGTTATGCCTGAAGGAGTTGAGCTGTTATTCTATCTAAAATTCAATGAGCCCAATTCCTCTCTTTATTACAGTCTGATATATAACGGAGCTGAACTGGCGGGAGTCTCCTGTTTGTCTTCATTATGTTTTGCATCATGGCCAGGAAAGCGTGCTTCTCTAAATCCCAAATACCTCTATGGAGATGAACAACATCGTATCGGTGTAAGATCTCGGTGATTGAGAAAGGAGGAAGAATTATGTTTTCCATAGGTCAACAAGTGCATAAATGGAGAAGAACAAAGACTCGAGAGAGTAAGGAAGCCTGCATGTATGTGCATATACTCCTTCGTAAAACATGTTGGGATTTGCCGCTCTCCAGCATGAATAATAAGGAGGTTCAGGATCTAGGAAAAATGACTCAACATAAATTTTTCAGAAGCAGGTCAGGAATCTAATTCTCAGATTTTTCAGAAGTTTTAGTACTTCGTTTCCAAAACACCTATGCAGTTACTCATTTTCCATTTTCACAGGTGCCGTGAAAAATCCCACTGAATTCCTATCCTTTTCTTTACACGTCTTTGAAAATTGGCTCTAGGTCCCATTTGCAAAAGTGACTTGCATACTGTGGCATCTAACTCTGGCTGAACGCCACCCAAAGCAACGTTTGGAGGTTAAGAGCGAAAAGCTGGAAAAACTGCACTACTGCTGTGATTCCATCCTTTTTGGTATTTAGTCAGTTCATTGAGGGCTGATGTGGGTATATTTGTGCAGTGCTGCCCTATGCTGTGTAGAAATTTTCTCGGGTACTTTGAAAACTTAACCTTTAACTTCACGTAAGGTGAGATTTACAGAGGCATAAAGGTGCAAAGGGAGCTGGTGATTACAGTTGAGGACCCAACTGGTAACTTGCTGCTGAAAATCTCTTTCATAGATCCTTCACTTTTAAAATATGAAATGTCTGAGTTTCTTCCCTACTGTGTGCAAATAAGCGTGTTTCACTTTTTAAATTCCTTAATCACCTCATGTGTTTGTAAAAGGTCCCTTTCTGCAGTGAGAATTTTAAAGAAGGAAACCTAACATTCAATTTCAGTGTTTTCTCAAAACACTTTCTAATTCTCAAAACGCTTATTTCTACTGTACATGTTTCTGAGTTCCTGTCTCCGATGGATTTTTCAGATGTGTTTTATGTTGTGTTATGATGTTTCTAATTTGGGTGATGAAAGGTTAAAAGATACGCCTGTATGAAATTACTCAGTGGCTCCTGTGAACTAACATCATATCTTATTGAGTATGATCACTCTGTCATTTGCTTTGGCTACAGCCAAGGTTTCGGATACAGTAGGAGTAAGCTGGGATCCCCAGAGCCTACTGCAGAATTTGAAGGGGGGCAAAAAGACATAGTTTCCTTACCTAAGACTTGCTAGCCATGTGTAAGGAGACGATGCTCTGGAAAATGTTGTTTTTCTTTGGCTGCCCTTTAGTCAGATCTTCTCACTGCTGGCATTGTGCAGAGTCAGCTTAAAAGGTGTATTTAGCATTGAGGGATTTGGTAAATACTGCTTTATTGTGCTTCGTGCTCCCTACAGGGCATTCTGAAGAGATGAATAATAAGTGTGAACAGGAAGAGCAAGTTTCCAGTCCTGTCAAATTAATTAGACCAGCGTAGGCTGAAGTGAGGTTTGCCGTTAGGTAGGTTGGAAACAGGCAAAGGGAATCACTCAGGCATATACAAAAATGTTACCCCACTTCTCTTATTATTGTTTTCTTTGAGTTAGATGTAAAATGGAGCTATGTTCTGTTACCCACAACAAAACCACTCTCAAATGCTGGGCACATAAATAAAATGAACTGGATATGTAGAGCCATCCCCCTGCTGTGGCAAAAGCAAGACCTGCCAAGCAATGACGCTGCCCTTCTAGCTGCTGTTTGAGAAGTGTTTCCTTACGGTTTTAAGGGAATTAGCAACACCCTAGCTTAATGTCATTTAATTC
Source organism: Aythya marila (assembly GCF_965140915.1). Taxonomy (NCBI): domain Eukaryota; kingdom Metazoa; phylum Chordata; class Aves; order Anseriformes; family Anatidae; genus Aythya; species Aythya marila. Next base: position 9,822,115 of record NC_139044.1, on the reverse strand, counting down.
TGTAAATACATTTTGGAGCTTGACTCAGCTCCCAGCTATAAAACAGTCCCTCTGATTTGCCAGCCGCCTTCTACATAATTTTTCTGAGAGTTGCATTTTTCCTTACAGCAGCCCAAAAAAGCCATTCTCAGTGCCATACTTGGGCTCTAGTTTGTGTCTTTTCCTAAGTCTTTTCAGACAGCCATCAACATAGGAGGTAAAAAAGGGTCTGATCCAAATCCTGCTTGAGTCAGTGGAAAAGATTCCTGCTGAATGAAGTGAGGGCTGGATAAGATCAGTAGACCCTATTTTTTCATTCCCTGCCTAGACAGGAGGGATCTCTATTGTGCATTTCCAAGCTCTGGTATGAAATGACTCAAACTCTGAGGCTACTGCATCTCCTGAAAACTACTCCCCAGACTAAACAGATCATCTGATAAGAAAATTATTTCCCCCTTTATCACAACCCAACCTCTTTCCTAGGCTCCCCTGGAAAGCCTTAATTTTTATTCCCCTTAAGTTGTTTTCACATTTTGAGTGATAAGTAAGGATCTAACGTATTCCTCCTGCACTCCGCATTTGTACTTGGTTAGGTGCGTTCCGATTTCCTTCCAACTAAGTCCTTCCAAATTTTTGAGCATTTTATTACTCTTCTGTGATTTCAATGCGTAAACATTTCTCTCGTTTGCCTGCATATGGTGTATGGAGATATGAACTGCTTCACCACAGTGTAACACAGCAGCTACCCCCAGCAACAAGAATATTTGGGTAGGATTCACTTGATCCCTGGCATTAGTCACCTTAGACTAACTTTCAGTTAAAAAAAAGTAGTTTGGGGAGGCTTAAAGGAAGTCTAGAGTGACTGGGGTGGCTGCAAAGACTGCACCCAAAGACACCTCCTGTTACGTGACGTGAATCAGGCCCTTGGAAATGTGCGCCTGGAAATGTCTGTCTGAGAGGTTTTCAGAGGGAACAAATGACATACCCAACAAAATTAAACTGTTCTGCAAAACTTACTGTGCTAACTTCTTATTCGGGGAGGTGGACAAAAATCAAGCATTTTTATAACCTTGGAAGCTCCCGTTTTGAAATTTTGAGAATGGAAAGTTGTGGTCGTTGCTGCTGTTGTGCTGAAAAGTATTACAATGAAGATGCACCCGATCTCTAAAATGAATTAACAAAAATTATGCTGAAACATGAATGAGATATTTCAGTGTTGCCTGCAATCCAATTTTCAGCCTTTGGTTTCTTTTTCTAATTTTGGCTCATAGAGAATTTCTAACTTCTTATACTTACCCTGCCTCAGAACAAAATCACACATTACGTTTGGGATTTCCAACAAAACTGAGATAAAGTTAGCTCCCGATCCATACTGTTCTTCATACCCAGCCTTCCTCAACCTATTTTTATTTCACTCTTTTACTCTTAATAGAAAATGAGAATATCCACTTCCAGTTTGGCTCTACTTGTCCTCTTTTCCTGAAACTGCGATTCAGATGTCACTACTAGCCTCTGATAAGGTCAGCTTGTTCTCCAGATCTCCATGCACTGTACTTGACCTCATGGGTGTGGGGAGGGACACGAAAGGTCATGCACAAAATCTCATCCTTACACTTTTCGGTCCAAAATTCATTTGATGTGAATCAGTGTTGCTCTGCTGATTGCTGCTTTGTGTTTCTGAAGAGCTCAGACCTCACCATGCTATGTGCCTCTGCCACAGAAAAGCTAGGTGAAGGCACATCGATGAATGCACTCTCCTTTTTAGAGAGGTGTGGTGGTGTGGGACACAAAAATGTCAGCTCATTGAAAGAAAACATGATGAAGAGGTGCTTCAAAAGCCACGACATCCCTGCGAGCAGGCTGCTACCACTGATTTTCTCTCAGCTCCCTTACTTCAATTTTTGGCAAGTGGTTCAGAGCAGCCAAGGAACTCCTACTCTGGGATCTACAGAGGGAAGATAGTCCGCAAAGAGAATAGTTTTGGCAGTGGGGACAATAAGAGGTCTGGGGCCTGGGCCTTAGAAGCAGACGCTCCCTTCTCTTTTTTAGAGAATTTCAAAATGCTTTGGTTTTCATTCCAAATTGGAAAAAACAGACATTTTACAATTGCAAAACCCTCCATAAAACTGAATGATCTTTTTCCCCACAGCTCCATCTGAAACAGATGGAAATTTCTTCAGCAAAGTGACCACTTAATTAAAAATATGTGATACCACATTAATACCACTTCAGCAGGTACTGGGAGGACAAGTGAAGACTGCCCAACCTTCTCCAGGTGTTTAAGTCAACTGTTTATTGCTCTTTAAGGTGTCTGGCAGCTGGTAAGTAATTTAAACAATGCTTGTCGGCTCCCAAATAGAAGGAATAAATGAACACAAAAGAGCAAGATTTCAATTAAAGTTCATCATGTAAAACAGGCCTCATGCCTTCCCTGACCACAGAGATTAGCTTTTGTGTCTGGAATTGCATTTCATAAACCTCCTCCCTCGACATGGAACATCTGCTCCCTTTAGGACTATTGTTTTACACCCATAAATAAAACATAAAATTACATTTTTGTCACTCTTCAGGCCAGATCTTCAGCTGGCATAAATCAACGGCAAGCAGTCAACCTCAGCAGAGCTCTGCTGACTTAAACCAAATGAGGATCTGGCCCTTGACGCTTTGGTGCTGAAGAAAATAATGGGTCTGGGCAGAGCGTGTGGGACATTGTTTATCAGAGAATGTGTGCGAAACTACGTGGAGCAAGTAACCATAAAGCATGATTGATCTCTCCAGCATATTTTAGCACTTTTTTTCAGTGTTTACTGAAACCTTTTAGGTGGTGCAGTCTTCTCAGATATCATTTTATGTTTGAAAAGCTTTCTAATTCATAATGAAAAGTTACGCGTCGCTCCAATGAACCTCTAGCTTCAATTACTTGCTGTGCAAATGGTTGGCCTGCATTTTGACCAATGTTTATGGTGTTTGGCAATTTTTCAGTAGCTACTTTACCCTGATATGATTAATTTCTTGCATAATATGAGGTTTTGCATGTGTGGAGCTGAAATAATCCTACTAGGCAGAAGAGAAATAAAAGAGCTTGTGTGTTTCAGCTTTAAAAACATTTGAAACATAACATCACAATTTTAAGCGTGCCAATGATAATACAAGTTAGCCATGGATGAAGACGACCACAAGAGACATGAAGTTCCTGATGGGATTCAGCAGCATGAAAGTCATTACTTGGCTTGTAAGGTCAGCACACTAGATCATAGCTGGGCAGCCCATGAGGCAGGGAAGCAAGAGACAAGCCGGGAGCACATCGTACGTGACTGCATCGGCAGAAGTAAGAACTGCTGCCGGTATCCATTTTCTTCCCTGAAAGCCAAATCCTGCTCTAAAGGCTGGTTTCCCTTTGCACCAGAAGTGTTAACACGTATTAACTACCCTGAAGTAAATGGAGGTAGAGCTTGAACAAACAAACCTTCATTAAAAAATATGTTTAGCTTTAAGCACCTTAGAAATCTCACTTGGTTGTACTGGAAAGCTAAGTTTGTGCTTCTTTACTGGATCATGGACCTAATCAGACTTTACAGTAGACGACCGGAGAGCGATGTTTGGATCTATGCAGTCCTAAAAAGACATCTTGCTGCCAGCTCTTTTCAAGGAATTTGTGGAGAAAGAGACACCCAACTCCTATTGCACTCTGAAGCAGAAATTGCAGTAATTTTCACAGGACCTGGTGCCCAGTTCTCTTTGGGCTCTCTAAGAAGAACAACACTGAGCATTATCACCCAAGCTGCCTGCCCTGCTACTGCAATACCCACAGACACATCTGTTCTGATTCACTTCATCATTTAGCTTCTTAATGCAAGCACATCCTCTTCAATGATTTAAGCTAAGATACTGTGCTGTAAACTCAAGAAGTGGCCACGAGATCCCATGTGCATGGGGAAAGTTAGCTTCAGCAGAAGTCACAAAGCAGATTGCTGTAGGTGGTAACCTCTTAAACCACCCTAGAAGGAAGCCCTTCAGTGCCTTCAAAATCCCAACCTTCATATTTTTACTTACTACAATCACACACTTGTCAGCTTAATAGAAAGTACGTCTACATTGCAAATTCCAGTATAGGGAAGAGGTACTCAGGCTGGCTATAAATGAGCTAGCCATAAATGAGCCTGCTTTCTGGCAGGATAAATTAGCCCATATGGAGCTAACACTGCCAAAAAGCAGGGTAAATTAGTCCTCTCGGTGTTCTCTGCTGTCTCATCTAGACTGCGTCCAGTATCCACAATAGTTCGTTTACAGCTAGCTTGGGTATTTCTACATTGTCATGTGGACATACTCGGAGCAATATTATTATTATTGTTTTAACATCTACAAGAGTGCAGGAACTGAGCCTAACGTGGGTTAGTTACCCTTACCTTTGCCTTTTAGCTCAGCCTAGAGAGGCTGAGGCTGATGTGGTAGCACTGCAGCATGACCTCACCCAATTCAGCAGTTATTTCTGCTCGCATGAACGTCCATAGATTAGACTGTCATCTTGGCTGATAATGAGCACGTAGGCATCCTGAGCCCCCAAGATTACTTTACGGCCACAAAGATACAAGTGGGATTAGTTGATCTATCCTGGGTAACTCAGCTAGTTTGGTCTTTCGAGTTCTAAAAAGACCTAATCCAGAGCAGCATGACTTAGGTTGTAACATTCTCTTCTAATGTCTAAAGACTTATTTTTTGTGGATCTTAAACATACTGAATAGTTTTGAATGGGAAAAAAAAATGCTTTAAAAATTAAGAAACAAGTCAGAAAATTACCTCAATTAGCTGAATTTGAAACAGGTCCTGGGTACATGAAGCAACATCTATCCCTGAAATCTGGAGCAATGTGGAATTTCACAAGGCACCTACATGGACAAAGGAAATGGCAAATTGAACAAAGATCAATCTACACTTTCAAATACACTGCTAGGTAAAAAACTTCTCGATATAGACACATTTCCACTGTCAGGGAAGTGCTTAAGGCAGGATGGCTTATTTCAGTTAAGTGAAATAAAATAAGTGATGCTAATAAAAGCTGCACCAGTATATGTGCATCTGACAATTAGCACTTCTACCAGCGCAGCTATCTGGCAAAAAATCATATCCAATTTAATACACACATGCCAGCAAGACCTCTAACACCAACTCCCAATATATCATGTTAACAGAAGCCTACAGGTTTCAGAAATTAATTTCATCCAACAGTGCATAATTTTACAGCCAGGTAGCACAATACATGAAAATACACTTCAAATCGCTGTTTGACTTAGGTGATCTTAATCAGTCCCATGAAGAACGAAGAAGACAACTTCAAAATGCCCCAGTGCTGTCCAGTTTCTCCCTTAGTGTTCTGCTCCATCTGGACTTTGCAGCAAAATGGGCTAGAGCAATCAGTATGTGATGAAATCTCCTTGAAAATGTGAAAGCAGCCCTTTCTTTTTCTGTATTTACTTACAGATCAGTGTACCCCTGAAGAACTATAAACAGCTGAGAGTAAAAAATAAAGGGACCTCAGAAAAGTTTTATGTCCTCCAAACTATAAATGTCAGGTGGCAATGCTAGGCAGTTTATTTTTCTGTAGAAATATATAATTATTTTTTTTCCATGAAAATATTTTCACACACACACACAAAAAGCTAGCTCGTCACTGGCAATTATATGAAATATATACATAATTTTGCAGCAGGTACTGATGAATGCCTTTAATAAGTTGAGTTGACAATTTTTTATTATTTTTTTTTTTTGCTGCCTCAAAGAAAAGAATGCGTATATTAAAAGGCGCTTGCAATTTTATTTATTTATTCATTTTTCAGGTGGTAGAGGGGAAACAAAAAGGGCCAGGCAGCAGTAATGCACCCAGAGATCTGTATGAACCTCCAGATGAGGCAATTATTTAGAGGGGCCAAGAACCCCACTGGGCTGGGTACCTTCAGGGGCAGCGTTGGCCGGATGAAGCGTTACATTTCCACCCAGCTAAGGGCCAGGGTACAGAGCGAAGCTGGGGAGGCAATGGGCACACACACGACATTTTCCAAAGGTGGGATTCCTCCCGACTGCGCTTTCCCTCCCCAATTAAGGGTTGAAATGAGCCACTGGAATCTACTGTATATCCTGGGGAAATGAACGCCCTGGCTGCTTTCCAACTCATATTTCTCTCTCTATAGCAAACAAACAATAGGCCAAGTAGGATGTTGTACATAGCCCTGGAAAAGGAAAAAAAAAAAAAAAAAAAAAAAAAAAAAAAAGTGAAGTATTGATAAACTGAGATTAATTTTTACAAAAATGTTTATATCAAGTGCATATGCTTTGCCTCTTGGCCATTATGGAAATGTCAGGGGTTTAATTGGCAGCTGTGAATAGCAGCACCTGCAAACAGCTCAGGGCTTGTTCCTGTGGTCTGGCAACATTCTTACTTTATGCTTTAAATAAAGGCTTACTCACTGAGACAGAAATAACTGACAGCGGATGATTGATGATTGCCCATCACGCAATGGCTGACATCTACCATTCACTGAATCCATTTACAATTTCACTTCCAGATTTCATTAACAGGGCCGTGACATCTAGGAACAGGATTGATACAGATGGCAGCTCAGTTACAGAGTTCAGCTGATGCTGAGCGTATGTTAAGCATGGAAAATAGATTACTATGAGCTCCAATCTATCTCATGTGGTACATTTTGGAAACCCTATCTGTTTACTCCAGGTAACCTTTTATAGTTCTATTTATCCTGCCTAGTTTCAAACCAGATAGCAATTTTCCACAGTGGAGAATTTATACTGCCATTTGCAACGTGCGTTTATAAAACACTTGCTTCCGTGAAATATTAAGACAAGATTTTGGCGTTCTGAAGGTCCCTTTTTTGCTGGAGAAGGAAACAACGAATGCGAGCGCATAGAAACCCGCCATTTCCCTGGTCCCAAATATCCCCTTTGGAGTGAAACGAATGGCTCGCTCCCCACCACGCACCTGTGTGCGTCTCAAACCGCAGTGGCCGCGCAGCTCAGAGGCGAAAGCAAAGTTTCCAGCCAGAGGGGCCAGTCCCGCTCGGCTCCAAACTCCCGCTGACCTCTGCCTGCCATGGGACACGGTGTCCTGCAAATCCTTGTTTTTATCTCCAGCGCCTCGGCTTTGGCACGGGCTGCTCCTCAGGAAGGCCGAGGCTCAAAATGCAATTTTCCATCTTCATTACGACGCCGGGCCAAATATCAGATCTGAGTTGAGCTTTCGAACGCCAGAAAGCCTGGAGCTGCTCAGACACAAGACTTTCGGTCGGCTTGCAATTAGGGTGGGGGACGCTCCTGAAATTCAGAGCTACCTTCAGCTCGAGGGCTTGGACACCTTTCCTTTGGTATTTGTGTGGACGTCGGTGTGGGAGCAGCAGAAGGTGGTGATATTCGCCCTAAGCAGCTCTTGACTCTTTCAAGAGTACCAAGAAAACAAAGGTACTAAAGTAAAACACGATTTTGTAAAAGCAAACAGTCACAGCCTAGTAAACGCTGATACCTACTTAATCCGTGCAAAGAACAGCCATCGCCTAGCCCTAAAGGTGGAGAAGGAGAAATCAGCAGGGTTACAACCAGGTGCAACGCTGCACCCGAGTAGTGCTGGGTGCAACTGCTGCGTACAGCTCAGCTCCTGGGGGAACGCACGCTGTGCAGCAGCTGGGTGTCCACCGTTATTCCCGCTTGCATCAATGGCAGCCTTTGCTTTCCGAGCTCACGTTGTGAAATTTTTACATCAGCCCACAACCTGCAGCAAGTTTTCAAAACCCTGCAAACACGCAGTGGGCCCCTTCTCAGCTGCTCTACTCTTTCCTCCTTTTGTTTCGTGTCAGCACAGCCTCGCCCTGCCCTGCTTTCCTGTCCGTAGGGTCTTCCGAAGCCCCAAATTTGTTACTGCCGTTCATATTTGTAGAGCCAAGGGAGAATGCAGTGGAAGCTGGTCTTAATGCAGTTCTTCAGCAGGTGCAGAGATAGCCGGTTTCCAAACTGACGCTCGTAATGGCTTTCCAGAAACAGCTCTGTTTCATTTCAAACTCGTAGAGCCAAATCCATTTCTTCCGTATTTCAACCAGCTCCGTACATTTAAGCCACTGCTTCAAACTTCGTCCATAATTGCATGCAGTTCTTCTTGTGAAAATTCAGGGGTTCTTTTCTTTATTATGATTATTTAAAGCAATTAAAGATGATCACACACAAACTCTAGAGTTAACTTTGTGCAAATATTTATACAGAAGCTAAAGCTGAGGCTTTTTCCCCTTTCTAGGTGAAACGTGGAAGATTTGTTCCAGAAAAAACAAATACATTGTCCGGTTTAACTAAAGGCATTTTCAAACCCCAAAAGCACGAAAAGCCTCTGTTTCTTTTGCGCTTAAAAAGCCGTGATACTCTTTGCAAAGAAAACGTTCATCTTTTTTTCTGTACCTTCTCTTACTTATGGGTGTCACTGCTGATGGCAATAGCTGACAGCGGGGAACTTCTGTAGGAAATGCCCCTGAAGTTGCAAAAAGTGCCTTGCTGTATTAGATTTGATGGTGCAAAAAGGACTTTTAAAACTGGTCAAAGACAAATGAAAACTGCAGCAGCTGTGATAGAAACAGACCCTCCCTGCCACAGAGATGAGGACCCAACACGCACCTTTTGAAAAAGCCAACTTTAGGCGTCCTAATTTTATTACCGCTACTGCGAGTCTGGTCCAGCTGAACGGATCTGCACTGAATTTTCTACTGTCTCGCACACAGCTGGAGACAGTGGAATATTTTCTGCTATTCTTTGTAAATCCCCCATAAAAAGCACACTAAGGAGCTACTTCTGGCTGGCACAGGGGCGGGCGCTCCACGCCACCTCCCTGCAGCAAAGCCTGGAAGCGCCGCTTTGAAGCAAGGCATATGCCCTGGTGCTCTGGTGAGCGGGGGCCCAAAAATATGCCAGACACACCCCAAAGTTGGGAATAATGGGAGCCCACCCCAATTTTAGATGCTCGGCTGCAGGCATCCAGCTCCGAGCCAGTCATCTGGGCTCTCTCTATAGCAAGTGGAGAGAAATAAGCACTCCAAGGGCATATATATCATCCCTCCCTATGGTAGGTGTCTAAAAGAGGCCGAATCAGCTGTGAGCTGAGTGCATTTCCCACCACTGACCAGATACAGCGTTCAAATGACGGGCTGAGCCAGCCACCTACTTACTTCTCTAGCACCTAAAATGACACAAGACAGGTTCCACCCAGAACAAAACAAAATCTCTAGAGAAATCTGCCTTAGGACCCAGGAGTGGAGGAGCAAGTTGACAGATTTTTGTTTTGTTTTGTTTTGTTTTCAATTCCTGCATGATTTTGCTTCATAAGCTACCAAGTAAGAGAGAGATGGAAGAGGAGTATGGATATATTAAACAGCACTGAGAGGATCTCTGCTTCTGCCTTGCATTTACGTGGTGACTGAAGCCTAGGGATGCTGCAGTGTGGCTTGCAATGATGGAGAAAGGTACGTCCAGCAAGAAAAAGCTGACTTTGTGGCTGTGGTGGAGAAGTCCTGTCCCGGAGTTTTGCCGTTCGACAGGACACAGGTTGCTTTTGGTGCGGTTCAAAGCCTTGAGGCAAACCAATGAGGAAGGCAGCTGGACCTGCTGGCTTGGCACCAAGGTAGCCCAGGAGCACACGCTGCATCCCTGCTGCTGCCGGAGCTCCCGAGCATGCTAAGCTCCAGGACACGAGTGACGGAGGACACCTAGGGATAGTAGGATTTGCCCCTGGAGTGGCTAAGTTCCCTGAGATAACGTCTTAATGTATTCCTAGGTATTTTGGGTGCTTTGTGACTCCAGTAAATTCTTGTCCCCGAATGTCCCTTACAGCCCGAGGATAATGGGGGAGAGGCAGATGGCCACAGACTCCACTTCGAGCCTTAATTATTGTCTACTCTCACTTTCTCTCCAAAGGCACCAACATTCCTGCACAGAATATATGCAGGAGGAGATTTTTATGCTTAAAATGAAGTGCCTAAGTCCATGCATGAGAATTCGGGAACAAGCATACTGCCAGGGCTGGGTCAAAAGAGAAAATCTTCAATGATTTTGATATGCTCAGATCCTGCAAAAATGGGCACTGGGGGGAAGTTTATTGAAGAAAAGAAAAAAGCCACAACTGATTTTACACAGATATGAATGACATATAATAAATTAAAGCTGTACTCAATGGCAAGCGTGCAAAAGGACTGTTGAACAAACTGCTTTTTTGGCTATGCACCATCCATCTGGTGCTCTCAATGTGTAAAAGCAGTAAATGGCTAGGTAATAAAAGATCAAGTCAAAATGCATTTTTGGAAGGGAGAGGTGTAAAGGTTAGGCCGGCCCCATCGCCACACACACCACGTCGCTCCCTGGTTTCTGAGCTCGTCATTTTGCAATCGGGACGTTCCCTCAGCATAATGGGAAATCTGGCACGAAGCTCCATGCAATGTGTTTTTTCATGATTACCTAGCAAAATACAAATGCTGTGCTCCCAGAGCCAAAGAGCACCTATAATTTCCACTGAAGTCAGTAGAAGCTTTGCGCATTATTTTAAATCCCTGACAGTAGGCTTTCTTAAATTTTCCATTTTAATTATTTCAAAACATTAATAGCTAACTGAAGACACTGTAAAGCCATGTAAAATAAATGGCACTGTAAATTCTGAAAAAAGTATATTAATAGGTGTTGGCTAAGGTGTTACTTTTCAGACAGAGTCTCCAGTTGCATCAAGAGCTCCAACTGGCAATGACAGTTGTTTTCAGCTCTGTCCCTTATTTTCCTTTAAATAACAACACATCCATATATAACATACTAAAAGACGACATGATCTAAGGTAGCCCTCTAGAAACAAAAATGTGCTTTGGATCAGATCTTTGTTATTATATGGACAGTGAACACTTGATCTGTATTTATTGCAGTTGGACTGAAGTGCAGAGACAAGTAAGTGTCCTCAGTTGGGCAGTTAGCAGATCTTTACTTATAATTTATAAATAAAGGCTATGTTCCCATGAACAACGGCTCAGTGCAGCCTACTAACCATCACCCTTGGTTAGCTACACCAAAATAACCACCATTCCTTTTCTGCATGGCTGTGGCTCAATTCTTAATGGGGTTACCCTGTCTCATATCTCAAAGGTGCATAGTGTGGCACTCAGTCGTTATTCTGAAATGAAGGAGAAAATTGTTTTCTCAGACACTGGAAAATATCAGAGATATATCAATTCTGTTTGGGATGTCCCAGAAAAAAGGGTAGGGGGGAGAGAGAGAAAAAAAAAATAAAAAAAGAAAGAAGGAAAAAAACAGCTCCGCTAAGGTGGAGGAGGAAAGGAGACATTAGAGAAGAGAAATTTGTAGTTATATGACTCGTCCCTGGAAAACATGGGGAATTTCCCCTGATTTGGAAACTTTACCCCTGGTTTGATTCTAGGGTAACCTTTTCCTTGAAAGGAAAGGAAGCCATTCCTCCTCCTCACATCCTGACTTCTGTTTATACAGACTTATTGTGCAACTCAGCCACGCTGCTGATCCTCTTGCACTCTGAATCATGACATTTGCTTGGACCATTATGATAAAAACTCATTCATTTCTGGCAGATAAGGTCCCTGTTTTCCATGTGTGAAGGCAGACAACACAGTATTGGAAACACAGATCCAAGAGCAAAACTCTCGCAAGTTCTTCAGGGCACATATTGGGAAGGAGGAAAAGTGTGTCAGAAGCGAAAAGGGGCCACCAAACGGGTGTAAATAAAATTCTGCTGCAAGGCCATTTTTCACTGCCAAGAAGGTGTAAAGAGGCCTCAGTATTAATGAGAATCAAGCCTTGAGGCAGGGAAGACAGATGTTGGCTCACGGCCCAAAGATAAATTAATGGCAGATAGCAGCGTAGAGCCTACGACTCAACGCAACCACGTAACTCAACTGATTGTAGCACAGCTTATAGCCAGAGAACTGGACTCCAAAGCAGCAGCCCTTGACACCGCATGGACAAGGTGGGAGTAGGGAACAAACCCCAAGGGATGGTGGCATCTGCTGCAATCTCCTGCCAGGTCAGCCCAGATAACTACCTAGCACTCAAGTCAAAAGCCTCCTCGCAATGGGATCCCAACACTTTTCTCTGGATGTGAACAACACCTTGGGCTTCAGCTCCTCAGAAAAGTTTGGAGATGACTTATCTATGCCTTTACTCAACTTTCTAAGAAGGATCCTGCAGCATGAATTCATGCTGGGCAGAAATTAATAGCCCTTCAGGTGAACTGGAGGTAGCCTTCAATTCTGGAAAGATGGGTTTATCAGGATTCTTAAAAATTACAGACAATCCATCCTGGTCATGTGTACATGGTCACAGGCAAGACTTTCATAGCTTCTCTCTTTCGTTAAGACAGAGACAGCTAAAATAACAAATGCTACTGACAGAGGAGATACAAATGTATCACCTCTCCCACCTAAGGTATTTTGGTATTTTGAGAACTTTCCCTATGCAGAACATCACCATGCGACCTCTCCTCACAATGCCCCTGCGTTAATTGTGAGTCTCAGCATCTGCACTGCAAACAACTATTTTTTTCCAGGGGTTCATAACTCAAGTTTAACAGATTGCTCTAGGCTGACACATGGTTTCAACTTGGGAGCCAGCATTTCTTTTATAAATGGCTTTTTCTTCTCTTTTAAATGGTGATTTCTTTTTGTTTTTGCTTGTAATGTATGTAAAATGATTTGGGATGCTTTTTGCACTTGCGTACAGTAACTCAAAAGCAGCTTTCATTGGAACAGTAGAATTTGGCAAGTGAACAGTCAATATTGCCCTCTAATTGCTTTTAGCGTCTTTGCAAAAATAAAAACGTCATTTAAAATGGCTGAGATATTTCAATTTGAAAAGTGGCTACTGAACAGGCACAATAATGGCATGGATTTTTACTTTGCGTATGTAATGCACACATTCAGCATAATGTGATCCCTAAAACATACATCTCCAGATTAGGGCAGTACTAATCATTGATTTTTATTTTTTTTTTCAGTTCAGCGCCTGAACTGGAAAAATAAAACCTGCTTAAGTTGATCCAAAACATTCTTCCTTCCTCCTCCTCCACCCAAATCCAAAGCACTTTCCTAGAAGGGTAACAGAAAGTTTCATCTGACTCAAAACGTAATGTAACATCTCCATTTTCAGAAGTTAACAGAAAAAAAAAAAAAAAAAAAAAAAAAAAAAAAAAAAAAAAGCTGTGTACAAAAAAGGACAAGGATACGACAATGTATGACCATGTCTCCTTCCTGTCCACACCCTATGTGATACTCTGCATACACATACCCAACATTTTAAGCCCCTCTTTCTTTACCAACCTTAAACACGTACTGACTTGGGAATGCCTTAAATACTGGGCTTCTGCATACCTTCAGAGGACGTGGTCCATTCCCAGTCACTCTCATTGGTTTCTTGTGGCCACCAGGAGTCCAGTAGCTAAGGAATTCTTTACTTAAAATACGAGCTTTTGAGGTTGCACACAATTTTGTGCTGTGTACCTGCCTGCACAGGTTGTGTGGACAGCCTCAGTCCTACACGTTAACCAGAGCTCAAATACCCACAAGTGGCTGCCCAGAAGAAATTTAGATAACCCAAAGCCTTCCCAACAGCTGTGCTTTGATCCTCTCCAAGCGACCACGTCAGCCTCCTCTCTCCGGCATGAGACAAGTTTAAAGACTGAGGTTTTTACAAATACATTGTTTATTTTCATTTGCCATGTATTGTTTTTAACAGGCCAATTGGCACCGCACTTTTGTCCTTGTCTTCTGCACTCATGTAGATCAAAGCTTTTGTTTATGGGTTTTGTTTTTTGGTTTTTTAGTTTTTCTAGTTTTTTTTTGGTGTGATTTTTTCTTTAGAAGAAGCTAGGGATGAGTCTATATTCATGTGACTCCAGTGCCTGAGGCTTTAGAAATCATCACAGGAATCTCACTAACCATCATGTGTTGACAGCGGTGCAAATAGCAAACATTCACTTGTCTAGCAAGATTGTATATTAATTCAAGACCATAAAGAATCATGACCATATTTCTCTAAAAGGCAACAACAAGTCCGGGGCGGACTAGCCGGGAGAGAGCTCTGAACAAGCAGGCATTGTTCAAACCTTTCCATGCCGGCACTGCAGTGCGAGAGGAGCCCTGGCTGCACCTCTCCCACCCACCCCTCGTCCGCACGGATCCGCCACCGTCACCCAGAGGCTTTCAAAACGTGGCACGAGGTTACGAAATGCTAGGCCTGACAGGTAATCCTCGGCTCCGCTCGTCCAGATGGAGTTAATTTGGCTGAGCGATGCTGACCTGGGTTAGGGATTTTCACACAGAAAAGGTACAAATGCAACTTTCTCTGGCAACAACGTCGGCCTGCGCTACCCCTTCCGCCATCTCGCCCCCAGCCCTGCCTTAAAAGGAGCCTGCTCCTTCTGCTGGGACTCCTCCTGCCATCAATCTACTTCTTCTTTCAGCAATAAAAAGAAATATGGAATGAGATTACCTGAATGGATGGCCTGGTGCAGACCAGAGAACGCTTCTTTTTAATGGGGATTTACATTGGCCATCAGTGAAACGCCTCGGGCCATCACGCTCAGGCTCTGTTAAGAGGATTCGGGACCAGCCCCTTGGACGTGAGGGCACTGTGCTGACCCCAGGCTTCTCCCCCAGCTGCTGGCTTGGCCTAGGCCATGGCACCAGACTGGGGGAGTTCTTCCCAGAGGGGAAGGGGAACTGAGGGGCTTTGCTGGAGAACTGCTGCCTGTGGTACCTGGGCTCGCCCCTCCGCAGCTGCCCCAGGGCCTCCCCAAGACCCCCTAATGTCCCTGGGAGGCAGGAGTACCTGGCTGGGCTGTCCTGCCTGGGAGGAGGAGGTTCAAGCATGTGTTTCTTACCACCAAAGCATAATTTTCCATTACCTGGGCTTATTGAAAAGCCTAATAAGATGTACCCTACAAATCCTACTGCCAAAGAAATAGGCTTTGTCCAGCAGCAGGCCCTGAAGTTGCGAAGCTGCAAGCTCTTTCACCTCCACATGTTAAAACCGATGGCGGCTGTTTTCCTCCAAAAACCTCAACCTGAAAAGCCCGAGGCCTCAGGCAAACCTCGACTCCGAGGCGAGCTTCTGGGTGCAGGGACTGCTGCTCCTGCTGACCGGGCACGTTGCGCTTTGGCTGAGGTGCTTGTCTCCAAAGAAACCACCCTGGGGAAACTAAATGCAGATTTAAAAATAATAATCTCCTCCCTAGTGAGACGTGTATGTGTTAATTTTCTTCTGCTAACTATCTGCCTAATATTGTTGATCAAATCTTTGATTAAACTAACATTAGCGGCTGAGCCGGTGTGATAGGGAAGCAACTGAGTGAGTTTGGTACAGACTGTTATAATCATTCGGATTTGTGAAGTGCTTTGTGATAATACAGGACCCTGAAGAGCTAATATTTGTTCAGGAACAGCACGCAACACGGTTCTCTTCTTTCCTGCCCCTGTCTCCCACGAGCAGCGATTGCTAGATACCAGGCCACGTTTTTATTGTTCCTCAGTAATACAGAGGCAGTAGCTCGAGTTTTCACATTGTCATTGTGTGCATCAAAGAGGAAGTACAACTCTGCTTTCTCTCAGAGAAAGTGATCTCTGAATAGACAAAGAGAAAAGGCCACGGAATAAAGGCTGGCAAGGAAATAAATGCTCCAGTCCTTGAAAACGCCAAATCATCTTCCACTTATTTACAATATGCACTGCAGTAATGACTAGCAGCCATTACGCTAGGTGTTGTGTGTTCACAGAGCAACAGATATTCCCTGTTCTAAGGAATTTACAGCACTAAAGGAGGATAGGAGAGAAAGCAGGATCAGGAAATTACCTGCCCAGCTTGGCGGCTGGGCTGGAAATTCACCAGTTGTTCACCAGCTGATTCCCAAAGCCAGCTACAATTCATGGGCAACCACAGTAGCTTGGTCTTGGTTTAGACACAAGAGGAGAAGGCGCCCACAGCTGAAATACAGACATCTCAGAAGATGAATGATAGATAGAGGGGATACAGGATTTTCTCTCTCCATCTGTAAGAGTCACCGCAGGCTGAGTGGAATTTGAAGGGAAGGCTCAAAAGGAAGGAAGGACACAGCTTTGCTGCTAACCTTGGAAAAGATAAACTGGGCATGAAAGCTAATGGCAAAACATCTTAGCCTTTGGCCTGTGTTTTCTCTTAGCAAGAAAAGGGCAGGACCATCCACTGAATCTTTCTTATTCTGCAGAATCTCTCATTCTTGTCCTAAACCAGGAAGGGCTCCCCTTGCAGTGCATTTTTCTCCCTTACTGATCCCCTCTTCCCTACTGGCTTTGATGAGAAGAGGGGCATCCAGGTGAAGACCAAAGAAAACGATTCCAGGCCAGGTGTTACAAAGAGCAATGCAAAAATATCAGCGAAGAACAGCATGAATAGACAAATCAAGAGCAGAGAACTGAACTTTTCTGCCAGCCTTTGGAAGTTACTCACTCCCTCCTTCCCTCCTAGCTCCCAGGCCATGGACATTTTAAATTCACATCCACAGGGTTTCCACAAGATGCTTTTTCACTGTTTGGGCAGTGAGATCCCTATAAAGTGCCTCCGACTGGGCATCCAAGAGTACCTCTGAACGTCCAAGTTCCTACGTACCATTTCTGGATGAATTGCCTGTGTTGGCCCAATGTCACTCAGCCAACGTATCCCCCCAGAAAGGAACCTCCACTTTGTAATAATAAAACTGCTTTGGAACCAGGGAGTGCTTTAGATGTCTAAATATAACGCACTGCAGGTCTGGGTGGAGTCACATGAAAAGATGTGGCCATACCTAATGCTTTAAGAAGAAATTGGCTCAGGAAAAAAAAAAATAAAAAAAAAAAATAAAAAGGGTTACAACTCTGGGAAAAAAAAAAAAAAAAAAAAAAGACAGAACAGCCTGAGGCTTTAACATGGCCCTGACTTGTAGTAAATCTATAAATTGATATTGTATACATACAGAAATACATGAATATAAATTCTTGCTGCTACTTTGTTAGTTCTTTAATTCTCTGTCGTATTTTTGGGATAATCCTGAGCTGGCAACGTTTGAAGATCCTGGAGCAGAGCGGTGCCAGGACACCAACGCACAGGAGATAGGGTTTCCATCTGCGTGTCTGGGGCCAACTGTCCAGGCACCCTGCAGCCAGTCAGTACAGCAGCCGAGGGGACTGCCAGGTATCTGTAAATCCCAGACATACAGACAGAAGGGGCAGGAAGACAGCAGACAGCCTGCAAAAGATATGCCTTATCACTACAAATGACAGCATTATTAGAGATTGTAATTCTTGAGTTCTTTGATTGCAGGGAAAACAGAGGGAGGGGGGTGAAATCTGCAGGGTTTCAGAAAGACTACCTGTGGTAAGGCTGAAAAAATATCGCAAGCTCTCATACTGTTCTCAGGGAGCTGGAAGGTCTGATGGCAGTGACATTAGCAGGTAAGGGACTCATCGGATCAACCAGCCACCGCTGGGCAACCTCCTTAACCCATATCCAATACCAGCGCCATTTCTGGAAGATGAAGGGATAGTTAGAGCTCAAAGATGGAACAAAAAGGGATGTCCTTCAACACCAGACAATTCATCTGCCTTCTCACTCATTTTCACCGCTCATTACTGTTGTTATTTACACTGGTAGCATAATTCCTCCAGCTGCTGGAGAAACTGTTTGCCTGCTGAAATGCGATGGCATTTAAGAGGTGTCCAACACCTCACAGAAGACGACCTGCATTCTGCAAGAACATTTCACCATCTGCTTTCCAGGTCCATGGGAATGCTCCCATTACATGAAGTGTAGGTTTTTATTCACCACATCAAGGAGTAAAAGCGTTCCTCTAAAACCAGCCCCTTTTAATTGCTGAAGGCTGTAACAAATGCAACGTGCCACCATCTAGTCCTGCATTTATAGTGAGTGTCTACACCCTTGGGCATTCACAGGGATTTCTGCTGCAGATATAAATATATATACAGAGGCATGCACATTACACACACAGACGTATATATTTATAAATACATTTAGGCATAGGACTATATTTATGATATAAAACGATTGCTTCCTTTTTTATACCCAGCTCATGAATAATTTGGGAAGACTGAGGTATTTTCTCCTGCATTACAAGACTTAATTGTTTGGCTCCTTCATTTATCTTTGGCTCTGATTTGTAATTTATGCCTTTGCACAGCTTTCAGATATAGAACATTTCTTTTGTCCCTTGCCCATAACATTTAATTTCTCTCCCACTGATTATTTATCTGTGTAATTTAAAGCTATATTATTTAATACTACAAGCTATAAAGTGTTTGGGGATGCCATTTGTATGAAAGATGCTGCACAAAATAGAGCTGCATTGTACTACCACTCCAAGTTCTTCCTACATACAGCACATGCTGTTTCCACAGTCGTAACACGACCATCCATTCCGTATCAATATATTGCTTATTTTTTTTAGGATATCAAACTGTACATGTTTTGAAATATATAGAAACTGAAGTACTTTTTTTTTTTTTTCCTCCTGAGATGTTTGCTCTTTAGTGTCTTAAACTAAAAGAAACAGAAAAAGCTTTTGCTCAAGTAGCAACAGTGACCTCTAGTGTGTTTTCGAAATTTCTTCCCTCGCCTTTACACCCATTGTTCCTTTAACCTTTAGGGCATTATTTAAGAACAATTTTCCGGATAGTATTTGGACTAATTTTCTTATTGACTCTAGTCTATAGCAGAACGTGATTCTTGGGCGATCTTCTTTTATCCTCATAATCTATGGTAAAGTAAGTGTGTCTTCATTAATGACTGTAATTATCATATATAAAGTTGTCATTTAAATGAGCAATCATCTCCCTCACACATGCATACACACACACACAAATTGAGCTTTATTTGTAGCAGGAATTGAAATTTGGCTAAATATCCTATTTAGCTTCAAGCAGTAAACATCAGGAGCACAGATTGCATTGGTTGACAGAGTTTGTCAGCCAAGACCACAGGTTTTTTTTTTTCCTATTTCTTTTTTTTTTTCTCCTCCATACTAGTCTATACCACGCACAGATTGTCTTTCAGATGAGGAATGTTGCAAGAACACTCCATAGTGCATACAACTGTTAAATTGGCACTGCTGTCACTAAGCCTATGTCAGCACTTCCAATCTAAGCTGCTATTTTCAGGAGTTTAAAATTCAGTTACATGAGCCGTTCTGTACTGGCACTTGATGCACGTGGCCCTTCAGGGAAGGAGGTTATTCTGAACGAGGGAAGCATGTGTTGGCATTATGGGCGGATTTCTGTGCCTGCATGTGTGCGTGCGGCCGTGCATCAGCACGTTTGCGAAGCGCGGTGCAAATTTTCGGGCCTATCCGCTCAGCTCTGTTCAACTTTTAGAAAAGCAAAGACCTACTTATGACAGCTACTTTCCTCCCTCCTTCCGTAGATGTCAAAGCCAGGCTTAGCTTGTAGCAAAACGTTTCTCTGAGCTCTGTTGAATTTTAAAAAGAGAAGGGAATTGTTTGTGAAGCTGGTTAATTCTGGTAGTCATCCCACCAAACTCCTCGCAGGTTAAAGAGAACAGATCTGGGGATACTTTGAAAAGCATCTGCAGACCGCGTGCATACTCGTGAACCAAACCCCAGCCCCAACGAGTAGCTGAGCCCACTTACATGCTACCAGAGCTACACCCGGCACCCTAAATGATGGTTGGCACACGGGCACCAAGAGCCAGCGAATGTCCCTGATATTGCTCCTTCTTTCATGTTCTCAGGGACACATCTTCCCCTTTAGGCTACGCCTGGGCCACTTTCTGTTTGCTCAGCGGAGGACCCATCCTTGGATGGCTTGCTGTGGCTCCCGTTTTACACCACCAACCCAAGAGTATCTCCTACGTCTTTGTTTCACAGGAAAGGATCTCTGTGATCTCTCAAATCACCAAGATGTATTTTTTTAAGACGAGAATATGACAAACCGGGACTCTGTCTCTCAGCCATGGTGCTGAACTCTCAATTTTCCTTCCCACAAATGTGTGAATTAGGGATGGTGATGGCCTTAATTTGATTCCTCTGGCTTTTCTCAAACAGTGACAGCATCCCGATGCCATTTTTATTTTAATTTAAGGGTGTCTGGATCCATTCAGGGTTTGAGTTAAGGGGAGGAAAGGCTTTGCTCACATATTTAGATGGAGAAACGAGTTTAAAAAAATCCAGGAAAAAGATGTGAATGGAAGAAATTATAATGTGTAGACCTTTGATGTACTGACTGCATTGCTATGGAGGAGGAAAGTCAGACTTCTGCTTGGCTAATAGAAAGGAAAAAGAGCAAGAAGGGGAACACTGAAGCTGCAGAGGTCCCACATGGATCTCATGGAGGGCTTGGGCCTACATCCCTCGCCTACATCCCTCATATCCCTGATTTTCACTGATCAAAATCAGGGCTTGACTCCTCCTCAAGCCAGACGTTGTTCAGTGCACATTCCCACAGCTAGGATCGTTCCCATTGCCATTCCTGTTCCCAGTTCCTTTCCTGAGAACTCCTTTTGCTGAACTGGGCCCTTACCGTGATGGAGCACAGCCTGCTTTCAGGTCCTTCCTCTCCAGCTACACAAAACCCCCTGTCAGGTTGAACAACAGCGTCTGCTGAACGCCAGTTTCTCCTCCCAGCAAAGCAGGGCTCTTAAGAGTTTTCAGTGCTTTTCTTCTTTTCCCCTTACCCAGTCTGTAAACAGCATAAATTAGTAATCAAAAAGATACAGCCCTCTGAATCTTTTATGATGGTGTGAGTGAGAGAGAAACTTGCAGACCAAAGGCTCTAATACACACATATTTGTAAAGGTCTTCTTTGTTTAAGGAGAAGAGTGAAAAGGCTGGAGGCTCGTCCCTCCCCTCACCTGCTCTTTGTGAGTTAATTACAAGCTGAATGAGCTGCCTGTCTCAGGGTCTTTCTTCAGGGCACTTTCTTGCACAATGCCACAGATCTACATCAATTATCTCAGCAATCCCTTTTATTACTTAGTTTTAAAATACCCACTTGCAAGAAAGCTTGGCTACAGCCCTCAAATAACTTGATGTGCTGCTGGAGCACAGCTTTAGCTCACGATTCTTCCTTTTTGCTCATTTCTCAGAGTCAGCATATATACGTGCATATGTGCAAGCACATTTATTGTCTGTAGAGGAGTGGGCAGATCTATACAGGGCCTAGATCCACTCTCTAGTGCCTTGGACCACATCCAGGACAAAATAATTCGGCGCAACAAAGTGGAGTGAGCCCACCCGAAATGATAAGAACCCCCTGCCAAATCTTGAAATCCAACCTGGTTTTTGTCCTTTGTGCAGGTGGGCACCTCCCTGTCAGAGCCCAGACCTAGGGATGGCAGCTGGATGCAGTCAGGCTCATGGTTTCAGGCCGTTCATGTTAGGAAGGGCTACTCTGCTTCTGACTGAGGTCCATACCTCTGGTAGCTGCCTCCAGCAGGTCTCAGTGATGGAAACCTGAGGAAAAAATGGGGCCAGGGAAGCACAATCCTTTCCTGGTATGCTGTCCAGTTTCCTAAAATCAACGACTCCAGGATTTTCTGCACTGGAGATCCCACTCAGTTTATTAATGACCATTCAATCGAGCTCTCCTAATAAAGTTGCCTAATCCCATTATTTTATTTATTTCGAATCAGATTTATACTTCTGGTCTCCTCAACATCCTGTGTCAATGACTAGCACAATTTCATTATGCCTGTGTGAAAAAGCACTTCCTTTTTTTGGTATTAAAAAAAAAAAAAAAAAAACTCCTTTTGACCATTTCTGGATGCCCTCTCATTTTTTGTATTTATTTATTTCTAGGCTGAAAGAGCCACAGGGCTGGGTGGGATCAGGAAAGTCCACACTCAGCAGTCAAAGAGAAAAAACCTCACGTCTTCACCGACAAAAACAACGGAAGGTGTTGATGTGAGAGAGACACTCTAACCAATACACACTGATATTGCACTCCCTGCCAGCTCCCACAGCTCAGACAGAGCCATCTCTTGTGAAAACCTCCATCCCACCTCTGTGTTCAAGACCCTTTCGGCAGCTAAGGAGGGCACCCGAGCAGAACCACCACAGCCCCAGTTACACAAAGGGGCAAGCTTTATGGAAGGGGGAAAACGAAACAGAGAAGTTGAAAGCAGACAGCCATCACTAAAATAAAAATAGCCTAATTTGCACAGAGATCTGAGCCACAGGTCACAAACAGTTGAAGACGTGCTTTCCTAGCTTAAAAGAAATGAAGCCACTTTTATTGGGGTCAGGTCCGCAAGCAGTCAAACCAGCTCCGGGATGAAATGCTGGGAAGTGGGATGCAAGTGACTGGTCTGGAGTTAGCTACCAGTGTCAGTGACAGCACCGAGTGAAGTCATGCTCTTGTCCATACACGTGCAGAGAAAGGGAGCCTCCTCCTGCAAGGTCTGCTGCAAAGGAGCAATGCTCATCCCAAGAGCCTAAAATGGCATCTGGCTGGGAAGAGCTTCCCTGAGCATCGGGTGGTCTTACGCTTCTGAGAGGTGGGGTGAAGTCTGCATCCTTTTCTTCCTCTTCTAGAAAAGGCTGTCTTCCTGGTCAGTATATTTTGCAACTGGATTCCTCCTCCAACTGGAGGAAAGAGCTGGAGATAGGGTGGGGGGGAAGTTCATGATTTTAATGAAGAGGGGATGATGGCAGAACTCGAAGTCTCGGGCCCATAAGCTACATACACACTTGTATTAAAGACTAAGTGCATTACTTTTTCTTGTTTTCTTTTCCCCCATCATTTGCTCCCATCAAACTGATTGCATTGCTTTGCTCAAGTTAAGTGCGATTTTTCAGAAAACCAGACTTGAGTCACTTTCCGAGTAAGAAGAACTGGCATTGGCTCTAAAGGTATCAATATTTCACCAGGTCTTTGTTCAGCACTGGTTTTAGCTTTTCTTAATGGTGCACTTTACCAGGCAGCTTTTTCATACATCATTAAACAGCAGCTATAGCACTCGTGCCCTGTTTCTGATTTACCGTAGATAGTAATGTTTAAGATCACATTAAACACCACACATGCTCTCAGCTATTTGAGCAACATCAGAGTAATGAACAGTCAATAGTCTTACTAAATTAGTACCCTTTGGAGCTCTCGTTACTGAATCAAATAAGTATCCTTGGTCCTCCAGTGAAGGCAATTCTAATGTGAAATAATGAATTTAGTGTCTAATCAAAACTTAGGGGGTCCTTCTCCCTTCTGACTTTCAAGAGTAAATTATATACATTATGTCGAATAGATCTCAGAGTTCCAGGTCCTGCAAGGTGCTGCTGAATAACTACCAGGAGTGACTTGGACACCAAGGTCCAGCTAATAAAAGTCAGTGAGGGAGGCGAAGGTAGAAGGAGCTCTTCTGGGGTTACGGGCCTCAAAGAGAAGAAAATAGGGTCTGAGTGCACCTCCTGGTTCTGGCAGAGGCCCCTGATGAAATGCCACACAACCTATTTGTACCTCCATCTCCTCTCTGCCCTGGGGGACTGCCACCGCTTCCTAACCCTAACAAGCCTTTTACAGCGTTGATACAGGAACACAGGAGAAGTTTTTCACTGTAAGTAAGGCCCAGCACTACGAAATCCTCACCTCAGCTGATGTCTGAAGATGTGTCCGTGATTCCTTCCAGCACTTCTCTCAACGAGATGGAAATAGGAAGCAGGAATTGAAATCAAATTTGCCTGATCACTAAATAAATTGCAGACACTGGGTCCAAGTCACTGGTACCTCAGGATGTGTTCAGATCCTACCTTGACCTTCCTTTTTTAATTTTTTCAGTCACATTCCCTATATAGGCATGAAGAGCCAGCCATTTTCACCCATCTCCATAGAAACAATACGGGGATTCAAAAGAACAAACTGTAAGCAAGGAAACTTGCTTTAGAAAAGCTGTACCATTGGCCTGCAGGACAATGGCAGAGAATTTATGCCAAATTCAGAGGAAATTATGTTTTCTCTTCCTCATTTCCCATTTGCAAAAAGTATCACCTATCAGTAACACCAATAGCCTTCCAAAGCACTCCATGATTTCCTGCAAAGAAAGCACTGTGTTTTTAGTGACAAGTTATGTTTCAGAAGAACAGCTCCGTGACGCAGCCCCACTATTCTCTGCAAGTCACCGTTCCTTTTCTTAATCCTATAGCTCTCTTAATCAGGACATCCCACTGTCACATACATAACAACGTGGTGGGAGAGTTGTCTTAGCAGACTAACCATGCCTGAGCAGCATTTGAATTTATCACAAAGTATTTTTTAAAGTTTTGTTGGAGTTTCTTTTGGTTCTTGAGAAAGAATTTTAAAACTCTGAGTTAGGTCCCCTGCCCCTCTTGAGAGCCCCCTTATTTGCTTTCTACCCAGTCCCAGCTGATGACAAATATGATGGGACTACAACAGGGCCTCTTGAAATAAGACCGGTATTTAAAGCCAATTTCTCACATACTGGACCCCAAAATAGCATGAAGCATGCTGCCCTTCATCCATGCTTTGGGGGTTCCCTACAGCCCTTCAGGGCAAAGCTTGGATTGTGTCCTCAACTTTTCCTTCTGCCCAATACTGTAACATACCACAGGTACCTTTTGCTCCCTCTAAGTCACATTTCTCTGGTTACACAATATGCAACCAGCTGGACGAAGCACTGTTCAGGATTGCCTGCCTACTGAAAGAGATACAACAAGGAAATGAAGTTGAATTTTCATCCCCCCAAAAAAAGGTTTACATTTCCTTTTGTATGATGTTTCTATTTTTATTCATGTCCTAACCTCTCCTTCCCTTTTAAAAAGAGAGACTTTTTTTTTCCAGTAATTTAAAACTGCAGCGTTTCCATACGAAACCGAAAAGCAGGCATCTACCAAAACCAATCACATTTCTCCCGGTCTCTTCCACAGCAGGGTCAAAACCCTTTCATGACCACTTATGCGCGGTGGGCAGGCGATGGGGAGCTTTTTTACAAGAAAAGAGAAAAAAAACAATCATTTCCCAACCAGATTGGCCAGACTGTAGAGACAAGGCCACCCGGCAGGTGAGCTCGCTTCTTTGCAATGACTTCCTTGAGGTTGTAGCTTAGTAAGAAGCCGGCATTGACACCTCCTGAGATGCCTTTCACTGTACATTTTTCCTTCAATCCAGAAGTGATACGGAGGGGAACGGCATTCGGTGGTTCTGCAGAACGGTGCACGTGGCAGAAGCACCAAAACTGTTTCTGAAATCCTGCAGGACACCGAGCACGGCACGAGACGCAGGACGGCTGCACCGCTGCTCGTCGTATCCCACAGCCCTGCTCAGAGACGCGTGGCCGCTTGCAGCTGCAACAGGCTTTCACCCAAAGTGCTTTGAAGTCAAGAGAAAGCTATTATTGATCATAGCAGGCTTTGGAGGAAGCCAGCGCAGGGGAAGCAGAACTGATACTTATCATAAGCAAGGAGGCTGTTTTTCTTTCCTGCCTTTGATTGATTTTGTCATTCACTTGTGATTCCTTACTGCTTTCTCCCGTACAAGTCGTAGCTAGAGAGTCTCAATGATAGCAATTGATCAGGAGTTGTGTTTGAACGAAGAGAATTACTTTTCTGTTTGCCACCGGCCCTTGTTTTGCTTGGGCTCTTAGAAAAACAGTGATTCCAAACCCCTTCTCGTGCCCAAATCCTGCAAAGACATGTACATTTAACATTGCAGGCAGTCGTTTGTCAGTTTGGGATTCAATAGGCATGTAAAATATCTGTACAAGTCTTTGCATGTTCAGGATCTCGAGTGCTCACAGTTCTATTAATAGCAATAATTAGCACAGACTAATCCATGATGAGAAATCAAGCTAGGGCTTTGATTCAATTTCCTTTAATTGTAAAAACAAACAAACAAAAAAAATCCCTAGTAATATGCTTTATTACCTGAACGTCTCGCTCCTTTTCAGAGGTCTCCCAGAACCACGTTAGCTCTCTCTTCTGGCCTGCAGAACATCAGTTCTCAATCCCCTTGGCTTATGCAAGCGTGCACGTCACTGGAGAAAATTATAAGAGGCTCCCTAACCTTCACTGGTAGGAAGGTTCCTGTTTCTTTCATCCCAACACATAAATCCATATTTGCTCTTCATTCGACAAGGCTGTGAAGGGCTTAAATATCCTTACAGGACGATCCAAGGTTCCACACGTCTCTCATCCTGCTTAGCAATCCCAACTGTACACAACTGTTAGAGTTTCAGATCCATCAAGCTGTCATTCCTGCTATCCGCATGTAGAGAGCTTTTGGCTCGAGTTGGAAGTTTATGAGCAAGATTAAATCAGTGCTAACATCGGGTTCACATTTAATTCTTTAGAATAGCTGTGTTCTTACAAGATTTTGACCTCAGTGAGACAAGAACTCTGGGAGATGAGCTCCTCTCATGAGGTTTCTGAGGTCTGTCATGGTGGAAATCTCCTAAGACACATCCTGACGCTTTGTGCCATGTTACAAATACATGACAGAGCACCAAGGGTTCTCATTATCTCACTGAAAGCTGTAGGAATATACGTCTCCAAATCTTCTACCCCACAAAATGCAGGGAATCGCTAGATTCTGGGGCTCTGGCCCATTTCCTGTTCTAAGGCACCAACATTTTCCTAGAGAAAATGATGCATTAGTAGGATACAGCACACTTTTTCCTTTATCAGCTATGAAAGATTGTATCAGATTTAATATTCCTTTTTATTATTGGTCATAAAATGTTGTTCAAAAACTTAATAAAAGCAAAATCTGAAAAAAAAAAAAAAAAGAGAGAAGAGGTACTTCTGAGCCAAGTTCATCCAAAGTATGAGACAGACATCTGGGAGGTTACTGCAAATACCTTATGGCAATATTCATTCATTCACTCATTCATTCCAGTTTTAAAGCAATTGGATTGCATTATGTTTTCACCTTTTCCATGTTTCTTCCTGTCAGTGTTCTAGTGAACAAGTTTCAGGGTGACCAACCCCTAAGGAAGCATGGGAGAACTGTTAGGAAGTGCTTTCAGTTTGTTTGATACCAATATCCCAACTAGACGCCTGCTCCCAAACGCGGGGTTTATCCAGTCACAGTGTGGTGATGCTTTGTAGCCTGTGTGGCTAGAGAAAGCCAAACAGCTCTTGAAGTTGGTCCGCTGGGACCAAGGAATGGATCAGCTCCTGCTCAGGGAGCAGAGACACTCAAAGAGTCACGGGGTAACTCTGCCAGCCCCTGCTGCAGAAAGCAGCAGCATCACTGCCATCAGCAGGACAAGGATCACACCTTCAGGAGCAGGGAACAAAGCAGCAGAACGAGGTAGGTTTACGCCTAATATTTAGCAAAAGCCAACCTGAGGTACTTGTGGTGCAAGCGCAGGAGCCTGAGCCTCCTGGTGGATTGTGCTGACTGCTGACGGCGCTGAGAACCAAGAGCCGGCGCATGCAGGCTGAGCAACCACTGACAGCTGGGTGTGCCAGCACGTAATGCTCCCGTACACATCTCTGCCCCAAAAACTCCAGCCCGGATTCTGGCTAGCCCAGGGGATTCCCGTGCTGAGGTGGGTGCTCATGTTTTTCATTTAAAGGTGCGCTGACCAATGCAAAGCCCTGCCCCTCCTTCGCGCGACTCCAAGGAGGCATCAGGCGCGTGTAGCTGTGACGCATGCAGCTGAGCAAATCTCTCTGCAAACTTTATAGCCACATCTGTAACCTTTCAGGGCACCGCAGTTTCTTGCCAGATTGCGAAGATAGAGGAAATAATGCGCTGCACATGCTCAGGTCACAACAGCTGAACATGCATGCTGACGGGCTCTCAGTACAAAGGGCCAGATTCTCCAGCTGCTGTGGATCAGCCCAGCTCCATAATGGGGATCCCGAGTTTTCAATCTGGCCCACTAATGCTTACAAATAAGGTTCAGAATAAATTCCTCAGCCCAAGCTATTTACTGTCCTGATAAGAACGGCGGGTGTGGGGTTGAATTATCCATGTGGGGTTGAATTATCCGAAGGAAAACAAGATTTAAGTGCGTTGCTGCTGACAATACACACCTCTACCTCACAGGTACCTTGAAAGGCGTTTTTGGATGCTGTGGTCCAAACTAATAATTTCACTGCTTGCTGTCTGGGCTAGACTATTTGCTTAGAAGAAGCTGTAAAACAGGCACACACACACACAATGGCCAGGAAAACGTGGTTCTGGTGGGACCCAGCACCTCTCCAGCACAGACAGGATCAACCTGAGAAGTCAGTCTCCAGGCTGGTTACGAGGAGGCTCCCTGGAAATCGCCTGCTAAATGAAGACAGGAACCCCTCCATTCCCTAAACAGTCCTCGTGCAGGACTATTTAGGGAGTGGACTATTTTAGAAGGGAAGACACAGGTATTACAATGGCTGCGTGCTATTTTAAGAATCCTTTAAATGGAGAGCATCCACCGCTACCACATCCATCACACCGAGGCTTTCAAAGCACCTATGCTAGGCTCCCACTCTGATCAGCCCTTTGGACAAGCCTCCCTCTCTCCCCCTTTGACTGCCCAGACCCCCTGTTGCACCAAAAGATGGATAAAAGCTGGCTAACAGCCTGGAAAATATAGCATCAGCTTAGTTAGCTCTGTATCTCTTCCATCAGCTGGACAGATCAAACAGATATTGCCGGACAACTGATTTCTGTTAGCAAAGATAGTTTAATGCAGGTTTGCATCCCTCCTCCTTTATCCTTAGATAAATGGCATGACAGAAGGGAAAATTGCTTCCTGTCCTCCAAGAAAACCTAATGGGAGGAAAAAAATCGAATACGTTCATATCATTGCCAATAGCTGTATTAACTTCAGTTGCAGCAATATGTTCTGGATGAAAGGGACAAGAGATAAAAGTAAGCGGAGATATTGCCCCTCCACCTCACACCAGATGGACAGATTTTTTTCTCAACACGTTCTGCTGAAAGCCACGGGCCTGTCTGCAGCTCGGTAGCGCAACCCCGGCAAAGGGGAAGGGGCTGGCTCCCCTTGCTAGGTGCGGGTGTTGACAACGTAGGCATTAACCTCGGAGCTACTTCAAGAGCCTCGCTTGACGCGGACAGTCCTAAGGCAGGCAGCTGTATCGGGTCGGATCGACCCCAGGAGCTCCTGTTTGTGCTCCTTGCCCGTGGAGGAAGGCTAGACACAACGTCCCCGTGCAGACTTCTCCAACAAACATGCCCAAAACCAGTCGAGATTAACCCTATTAGGGGTGTTATTCAGGTACAATATTAACGCTCAAGGATGAACCTGCGAATTTTGAACCCCATCATGTGTCACGGTCACATCAAATGCCCAAGAAGCAACCCGTATTTTTTTATTCATAAAGCAGAAGTCTAAAAGAAACATTTTTTCTGTTCTACACATTTCTATTTCACATTTATCAAGTACATTTCCCTTATATCTGCCTGACAACCAATTCCAGCTTTTTAGTATGAGAATAAAAACTGCCCAATTTCACCCCAGTTTCATCTCCTCCGAAAACGGAGAATTAATCCCAGGGGTGATTTCTGTCCAGTGACTTCTGCTCAAAACACAAACTGTTTTGCAAGCTTGGACAAGGATTGCTCAAAGCAACGGGCCAGATTCACCTTGGCATTGCTCTGTTTCCTCGCTGCCATAATAGCACTTTAATCAACAAGCAGAACTGGCATAAAGCACTGATGCATCAGGCCCATCATATAGAGTACACCCACTTAATCAGGTAATCAACTTAATCAGGACACTTCCCAAGGAACCAAATTAAGCCTAATGACACCAAGTGGCAGGGACTGCTGCTTAATTGGGATAGTAATTCTGCTTATGGTAATTGGGATGCCTGCAGGTGATTAAATGGTACTGAGCTAAGAAGAGACAATCTCTGTGATGCTCAGAGACTGGCAGGGATTCGTCTCTCCTCAAAAGGCTCTGTCAACAGCGGATCAGCAAAACAAAACTTTCCTAATCCTCTTGGTTGGGCACTGTCTGAACAGAGCATCTCAAGATGCAAATAGGGGCACTGAAACAAAAGGGAAAAAAAAAATTAAAGGACTTCTCCAGGTAGTCCAAACGTGAAACTAGAGCTAGACCAAAAAATGAGAAAAAATAAAAAAAAGAATCAAAACAAAACCAATACATACTGGGAGATCTTTGTACTTCGTTAAAAGCTGCTTTCTGCCCAATTTTTCCAACATGTGTGTAGCCGTGGGAGCAGATGTTTCACAGCAGAGCAAGAGTTAAGTGAAATGCCAGTGCTCACGCTCAGGGTGAGCAAGAACTTCTCACAGATCCAGAGACCTGTGCGAAAGGAGAACAGGAGAGGTCACGGCGCTGCTTCCTAGGAGACTTCCTACCCTATTTAAGATCATGGAAAAAATATTTTCAAAGCACAACAAAAGAAATGGCTTAAAAAATGCAATTGAAAAAAAATTTTTTTAGGGGGTAAAAATGTCCTTTTTAACATCTGTAATTGCTATCCAGAGTAGGAATGAGATGTTTTAAGGCTAAACCTGTTCTCCATTTGAAATAGGTGTCGCGAATCATAAAGTTCTTCTGGAACTAGGTTGCTGATAGAACAGCAGCCTCCAAAGTCATCACGCAAAGCATAGAGTTGCAACCTTTCCAGAGTCCAGACTTAACAGACTGTTTTACAGAGCTTCTTGCACTTCGGTGGCCACCTTGGTGCATGCAGTTAGTCAAAGTGCGGGGTCTTGCAGAGCACTCTGTTTAAGAAAACACAGCTCCATTTTTGCCTCCATGCTTTTCCTTATTCTCTTCAATCATGGTCGCTTAGCCACCAGCACTGCACAGGCACAGACCTGCTGCCTGTCTACGACTCTCTTCTTCATGGTTTTGGACATCAAGAAATGACCATGGGGGAGCCAGGAGCTGCAGGGGGACCCTGCACTACGTCTGCCTTTGACAGCTGCCATCACCTCCAGAGACTCGTCTCCTTGTTGTGGCTTCCCAGTGGCCTTCGGATGCAACACTCCACTTTTCATTCCAAATGGTAGATTTGCATCCTGCTGCTTGGCTGCTCTGGGTCTTGCTCTGCCTCTCTTCCATCACATACATTGTGATTCAGTGTGTTTGGTGTACACCTGTATGTTTTCGGGTAGGCTGTTCTCTACATGACACTCAGTACTGAGAATTATAAAGGATAACTCAGTCTTACCTCTGCGAGCATTTAATCTATTTGTTCCTGATTTATTGCCTTGTCATGTTATTAGCTTCATTAGAGGAATGAAATGAGTAAGTGCGTGTGCAGTGTGAGAACAGAGGGGAAATTCAGACTCCTCTTCGCCTTCACCCAGTTGCACAAATTCCTGCAAGAGGATTATCAAAGGAAGAGGTATGAGAATGGAGCCCTAACGGGGGAATTGTTAAGTCTCTAAACACCTCCAAATGGAGGGATCGCCATCCATTTGTGCTTCTCAGATCCTGTATGAACATCCCCAGAGGACTGCCGGCAGGCAACAGCCGTGCCATGCCTCCAGCGATGTGGTATTTTTGTTTCCTGCTCCCTACCGCGCACTCCAGCAGGAATTTCCCCTTCATTCCCTGCCAGTTCCGCGAGGCTGCGATTGCCCGGCTGCTTCCTGCAAAGGTAATTGCTCTCCCCCAAATCTTCCAGCGTGGTCGGTGAGAGCACTGCTGCAGTTGCGTTTGTTGGGAGATGCAATTTGCCACGTGAACTCATCGACTCGGCGCTCTCACTTACTCTCTCACCCGCCTCGCTCCACTTTTGCCTGTTTTGCATCACGGATGATGGATCCAAACTTGCACAGCAGTTGCTGGAGAGCCCGGCGAGATGACCCCCTCCCCCATTACCGCTTACAAAACACAATAAATAAATTCTAATAAATATATCTTCAAATCAAAACCATTTTGAGTTGCTTAACCGAGTGCATATCTAGTCCTTTGTACACATATTTGTACAAAGTGTTGCCTGTAATTTTAAAGATGCTTGCCTCAGGGAGGTTTCGTTTTTCCATTGAAGTCCCCTTGATTTACTGTACGCAATATGTTACAGCTTCCTTATTTGCTCCTTTGGGACAGTTACTGACAGTAAATCTCTATTAAAATATTCTTCCATATGGTTGCATGAAAATTTTATTGCAGTGAGCCTGAGGCTGAAGGTCACAGCTGAGTAGCTGCAGTTAAGTATTGCAGTCTATGGACTCCGAGGTACATCTGTTCTGGGAGCTGGAGCAAAATTAGAATTTTACTGTCAATAGCAGTTCTCCAAAACTAGTTCCATTTGTTTACTGTTGCAGGCCTGTAGCAAGGCAATACCCTCTGTATATGTGTTACAGGCCATCGTGGCTACATGATTTAGGTCCTTAGCTCCAATCCAAAAATTACAGAATCTGGAGGTCGCTGGAGAGAGTCCCTAATGTATATTTCATTTACGATACATGAAAATTTAATTTTCTCTCCCATGATTTGCCTCTATTGCTTGCTTACACGTTTTTTGGCAATGGCTTCCCCGTTCGGCGAAAGCTTTTCTGGGCTGTATTTCACCCAAACTTTACAAATGATACAAAAGTGCTATTTCTAATCGGCGACACAAGCAAACGGGCAGCTCCGGGAACACCTCGCCGCTCCCCACCCAGCGGGGTCGAGCAGCCCCCCAAATGCCAGCTGGCCGCATTTTATCAACCCTTTGGGACCCTTTATTGAGCGGTCAGCACGTCAGGCTCCTGTTGTAGAAGTGCCCCCGCTCCGTACAACTTGGAGAGCTGTTTGAAAACAATGTTCCATTGTGGAGGGCCGCAGAGTACCGGAGTGTTAGATTGCTCTAAACATTACATTTAGCGATTGCCGCCAGGGTCAGCCAAATGTTAATCTACTGCTTGTATTTGTTTGAAATAAAAAAGGAAACATCGAGGCATATTTCTAAGCCCATCTTGTTTAGCAATATGACATCTATCAGAATGGCTCGGAGCCAAACCAGGCCTTTCCAATATGCGGCGTAATTTGGAATTTCTAACAGAGAAATCAAACCTAAAACGCATCTGCGATTTTAACCTACGTTAACAACATTTTTTAAAAGGTTACAGCATCCAGCTTGATGGCATCGTGGACAACTGCCAGCTGAGAGATCTGAGAAGGTCAGGAGCAGAGAGCAGTTTGGAGGCACTAACGCCTGCGAGGGAGCCGCGGCGGTCTGCAGCACCGGCAGCACAGCCCCAGCCCTCGGGGACACGGGTTGGAGATGCCGCAGAAAGGGACCTCACCCCCAGGAGGACTCACGCTGACCTTCTTGGACAGAGGTAATTTTCCAAATGCAGCCGCTGGATGGAAGAGCTGGCAGTGGAGATGGGGAAAATGTAATTTATACGATCTAGTCACGAACTTTAGTTTCCATTGAAACTTGGGTCACTGCTGCGAAATAGGCTCTGGAACAAGGAGGCGTGATGGTCTCACCTTGATGTGTGCCCATCTGGCCGTTTTCTGAATCGAAAGATAAAAGCCACTGCATGCATGGTGTCAGCATAAATCCAGAGTGTTATGGTGTATCTTGATGGAAGGATACCTTGGAAGCCTAGAGGATTTTTTATTTTTTTTTTAAACAATGGCTATTTCTAGACTGATGTACGTGCAAGAATGTACTTCCACTGTGACTACAGCATGTGAAACAAGGTCTGTATGGGATATACGGCAAGTGCTGCCCAGCTAGGATTTCAATTTCCAACCTTGCTATTAATTGCTCGCTTAAAACCTTGTGAGAGTTAACGAAGGATGGTAGCTCTCCACCCAAATTTCAGTGCGTTCCCTCATCCAGAACACACATATGGTACACGGGGAAGAAGTCCCCCTTTTTGGTCACCAAGCTGTAAGGCACCAGGAGCACTTGGGCTTGATGTGCGATCAAGCAGCAGATGAAGATGCCTTTGGATCTGGTGATCGACCCTCTGATAGCATCTGACAGGTCTTGTCATACCGGCAGCAACACGCTTCAATCAAAACCAAGTGAAGGATTTGAGCTGTGAAAGTGTCGTTAAGCAGCTGCCTGGCTACTCATTATCGGTTCATTATGGATTTTAAACAATACAGAAATGTATCTTGCAGGGAAGACACCTATTATGGTTTTACAGGTGAGAGTTAATACTAATCAGATGTTTTGGTACTCACAGGCTTAATTAGTTCACTCGAATCTTGTTTTTCAAAGTAGGACAGACATAAAGTTGCCATAATATTTTACCAAAATAGACATGTACTATAAAGAAGTGAAACAAATTCCTCACCGCTCTCTCCCACGCCCTGACAAGCCGATAAAAATGATATTAGGTGATTAAACGCAGAAATAAAAAAGGAGGCAGACATAATGATAAACTGTAATGAAGTCAAACAGCTGGCAGACTCCTTGGTGAATTTGCCACCTGATGGCTTGTACTAAGATCCAGGCAATGCCCCCAGCTCTCCGATCAGACGGCAGCCCCTGGTACACATGCTGAACGCTGCCTCCCATTCATTAATTGGCTTGATAGAAACTCGCTGTCTTGCTAGAAGGACAGAAAACATCTATTTCATGTGTGTGCATCTGGGGAGAAAAAAAATACAGCAACAACCTCCAGTTCTCTAAAAAACCCACAGTAATACAAGATTAATGCTCCTGAATGAATTCTGGCTAATTTGCAGATTGGGGTTGGACTTGCAAACACCAGTCTCATCTAGAAGACATAAAGGCTTTGCTTCTTCTGCATTTGAGAGGAAATGTGTTTCAAGACTCGATTTGGAAATATAGGAACTGCTATCAGAAAAGGTCCCTTCTCTCTGAATCCCTGCACGA
Source organism: Aythya marila (assembly GCF_965140915.1). Classification (NCBI taxonomy): domain Eukaryota; kingdom Metazoa; phylum Chordata; class Aves; order Anseriformes; family Anatidae; genus Aythya; species Aythya marila. Next base: position 9,787,326 of record NC_139044.1, on the reverse strand, counting down.
GGTAAGGAGAAAGAAGCTTCTGAATTTGCTTTTAAGGCAAGAAGGAGAACTCACAGGAGAGCCACCATTATCACCGCCCCATCTCCAGCTGACGGCTGAAATTCCATTTCCATTTCTTGTTAATAATAAATACCAGCGGGGCCAGAGCCATTCTCATCCTGACCCCTGGCTGTATTCCCACTGCTTAATGTCACGGCGGCGCCACGCGCAGAGCATGCACGAGGGTCTCGACTCTGCAGAGCCCAGCCAGGCTCAGAGGTGGCTGCTGCCGACCCTCCTGGGCTGCCTCCAGTCCTCCTGCACAGGCTGCAGGTACCTGTGCGAGTGTTCACTCTGCAGAAAGCCACGGGAACATGACAGGATCCTCAGTGGCTATTAACACAGCTTAACAAAGCTGAAGCGTGTTATCTCGGAGCTACAGCCCCTGTCCACCAGCTTCAGCTTTCTCCTAACTTGTAATATAATGAGTGCTTGGCATGAGCTACGAGCAAATACTGCTGTTTGCACAACTTTTAAAGCTAGCTCAGTACAAAGATCTGTGTCATCATCTGCGTGTGTGCCTGTCTACCTGCATTTCTCTTTCCTCATCCACGCATCTTTTTACGCATAACAGTAGCACAGGGTGCCAGCCTCAGAAACCTTCCCTCGGTGGGGAAAAGCCCTGTCCTTTTCTAAAATTATCCACTTCGTTAAGATTTGTCTTTCTCTACTTAGAGCACATTTTGACAAAGAGGGAGGCTGCTCCTTTAGCATTCACATTTGCCATATTAACGATGACAATTTCTCACAAGGCAGCGCAGCACAGAGCTTTGCTCTGGGTACCAGCCCGCAGGAACTAACCCCTCCGTACCCTTCACTCCTTCTTCAAGCTCCCGGTGTCTATAGGAATAACATAACAAGAGTCCTAGAAAACACAGCTTTGCCTTTCTACAGGACTTTTTTCCTTTAAGACGATGTCTGCACTTCTCTTTCTTGGGACCTGCAGCTGGGACAAGGGCCCAGCCTGGCTGGGCACCTGCCCCAACAAGCAGCAGTGTCAAACAGTTTTGTTTCTTGTTTCTTTTTTCCTTGCTCTAAACTCTTCCTGAATCTTCTCCTTCTACCCCCATCCTTTCCCATCTGCTTTCCTCCCTGCCTAAATATTATTTTACTGGTTACATATTACCTGCATCAGTATTTTCCTTTCCGTGAGTATTTTCCTTTCCCCCCATATTCTACTTCAAAACCTCTGCCCTGCCCACTATCTGGCCCTGTTTCCTCCACCACCTTGCTCCTGATCCTCACCCCAGCATGGCCATCTTCTCCTTTGCCATTCCTCGCCTTCCTCCTCAGCTCTCTCCCTTCTGCCCTGACTGCTCTGGGCTCTCTCCCTCATCCCAAAGCAGCCACCCCACGAGGACATCCCCATCCTTTTCCCCTTCCCCCTCGCCCAGCATCATTCCCATAAGCACAAAATACAGACGGCAGCTCAGGGGCCTTATACATGTGTTTCAAAAGCTTGATATACATAAATAAAAGCAAGTTGGTGACTAATTTATTTTCTCAGTATCTATTAAACACAGCATAAATTGCCCTGGACACATTCAGGCTGGAAATGAGAAGAAGGTTTATAACCACCAGAAGAAAGGCAGCCTCTCAGTAGGAGTAGTGAGGGCAAGAAACCTAAATGGTTTCAAGATGCAACTAGATAAGTGTTTGAAAGGCATCATATGATGTGGTTGCCTTCAACAGCAGGGGACAGGACTTGATGACTTAGGAAGTTCCTTTCAGTCTTAATTCTTATCTTCCTGTGTGGGCCCAACGTCACCCACGGCAGCCCCTGTGCACTGGGGACAGGAGGCACGGCGAAGGTTGCCGCTGGCCTAACAAACCAGGGGCAGAGGAACTGGTAAAGAGCTCTAAAGTGTGTTTTAGAAGGATGAAGAAGTGTTTGGGCTGCTCATGTGTGAGTGTAACATGCTCCAGTGCCCTCTCTGCTTTTTTTCCATGCAGAAGGGGACAGCAGCGAGGATCCCTTTTGCCCGATTTCTGAAAAGCCGCCTGCCTTTGGCTACGAAAACTCAGGCTCTGCAGCAGCCGAGTGGGTGTTTGTTGTGTGTGTATGGTTTCAGAGCAAATAACATGCTAAACTACAGAATAAAATTAAGTTAAAAAGTAAAATCTAGCATCACCCACCGGGTTCATCCACGTTCTTACTCATACGGACGCTGCAGAAGGAGGGCTCACAGCAACAGCCTGGGCACGAGCTCACCATCACCTACGGCCAAGCCAGGAGAGCTCAAGGAGGCATCTCCCCTCAGCTGAGCACTCCCTGCCAGCAGCCCCTGCTGCCAGCTCAAAATCTGTTGGCTTAAATCTTTACTGGAAGGTTGATTTAGCATCTTCAGCGAAAGAAAGACATTTTTCCTCGCAATGGAGGCAGGCTGCAGGCACACACACACGGGCACACACAGCAGCTCAGCTGAAGGAAGATGACTTGTTAAGCTGTTTTAATTCACCTGCCCCAAACTGCTGCAAGTGGTAGCAGCTGGGGATGACACGGTCAGCAGCGATGCTTGCAGGGCGAGTTGACATCTGCAAATCTTCTAAGACCTACATAACACAGCCTGCAAAGTCCCGTCGTACCAGCTCTGCCTGTCATTTATTATTTGCTCCTTTGCCTGCAGCTCCTTTTGAAGCTTTAAAAGCTTTTGTTTTTGATAGTAAAAGGATATTTGTGCCTTGCCTGTAGAAACGTCAAGCCCTGTATTGTTCAGTCCACAATAAAATATGTGTTTCAGTTTGATTTATTGCTCTCAGTTTACTTTGCCTTAAGTTGGCAGCATTTCCTGGTTTGGATTTTGCTGATGGCTTTACAGTTCCTTTTTCTGTATTAGGGCAGCCAGTTTTATGTTTGTTATTCCTACTCCAAGACTATATTCGAAATGACTAGGAGTTGTAGTGTTTGAAATCTGATTATTTACAGCAATGCCTCTACTTGTGAATGCACTTCCAGTAGAAATTGTCTGAAAGCAGACACATGGACTCAATTGAAGACATGTTTTTAAAGTTACTTGTCAGAGGAATGAATCCTTCTGGCCACTTCGGAGCTTCTAAGGGTTCTCTTTTTTATAGCCGAATTATATTTAGGCAGAAAAACAGAAAACCACAACACCGAGCAAGTTTCAAAATGCAAGGCTGCCATGTGAGTCGCCAAGAGGGACAGCCAGGCTGGAGGGGTGAGATGCTGTCCCACCTCCCAGGCGAGGCGTTTTGCCCTGCACAGCTCAGTTCCCTACCTGCAGCGCAGGACTGGAGACACCGGGCTGCACAGAAGTACCAGCAGAGCTACAGCCCGGCGTGGAAATTTCCACAGATGAACCATCCTAAAATTCCACCTACAGGCTCTCGAGTCTGTCACTGTATCACCATTACCTTCATAAATGCGCAGGCTTAGATAAAATCTAATGAAACACAGCCAACGAGGTCCTCAGAAGAAAGTAAGAAGCTCGATGGAACAGCTGGCTGGATATACCTCTAATAAAAAGGAGGCATATGTGAAGTTTCCAGGCCAACACAGCAACATTTTCCTACCAAGACAATATGTGGGATTACACCTTTCTGAAAATGTGATGTAGAGTTTATTGAAGGAAGATATTTGTTGCTTGTCTTTACGGGCTTTGAATTGACTGTTAAAGCTGTCTCTTCAAAGTACTATTTCCTTCGGCTCCTGCTAGAGTCAATGGGAACCGACAGGGCTTGAGGTAGGGCCCCTGTAGTGGAAACTGAATTTTGAAAGAGATTTTCATTAAAATAATCTTCACACTGCCTGGTGAATTCTTGAAGTCATGGGACACGGAGCCAGGAAAAGGCATAAATCCTTGTACACATACACACATAGAGTGGACAAAATTCAGATGGATGCCAGAGTTGTCAAAATACACCCAGCAGGCTCAGGACAGAGACAAAACCAGATCTCCAGCCTTTTTGCTCCCACAGTGGATGGCGCAAGTCCTTACAACAAAAGTTCCCAAACCCTTAGAGCATTCATCTCCCACCAAAAATGAACACCAGACCTGCACAACAAGATAAGTACGGTTACTCTGTAAGAAGTGCATCTTTCTTTCCTGAGCCAGCACAAATTTCTGTGGCCCAAACACAAGAAAAAAAGAGGAGAAGGATGGTGGCTGGTGTACCCACCTTGTTTTCCATCGCCTTTTCTGAGCTAGCACATTATGAACGCCTTTTAGCTTTTGCTTTGGCTTTCTAGGAGACAATAAACTTCAAGAGAAAATGGACAGAAGTAGTAGAGTGATCTCCAAACAGATTTCATGGCCACTTAAAAGCCTGAAAATATGCTGCTTCAAGTCACAGCAATCTGTTTTGCCATGTTGGTAACAAAGATGGTCAGACGGTCCAGACTGGCTCTCGATCTAGCTGCTTTTCTGGGGTCCATACATTGGTCCATACACATTTGACCAATTGGCCATAGCAACTCCTTTCAGTCATTCTGTGTATCATGCACAGTAAATCATAGTGAGTCAGCATATCGGTGACACAATTGACCATGATAGCTCCTTTGGAGCACTTAACAGTTCATCACATCACTGGGGTTGTCACAAATGCTTGCAAAGCCTGCAAGATAAACACTTGTTTCTACAAAGCCTTTGCTGCACGAGCTCGGAGGCCATTTTGGAAGTGCCCTATCTTCCTTTATCTACCATCACCACCACAATTCCCATCACGTTAAACATCTGCCTAAGGAACCTCTAACCATACCATTGTGCCTGAGAAGCTAAGATGGGATGACCTTGATTCATAACAGCACTACCTTTAGAGGGATAAGGAAGTGTCTTCTGTTGTCAGGTTTTATTATTTGTTCTGTGGTCACATCCTGGGGTCATGAACGAGAGACTTCCTTCACTTGCAATTGAAATCCTATCCTGAAGCATTAATATGCTGCATATTCACATTCCATGCTTACTGCTTAATTTGATTTCAAATGGTGTATGTTACTACAGTTCCACTGAAGTGAATGGAAAGAGTCCAATTTACACCATGTAAGAAGCTGGCTCCCTGCCACTGAAAAACAGGCAAAATTAAACTTCTCAGAAAAATTTTATCACCACACTCTAAGCCCTTGAAGATAATGCACGTAGTGACAAAACCATCACTGTGTTATTAGGAACGGCATGACACACTGTGTGAAATCAGGACAACAACATCTCAGAAAAGAATGTGGGTCAACATGCTCGGCGCATAGCGTTTGATACCAGATTGACTCCTCAGTTTCCTTTAGAGAGTAGCTTCATTGTCACCGCTCATTTGTGAATCCTGCCATGAACATATCCACTGGCCCTTCTTGCTATCTCTCCGTATCAGGCCATTTCAATCTCCTGTCTGAAACGCAGATTTCAACGTCTAAGTTTGGGTGCCCACTTTGAAGAAGCTGAACGTGATCTCAAACTTCAAAGCCCTTTGCTACTTCTGGTCTGAAGCTTGAAACGAATGACTGACCAACGTAAACATGCCATAAATACCACAGTCTATAATCTCTCCTTCAACTTCTGTCGGGACTGAGGACAAGGAAAAAAGGCCTCGTTATACTCAATGCTGAATTGATACTCGTTTATATTAAGGTAGCAGAAAGATGAAACTCCGGGCCAAGTCGTTGCCTGTCTTAAGTAAACGCGTCGTGTCAGCAATTCTGTTTACTCAGTCCAAGGCTGCCTTCATTTCTTGCTTGTTTTGCTATATATTTATATTGAGGGAACACTTTCTCAGCAGCTTTTAGTCACTTCTTAAATGCATTTCATGAGGAGACAAAGTCAAATCACTATTACTTAATTAACACAATTGTGAAGACTTCACTCCAGCTACACAATAGCTCTCCTAATCTTGCAGAAGGATGCATGACTTCATTATTGAGTATATTGTTTCCTATAAACATATAAAACCCCTACAATAACAATCCCATCAGCTGAAATGAAGTTATCTGAGAACAGAATTAAACTCTAAATGACCCTTTGCTCCACTCCATAGACCCCTATTAATAATTCTAATCTAATCAGTGTGGATAAATGTACTGTTGCAGCCTATGCCAGGCACTCTGCCAGGAGGTCCTACTGCAGTCCATCCGATTCATTCCAGTCCAGAGCTTCTCTGGAGAAGATGCATCTTGCGCCGAGAGGCCACTGGCTGATTTCCTCTTTTGTTATCTTTTAGTGGCAAAGTCATGTCCTTGTAACTGATAGACACTTTTCTTTGTAAATAACCCTGGAGTGACTGATAGAGCTTTTGCCAGACAAAGCCTGTAAATAGCTAGGCATTATTCATGCCAGGCCTGAGAACACTGTGTCACGGCTGACAAATTTATGGTAGATATGAGCTCACCTCTTCCACAAATATATACTTTCCCAGCAAATTCATCACATGTTTTAATGGCCCCATACTGAATTTGTCAGCTGTCTGTCCCTGCACATTGTTTCCTTTGGATTCCTGTCAAGGATTGTTTGTTAAAATCATCTCCCTCTCCCATCCTTCAGCTGCTAGCCCCGGGAAAGATCAATGATGACACATCTATTGATAATATTTTATATTCAACTATTCCAGTCATAAATCATTTTAACAATGCTGATATGTTTATTGAGTGTCTGCTGGCATTGCAATTATATAGAAAGTGATGTCACCCTAAATCTTGGCTTTGCTGGATCGCGTTTTATTCCTTCCTCCCCGCTCCCACCCCACTTCATAATTAAAATATGTCACTTTTATTTTTTGCCATTCCCACATTAAAAGCAGTGAGGATTTTGGCATTTCAGAGGTGTGGAGTCCCTGAACCTCTGTCTCCCTTTAAAAGCAAATAAGTAAAAGCATTTCGCGTCAGTACATGAAGACACCGCTTCGGGGCTGCACAAACCCCCAAGGGCAACAGGACGAGATGAGGGAATGGCAGAGAGGCACCAGCCCGTCTCTCAAATCGAGCAGTCAGCTGTGCAGCCGACCAAAGACGATGGGGCACCTCACCTGTGACACGAGTGGAGAGGACACTGAACCTCTGCGAGGGCAGCAGCTCAGCGAGGAGGATTGAGTCGGGCTGAGAATCAGACCCAGGCCATCCTGCATGCTGGCTGAGGCAGGCTGCCTCCATCCCATGCAAGCCACTCCACCGGCAGATCTTTATGTCAGATGCTTACCAGGAATGATCTGGAAGACGAAGAATGCTGTTGCTGCTTGCAGTTTCCCTCCCTGCAACTGTGGCTCCAGGGACTCCTAACTGCTGCTCCCCACTGTGATGAGGAAGCCGCCTCCACTATCCAGCTCTGCACATTTTTTTCACCTTTTAATTAATGACCACAATGTTACATATCTAATGAAATATATATACATGGATTCACTTTGGATTCACTTAAGGCTGTTTTCCTTCTTAGCAAGCTCCCTTTATATGTACCAGAAAAGAAGGCAGAGAAAGAGAAAGCAAGAGAGCGTTGGCCAGCAGGAAAAGTCACATTTGTTCCTTGAATGCAAAATGTCATCATTCATTAGAGAGTACTCGAAAGCTGAGTTTGTCCCAAATGCAGACAGCAGGCGGGATTTACACTATTTCATCCACTTGCTAATTTTAGTGACTGCCTTTTTTAAAATCCTGTAAACATATAGGCGGAACGATCTTGGTATGTGTAAAAGATTTTTATAAACACATAACCACGAAGGTGAAAAAAGCCTAAAGCAGATCTCAGTAGCACACATATTTTTCTTTACGTACCGAGATGCATAAAGCTGATTTTGTCATTACCAATGATGGGACGCACCTCTTAAAATGTGTTTCGAATACACAGCCAGCTACCTGAGGTGTCCCACTAATTTGAAACTTTTATGATCTGCCTTCATAAGGCTATAAAACTGGACAGGCACTCTGATGAGAATTTCAGGCTGTATAGAAATATACCGAGAATAACAGTTTTTCCTGTGGTATACTGGCACATCAACATGTAGATGTAACCTTTCTCAGGGCTTTCCAGAACGCGCTGCTTCTAAGGCCAGATTCAAATTTCATTTATCCCAGTATAATTTCACTGTGTCAAAAGATATTACTTTAGATCTACACAGACTGAAGCAAGAACACAGCCTGGTCCTTGATTTCAGCTAGTAATGGGCCCAGAAAAGAAGAGCAGATCTGCCAAAACTGGCAATATTTAGAGCTGTACTGAAGTCTGGATTGTGATCTGGCTTCTGGGTTTGCGAGGGACCCAGATATATTTACTATCTGGATTTTAGAACGTATCTGAAAGTCTTAGGAGCACAAGTACCCCAGACAAACAAAAATTCCTGGCAGCTAATTGTACTTTTGCAAGTTGCCTTGTTCACCCAGTAAATGTTTGAATGAATCTTGGCCGAGTCTCTCTTTTTAACAACCCCCCCCCCCCCCCGACCAGACTACTTTCATATGTTCTCTGGCTTTTTGCAAACATTTTATGGTTTCATAACTCTGAAAGGTATTTTCCTGTTTCCAGTGCTTCCATTTTCCTTAGCACTGAGTTCTGAGATCGCTTATATCCTCTTCATCTATATCTTAATGGAAATTCTGGTAAAGAAGAGGGAAGCCAAGCTTTTTATATTGGGAATGCAGAAGAAATGCACTACTTACAGGGGGCTTAGCCTAAATTTGACTGAAGTCAGAAAGAAACTCTCGGACTTTTCTGGCCTCCTAACAACTGTACATTCCACTTTAATGACTGCAGGCATAAATCAGTCCTGAGTTATGTCTGCCAGATAACCAGTTAGATATCTACTTAGCTGTATTTGCGTTCAACAACCTAATTTATGTACACACTCTTCACTACCATGTGTATACAGACAGATTACAAAACCTGATACATAAAATTATAATAATCATGATTTTCACTCTAAACTGTGTCTTCCACAGCCATGTGAGAGCAGAGGCCAAACATTCCTATCTAAGGTAGGCTTTTAAATCTGATTGAGTTGCTAGGCACTGTGTAGATATGGTGGGAACCAGAGAGATCTGGGGTCGAAAATGCCTCCGAAAAGGTCACAGGTCTGCCTAACTTTGGGCAGCTAACCACAGTGCCCACTTTAGAAGCCTAAATCATCTTAAACTGCCCTTATGATCAATGGAGAGTCACGGTCTTTTCCATGATGATGATTTATTCCAGCTGAGACCCCCCTTCTATTCCCATTAGAGAGGTACCTGGCATTTAGGCACATCTTGTAACTGCTAAAAGTCAGATGGGCTCAATCTATACCTACACGGTTATCAAATGTAATTTACTGGGATACTGATGCCTAAATACATCGGAAGACTTGGGTCAAGACACCTACTGCTGCATTAGGTCTCCTTTATGAACGGGTGCTGCTTTTACAAACAGTATTAAAGAAAAGAAACAAACCATGAATGCCAAAGTTTGGTTCACTCACTTCTAGGTGCTGCCTCAACTCCGTTCTCATTTACAGTGGTGATAATCAGCGGCTGAAACACTCGGGCCCGTTGAAAATCTGCCTGAGCTCAGGAACAGGCCCAGTACACATATCTAACAAAATAAATTGTGAAGCATGAAGAAAAATTTTAGCAATGATAATACATACTTGCAAGTATATTTGATACATTATTTGGCTGTCTGTATTATCAGGGGAACAAGAATGTCTTAATCACCGCAGATTCCAAAATATTTCAAGCACGAATGGGGTATTGTGTTTGTTTTTTTGTATTTTGGGGCAGTATCTTATATTATTGTCATAGCAAACCCAATTCTCCAAAAGACTGTGAGAAACTTAACTTCCCCGCAATTGTTTATATCCATTTTAGCTTATTCTGCTAAACCTTTCTGTGCCAGTCGGGGTTTAGATATCACTAATGCTTTAGCACTTGAAAACACAGGAGTGACCGGGAGGAGGGGATCCATTCCCACATTCACTTCACCATAAACTGAAGCATGTGCACTTGTATGATGCTTTTGCCAATTCCATTATTTTCTACACAAAAAGTCATTCCGTTCCGAAGTATTATCATTTCCTACTTTCCCAGACAGTGACCGTCTGTAACATGCTGTTTTGGAAGGGCTCCCTCCCAGATTCTGGGTATTCCTTCACTTACAGGACTGTTCCTTACCACAAAAAGAAAGAGAAGAAAAAAAGGGGGAGTGGTGGAAATCCAGGCATATAAAATCCGAGGGCATAGTTCACCTATTAGCTTCAGCTTAATTACTGATTTTCTCTTGTACATTTTCCCAGGATCAGCGCTTCAGCGGAACTGGCTATCTTTACACACCGGGTTATCTTCTAGATCTCAAACAACCGCATACAAATGGGCTTTCCCAACAGGACGCAAGCTGTGTTTGATTTAACTCACTGTATATTTATGTGACAGAACCTAACCACGTTGCACTTGGTGCCATAACCATAATGTTTGCACAGTCACACCTGGGGAGGAAAGCCCTCCCACTCCAGTACTGACAGGATGCCAGTGGCAAGAAAGTTTACATCATAAATTCATGGTTTAAGGGATTTATACATCTGTCAGTTGGACAGTGATGACATTTCTCATTTGTGAGCATGGCACACAGCTTCAGCTGGAAAGAAAGGATTAAGGGTAAGGCTAAATAAGAGCCCCTGCAGGTAACTGCAGCCTGTGGCATGCCCATGCCCTGCTCTCTCCTCCAGCAAGAGCCCTGAAGGGCACTTTGCTGGGGACGTGTCTGGGGGTGACATGTCCTTCTGGCTGTGGACACGAGTGTGTTCTTCTTGTCATGCAGCACGGCCAGAAGCGAGCTGGTTCTCAGAGGATCAGTGAGTGCAGAGTGGTGTTTAGCATGGCACCGGGCCCGCGAGCACCGCCAGACACTCCTCAGGGAAGCCTGTGGCTCCCGGAGAGATCTTGGCATCATCCTCCCCTGCCTCTGCTCTTTCCCCCATTGACGGCCAAGCCTTGCAGCCCTGGGGAGCAAGAGGAAGGCGGTGGAGCCACAGGAAGGCCCAGCTATCTCCACCTTGGCACCAGTGTGAAGCAAGCCTGACTTCCAGCGAAGCACAGAGCAAGAGCAGCCCCCACTGTCTGTAGTGCCTGAACATGGATCCAAGAGCAGTGCTGCAGGCTCCAGGTTCTGAAACCCATGGCAGGAGATGATGCCATCTCCTTCATCACCTGTGTTCAGACCCCTATGGCCAGGGCAGGCACCAGCACACACCTTGGCAGGAACACGCTGGATTTCTGCTCTCCCAGCTGCCGAATACTGCCAGAAACAAAGCTGCTTCCAGGGGCTGAGGATGGAGAAGGGGAGACACAGACAGAAGGAAGCCAAGGCCAAGGCTGTTCGGTCTTCTTACCAAATCAAAGTGTCAGGCAACAAAAGAGGGATGCGGGAGAGCACCATCATTCACTTGACTGGCCAAGCTTCTGTGAATCGCCACCTTGGGGAGGTGAAAATTAGCACTGTGGGAGCTCAGAGAAAACCCACCTGGCAAACTCACCTTTGAAATGGTGAAGTGAAAGCGGCTGGTGCTTTCAAACCTCCCCAGCCAAAGGAGCATGGGGAGGGGAGAGGAACTCCAGGAGCCCAGAGCAACGGAGCCCAGTGACGGCAAGGGGGAGAGGGCCGAGATTACGCCGCAGACTTTCTGTCTTTAATGGATCCCTTCCTCGCTCACCCCGAGCGAGGCAGCTGGCACGTGGTATCTCGGAGTGCAGATGGATCAGCAATGTCAGACGTGCAGCTGTGCATATTTAACACACAGGGATCTTATTATCTATTTGCTGGCTAGCCAGCAGCAGGCTGCTTTTGGAGGCGATTGCTCACAGTTGTAGAGAGAGAAAAATAGAGAGTAGTCCACAGTCATTAATCTTACACAACAGGCTGCACAGTGTTAGAGCCAGAACTGCTACTCTCCTGCATCTGTCCCTCCCACCAGCCCTAAATCACTCTCTGATTCTCAACTCCTCTCTGCTACAGGGAAGAAAATCGCCTGGCTTGGAACTAGATACCACAGCAGCACGGGCAGCCCTGCTACATGGAGCGCCTGCTCCAAATTGTTACCCCTTTCAGGTCTCTGACAAACCTGTAGTCCTATCACTGAAGAGTTTGGATGTTGGCTATTGCCATTTTCAGGAGGGAATCACTAGTAAGCTCCCAAAGAGGCCTTCATTTGTTGAGCTGTTTTCCAGCATGACTTGCCTGGCACCAGAGGCAGAGGTGCGCTGCGCACACCACCATTCACTAAGCAAAGTCTCACATTTTTAGGTCTCCATTTAGCACAGCTCTCAAAACACGTCTGATTTGATGCATGTGAAACGGGCCTACTGCTGTCGATTTAACGTTCAGCCAGTATTGAAGAGTTTGGCTAAGACGAGACCTGAACACTTGTGTGGGCCGGAGCCTGTGCGTACAGCCCGGTCTGTCCTTTCCCCGTGTCTTGGAGGCTGGAGACATCTCCAGATAAGCACCTACCGGCAGAGTTCTCCAGGAAGGGAGACTCAACAAAGAGGTCAAACTCTTTCTATGTGTCTAATCTACAGGGTAGAAGGTAATGAGGGAGGTCTGTGGGGTTGTCTGTAGGAATAACGGCCAGTGGAGGTAAAGTCATAAGCAGTAAAATCTGCCAACCGATATCAAACAGTGACATCAACTGCAGTTCAGCTAATTTCCAGACAACTGAGTTTGTATGCTTTGGGAAGTGGGTTTTAGAAGACCTTACCTCTGAATTACCTGCTTGCTACACATTACCCCTAACCAAAGAAGACTGCATTTGATCTGGATGGCAACCAGCCAGGTCAGCTCTGCGGTAACCACCCAGCCATGCTCAGAGGACATATTCCAAAGTCAGAGTGCTCACTTGTAACCTATTTAGCCCCACGGTGTTGGGTGAAACAGGTTTTTATTTCTAACACACAAGTGGATATACAGAAAACCTCTCTACCAGGGAACAGCACCAGGGATGGAGAGACAAGCAGGTATTGCCAGACGGTCCCAATCCCGAAAACAATCACGATGTGTTTTCCAGTCTCTCTGATGAGTAGAAGGCCACCATACCTAGAGGAAAATCCCGGAAAAAAGGGCAGGGGGGAGAAATTTACAGCTGAAAGTGAGATGCTTTCAGTGGAAAGGGATCACGTTGAAGAGAAAGAGCAATTTAGAAATTTTAAATATGGGTAATAGGAGGTAAAGCTTGAGGCCACTTGCAGCTGTCTGAATGCTCTCAGTTTTTTTAATCGCAAACACATTCCATTACAGGCAATGTAAAAGCAGAAGCATAATCTCCTGGCAAATACTTACAATTTTAACTCTAAACTAAAAATTATTACACACAGAGAGAAGCGCAGTGAGAGCCCTCATGTCCATGAAGAAAGATCTTGAGCCATATTCGTCTGTGGAACAACACAACTTTTGTGATTTCCCTGAACTGCCTGCCAAACACCACCCGTCTTATCAGCCCTGAAATTCAGCATCATCAGTAAGGCAGAGCAAGGGTGACAATAGCCAAGAGATACACGGAGACAGACACGAGGGGAAGCTTTACTGAATGACAAACTAGCTTGAAAATAGCAAAACCACAACTGTAAGGGCTTTCTATGGAAACTGAACCAAGAAGAAAGGAAGCGAGGGTTTGGAAGGATTGAAGCAGCACCTAACAATGGCAGTCCTTTCTGGGACTGCAGGAAAAGCTGGCCTCATTGAAAAGGATGTGATTAAATAACTCAGACTTTAATGAAAGAGATTACGTTTCACCAGAAGGGAGCAAAGTCTCTGAAAGACTCCTTATCAGCCCATACTGCGCAGTGAAGAAGAGGTCAGACTGAAGTGGTACATTAGTCAAATAATACCAGCCGAACATTTACTTTCAGCTCACTCTTTCTGATGAAGGCCGTGGCCAATAATTACTAATGGCTAAGAGGGGTTTATTTGATGGGGACCTGACATGCATTACGGCAGACGCTGGCGTGCTTAATTGATCAGAAGGACAGTAAGTGAACGAGTTACACTAAAAATAATGCCGCTCCCGGAGTGATGTAAATGTGCTACCGGTCAGCATCATTTCATAATTAGGTCATTTAGGGAGCCTTTGGGGTCACTGATGGTGGAACAGCAGCCAAAACCACCAAATACGCCTGCTGTGACAGATGCCCAAGTTACTCTTGTGCATAAGCACTACAGGTGCTTGGGAAGAAACAGACCTTACAGCCTATAAATATTTTAGCCATGGCAGATGAATAATAAATTGGTGAGAACAACATAGTGACATGAACTCATGTGAAACTATACCACACACTGGGAACAATATGGCCAGCTGCGTTAAAGCAGGACATTTTTTAAAACATCCTTAAGAGCTGGTCATCAGTCTTCTTGACCCCATTTCATGGCTACCTAACAATACCTGGCCTCCATGCAAACAGTGAGACCAGAACGTCCAAAGTGCTGGCTCTCTGCAGGAAATGAAACCAGAAGAATCAATTTCCATACCATTCCATACTGTTCATAAGCTGCTAAACTCACAAGGAGCTAACATAGCACTAGATTGATAGAAATAAGGGAGTAATGGTGGTGGAAGACACAAAAGAGCAAGAGTAACAACAGTCAAATAAGAAGCAGGAAATAAAAATCTGTATCATCTGCTTTTTTTTCCACTTATTCCAAAGAATTAAGTTCACAAATATTATTTTTTACTAGAAATCAACAAAAGATTAGAAAATGCCTGAGCACTTTCATCCTCAGACTTGGAGCATGCAGATAAAATGGAAGCTAAACCTGAAGCAACCCAGCCCATTCGCATGTTACAAAACCAAAATAATACTAATTACGTCCTGGCAAAAACAAATCCTCCCTGATTTTCCTGTTAAAGAAAAGAATTTTACAGCCCCAGGGCCTGGGTAAAATAAATCTGAAATCCGTACCATTTTTCCTGTCTCAAGTGGTTGCAAAGCAAAATCTAAACTTCCATGTTCTTACAACAGCTACCACCACTGCCATCAGAAATAAAGAACGTGCTTTCAAACAATAATCAGACTCAAACACACACTCAGGGTAAAATAATCTTCCTCCCAAACTGGAAAAAAACCTTCATTCTGCCAAATTGATCATCGTATCTGCGTCACACTGTGCCAAAAAGCATACTGAAATTAGTCAGGGTCTTTCCATTGCCTTTGAGTGGCTTTGGATCAAGCTCGTCATGACCAAAACCGAATTCACAGAAATGAGCTACAGGTAGATGACGATGTTGTCAAGCAGAAGAACATCACTACAGGGACTTTTCAGAAACCCATCAGTTAGACCAACTGCTTTTTTTCCCCTGGCTCTCAGATTATAACTCACTGATTTACATTGGAATATTATTTAATTAGATCAGCACCAAATGACTCATCGCATTTTGTCACTTTAATGATTCTTTATATTTCTCCAGTTTGATGGGTTAATCACTGCCTATCACAGTTTATGGCCTCTATCTTCTTTATTGTGTTTTGCCTCCCATCAGCTATCCAAGGTGATGTGAACTTTGTGCTATTGACTTTTCTCACTCCTCTGGGGAGGTTGTCATGGAGAATTAAGCTATTGACAAATCAACAGCCGACGTGCTAAACTCCTTCTTGCACGTCATCATCAGGAATGTGGGAACCGGCCAACTTTGGTTTTGTGTAGAACCACGATGTTCCACCACATAAAAGAAATCCCAAAGCCCTATGTATCAGAGTCTGCTCTCATTTCAAGCTCTGCAAATTTGGAGTAAAGGAAGAATCTCCTCCTTTACCTTAACAAACTCTTTTTAGAATAAGTTCAGGCAGCAGAATTAAATGAATGAATTTCAGACTTCCTCCAATAGTTTTAATCTTCTCAATAGACGTAGTTTTTGTTTCCAGAAGCAGCTGTCTTCATTAGGTGTGACTGAGCAAATGAGCTAGGCAGATATAATTAATGTACTGCTAACCGCAAGAAGTGATGAATAACAATTATTTTTCAAATGCACTTAATAAATGTTAATTTGCTCCTTTTTCTTCTTATTATTCCGAGTGTGGGAACTATTCTTATCATCTCGATAATTAGCCAGTCCAAAATATCTAACCAGTGAGTCAGTATGGTATCACTCCTTAATGCAGAACCTCCCATTATTCTAGGAAAGATATAAAAGATACAAATTGCTATAAAAGATTTCTACATGACTAGAAGCTAAAAATGATGACTTATTTACTGAGATGTTATAGATGAAACGGAGATTCATCCTGGTTCATATTTCAAAGGCCACCCTTCCCTCTTTGTTGGCATGACTTGCTAACTTTTGTGGATATGAAATTCAATTGCAGGTTCAGTTCAAGTTTGTTGCATTGTGGATTTGTCCGAGGGCAAATTTTATTCCCAAGCATGCCTCTGTTTAGCTGAAAATAGGCCTTGATGTACCATTAAGTATATCTCCTTGTGCTCCCCCTCAAATGTTTTCTCAAATTTTAATGAAAATGTAATTTCAGAAATGTTTTCTTCCCAAAGCTGTTGCACTGCCAAGTTGTAAAAATAAGTCCAGCTTCTTGTTGTTGCTGTGGTTGCTGTCAGAGTCAGTGATGAGCCAAGGAACTTGCACTATATGTACTATTTCCATTCCCCAGCGGAGAGCTTTAGATAAGCTCCTCCAACCCGAGTCAGGGAGACAACGCCAGGAAATGTTGTGGGAGCTGGAGGGAGTGCTGGATGGTTCAGAAAAGCAGGGGGGAAAAAGCTCCAGGTTCAAAACTGAAGCTCTGCAGATCCAAGTCAACTCCCTATATTTTTTTCAATGGCATAATCTGCTGCTCAGCTTTAGCCTTGCAACAGGCCAAGTGTCCGCTTCCATCACCCGACGGCAATGCTGGCCATGCCGAACCTCACCCTGCTGTCTGCTTCAGGTTAGCTGCCATCTCGCGCCGTCTCCTGTTCCTCGTCAACTGATAAATCAGTCAAACGACCAGATCACATTTTTTAATGAACTGAATTTACTTTTTGACAGCTGTGCTCCATACCTTCCTCCTCCTCTTTTGTAGATTTCCAATACATTTAAATTATTGCAGCTACAGTAACGCACATCCAGCAGGAGTGAGACCCCTGAGACCTTGCATCAGCCAACTCTATTAATTAAGCGATCCGGTGCCATGCGGTGCAAGCTTAAAGCTTGCCACAGTTGTGAGCTCTACAAAAGGAATAGGACTTCTACAGTAGGTTTGACTTCAGATGCTAAAAAATTAGTTGTGTGAAAATAAGGCAAGCTGGGCTGGTAACGTGGATTCCCAGAAAAGTACACGAAGACTGAAAAGGCATGTTGAGAGAAAAGCGTACACGTCTAAGAGAAATGGATGAACCACCAGGTCTGATATATCTCCAAGGAGATCACTATCATAGCTATCGTTATTACTATTTTTTTTTTTTTAACTCAGTAACTCCTCCAGAAGTGCCACTAGAGAGAGTGGTCAACATGAGCTGGGAACCAAGTGTCAGACATGGAAGCAACCAAGGCTCAAGCACACAGACAGAATAAAGTCGTGTCAGCCAGCATTTTTCCTCTTTGTAAGAGAAAAGCAAATCTATTTTAAAGAAGAAACACCAATTTCCCATAGTCTCATGCTCCATCCTTTTTGTTACTACTTCTCTTTTCCCTTTTCACTTTCCCCAAGTTTCTTCCTCCCTCCCCTGCTAGCAGTATCCACTCTTCCTTTGTCAGTAATCATCTCCTGCACAAATATCATCTCCCAATTTATTTTGTCAAAACCAAACCAATCCAGATGCTCGGGATATAATAAAATAAATGAATAAACAAAGAGTATGAGTGGGAAAAGGAAATAAAACTAATAACCAGCAGGACAAACACTGCCCTGACCTCTCTGAATAAAATCCCTTTACCCAGACCAATCTATGGGAAACCCCATGGAGTCACCAGGGGGCTTTTCTTGGGACTTTCTATCTCAGCCCCTTACTTGCCTCCAGTTCTGGCTTTTCTTACTCTCATCTTTCCAAGGCAGTGCCTGTGTGCTCCTGAGCTTGGCTAAAGCAGACAGCAAAGTGGGACTCCAGATTTATGGAAGGCCTTTGGAAGCAAAGGCTGCTGAAAGCCCTGTGAGAAAGTCTGATCTTTTGACACTGGCTTTGGTCCTGAACCTCACTGAAAAAAACAGAATATCTTCTTGGAGAAAGCAGAGATCTGATCTGATTGTGAACAGGAGCCTCAAGACTCCTGTGAAAATACAGCTGCAAAGAGATTCCCCAGAAGCTGGGGGAGGCAACACAGGAGAGAAGAGAAATGTGAATAACCCAAAGCAGGAGCTGATGGGAAGTCAGAGCAAAGAACAGCCCCTTTTGACTCTGAAATCTCTCAGTATGTGCAATGGTTCAAGCAAGCCATGAGCTAGCATTAATCTGACTTGAAAAGAAACACATCACTGGACACATCCAGAATCCAAATAAAACCAATTTTCATTCAAATTGTTTGCTGGGACTTTTAAATCAGAAAATATTTTGCTTTCTAATACATCAGCCCACTCTGATAAAGAAATACCGGCTACATGCATATTCACAAAATCCCACAGTAACTAAAATCGTCCTTCAGCTAACGTACACTGTGAAGCCATACCTCTGGCTAACTCAAATCCAGCAGCCCCAGACCCGGCAGCCCCGGGCAGGCATAGGACCATGCCAGAGCAAGGGGGATGGATAAATTTGCCCGTCCACTTTGGCTGACAAGTTGTGGAAGTTTCCAAGTTGATTAAAAGCTCTCCTTGCAGGCAGCATGTGAGCCCGATCTCACACCCAAGTGACCATCTTCGGCTGACTTCTCTGGGAGCTGGTCAGCCCCGGATTTGCGCTTATTTAAATGAGTGTACACACAAAGAAAGTATTCAACTGTTTTATTTCATGTATGAAATAATACGAGGTAAAAGACCATTACCAAACGGATTCATCTGTCCCTTTCACTTACTAGTCAGCACAAATCTAAAGCCTTCATCTTTACCCCTTTGACCTACCCTGTGGGTTTGTCTCTGCCTCCCTGTTTGGAGAAGAAGGGACCCCTGATTAACAGATACGCTGGGACACTGGTCAACAGAGAGCCAAGGGTCTCATTTCCTCCCTCACTAATATCTCCCCAGTGTTAATTGCGGTTCTGGGTGAATAGGCAATACCGGAGAACAGAGGCGGCGAGCGCTTTGCCATTGCTGATTACTTCACATCACACATTTGAAACAAGTTTGCTTGTCCCCACAGTCCTTGGGTCAGATCAAAAAAAAAAAAAAAAGGAAAACTTGGGGGGAAGAAAGCTCGTTCTTACTGACAGCTGCTCCTCAAAGGTCAAGGATTACAATAGTCGGAGCGCTGCAGGTCAGGGCTGATGTGAACCGCACCGAGAAACTCTTCTTGCCCTCCCTGCCGCTGGGCTGTAACAAATGTTATCTGTCCCTCTCTCTTTATGAGCTTTGAATTCCCATCACCAAAAAAAAAAAGAAAAAAAAAAAAAAAAAAGGAAAAATAAAGCAAATAAAAAATATTTACAATGTAATCTCTTCTTTGCACACACCTCTTCCAATCAGGCAGCTCTGAGAGCTGTCCTCCTGGCAAGATAAACTATCATTTTTTAACAAGGTAGATGGATGCCTTCATACATTTTTAAGCTTGGGACAGGATATATTTTGTGGTTTATTTATAATGACATCAATTACACTTGCTCCTAGGTAATAATTCACTCCTTTATAATTATTTATGAGGTGATTTTTACTTTTTCGAAAGTTTTATGTTTATTGATGTGTTTGGTTAACGAACACTTAAATGACATGGTCAGTTGCTTTGCAGGATGCTGGAGAACAGCAAAATCAATACGTTCTGCACCTGAGAACAATCTTCTTAGTTTTGTAGTAATGATTCCCTGAGCAGGGTCCCAGGAGCCTGGGAGATAATTGCAATTCCACATAGTCAACAGCCTGCTCAGATCTATATAATCACCATCTTTAGCTGCTTCATTTTGTTTGGTTTTGTTGCGTGTGATCTTTGCCATTAACATCTCTTTCTCTGTGATCTCAGTGGGCTGGATTCCGCTTCCCAGGCCCTCCTCCAGCTTTCATTTCAGAGCCTCACCTCTGCTGAATCCAGCCCCCTGAATTCAGCCGAGCCGAGAAAGCGGTGAGTTGAGTAGCTGCTTTCTGCCACTCGATTTATCTTTGTTGATTGCTACCTTTGGAGAATGAAAAGTGGATAGCGCCCTGGATAAACATTAAAAAAAGGCGTAATAAGGACTTAGCATCCCCAGCTGAAGATAACCCATCTCCTCCGTTGCTTTACTATGCAGAGTGGAGAACACAGACAATTTTTAATGCAATAATAGCTCCTACGGCCCCTCTGCGCAGGGAGGCAGGCAGCGCGCTGCACGGTGAGGGACAGCAAGCAGGGGCAGCTCCTCTGCTCAAGAAGCTGGTGAAGAAATTTGTCTTGAGGTTGTGAGTCCTTTATAGATGCAAAGGAAAATATATGACTGCATTTCAACCTCCAAAGTGGCTTGTGCTCCGGCTGGGGCACCGAGTGTGTTTAGAAGGACAGGATCAATGGTTTAGGGGCTTTTTAAAGTGGTAATTGTACTTCAGCATAGTCGTGAAGTGCCTCGTCCAGCAAATACACTGAGGTAATTAATCAGGTATATTCTAAAGTTAGGTTTGAATGCAGAGCACATAAGCCAAGACAGAGCTTAAATGAATAAATCTGCCAGAAAAGCCTAATACCCTTAATTTGTGATCTCTTACAGTGTGATCCTGCACCATTTGTGCTCGACAACACCTCCTTAAATACCCTGCAAGGGTCCATAAAAAGCAGTGTTTTCCCACCCAGGAGAGAGCATGTTATTCCACCAGATCCATCAGGGCATGACACAGACATACATGGTCGGGAACCACTGTCTTCCTGGACTGCCACAAGCACAAAAAAAAAAAAATAAAAGCTTTTTTGGGAGTGCCACAGCTCTGACAGCGAGGTTTCTTCCAAATATTTTGGTGCGGTTTGGTCATCAGCTCACGCAGGCGGTCATGCACCAAACTGCTAGGATCAAGTGCTTCTGCAACCTGATCCAGTCTGCTCCCATCCCCAGCAGCTAAACAACCGCATTAGAAACCTCACCTACACTAAGTGCCTTATTTCAGGGGTCCAGCGGGGCTTTCAAGTGCAGATGCTTTCCGAGCAGAGAGAATGGATTTGGTTGAAAGAATAAATAATGCTCATAATATTTCAATTTGCAATTCAAGCAGAGAGACCTGAAAGAGGGTGGATTTCCACACACTGAGCACCTAAGAGCCAAAAGCCAGATGGCTCAGCTGGACACCTAAACTATCGGGTACTCTCAGTGGTCACTGCAGAAAATGCAGCCCTGAGTCCTTTGGTTAATACAAAACAGGCCAAGCATCTTCCAAACGCTCCAATGAAACCCTCCAAACATCCTATTTGGAAAGTTATTAGCTGGTAGCTGACAAAACCAATTCTCCCCCTTCATTTACGGAGATGAAAATTGGCATCATTCTCCCGAGTTTCAAAATAGAACGGTAGTGATGTTAACACGAATAAATCAACCGGGAAGATGTTTGTAAGCCTTGATCAGCCAAAGAGATATACTTACCTGCTATAAAGGAAGATTGCTGACTTTTCTATTTCCATTAACTGTTGCCAAATCTCATAAATGTAAACAGAGAATAAATCCTTTCAGTCACTGAATATGAATATTCTCCTGGGAAAATCCAGCTGGCATCCAACTTGATTTATGTGTGTTAAAAAAAGCATTTGTTTTATACGCCTAGGGTGAGCCTTAAAACATAAGTTCATGTGTAAAAAATATTAAGGCTCGGGACCTATTTCAGCAAAAAGCGCACATCCTCTGCTCAGCTGCCTACCATTCCCCACGCAGGGAGCCAAAGGCGTGTGGGCCTGGGGTCACAGCATCAGCTCGGAGGAATCTGTGAAGCTTGGGTATTGCAAAACACACACCTCTGGCATCACGGCCCCTTTCCAGACAGCTACTGCGGCTCCTACACTTTGTACTCAAATGAGCAGTCTGGAGCCTAAATATTCACTGGATTCACTCTTCTTTGCTGCTCCTCTTCCATGTCACTTTAGGTGAAATGCCACTTCCCCCACCTCATCCTCTGCAGATGCTCCTAACATCCATCTCTTAACCTTCTTCAAATATATAATGCATTAAAAGTATGACATCCGTAACACGTAAACTTCAATTCTTACTGAACATGAGCAGCATCAGCAGATTCAGGCTAATTACACACCACAGGGCTCTCCTATCCATATTTCCTAAGTTTGAGGGGAAAATATATCTTGCAGCCACTCGTTGCTCTTCAGCGTGTTCCCTCATTTTAGATGCACTAACCGAATTGTTAGAGGAGTGCACATCTTGTTTCCTATCAAAGCCATATTATTAAGCAAAACGTGATTACGATGTCGGTAACAAGCCTGTCCTTTGGCTGCGGAGGATGGAGCTATGTGAGCTCCGGGTGGTGGAAGGGAGTAACGTCACGCCGAGAAGGATTTGAGGGAAACTGGATATTAAACTGATTATTTCCTTGTGTTTTATGTCTATGCTTGATTATTTGGTCTGGTAACCTACTCCCCAACTTGAGGATTTTTCCATCTGCGTACACACAAGCACACACACATGCCAAATGCACGCTTGTCCACTATATACGAATGTCCCATGCCATTTTATTTTCAGTCTTGGGGAAATTGAGAGAACATTGCCAGGCGTGTTCTCAGTTCTACTCTGTAGAGGCCTGAACTAAAATTACGACTGAAAAGCAAATGCAGTGACCTTTAAAGGAATCGGGAAGAAGCTATTTCCAGCACATTACTAAATGCTATATTTTAAAGGTTCTAACCTTATTTGCTACAAGTGTATAATATCAGGAAAACCTTGTGAGTGAAGGTTCTGCATTCATCACATAACCCAAGTCACTTACAGAAGAGATGGGGAAAGTTATTACTTTCCCCCTTGCAGACATTAAAGTTCAACCCCCTTTCCTGTAGGGTTTTGCAGCATTAAATAAGGTTCAGGGATCACTTCAAGAATTACAGGCTCCTCGACTTGAAAAAAAAAAAAAAAGTTTCCTGCAAGCAGCCATAGACACATTGTCAAGCAGGGAGAGCAATTTATGGGATACGCACGTCCTACACAGCTCGGGCAGACAAGCTAAGGGGAGCTGGGTATTGCTATCCGATATCGCCATAGCATGAACTTTATTGAACGAAATACTCTTTTATGAGAATTATAATAGAAATTGATTTACAAGATACAGTTTAAAAGTAAAAGATAGGCCAACAAAAGACGTGTCATAAAGTCTTGGGAGGCCAGCCGTAAGCCCGGGGTTTAATTGCATCAAGTGGGCAGCACGAGGTGCGTGGTGGCAGGCTTCCCTCCTGCTTGGTGCAATGCCTGACAGACAACAGAGACATCAGGTTTTGATGCTTAGAAAATCATAAAGCGAAATGTTAACTTCACTTTATTTGTCATTATTATTTATTGATTTATATTGTACCTTTCATATGTAGAACGGTGCTCTACACCAAATAAATCAGGGAGCATAAAGCCTTAGTCACAGCAAATAAAGAAGGAAAGCAGGCAGAACCAGAAATATCAATAAAATGCAGAAGCAGTTAGTAAACAAGCATAGGTTTGATCTCATTTTTATAAATTTCTCTGGAATTAGCTGTAGGGATGTTGTGGTGTCCAGTATTTTACCAGATAAGTTCCTAATAAGACAATAAAACCTCTGAGGCAATAGACAAATAGAAGAGGTGGACAATGTAAATAACACAAACTGGAGATACAGTGCAGCTTGCGTAAACAGTCAGGAAACAACACAAAATAAAAAAATATGCAAAATCTGAAATTCCTTAGAAGGCACTGTAACATGTACAATCAAAAAAAAAAAAAAAAAAAAATCTCATACAAAGATAATCTGTTACCATTCAGATCTCACCCCTTGTAGCTGAGTCCCTGGCCCAGTAAAATATAGTATGGGCTGATCCAAGAGCTTAAAAGTAAGCATGTAGTTTAGAGAATCACAGCAAGACACGTGAAAACATGAAGGAGATGAAGAAAAGCTACAAAAATACCGCACAAGTAATTTTTATTTTTTTAACATTTCATTTTTGGCTATCAAAAAAAAAAAAAAAAAAAAACAAAAAACACCCTCCATTTGTTTCAGCATAACCAGATTGTACCCTTAAAGAGCTTAAAGAGTTACAGGCCCTGGATGTGCTTTAAAGCAGCACAGGAAATCACAGGCACAGATATGGTACTTGACCTTTAGTGGTGCAATGAAACCACTAAAATATATGTTAGGCTGCAAAATGCTGAGATCTTCTACCGTGAAACAAAACAGATATTGATTTTTCCTATACACCTTTTAGTACGACAGTAAGTCAAACATAGTTGGTGCCAGATGATGCTGGTTGTTTGAGATATCATGTAACGTGTTCAGTAAAAGCCGAGAGCAGTGAGATTTTAGCACTTTTGCAGCCTGGTTTTCTGAATTAAGCTAACCCAAGCTGGGGGTTAGATGAAGGCACCAGCAGCGTCTCCCTGCACCTCACACGAAGCGGAGCTCTGCAGAAACCTGCACGTGGCCCTTGACACTGCTGTGTTTGACTGGAGAGAGGATGAGGTTCTGCTGCAGGAACGCGAGATGGTTTTCGGCAGAACACGGCCCCATTTCTGAGTTAGCTGCTGGGCAGGAAACCAAGGGAAGACTATAGAAGATGTTAACGGAGGAGCCTGTGCCTCACACAAAACAACTGCAGATTTCACCTCTGCTGAATTCAGACTAACTTGAGGATTTGACAACTAATGGGTTTAGAAATGATTTAAAACTACTGAATTAACTGACCCTGAAAAGGAAGTGCAGCCAGCAACATTTTTGACTCCTTAAGAACAAAAATGCTCCTTAAGAAGCCTTCATAGGTTAAGCAACATCTGATGGGAACAAATCCTAAAGAGAAGCAAATCCATCCATCAACTGCACTTCTGCAGCCCAGAGCACAGCGTTAATTTTTATGGACAGATATGTGAGCAAGGGCCCTTTAGTCTTGGCACATTTGTATACGAGTCTACAAAGCGGCTTTCCCCACCCCACCACAAGTGCCAGAGGCTGTAGACACAGTACTTGGTACTGCTCGATTTATGCTCCCCTGCTGTATGATCCTACTTCAGCTACAAAGATCTGAGTGCTCCTACCAGCTGCTGTGGAAATGCTCATGAGATTGGAGAGGTCTCGATGAAAACGGCAGGACCCATCGGATTAACAGTGGTTTTGCATCTATCCCCAGAGCTCTATGCTTTTAAAATGGTACCAAAACCCACGGACAATAGGTTTCCTTTTCCTAGTGACAGGTCATTTATGGTCTAAGGATACTTGTGGACTCCCGCATGCAGCAGTCCAGGGCCAGACACTGTTTCTGTGGATATTGTAATACAAGGTAAGAGAGGAGATGTATTTTACAGCATCACAGCGATCCAACACTGAATTGAGCTCCCCATGCTACCTGCTTCAAGCACCTAAGCGAAGATCCTGAATGTTGGTACTCTGGGCTGTTCTGTAAAGGCATCTCCCTGCTGCCTATCGAGGTCCTCGAACTGTTGTTTTTCCTCCACTGCAAGCTGCAGCTTTTTAGGACCATCAGGCAGGTGGGGAGTTCCTGTTCTCCAAACAAGAGGAGGCGCTTCTCCATTTATGACCCAGCTTTGCTGCCCTTGCATACTCAAAGCACATACTCAAAGCACAGCTTTTTCGAATGCATTGACTAAATCTAATCTTATAGCCATACAGGATGCAATGTGACGGTGTGAATCTGAGCAGCAAGGCCAAATCTGCTCACTAGCAAGGACGCAGGTCTTCTGCTGACTCCAACAGGAGTTCGTGCACAGCCCGTGTGGGGAGTCAGCACCGCTGAGCATTATTAGTAACTGCAGCTGGGTTCCTCCCAGCTCAGTCTGCCTCGTCCACAAATGACCACCAGAACATGAAAAAAACAGACGACTCGCCATACCTTAAGTGAAAAAATATGATTGAATAAATCCCGAGCATAAGACTTTGTGCCTAATTAGTTAAATCCCCTTAAGACGTTAAAAAAAAAAATCGCTAAAAGTGCTCTCAGTAATTTGTAATAAGATGCTTAGATAATGTGCTCACTATCAAGGGAAGTTTCCAGTTTCACTGTACTCCATTTTTTAACATCTTGGCAAAGACCTTTTTCTCCCTCTCATGCTAAAGACCTCCCATTGACACTGTAACGTTAGCCTGGGAGCAGCTGGTGACTATTTCTGATGAATGGCAGGTGAGAGGGTTTTTCACGCCAAACCAACACACACGCAAAACTGAATTCTCCATCCCCATTTCCTTCATTTAGCAGCTTAAAAGAAGCTGGAGACGAAGAGATTTAGGCTCACAAGTCCCAGGGGTGTTTGGGAAAGTTAAGCATTCACTCTCACCGTAGGAGGTTGGCTACAGAGGGGCGAAGAGGACCTCTCCTCAACAAAAGAGCTGCTTGTCCCTTGCCTTGGCATCTGCCCTAACAGGGCTCCTAGCACGGGCACTGCTGGCCACCGGAGGCCTGATGGGTCCCTTTAGGGTCACAGTCCACAAACAGAAGGAAAGAAATTTTGTTGGGAGCTGACCTAAATTCAGTGGGCTTTTTCCGTAAAATAAAACAGCAAAGTCAGTTGAGTGGGCTAATTGAAACATCAGCGTTCCTCTCCATGTCTGATTTTCAAAGGGAGTTTCTTGTTTTGATTCTATTTGCTTTCTTTTTTAATATTTAATGAATTTGGACTTGAAACTTTATTTCAGAATGAGAAATTTAAGAGATTTAAACTTTTTTGTATCTTTTGTATAAAGTTTTGTTTTTAAACTCGATTTTTTCCAACTGTGCAAATAAACTGACTCAACAATAAATGTTGCCCTCTCCCTATCTATGAACATGAGCCATGTGAGAAAACTCCGCGTCAAACTTTATATCCAAACCTTTGATCAGTGGATGGATTTAAACTGTGTAAGTTTAAAGCTGAGCTGTATAATGCTACAAAGATGCCAAACCAGAACGTTTCTGCTGACAGTGGTGGTACTGGCCTTTTAGCGTCCTGTGATTAGAAGCTGCTCTGGAGACCTGAACGTTTCCATGGGCTGGATGAGGACTGACTGCACAGTCTGTCACTTTGTGCATTCCAGTTTTCCTCCTGATTTCTGTATCTGAAGAGTGCAAACACCAAAAAATAATAATAACTAAAAAAAAATGCTGAGTAGCCTCAATTCACTCGGTTTTTAGAAAAATGAAGGGCATTCAGAAATAACCAGGACTGACACACAGCCTTTCTTCTTCTTCTTCTTTTTTTAAGTTCATCAAAATACATTTTTACATTGCTTCAGCTTCTCTTTCTGTGCCAAGTTCCAGCAATAAACCTGCTTTATTAAACTGACATTTTGCAAGTAGTTAGTCCTGAAAATTGACTAAGCCCTTTTTGTATTAGAAAAACCATTCTGGAGGCAGCTGAAATATTAAATGAAACAAAAAAAAATAGCTAATGGAATGGCAGGAAATCTGATTAATTTCTTTTTTTCACAGAGCAATGCTGATGAAGCAAGATAGCCATTTTATTCAGCAATGAGGTAATTTGTTTGGCAAAAATAGAAACTACCTGAATCTGGGCTGAAAATCTAAACCACGCTTTAGTCGGAGTTCAGCAATATTATTTAAGTTCATTTGAATTGTGTTTTCATATTCCCACTGTAATTATGACGGATTGGCACCCATACCAAATTATGACCGGCCAGGAGCTGGATGGGAAACTCGAAGAACAGCGAAGTTCTGCCTGAAGCAAAGACGGCGGTGATTCATTCGGAGGAGTATTTTCTGAGAAATCGACATTCCAACTGGGTTACCTGGCAGGTTGGTGCAATTAGAGGGGATATTTGAAACTGAACCTGAGTTATCTTTCCTGTGAACTAATTTTATTAGTCCCTCTTTAGTTAGCTAATCTCACCCTGAGAATCAAGGTTCCTAAATCAATTTGGAAGTGGAGAGCTTTTAAAGACAAATATTAAACACATATTATATATATATATATATATTATTATTATTATTATATATAGTATAATATAATGTACCACCTTATAGTATTTGTGGGAAAATTAGGAAATGCGTGCAATTCACGTAAACAGTGTGTAGATTTTTCTTTCCTACCCTTTCTGCATTTTTAGACAAAATTAAGTTGTTGCACACACAAAGCAGATAGCCAGGTATCGCACATACCTCGCACATCTGTGTGCTTTTTCTGCTGAACACACCGCTCCGAGCTGTGTGTGCCTCAGTCAAGTGCCAAAGTCAGATGGGCAACTCCAAGGAATGATTTAATGCACCCAAACGCTGAGCTGCCCCATCTCCTTAGTTACTATAGGCTCCCTCTAGGTTCAGTAGAGGTAAAAGATTATATAAAACCTTATTTAAGTACTGGTATTTTTAAGGGATGAAAGTGGGTCCTATACACATATTATTTTGTGGATTAAAGGGCAGCTTCATTTTTGAAAAAAAATCTTTTTTTTTTTTTCCATCACCACAACCTTTTCAAGGTCAAAGGAGACAGTTTCAGAGTATTAGTTCATCTGATAATATGCAAACTCCTGCCAGGCTTTGGTTTCGTTTCTGTAACAAAACAGGTAAATAGTTCAGTATGTTCCTTTCTAGCCCAGTAGGAAAAAAAGCAACAACCATTATCGCTGCCTAATAAAGTTAAGCCCCTGCGTTACTCTGAGCAGAAATACATCAGGCAAGGACTAGCTTGCACGTCGTTCTCAGAACAGACAGAACATGACGGTTATGAACAGAAAATGAGATTATACTGAGTGGAACAAAAACTACAAGTGGGAGCAAACCCAACTGCTACAGAGCATCGCTGCAAGCTTCCTATTATTATGATGGGTGTTTTACCTTACAAACCAGGTTTTCGTTATGTTTCTGATAAACTGCATTTGGAAAAGGACTGTTTTCCTTCCCTGCTCAGCGAGGATTTTGCTTACCGGTTGGATTGTGCAGCAGCATTACATGACTTTCACCAATCAGTAGATCTAATAACGCAAGCTGCAGAACAATATACTGAAGGCACGTACATGCCTTCTGCCCTTTAAATCACGGTAGTTAAAACCAAAAAAAAAAAAAAAAAAAATCTCTCTCAGCTCTCCAGGCTGGTACGGTACTGAATCATTAATCTCTCCAAGTGGCTAGCTTAGCGTAGTTTCTACAATGTCATCGTGCATTGCAGTCCATGTCCACATCCAAGAACGTACGCTGATCTGGGAACTCTTGATTTAATACATGTTGCCACGCTGCCCTTGACCTCAGAAGGACTTTGAAGTTTTCTGGCTGGAGATGAAAGTTACAGTATGTGTGGCAGAGACGGGCTGTAGAGTAAGAAAGAATTGCTAACTCAACAACTTGTTAAAACACATATTTCCAGAACTTTTTTTTTTTATTATTTATTTTTTTTAATACTAATAAACACACTATTTCCAGAATTTCAGTCCTCTTGTTCAGATTGATTAGATGAGAGATGAATTTGAACAGACAGATAGATTAAATCAAGAGTTATGGGTAAATTATTTCCAGCCCTCCAAATTTGGCCTGATGGTATCCATTTCCTAGCCCTCCTTAAGGATTTCTGCTGGAGTGTGGCCTATAAAGCTTCGAGCCCCGTGCACATCATCAGGTTATGAGAGGCAATTAGACGCGATCTGGGGATATCTTCACAGAGAGGGCTTCGGTGTTCGCAAGTCGTAAGAGGAGAGCAGATTCAGAAGCTGCTTGTTGGCCATGTTACTTTCCAAAAGAATAAAGGACTTTCAAAGGCGTTTGACATAGTGTGACCAAATCTGTGCGAAAAACAAGAGGGATGAAACTCCCCCAGATTATTGTTTGCCTCCTTGTCATATGTTCATGCTGTTTGGACCCGAAGCAGACATCTGTTGGACAGCTTAGTCATGTTGTAAAAAGGCCAGATGTAATTAAAGTGTGTAATCGTTTCTTGCCAATCAAAAGGAAGTGAAAAAGAGCACAAAACCAGAACACCAGATCGCAGTTTCCTCTTTTTCAGAAAGGATCACATTTTCATGAGCACAAGCTTCGAACTTCAATCTTGGCAAAAGCTTGCCCATAGGCAGGCAGATTGTTAGAAGGAAAAAAAAAAAAACCTTGCCTGATCTCTCTTCGGACCTCTAGAAGCAGACTGCATTTTCCTACCAGCACAAAGCAGAGTCAGCTCTTGTACTGCTTGCTGCCTGGAGAATACTAAGTTTGCACAGACGGGGAGACAGGAGCAGTGTTTCATTACATGAGAGGCAAGGATGAACAAAGCTTGATGCCCTTGACACAAAGCATCTAACCCAGAGTTACTCTGACTGGGGAGAAAGAGGAGTCAAGTAGTCCTGAGCGAAAAAGGAGGTGAGACCACCTGGTGAATCAAAGAGTTTATAGGAAAGGAAAACAAACGAAAAAAAGGCATAATCTGTTTTCTATTTCCAGGTGGGATAAAATAGAAGCTATGGGCATAAACCACAGGCATAAGAGCTTCAGGTTGGATATCAGGAGCGGGTTTCTGATCCTAAGAGTGGTGACTCTTAAATAAGCTCTCCAGGGAGGAATGGCACATTGGCAAGCCTTCAGCACTGGGGATTTGTAAGAACAAGTTAAACAAACTATCCAGAAAACCAGAACCAGTTCCGCTCTGGGCAGAGGTGTGCATTAGATGATCCAATCGTTTGGGTCACTTTCATCCCCAAGATCTAAAATTCCAGGTCAAAGCAAAATAATCTGCATCTTGCAGGTTCACAGCGAGGAGCTCAGCATTGCCAGAAGACCGTAACATCCTTTAAGCAACAAAACCCTGTAAAATTGCCAAGCAAGAGAAACATAATGTCATCTTAAGGACTCCCCCACCAATTAGAAAAGCTCAGCAAACTTCATGTTAAGCAAAATATTTTGGCCATCTTGCTAAAATCTGCTATAACTTACATTATTCAGGCACAGGAAACCCCAGGCAGAGAAGCATGAGCTTTTTTTGTTATTCCTGCCAGTCACTAGCTTGGTTTGTAAACAATAATTATCCACTGCAGTGATGTCCTGGAAGTACTTCACCAAAACAGCTCCACCATCACAGGTTTACAAAGTGTTTATGAAACAGATTTTCAGTAACTGAAGTACTGGCAGGCACATGGGCTGCTTGTCTGGTTCTCCACACCATGATGCTGGTGTCACTCCTCTGAATCAAGCACCAGGACTAAATCCACCCTTTGGCAGGACCCAACAGCATACTGAGTGCACACCAGCACCTCCAGTACTGTACGTTATTTTATTTTATTTTATTTTATTTTATTTTATTTTATTTTATTTTATTTTATTTTATTTTATTTTATTTTATTTTATTTTATTTTATTTTATTTTATTCTATTCTATTTTATTTTATTCTATTTTATTTTTACCATTTTCTAGACATCCTGTCCTTGGTCAGAACTGTTCCTTATTGCTGAAAAATGCTTCCAGTTCCCTAAGCACTGTACCCAGTGTTTCCCATTTAGGCAGCTCCCCGTCCAGTACCTTATGTAGCAGACTTGCATTGTTTTTTTGAGGCTAGCGAGCTCTCTGCACTGACCAGGTAAAGGATGCAGATGGTATTTAGGGCACCTCAACACAGTTGCCTTCTGCTAAGTTACTCCCATTCATATAAGCAAGGAGGAAAAAGCCTTTTTCACAGCCATGCACACGTTCAGCGACCACCAAGAGAAGTCCTGCTGGTGCAGATGGGTTGAATGATATGCTTACATTTACAAGCAGGACCCACTACCGATGGCTTCCTTTCTGCTAAAGGGCCCTGCTCACCGTGCAGGTGCTGACAGATTGTTTGATGAGACTTTCAAGTTCAAGAGATGAACAAAAGCAAGTACTAAACCAAATGGAAAGGAATTATTTTCCTCCCATTCTTACTTCAAAAAGCGGTGCTTCTGCTGCCCTCTTCCTACTCGGTGTGTATCGGCTCGCATGCCGCCTTGGGTCATTTAGACATGGTTAAACAATCTTGAAGTGCTAGTGAACTCATCTAAAAAGTCATTTTTCACACCTAATTAATATGAGCATTCAAGGAGGGGAGGGTTTTTGCTTTGGATTATTAAAAGCAGACGTGTTGGATCAGAGATGGACTTGCACAGTGACTGAGGGAGGACATACTTCATCACTCAAGAGCTTAGGTGTCTCAGTCTAGGTCAGTCATCAAGGCTGCCTCCAGCCAACAGAGGGACAGGTATCTTCAGGATATGATTCAGCCCATCCTAAAGTAACTAACAAAGACAATACGGATGAATCACACAATGGAAGTGATCACTTCTCTCCCAACAACTACCGCAGAGCCTACATCATTAGGGTAAAGACTACAAGTTTCTAGGTGTTAAATGTATGTGAATTTCCTCAGATATTCAAAAGTCAACCCCAAATTGAAGACAATCTTTTGAATCAGAATTTATTTTTTTTTCACTTTTGGGATCAAAGCTGTCAGACTAATCTCGCATTAACATTTCTTCTGCTAGACCTTCTTATGTTACAGCTCCAGAAACTGAACACCCTACAAAAACATTCTTGCAATTTTTTCAGCTCTTTCAAAAAAGTTATGGGACTTCCCTGATAAATTCTCATCTTCATTGTTTCCTGCTTTTAGGAGAAGAGAGATGATCCACGTAAGCATTCACAGATTCA
Source organism: Aythya marila (assembly GCF_965140915.1). Taxonomy (NCBI): domain Eukaryota; kingdom Metazoa; phylum Chordata; class Aves; order Anseriformes; family Anatidae; genus Aythya; species Aythya marila. The sequence continues at coordinate 9,754,567 of NC_139044.1, read as the reverse complement.
GCTCAGCTCAACTCACAATTTATTTTAGGTTTGGCCATCAATTTAGCTCCGGGAAAGTTTGTAAATAAATGGCTGATTAAGCTTTAGCACCACTCCCAAGTCATATTGTGACACTAAATATTCTTTTGTATGTTTACATATGCTGACTTTCCCCCATGCTAAAGTAGCACTCTGTTTAATTTAACAACAGTGCTATTTACCTGCTTAGGGGTATTTATTAGGTTTTTGTTGGCTTTTTTTTTTTTATCATTTGTTTGGGGTTTTTTGTTTCTTTTTAATCAGTAGAAGAGTTCCCCGTAGGAATAGGTTTGTATCACCCAGTCTGCCCTGCTTGGTGTCACAGCAGATTGAGCATGATGCTCTGACATTACCCAATTTCTCATTGCCCAGATTTTCACCACGTGCTTTTAGTCATGGATGTACTTTCCTTTGGTCATATTCTACCGTCTGGGCTAGGCCAAGGATTGTCATCTAGATGGGCGCTGCTCCGAATTCAGAATTCCCTATAATCCACGGGAAGAGATGACAGACCTAATGGTGCAGTTATGGTTAAAATGGCAAATTTCATAGTTTGTCACAGACTAACAGAAGATGAAAACAAACACAAACAAAATCTTCCTAATTGCTCCACGTGGCCTTTTTGCTGCCATCTAACAAATGTTAACAAGACATTTCACTAAGAGCTGCAATTTCAAGCTTTCAAATTCAGAAACCATTGTGACATTTCAGAGGTTTGAGCTTTGAAAACTGATTTTCACATTTTATTTGCCTGGATGCATGGTGATGAAAGATCTGATAATATCTCCATAATCTCAGTCTACCACATTTCACAGCAAAATGCACCAGCACTGCATTTTCGTGGCAGACAAGAACCAAATGTTTATTATGGGCTTTATGACACCATGGTACATGCATAGGTGTGGCTATATGATTTAAAATTTTATACAGGTTACTTGAGCCACACAGGATTTACCTTTAAAAAACTAAATTTTGTATTCAATCTTCCTATTCTTTTCGGTCCTTGTTGCATCTCAGAGCCCTTCTCTGTCCTTTCTCAGTTATGACTGCATCTTTTTAAAACGATGGTAACCTATATCAAATACTACACAGCATGGGGTCTTAATATAAGAATTAAGTAATCCATCACCATCTCCTTAAGCTTATGTTCTGCATTCAGGCTCTTAATCCTGGCATTCCTGTGGCTTCTTCTCTAAATGCTTCTCCAAAACGTCGGAACATTTCCAAGAAAAAGTCTCCACTTTTCCCCAGCCCTGGCACAGCACAGACGCTCCATTCCTTCCTACTGTATGCACTACAATCTGGTGAGTCTGTTTCTTAATCGGTTATATCGGTCAGAAAATATCCCAGTTTCTCAGATATAAAATGGATACAAATTGCTATACTAATATGTGTAATTCAGAAGAACACTGCAAATCAGATGTCAAAGGCTCAGCTACTTGTTTTATGAAAACAAATCTTGCCATTCCCAATTCTCGATCGCACACCAACCCAAAATAGTACAGTGGTTATTGATCATTCCCAAATTCAGTTACAGAAGATCATCGAGTTACACATTATTAGTAGTAATGCTAGGGAAAATTAAACTTTAGACAAGCAATCAGCACTCCAAAAAGCAGCCAGAGTGATGAAAAGACCTTAGCCTCATTTAGACCATGCTCTAATCTTTAACTAATTGGCTGCACTCCCTCCGTTAAATCTCATACAAAAGCCTTACACATTGAGACGACAATCCCATTTTAATAGGTATCAAAATCTCCTGATTTTTGTAGGTCACTTGTTGCTACCTTAAAACATCTCTGGGTCGGTGTACCTCTAAAATCTATGGTCACATGGTTCTCCTATAGCCATATGAAAACCAGGGTTGTGCTTAATCTACTCCCTCCACGAAAACCAAAAGAGTGTTATGAGGATGGGCCACCCCATGCTATGGCAGATGTCAGAGGTAAAAAGCACTTTCTGGCATTTCTTGTATTTCTCCATTAGCTCAAGTTCTGTACGATGAGCCTACATTCTCAAGAAATGGTCTCACTCGCCAAGTTTAATATAAATCCTCCATGTAATTCTTAAGAGGAAAGAATTCTTTCTGATCTCAGATTTTAGGGTCACATTTCAAGGATGTTGAGAAATTTCTGGAAATGTTTGAGAAAGGTGGCTCTTGCTCTGTGTGATTTAGTGACTTTGCTTTCACTTTGAAATATGTCTCATCCATCTTCTTGCTTGTCGTATTAAAAACACCTTACATCACAAACCTTGAAACTTGTAGATTTCTTATGCTCGCTCCTATGATTGTCTAGGCTGGGAAGGAGAAAAGATGCTATGATTCTGTACTGATAAATACAATGAAAGAAAAAATGACAGTAGAAAATTTCATTGTTGGTTTCCAATGGTCTCTGGTACTTCACAAAGGAAAAGAACTTTCACAAAAACTTCTGCAGGTTAGCTACTGCAGAAACCTTGTAGCAGAGCTAAGTAGACTTGGAGCAACTACAGCTACATCTTATCCATCAAAAAACTGCCTCCTACAAACAGTCTTGGTTCTCAACACCTAGCTGTTCCAGACATAAAATTTGCTCTCCGTCATTGCAAAGTGCCATGAAAGCCACAGGAAGGTGTGATCAGCAGTCACGTTTCTTTTTCAGTCAGCCCAGAGACACAGAGCGAGCTGGCTATTGACCTACTGAAAGTTGCTTCCCACCGGATTTCAAGTCATGAGGAATGCAAAATGCAGGAGAGATGAATCTGTGCATGCCTGTATCTGGTCCTATACATGACACAAACACTCTACGTGCACTCACTTCAAGGAATGGAAATAAAATTTAAATCACAGTAAGGAAGTCATAATGTAATTTTTTTGCACTGCCCCAGAAGGAGTACTAATCTTATACTAGCCATATGAAAAGAAAATTAAAAAAAAAGTTACTGCAATTCCCAGTCCTCTGTTCCTACCGCCGAGGAGCAGCTACCCAGGGATGCACAGGACGAGCAGCTAACCCAGCCTGGACCCTCCCTTTCCCATCTGTGCTCCCACAGTCGTGCAGGCAGAGGGAAATCTCCGAGCCTTTACCAGCAGCCAGTCCGGCTCGGCTGGATTCAATGGCAGAGCTTCCACTGCCTTCCCCTGTGTCAGGGCTTCATGTCATGATATTGCACTTACCGGCACCCAGCCATTACCAAACTGCAGTACACGTGTGTGTATGCACACATAAACACAAGGGCTCTGCAAAGCATGAAGCATTTTGGTACGAACTGCTGCAGATGTTCCACCCACCGCCCGATCTCACAAGTGTCCCCCCGTCTGTTGCAGCCGCAGGTCTCGGCTGTTTTTTCAGTGAATTAACTCCAAGCATTTAAAAGAAAGAACATTTCAATACATTTTTCTGACAGGTAAGAAATTAACTGCATACCAGGAGCTATTGAATTCAGCTTTAATAGTATCAATAAACATTTCTGATTAAATTATGAAATTGATTTTATAATTTTGACCATTATGTTTTTACATCAATATCATCATATGACAGCAAATGTAGTTACTGCTTCCTTATTGATCTTAGCCATGGCACTCCAAAGTACTCATCTGATGATATTACAAAATCAAACTTGATTTCCTGTAGTACTGTAGTAACACTTTTGGTCATAACTTGATCTGAGGAACCAATAAGAAATGGATTATGGAGTTATTAAAAGGGATGTTTTCTCCTCGGAAGCTCAGGAACCGTCCTGCTGCCTGCTTTTAAGACTTGAGGGCAAGTTTCGGGACTTGGGGATGTTGTTATTCTTGTGTGTCAAACAATAATCCCTCCTCCTTCTCTTGATGAGCTATCTATCAGGTTTCTTGTGAGTCATCTAAACACTATTTATTAACGAGCGGGAACAAAGTGCTATTTATAATGCTCATTCAAGCAATCCAACAAAAACTCTGGGTTTCTGTAGCTCGGGAGCATTACTCTTGATCTCACCCTCCCCTCTGTCAGGATAATAGTTATGTGGTGGGCCACTCCAGCTCCCCATAAGGTTTAATGTTCTGTTAAGAGAATGCATAATTCAAGAGGACCACTGTTGCTCTGATACATGCATAATAGTAAATCAAAGGTGTAATGTGCGGGATATTTATGTCTCAGGGTTAAGAACAAGTCTGATCAGATTAAAGAAATTTCAGTACCGGGCTTTTTGGCTGTTGTAAATTTTTTCACAGGCCCTCCCATGTCTGAACCTTTGCAGGCTGAAGGACTACGAGGCATCTTCATTGATATAAACTGCCGGCATGAAAGAGGAGCAGCGAGTTGAGACCTTAAGCTGTTTTGTCAGATTGTACCTCAGTAATGGATCTGTGGGTCCGCTGATATGTTACCCAAAGGTGTCTTTTCCAAGCAGTCAGTCATGTTTCTTCCTACCTAATTATAGGGGCATCTGTTTCAAAACGCAACTAATCCCTCCAGGTTTTGTGGGCTGAGGAAAGGGGCGGAAGGGGTCAGCTGGAACTTGTGCTCTTATCCCTCTTGCAAGATTATTCCCTAATATTCACAAAAGTATTTAGAGCATTGACAAGTATTTGTCTTGACAAGCCCGTGGAGAACTCAATACACTCTTGTCTGCCTCAGATAAACCCCTTCCCTGAAACAAGACATCAGTGGAGCATGGGAAGTTGTTTCACCTTGCTTTAATTAAAAAAACACAATTGGTAAGCTGCTTAAAAAATATTGGCAATCCAATGCCTATGGGAACAAGTGATGTATATAGTGCTGGGTAAACCAGTCACTGCACAGATGGGCACCGTGCAGACTTTCTCTGTGCAATGATTACAGGCCCTGAAACTCTACTGCTGTACCAAGGCCAGAACCCGCTATAAGAAACCCTACAGCATGGTCTGGTGGTGGCGTGGGGGTGGCAGTACTTTGTTCGGCTTATGCTAATACTCGTTCTCTTTCCTGCCCTGCCCTGCACAAGGTCTCAGGATGCATTCAAGCAGAAAATGCTTCAGTGGATCACAGAGCAGAACAGGAGGACAGCAAACCAGGGGTGGTGGTGCAATGGGGTTTGTTCTCCTGCACGAGTGTGGCCTCTGAGCCCTGAGCCTTTTCATCAAAGCAGCTTCCCTGAACCTTTAAAACACATAGTCCACATCTCTCACTTGTCTGACACTGCTCCAGAAATCCCTTTTTAACTTTCCATCACTGACCGCTGTTCCAGAACTACACCTTTACCCTGCAAAACCTTCAACGCTTCACTCAGGCTTCTGTTCAGAAGTACAAAATGATCACACATCCACTAGGTACCTTGTGCTGGAATAAAGGCAACAGCTCTGCTGGTGCCAACAAAGCTCACTGGTTTATCACCTGCTCAGGACACAGCCTTAGTTGCAGCTCCATGTGTCTTCATTGAGCCACCTGAATTCTGTATCAGGGCTCCTAGGTCAACACCTGACATCTCCTTGGGGACTCCTGATCTTACGCAGGGCAGCGAGCACCCTAAATTTATCACCACAGCATGACAAAAGTGGGTAAGGATGCTCATGCTACATGCAGCAATTCAACACCAAGACCTCGAGGAAAGCATCCACATGCACAGAGGTGAAGAAAAGATCTGCAGGATCTGTGGTGTCTGTTTTGTGAAATACAAACGAGTGAGTGCTTCCCACTGACTCCCCAAACCCCTTGCCTGTTACAAAGATATCTACATACTCTTAGAAAGATGCTCCTTTTAAACAAACACTTACACTGAGGAAACAGGGAAGGGTCAGTACCCTTGCTCTGCAGAAGCAAACAACCCGTGTGGGGTGCCAGAAGTAAAGATGTGACTCGCCTCGCCTCGTGTCAGCTAACTAAAAGCTGAGCATCCCAGCTCAGGTCATGATAAATGCTCCTTGTTGGAGAGAAATGCCTTCAGAAGATAAATCAACCCATCCTCAAGTAACCACAGAAGCAGGTACTAAAGAGTCAGTTTCATCAACTGACAAACAAAAACTAAACTAAATTATAGACAGCCAAAAGGAGGTGGAATCAATTGCACCCCAAATAATTTTCCTGCTCTCACACACACAAAAAGTGCAAGCAGCAGAACAGGGCACAGGAATCATTCATTCTTCTCCCCTCAGGGGCTCAGTGCACCAAGTGCTAAAATTGGCAATTCGAACTCAGGTCTGGGTTCCGAGCTCTGGTCACTGGCAGTCATTTGATTCACTTTGAAACCAGTTTTTCCCCAAGAAGTGCCAAAAGGCTTTGCTGCCTCTGCAAGTCGGGGCAGTTGGTACCTTGCAGTCCTCTGTTCTCGGGCCAGGAGATGCTTGTATGGCCGCTGAGCACAATTTATCAAATCTCGGGTGAAATATTTTCATCTTCAGCCTCCAATTCCCTCATTTCGGCCGTTTTCCCACAAAGTTAAATGAGAACACAGCTAAAGAACAGAAAATAGATTTTGGGCCGGGCTGAGCGCAGGCTCTGAACCCTTGCATTTTCCAGACCTACGAACAGAAGCTTCATTATTGTGCGTGCACCAGTACGCCTCTGGTTCAGAAGTAAAAAAAAAAGGCTGAAGTTCTCCTCTCGGGTTAGCTGAGGTTAAACAGGTGTTTTTGGTAAGGATTGCAGTTACATTTTGATTACACTAGCCCACATTCTTACATCACATAATGCAATACGATATACCCAAATGGATCCTTCAGTGCCAAAGCGGGGCCCCCAGCTTGATGTTGTTCTAATTGTGTTTTTCATTAATCCCCGTGACCTCTGCAAAGCATCATCAACCCAACACAGGCTCTCGGAGCCGAGCGCTGGATTTTCTTTTGGGGGTATTTTTTTGCGTCTCCTCTTTACTTCTTGGTGGAGCCAAGTAAAAGCAAAAAGGAGTTTGCAAATTCAGCTGTGAGCACAAAGGTTGCGATTTGCCTGAACAAAAATACATCTAAGGAATTAGTTCATTGCAGTTGGATAGTGTGTCTTCTCCAGTAACCTGATCCAGCCTCCAAAAGGAAAACTCTTAACTTCTTTAGAGGGCTTTGGACCTAGCCTCTGCTAGAGGAATGCGAGCGTGAGGCAGCGCATGGTGCTTTAGAAAGAGGAATATTAAAGGGGGCAGGGGGAGAGGCCAACTGTTGATCTCATCCTGGAGTCACTCCATACACTTCAAATATGGCCAAATTCTCTCTCCAGCCACACCCTGGCAACCTCATTTCCTTTATTAGGGTTGCAGTGGCTCTATCTGGGAGGAGAGCTTGCCCCAGCGCACCTCACTCTTTCCTGGCAGGAGCCTGCTTCCTCGGGAAGGGGGGGCTCTCCAGAGAGCTCAGGGCCTCAAATTTTGGGGAGCTGGGGATTTCTGGGGAATTACAGCAGGGACAAGGCTGGTCACCAGAGCTCCTTACTTTTCGTGCAGAGGAATGCCATATTTCACTAGAAAGAGGTAGAGTGTGGGAAGGAGGGACTGCAACTTGGAGAAGCATCGCTGGCGATGCAGGGAGCAGTGCAGCTAAGCAGCTCGTGGCTTTTAGCTCTGTCAGTGTGTTTTCATGCACCATGGAGGGCATTTGACAGATGTGCATTATTATGCACAGCAATAACTGGCATATATTAAAATGAGCTGCTTGTGAGGGGAGGAGAGAAACGATGCACCTGTTTATGCACCTTCCCATCTACCGCTGCTTCTCTGCTGAAAAACAACCCTTGATTTATGCTCATCTGCATAAAAGAAAAAGGCTTTGAAGATGTTTCTCTGGCAGCAAGGGTGCCCGTTTCGGGCACTTGGCCTTTCGTCCAGGCACGTACTTTTCCACTCACCTTTAAATTATTCTGCAGCTGGTCAGAGGCACCACACCGATGCGCAGGCGCATGGGATGTGTGTTTTGTCCTGTCCTCAACAGAGAAACAAGGTGATGCAGCAGGTCATCAGGATGGAAAACTACTGAGCAGCCTCAGCCAAATTAAGTTACCAGCAGCTCAGACCGCTCGCCGCACCACAACCGAGAGCAAACGCAGAGGAAATGCAGGGCACGGGGCTCTTCCATTTGAGAAAGTGTGCTGCATAGAGCAGGAGGACCCTTCACATATCGTTATTTCTGAGAGATACAGTTGAGAAGATTGCAAACTGGAAACCCAGTGATGTCAATCCACCCTGGCAGTACCCTTTCTGTTCTGTATAAACCCACATAAACAAAATCTGAGCCTCCCGAGTGCTCAATATTTAAGTATCGCACAAGAGTGTCTGGAATAAAATATGTCCTTTCAGAATATGCAGAAAAAGAGCCCCAAACTGCAAAGTGTGGTAAGCCCAGGTAAGGAGTGGTGATTTCTCCTGAGACTGCCTGTACTGGCAGAGCAAAGCGTGCCAAGCATCCTGCAATGGGGCCATCCCCTTCTGTGCCTGGGGCAGCTCTGAGACACTTCACTGGCAAGAGGTGCCTGTGCCTTCTGTAGGACAGACCATGATATTTGTGCACCATTATAATTTTTTTTTAAATTTATTATCATATTTTACTAAACAGATTTAAAAAATCCATGCCTAATGAAAATATTAGAGCTCTGCCCACACCCACTTACTTTTTTTACATTTCTGGGCAGTTTTGGTACGGTTCAGAGTTTACCACACTTCCTCGCTGGAGCTATCAGCTTACGCTTTCATACACAGTTGGCTGGGAAGACGCAAAGGGGAAAGCTGCACCAGGATCAGCAAAACACAAATGCCAGTGCAAAAGATGACAGAGCAGCCCTAGTACCACAGCACCAAGCCTCTGGACTTAAACACTCGGCAGCACGGTGGTGCTAACTCCAGGCAGAGCTCTGCTGGACAACAAAGGTCTGAGGGAGCCTGATCCTCCCTCCCCTGAGCGGGCACAGCCCTCTCCAAAGCTTCGGGTGAGATGGGCAGAGCTAAGGGCAGCTTCAGCACCCAGATCCGCTTATGCAAAGGCAAAGCACAGAACCAGCCCCCCTCCTTCAGCAACACTCCCTTCCCCTCTGCTGTACAAGTCAGAGGTGGACAGGGAAGGAAATCCCACACTGGCAGCCTGAATGCAAGCCTCTGCTGTCAGTAGGGATACTGAGGGGTAAAGCTCAGGAAGGGGGTCAGAACAGGACTCAACCTGGATTTATTATTTCGTACTGTTTCCAGATACTTTTCTGTTTCATCCACAACAGATTATTCCTGACACTTTTAGAGGGCCCCTGGCCCATTTGCTTATTGGTCTGATCTTTACTAGCAATGAAACTCAAAGTCTAGTAAGCAAAGACTTCTGGAGAGTTAAGAGGGTACCCTTTTATATTATTCACTGAAATTGCTTCTTGGCTAAAATATTCTCCTGTCAGTGCTTTTCATGTGCTCAGGAACATCTGCAGGATGTGGAAAGAGCAGAAACAAAACAGATGTTGCAAAAGGTAGTGACACAGAGAAGCGTAATTATTACAGTATCGTGTTCAATTTTTTTGTCCATCTTACACCTTCATACACCAGTAACTTTTACTGCTCAGACAGAGACTGACTCGTCTAAGTCCTCTCTGCACAGATTTACAATCATTTGTAAAAATTGACATCTACCCCCCATTAAAGCCGAATTTCCTTTCGCAATTTCAGAGGAAAATAGATTAAGGGAACGTGCATATTTATCTCAGCCATCAACATTTATTCATTTAGGCAATTATCACTTCATTACGCTGTCAAAGGGAGCAGGCGGCAAACGCACCGCTGATGAACCCAACGCCACCAAGTCCTCCACCTCTGGCGTGCCACCGGGCTGCCAGCCCGTGCCCGCACCAGGGGTCTGTCACAGCGAGGTGACCGGGGCCGCGGGTCCAAAAACGGCACCAGCCGAGTCTCCTGGGCGAACAACCACAACCTTGATCCAACAGCGCCCCCAAAAGCAAGCCCACGGCCAGCCAGACAGACGGACAGCCGGACAGCCGCCCGGCACCGCGGCCTACAGCCCCGGCTTGCGCTTGCCGCGCTGAGCTATTTGATTTTAAGAGCTGTTTACCCGATTAACAACGGGGGATCGGGAGGGTATAAAATGCCTCAGGGCCCTAGGAATGCCTGCTGCAGTGCAAAAAACCCGGAGAGTCCATTAGGTTCAGAACATTTTCCAGCTATTTTAACTCAGGCCTCAGGAATTTCGTAGGGGGATCAGAAGACCTGCGAGCTCTGCCAAATTCTGAGGGAACAAAGTATAACTAGATTAATATATAAATCTTATTAACTAAAATGTAGCTGAATACAGTCATTTGTTATCAAAGTCTTTGCGATTGTTTAACAAATTGCAACATTTTGGTCTCACGGGCTCCCTGCCAAGTTGAGGCCTAATTAAGGTGGTTGGAAATGAATAGTGTTCTAATTAGTTTAATTACAATATGATGAATTATCAAACTAATTTTTAAAAACAATGTGCAATTAGCCTTTTAGCATTCCACCCCCAATTTTCCAAAACAGGAAACGAAGCGGAACAGGCTTGTTTTTACCGCTGGGCTGGAGGCCGAGATGCCCGGGGGACGCAGTGAGCCCCGTGGCTCCCTGCCCTGCTCACCTCACCTTGCTCCTCGTGCGCTTGCTCAAGAGCCTTTGGCTACGCCTGTGTAAAGCGAGGTGTTCAGTCCAAGCCCGGACTATTGCTCCTTTCCAAAATCCCAACCCGGAGTTGTCCCTATTCCTCCACTTCGTTGGGGTTGCACCGAAAATCCTGATGCGCTCCAGGAGCGGTATGCGGGGGGCCATGCAGGACTGTGTTGAGGTCCCATACTCTTACCTTTCAGAGCAGTGAATGACCCCCTTAATCTGCCCGTGAGCTGGGAAGGTATTCGGGTCCCTATTACAGAAGGCAAGTACTGAGTCAGTCACCACCAAGACTGCTCTCCGCAATGCCAATGCTACAAATGCAATTTTCCATTTTCTGAGCATGTTTCTTTTATATTTGTCCCCCTAAGGCTATTTTCTGCCTCTGGCTACCAATCCCACTGCGTCACTCCCCCAGCCAGCAAACCCTTCCAGAAATACACTTGCACCTGCATAACCTCAGTAATGTTGCACCCTTGGAAGTGAAAGCACCATCTGGTCCTACTGTAGAGCAGTTCATTACTGGAGGAGTGGCCAAAGGTCACCACCTTGCATTAGCACTGCCAGGTATATAAGTAGAGCTTGGCTCCATTACAGCATACCTCATTGCTGAGCAGCAGCAGAGGATGTATTAAAAATACAGGCACCCACCGAAAGGAATGGGATGGAAGGAAGGAGCAGAGAAGTTCGCTCTAATGACATGAATCCTTTAACAAATAATCAGGTTAAAAATGATCCACTTGGTATTTTGATGAGAATGGATTTTCTCATCCTGTGAACCAGAAAGAAAATGTGGCAGTAAAATAGCTTTCGGCATGACTTAATTATCCCCAGAAAGACTTAGGAGCCTGCTCCAGCAAAGCACTTAAATGCATGCCGAACTTTAAGCACACGGGCATTCTCAAGGGACTATTCATATATCTAGAGATAAGCATATGCTTAAGTGCTCCAGCAAGACACAGATCAAATTGAAGCCTCTCACCAGGGCCTGGAGTCATAGCTAACGCATCTGGCAAGCGCGACAGCATTTGAGATGTCCCGTCCACCTGGGCGCTTATGAAGTCCCCGTCGTCCAAGCTATCCGAGTGCTTCCCAATAAATGAAAATAATCAATCACCGTTTCGTCGCTTCCTGACTGGCACGTAGAAAGAGGCTTTGAGTAGGTGCAGGTATCTGTGAATTAAATCAGTTTACTGAGGGAACCAAAACAAGGAGATGAAGTTGCCATATGTTTCTGCTTGTGCTGAAGCTAGTGGTCATGCTTGTTTTTCCTGGAAATTTGTTCCACAACCTTAGCCTGGCTCCTGCCAGAGCTTTCATTTATTTGTCAGCAGCGGCTAGGATCCAGCAGATGAAGCTTTTGTAAGGAAAAAAGACTGCTGGGAGTGCTTACCTCTCCAGCAACTATGGTTGAACCTAGCAGAGGCTTGAATATTGCAGTGGAGGTGGGCGGCGGAAAGCTGCACACTCAGGAGCCACTCCAGGCAGGCCACAGGATAAGGTTATATTGCTACGAGGACTTGGTGGTGCTTTTTGGCAGAACACGTGGCTAAGGTCCTAGAGTTAAGGACTAAGCAGTGGGCTGTTTGGTCTTGCTGCTCTCCCCAAGGGCAGATTGCAATTTTTTTGCTTGCTACTGATATGGGCATCTAGCATCGCTAGGGTGCCACTGCCGATCAGTCCAAAGGGAATGCTTTCAATGCAGAGGATACAGAATAAACAGGTTTTCTGAGGAATACCTCTCTTCTCCTATCCAGTTCTTAAGGTAAACAGAGGATTTGTGCAATTTTAGGGAGGACTGCTTCTTGCAGGACCCTAAGAGCAGCCCCTGTGTTGAGGGGGACAAGGAGGCCACAAATGAAGCTGGGTCTGTCTGTTCACTACCACAGACACATTTGATGAGACAAGAGTTTGAAACAGGTGCACCTCCAGCCATGCAAGCTTATGAGAACTGAAGAAAACACTAACAACAAAAAAAAAAAAAATCATTTCTGGCAATAAAAAGGTTAACACAAAACAGTAGGTATAAGGATAACTTGAACCCATCATTAAAGAAATTCAGTTATTTAGTCAATTTTACTTATTTACAGGCTAGAAGATTAATGAGTTCAAATACAAACTGAGACAGTAATTAGGTTTCAAAAACATACTATAACACAATCAATCATTGCTGGGGAGTGTAATGACATTAGGGTAGAGCCCTCTTTCAGCTGAAGTTATTAGCATGTGATTGGTGAAGACTGGACTTGAAGAGAGAGTCTACCCCAGGGTCCTGTAATAAAATGAAAGAGGAATCTTAAATAAGGAGAAACTATGTCTTTGACCCTTTGTCCTTTGCCTGTAGATGTAGAGATACTGTATTCGGGATTTAGGGCTCTGTAACAGGACTTTGGGGAATGATGGCATTTCAAAAGACAGTTGGTATTTTACTTTAAACAAGACTTTACTTGAGACCTAATATGACACAGACGGTATGTATATGTCCTCTAATCTGGTCTTTGAAGCTATTAGCAGCTCTTTCCAAGGCATTTTAGATCTCTTCCTCAAAGTCTTTGCAAATATGTGAACTTAAAGAAGGAATTCAAAATGTTACCAAACACAAACTGGGAGAAAGGGTGAAAATTTAACCTAAAGAAAGCAAAAGCAAAAACTACGCAAAAGCCAAGTTTTCCCTTCATTATTGTTGTTCAAGCATTATTTGTTGAGGAATTGCATTAATGAACTGTATCCAAAAGGCCTTTATATATTCCCGTTGTGGGGAAATTGAGTAAGTATTCCTTAAACCCAGCATCAGTTGGGTTCACAAAGGAAAGCGGATGTGGCTTTTAAGAGTTAAGCTCATTTTAGAAGATATTTACATGCATATCAGAGTAATCCAGCTCCCACAGAAATCAGTGGTAAATTCCCTGTTGGTATGAATAGGAGGAAAGTTAGAGCAGCTTGTGCAATTTTTCAAGTTCCACCTCAGTATCTGAAATCAGATGCTTCGAGTGGAGGTTTTCAAAAGAGGCTACGGCATTTTGTCACACTTGCCAAAATGCCTTTGAAAATCATACCCTAAAACAATGTTTGAGCAGCCAAATAGAAATGGCCTATTTTCAGAGATACTGAGTACTCCCAGACTTCAATAATTTCAGTATTTATCAGCTCTTAAATCCACACTACTTGCTTTGAAGTACCTATATTTAGGGTTAAGTACCTCATTTGGAGTGTCCAAGTTTGAAAAATGTCAGCCTTAACCCCCTAGCCCTTCTCATGCATATCCATGTAAATATACACTTCCACAAATAACTTATGCAGTACTGCCACATCTCAAATGAAATCTTCGTAATTTCTTTCACCTCGAGGGTTCAATGGCACAGACCCTGCATTTTGCTGCTAGCGTCATTCTCTTCACAATTCTAGCTGCTATTATTTATTCACCGTGGTATTCTCGACTATCCCAATTCCCTAATGAACAATTGAAATGGATTGCAATGAGGACGTGACACACAGGAATAAGAAGCCAAAATGTATTTCCCAGCTTCAACCTCCTAACCTGAGGGAAGGTTACGATGGTTGACATGGCTGGGGTCAACAGCAATTGGTTCTAGTGGCTACAGTCACGTAGATACTATGAATACTTTTCATGGCATTTCCAAGCAATCCAAGCAGATAAATCACATGCAGAAGAACCTTAACTCAAAATGTGTTATAAATAACCTCAAAATGGAGGAAAAACACAACAGCAAAACTATATTTCAAAGCAAGAGTGTGAAAAAATAACAACATGCAACTCAAGTCAATACAATCGATCCTGATAACAAGAGCAGTCAATGCAATTACATTTTATAAAATCAATGCATCCTCCTACTACAAAAACCAGGCAAGGAAGGAAATGAACCAACATCCCCCTCTCTATCAGCATGTGACAATTACAGTTTCACCAAACACAGCTAAACAAGGAGCAGAGCAGGCATCAGATCCTGAAACCTTGGCAAAGGAGTCAGCACCACGTAAAATCTTCAGTCCAAAGTACAAGATACTGCCTAGCTTCTTCTGACCCTCTACATATAAATTCATTTTCACCCACTGATATCACGATCTAATTCTTCCAATAACATTATTGTTCTGAATCTAAGCTGCTGGGCTTCATTCCCCACCCCACTGCTCACGCCCCCTGTGACAGAATTACAAACTCAATGCATGATGATAAATAAACCTGTATGGATACAACTTGTGAGCTCTCTCTTAACTTTGCTCATGACAAAAAACCTGGATGGAAAAAAATTTGGTCTGATTTGGCCATTTGAAAATTCACCAAAAGTGAATTCAAGGGGGTTGAAAAAAAAATAATAATAATAAATAATAATAATAATAATATTACCTCCAGTTGGTTGGTATTAAGAATATTAACGTGTTCAACTTCCTACCTTGTCCCTTTCCACGTGAGAAAACCTTACCATAGTTGGCACAAGACCTGCCCATGGAAAGCCTTCAGGATGAGGCTCTCGATACCGTAAGCTCCAAGCTGTGAATTTTAGGTTTTCCATTGGTTGGGATCCTTGTCCTGACTGAAACGTTTCCTTTCTTACCAAATCACTAGTGAGGACCTCACCCCTGAGAAACTGAATGAAGAGGGAGAGAACTGAGAGCAGGCAAAGACGCTATTAGAAAATGGCCATCCTTAATTAATAAACTAGTTTTAGGTTAGAGAATATTTGAAGATGTGAAGCAAAATGGTTTGAACTGGACTGCAGCAGGGCAGGGATAGCAGTCACAGAGAGAGAGATTAGAGAGGAGTCGTGCCATCTGACCACGGGTTACTACAGAAGGTTGAGCCCTTCACCTGTCTCCAGGGGAGTCTTTTTGTCCAGAAACACAAGTTTGGCTCCTAGACAGGGCCCTTAAAGTAGATGCCCACACATGACCAGCCCTCCAAGGCTATGCCGCAATGTGTGTGCATGGCTGACTGAGGTAGAAAACCTTTTTATCAGCTTCTGGGCAGTAATCTCTGCCATCAGGCTCTGCACGCACTTACCCCTATCACCTTCCTCCCAGCATCTGTTTGGGCAACTGTCCAACACGGAGCTGTCATTGATTTCATTCATGCAGGGCTGCAAATTGGTTCGAGCCATAGCATCCTTGTGCAATAGGTGGTTGATCATCATTGTTTGTAAACGATGAAAGAATGAGTGTCTTACAAAACTAAAACAGAAACGATTACTTTGGTTTGTATTACTGTAAGCAGCAGCACTGCAAGCACACTTGAAGTACCCCATCCATTTTCCATTTAACTAGTACAGAAGAGCTGCAGAAATAAACAGTTATTGCTGTTACATTATGCACTTGCATGCGGGAGAGACGGTACATAGTTTTGCTGCATTTTTCTTTTCCTCTTATGGCAAACATCCAGTCTTAACACCCCTTTCACTTGGAAGAGAAAGCTGCAGTTATTATTTCCTGATATTTCCAGCTACGTACCCATCTGTACTTTTTTCATCACCAGTGTTTTACATGTGTATGACCAGCCTCAAGCAGTCACACGATGACAAAAGTATTTGTGGATCCCTGATTTGTTACCTGCATACTTTTCTTGCAGCATTTTCTCACCAGTTTTAGAATGTGCTCAGGAAATCTCCATGGGATTCCATGGATCAGATAACATGAAAGGGTCTGTAAAGCTGACATATGTTGAATTGTGGACTACTACACACAAAAAGTAATCCCTAGGCATCTTCTGGATCATCCAGAAAGCTGCATACCCTGTCTCAGAGATGGTTGTGGAATGATCTAATTTAATTTATCGAGAAAAAAAAAAAAAAGTGAAAGAAAATATAAAGATTAGAGAGAAGGAAACAAAGTTGGAACATACCTTGCTATCCTATTATTTAGCATTTACCAAAGCTATACTGAGGATTCAGTAACAAAACTAGTTCTTAGAGAGGGTCCACCTTTAACTTTAGCATAGTTTAATGCCTTTCAAAATGAGGAATGCAGCTCACCAAAGAGGATAATTAAATAGGAACATATAATTCTCCAGCTTTGCAGGCAATGCTTGGGTGGACTTACAAGGGAGCTGATGAGAACGCTGTGCAGTGACACGCGACCTGTGCAGCCCACATCACACGAGGGGTATCAGCTAACACACAGGACAGCTCTAGCACACCACTGCCACCACCAGTGTGGGGTTGCACGGTGCATCCCTGATCCTGCTGCGCTTGGGTGAGACTGACCCTGGTGAGACCTGGAACCAGCAGGTATCTTCTCATCTGACCTCAGGGAGTCCTGGAAAAACACTAATATGTGCATCCAATTAGATACACGCGCTTCCAAAGGACAATTCCTCTTTGTCATCACAGATGTCTACTTAAGATTAAATGAACTGTCTGGTGTTTACTAAAGAACCAGGCAACTGGACCATAAATAAATTCAGCTACATCAAAGAAGCTGAAGGAACTCATCTCCAAGCAGGTAATGCCCTGACGTAAGATATGGGCCCGTGGTCTACATCACATCTGCAGCCTGCCTCTTAAACACAACGGCTTTGCTAAACCAGACCATCGATCAAATGGTCACCGGGACGTACCCAGTAGGCACGACTCCCAGCAGCAACTCCTGCAAGCTGCAGTCCCAAGAACTTTTGGCAATTTGAGTCTATCGTGATTGCTACAGCTGGGTTCAGCTTCATGGTCTCAGCAAGACCTTCAAAAATGATGAGGGTTTGAGATTGAGCCAAGCTTCTTGTCAGCGCTTCATACTTCAAGGCATTTGTATTTATAATTCCTGTTACTTAACACAACAGATCCTAGCATGACAAATCCTAGAAAACTGTTATGCTGGGGTCTTCGTTTTCAGGATCTGCACCAGAGCTTAACTAAATTAGAAAGTATTTGTATGGCATCTCTGTTTGAGCTGCTGGTTGATGTTTTATGTTTTAATGTTTTAAGTAAAGTTTATTATGACAAGTCAGTGAAAGTGCTTTTAGTAGGTCAATAAATCACGGACCTATCATATCACTGGGTGACAGCTATGCAAAGCATAGAAGGAAATTTGATATTATTCCAACAAAACAGCAACTACAGCTACTTCCAGCTTTGCTGCAAATCCACATCGGCCTGTTGATTGTGAATTGAATAGGTAAATAATTATATTTTGGGGAAGGGAAACAAGGCCTTTGTAGATTTGTATCTGTTTGGCATTTCTAAAACGCCCTTGTGGGGAAAAGAATGATTTATTTTATCTGAAATGGTCCTCTGGATGCCCACCATGGAGTCTGCTCTATAATTACCTAATGTGGAGGAGTGGGGAAGGGGCTGGAGAGAAACACAAAGCAGATGAAAAAAGAGGATAAAAAGATTTCTGAGAGATTGAATTCAGCTTTGGCATCTCTCCAACCATATGGAAATTGAAGGGATGTTAAAAAAATTCTAAGACAGGATGCACAGGACAAGGGTGGGAAGTTTCCCTCGTTATTACTGTCAGGAGAAAAAAAAAGGAAAAAAAAAAAGGAAAAAAAAAGCTTTTTCTATACAACACGGCAGAACACCTGTCAGATCAGGGTGTGTGAATAATCTTCAGTAGGAAAGTAACAGTGACCCAGCCATACTCTGAAATTGTTTACACCTGATCACATACACATGAAACATCTCACTTGGAAGAAGCAGGGCTTGAAGGAAAGTTTGCAGGGAAAAACTTCTTACTCTCTTCTGTTCCATATTGCTTTCAATTGCCTCGTACAGCTTTTGACAGCAGCAGCAGCTGCCAATTGCCTGGTATTGCCATTGATGTACGTCTAGCTGTGGGTCTGGAGGCCATGGCTGCAGTGTAACAGATCCGACATGGTGGAAGGACTCACGGCTGGAAGGCATCAGGGGAGACCCATGTTGAAACCAAGTGTCTAGTTAAAATTAGACTCGAGAATCTACTGTCATGTTTTCTTCAAATGTAAAGGGCAAAAACATGTGTGTTCATTCTGGATGCCGTTTCTTTTCTGACTGTGAATTAAGGGATTTAACAAATATAAAGCTCTTTGTGAGGAAAGTGCAGCACTTAAAATCTGAAAGAAATTGCCGTGGATTCCCCTGACATCAGGGCTAACATTGGACCTGCTGTGCACCACAAGGCATTTCACATAAGACTTGTAAAATTAGAGAAAGCTTGGGAAGAGCATTTTAATTCATTTTTCCCTTACGTCAGGGCCCGAGCCACTCAATCATTTGCAGCTTGTGTCCTCTCCTAAGGAAGGGAAATACACCACAATTTTTGGAGGTGAATCAGAGTAGGAAGTACGAGGAGTGTGGAGGCGGGCACCAAATCTGCACCTTCAGAGACACCAGTACCTGATCTGTTACAGCAGCCGGCTTGCTCTGAAGATCCACGTGAAGTTGCAGGAGGTAATGCATGAGCAGGTTCACCTGCTACAGCAAGGCTTTCTGGGATAAAGCTCAGAACCAAAACGACACCTACAAATCTGTCACTGGGATTTCACGTGGGATAAGCCTACCGCTCTCCCTGTGAAGGCTCAGCAGGAAGGCGACGCTGCCTGTGGGGAACATTACCTGGGGGACATGCAAACACACGCTGCCTAGGCACACTTGTGAGAGTCAGCCAGCGCTGCTTGTTCAGCACAGAGGGAAAATGGCAAGCTTAATCGAGGAGAGGACTGGAAAGCTGGCAGCAGAGGCTGCTCCTTTACTGCCCTGGTTGCAAGGCTGGGTGACTGAACTGGGCCTCCCCAGACTCACAGCACGGCACCACATCCGCCCGCCCTTGGGCAGATCACTTCTTCCTGTCCCTGCTCCCGTGGACACCCTGTCCCTTTGAAGAATGAGGGGATCACAGGAGCAAATTATCTCATGCACTCGGTTTTAAAGCTCCTGACTGTCTTGCACACAGCTATGAGGGTGTAGTGCAAAATCCCTGACGACTTTTTGCTCTCCAGTTGTACCTTCCATCTCCTCTGAGGGGTCAGAGCCCTTCTATCGTAGGTACAGTTTAATGGAAAAGGGACATTTGCTAGCCTTCAGAAGGCTTTCTCAGTGTTAAAGACACAGATGAAGATAATCTATTATTGCACACCCATCTTTGCACTTTAAAACACTGCTCAAATGACTTGCAGACTCAGGCCTGAATAGAAAGGCTGCGAAATAGCAGGATCTGTAATGTGGTGAGGCTTACAATTAATGACTAAGCAAAAGGAGCTATGCCTGAAGGATTTCAGAAAATCATAGATGAATTTGCTTAAGTTTGTTTGACCAAGTAAGAGAGAAGAAAGAAAGGACAGAAGATAGAAAAGACAAACATAGGCTGCTAATCTCAAATAAGCACAAAGCACTGAAAAAGCGCTCACAATGAATCGCATGATTGGGTAGGATTAATTATAATTACAAAATGAGCGTAATTCTGTATAAAATATGGGGTCTAGCAGTGGAGTGTAAAGATCAGAGGGCAAAGTTGGTGCAAAATAGGATAACAAAGGCAAAAATGGGGAATTGAACAGAGCAAGATGACAGCAGGGGTTAAGATAAATAAGACATTTTTTAAGTACATACAGAAGGAGAGGGCAGTGAAGGAGACAGAAGGGCCTCTTAAAAATGGCAAGGGTAATTTATTGACACAAGTAGTAAGGGCATTGTTTAAGAGAAAAAATGAAATGAATTCTTCGCCTATGTGCACAGAGAGGAGAGGGGACAGATGCCAGAAAGAGACATAAATTTCCCAGAGGAGGAAGAAAAATGCTTAAGGAAATCAAGATCATACCAGTGCTGGTGATCAGGAGAGTGGAATGTAGGGAAACTGAAAAAAAAAAACCTGCAGGAGCAAACGTGATGTATCCCAAAATCTGAGGGAGAGGGGAAGAAATAGTGCAGAGATGCTGAGAACCTGGAAAGCACTTGGCGGGAAGCCGTATGTGCCGGCAGAAACCTGACACTGTGCTACCATATGGTTAAAGCTAAATTCAGGTTGTGGATGCCACCCAGCAAGCTGGTATTTTTGCTTCAAAGACCTTTTGGCAGTAAAGGAAATTTTACTAGCAATAAAAAAGACCAGTCTTTTCTGCTTCCTTCTTGCTTGCCCAGTTTCCTTTCCGCCACCTGCTTTTTGCAAAGTTAGCCTGGGACAAAAAGGGTGCCTGGGAAGGAATATTCCCAAGGAGCTGTGGGGCCACTGTGCTTCCCCCCAGCATTTCACAAATCCCCCGCTGGAGCTGCAGTGCTTTGTACCACTCCTGATGCACATTTCTGCCTTTCAGCTGTGGTCTGTTACGGGTCTAGAAAACAGAAGACATCACAAAGATAGAAAGAATCCACGTTAAACTGGAAAAATCTGTGACCTCAGTCCATAAAGGCTACAGACCCCAAAGGACTCGGTCCTGCATGCACCAGCTTGGCTTGAAGCATGCGCCGATCCCACCAGCTCCAACAGAGTCGCTGAGATGCCTACATCTGAGTACGTATGCTACTGACCCAGTGAAGACGCAGCAATTACACTGAGCCTACAGCATGCATCATCTCGATGGAAATAGCAAACTGAGCAGGAGAAGGGCTAATGTTTGAGAGAGATGGTGTCAATGACATGCACTTAAGCAAAGACAGAGTCAGGCCTTAAAAGAATTTGCGGGGAATTTCACTCTCCTAAGAATAGACGGCACTTGGAGCAGCGATGGGGCAGCTGCTATTCGTAGAAGTTCAGAATGGCTGTTCTAAACTTAGTGCACAAGTACTCAAAGGTGGTAAATACTGAAGGATATGCACAGATGCTACCAGGAAAAAAAAAAAAAAAGGCAGACTGAAGAGCACGATCAGTCGAGGTGCTGAGTGCCAGTTCCTCAAAGGAGCCACGCTGATCTACACCGGTTGAAATGCAGCCCCTCCTTGCTCCCTTCCCCTGCTAGCAGCAAGGATCAGGAGCCCTGCATCATGCAGGAGCATTTTTCATCGTGCACGATGATATGCACAGGGCCTAATTCCACCAACAGCCAGGGCAGACCTTGATCAGGAGCAAGGGTTGGAAGTGGACTTCAAATGAGCATATCCAGTCCGATCAGCTGCAACTTTTCCCCCAGTTACCACCGAGTAGCTGCTGTTACTGTGCAGGGACAGCTTTGACACCACTCCCTATCAGCACAAACTGCAGCCGTAAAAGTGCAACAGTTTGATGCCAAGCACAACGGGATGCACCAGGTACGTGCAGTGCAGGTGTAGGGAGGACGACAGAAAGACTTCAGCCACGCGGTGTGAAACCTCAGTGATCAGGGGCTGTGCCCTGCACTCTTCGGGTGAAACTCTGCCCAGCAATCACTCAGCGACCTTTTCAGACGATAACGACATGCCTAAAATAAATAGAAGTGCAGCTGAGAAATTTAGGACAAGACAGAAATAAGAGCAGAAGCTGTAACTCTTCAGAAGATTTATAATTTATGATCGTTCCATGGCATGAGTTCAACTGTGACCTCTCAGCTGGCAGCTGTCTTTATGCTGCTTTCTCCTTCCACCTGCCTAGTGAGAAAACAGCCACCGTCTCTGTGAGCATGGATAAATCTGTCATACTGACTTACACAATGAACTCTCTGGAGGGAGACTGAAGTAGTCCAGAGAATAAATCTAGCCCCGAGAAACAGTAGCAAGGTTGTCTAAGTTTACAGCATCTCCTTTTAACCCCTTTGGTGTGGACCTTATTGGCTATAATTATAACTGGCACTGTCTGACACGCTGAAGCCGGGAATCCTCTGCAGCGTGATGGATGTCTTGCTCGGGACAAGTCAGAGCTGGACACAAAAAGCACCCAGGACAGGCCGATGATGCAATATGAGGCTCTGATCTGACGGGGCAGCCCTGGGCTTTAAAGCCTTTCCCAAGGACATCCAGGTAGGCAGAACGCTTTCACAAGAGAAAAATGTCTTTGCCAAAGTGCTCGGATCACAAGGACAAAGCACTGAATTAGATCATTAGATTTTAAGGCCAAAAAGGCATTATTAGTGTGGATGGATTAATGGGCTCCTTCCGCTCCTGCTACCCTTCTGATGGGAAGGTGGCAGACAGCAACTTGCTGCCCAACCTACCCCGTGCCAGAAGGACATCAGCCTCTAATAAAACCCCTCCAAGGCAAAGCATCTTGGCATGCTCCAGCAAAGTACTTCGGACAAACCAAATGGCTGGCTGAAAACAGGGCTTAATTTATAAGAAAGCTGATGTTACTTGTTTTTTGAACTTCTTTTTAAAATATCAGAGACTACCTTTTGTCCATGGCTAGGGAGCCAAATCTAAATAGCCTGTAAGGGCTTAGGACCGTGATTCAACTGCGTTGTGACAGATGAGGAACTCGCTGTGATAGTCAATGAACTGCCCACCACCGAGGCGCCTCCAGCAGAGGTGCTCGGCTGCCTTTAGGGCACCTTTCAAACATATTTACAACATGCCTATGTCAGCTGTTGAGCCATATAAAAACGGGGCCATAACACAAAGGCAAGGAAACTGCAGGATCATACAACGTTACTGCTAGGAGCAGTGCAAACACCACAAAACCTGCCCTGCCAGACGTCAGCTTTATTCGTGCAATCACTCCAGCTTGCTTCTGAGTCTGATACAGTCTCGTGAGTGAGGAAAGTCATCACAAAACACCTGCAAAGCCACTTTCAGCTTCACCACACCGTGGCTCAGCTCTGGAGGCAGCGATGAATGGTAGAACAAGCGGGTGGAGAGAGACTCCCGGAGCCACCATCCCTCCTAGAAAGGCTGCTTTGCAGCAACAATTATTATTATTTTTTTTTTCCCCAGGGCCTGATAAATGCACTGTGGCTGCTTCTGTCATTCTGCTCTTCATCCCCGTTTTGTGTAGGATTTACAGTAAAAGTCCTTTTCACTTTTATTTCCTCTGTTCCTCACACCTTATCACATCCCCCAGACAGATTTCTTCTACTCTGCCCCATGTTTTTCCTGCAGTGCTTTATATTCCACTGGTCCACAACATTTGCCATTCTCAGCTGACAGGGAGAGTCAACTTTATAGCCCGGAGGGATATTATTTATCTGCAACTCATGAAATTACAGCTCAATACAATGGCTTTGTCACAGGTTTTCCATTCGGTTCTAGCAATATCACTCCAACCTTCTGGCCTTTAGACCTCCAGCAGCAGTAAGACCTCTCCCTCAGCTCTTATTCCTGCCTTGTACCCCAAACCTTCAAACAGGGAGGCCCTTGATGAGATGCAAAAAGGACTGACCTAAAGAGGGCTCCATTTTCTGAAAGGGTTTCATGGCAAAATTTAATGCAATAAAACATAATCAGGGATACTCTGTAGCAGTCATCTTCCAACGATTTCAAGAGGCATTTTTACCACTGAGGTAGCCTAAGAGCAATGAACTGGGCTGTGAACCTTCCAGGTGCTTTTGTAAGGGCCAAAAAGCAAGCTGGCGTGACCCAGGTTCTGTACAAATGTCCCCTCCCAAGTCCCACAGTGTTGTTACGAAGCAGAGTGTACAGAAAGGTGCTGAGTGCTGTGCAGGCTGCTGAAGCCAGCTGCGCAGAGGTGCTGAGCACCCTCAGCTTCCCATGACCCGAATGGGTGCAGGAGGTGCTTGGACTCCTCAAGTAGCGTGCAGAGCAGAGCACCGAGCAAACCCCGCTAACTCAACACCCTTCATACACATGGTTTGCTCTTTAAACGTCCATTTCCATATTGCTTAATTAGCTGATTTTGAAAGCATTTTGTTAGAAGCTGTGCAAGGCACATTCCAGTAATGGGGATGTACTGCGGTTTCCAAGATTTAGTTCATAAAAGCGCTGTGGTAATCCTAATATCCCAGAGACCGTTGACAGTAGAGCAGTGTAATGTAGCATAACTGCCTGGTGGTTAAGGTAATGATGGGGTGGCATGTGACAGAAAGAAAGAGGGAGTGAGAACGAGCTACTGGCCAGGGGAGGAAAACCACCATACCTCCTTGTTCTCCCGGCACAGGTTTTGTCCTCAGGCCTGCCACTCCTGTGCTTCATTCAGCATCATTCTCCTTCCTTGCCTCCCTCCCACAACAGGACCTACATCCTCACATCTCCGCTGAGACTTTACACCCTGCCTTGGCATTACATGGCAGAAAGCTGGAGCCACTTTCCTATAGATCTAAGGAGACACCATCTCCGCAAGCACATGTTTTAACCCTCCTAACTCATGCTCCCCCTCAGACTACTAAAATCCCTTTACAAGCACGCTTATCCTTAGAATACAAACTTCCAGGCCCCGTTCAGCACAGAGGAAGGGGGAGCCCTTGCCTTGTCTGAACTGATAAAACACCAGACATAACAGAGGAGGAAAGCAGGTGAGACAAATTAACGTGCCCAATGCTTGCATCAAAACAGCAACAGAAACTGTCAAAGCAGCTCAGAGCACACCCTCGCGTCCCTCAAGACCGTATCAAAATTAACTCCTCCAAGGAACTATTCTAATGAGCATGCAGTCTTGCAGATCAATTCATTTATTAAAAAAAAAAAAATCCCTTGTCAGAGGTTAGGTTCTAGCCTGAACCACAATGATTCATATTCATTGTGCTATCTGCTCTATCTGCTACTGATCTTCACACATGATATGGCAGCGCACAACACGCTCGTACTACCAGCAAGGCTCCCTTTTCAGCACACTGCTCCCCATCCACAACCAGTGGTAGTGTCTGCTGTGATGGATTGGGAGAGCACAGTCACAGACCATGGTGTTACAACTGCAGCAAGCTGTTTTCATCTTCCTTGCCATTTATGTCTGAAAACGGGATATTATTGCTGGGCCTGGATGTGGAAACTCAGAAGAAGTCTGGGGAATAGCAATAAGGAATGTTGTTTACTCAGCAAGATTTGGGAAGAAAGGAAATGATCTATTTTGTGAATTGAAATTATCCCCTTAATGAATTTGGCTCACTATTTCTAGTAAAAAAAATATCCATGCTTTATTTTTGTATATATATAAAAAAAAGTCAGCTGTCCAAAAATACTGAACAGCTGTCCTGAAATAGCAGATTTTCCTGCATGTTTTTTTTATGATTCAGTCCATTCCGTAAGTTTGCAGTGAGAACTGCAGACAGTTCTATTTTGCTTGCAAGAAATATGCACAATATGGCATGTGCCTTATAATCTTCTGTGATTAATGTATAAAAACACAGTCAGAACATATTTATACGAAGGCTTGCAGAATTATAGAGATTGATCTTGGTTTCCCTCACAGCCAATGGCTAAGGAGCACTTTAATCTGCTACAGGTGAAAAGGTAATGCAAACACTCTTGTGTTTACTTAGGACAGCGATTGGGAATATTTCATGCCATATTTCAAATACAAATACTCTTTGGCCGTCTCCGAGTCAAGGAAATATAAAGTCATTAGTATATGGTTTTCTACAATCTATTGTAAATATTAAAATTACACAGGTCATTTGACCCAAATTGAGATTTCTGCCTAGTTTCTTCACAATCTTGGCTTCCAAGGGACTGCGAGAGGAAGCAGTCTCCACCATGGCATCACAGTGTGAAAAAGCCCACTCCATTATGAAGTGGGAATGGTGTTTCGGGATATTCTTGGCAGAGACTTCAAGCCACCAAAGGCTGAGAGCAAGAGCCTGCTGCCATTAGAGTCAATGGAGAGCCCCCTTTGACTTTCAAGACTAAGAATGTTTTTATTGTTATATTTTATTTAATAAAAAAAAAAAAGCCATATGAGAACAGTCTTGAATCTCTCATATTTGGTTAAGATCCTCACCTGCTGTCACCAGGATTACCACTTCAATTTTCATGAGATCCCTTACTAAGGGGTCTCCAAGGAAGAACCTGCCCATCCCAGCCACACTTGGTGTTCAGCAGCTTCGTTATTTCACACAGGCTTGGACACATTTTCATAGCAACAAACAAAACCTCTTAGAAGGATCTAAGACGTTAGGGGCTTATGCAGATCCAGTCATTGCAGAGAGCATCTCTTTGGGAGGTTCACAACTTACTTCACACTTTTCCTCTCGGGAGGCTTGAATTTCTTCTGCAATCTGAGCTCCCACGTCTACAACTACCCTGTGTACTACTTGTGGTTAATGTGTTACAGAATGAATCTCCATCCCTCATACAAAAATACTTTAATTTTATTCATATGTTTAGAAAAAAATAGTCAAGGAACGCTTAAGCAATGAATGATGGAGTAAAACTCCAGCAGCAGCAATGTACTCATGCATCAAGAGGCATTCAGATCCCTGACAGACACTTTCTCCTACTACTTCTCCCCCATCCAAACCTCACCATCCTTCCAGAATCCCATCTGCTTAATCTCTTTTTTTTTTTTTTTGCCGAGTGCCTGGAAGGCCTCAAGTTTAGCAGCTTTTTACAGCTCTGCTCTGCAAAACCATGGAGAGAGACTGTCAAAAATGGAAATAAAATGAAACAGGAGAGATCAAAACAACCCCAAACACATTCTGGGTCAAACTGACATCTGATACAAGGGTTATGTCTTCACTGAAGTTAGATACATCTTCACTTAGTTAGGTTTTAACTGCCTGGGCTCTTCCAGGCAAATTTGGCTCAGGATAAGACCTGAGACGAGATATTGCCTGAAGCCTAGAGTACCTTAGTTCAGCCTTGCAGTGATGAGGAAACTGTGCAACCAGAGTTACCTGCTGTCTGCTTTGAATATTCAGTGACCCAAGTAGTCAGTCAGTCATGAACGGCATTATATGAAGCCTTGGGCATTTCTAATCTAACAGACTGAAAATATTGGGCAAAGCCTACACCCAGCAGCATGAGGTTACTGTGAGACATGAACTCCAGCTATTCATTCACGTAATGACTCACCTCGGTCTCAGGTCAGTTGTATGAGAGTGGCCAGATCAGCACAGCAACGCAGGAGACCTGGGTGTAGTACCTGCCTTTAGCAAGGACTGGCTGTATGCAATCTGCCCTCCAAAAAGTTACCACCTAATTAACTTCAGGTACCTGAGTTAGGAGCTGAGGATCCCCCCGTGCTCAATGAAGACAGAGAAGTCTCCTGATGTAATCTTTTTGGCCCTTCAGCAAAAAAACTGCTTTTCTCCCTTGATTACAGAGCAACTTTTATTCCTTCCTACTGTTGAGGGATAAGAACAACCCCACGGGTTTCTCTTGCCTACCTTGCAGCTGTTTAGAACAAAGAAGGATACGAACAACATTTATTTGTATCATCTGACAGACCAGGGACGTGGGTCTTGATGGAGGAACATGAGCACTGGAATACACGCTGTCCTTCAGTGGGGAAAAACTGTCACTGGCAGTGCATTCAGCAAACTGCAAGTGTGGCGCTGGGTTGTACAGCCTGGTCCAGCCTACATTGCCTTAAAGAGCTCACTAACTGGAGAATGGATGCTTGCTGGATAACCTTAATCTCCTCTGAGCAGGTAAAGGTATTGATATCGATATCAATATTGATATCAGATATTGATAACCGGAATGCCTTCACTCCTCACACCTCGTGGCATTGTCTCTGCAGCGGGGGCAGAGATGGATGGGGCTATCCTTAAGACTATTTTTGTCCTCTGAAAGGTATCCCTGCTGCAAGAAGCTGGGGAGGACCAGAGGCAGGCAGCACGTGCCAGCTGAGGAAGTCACCACCTCCACAAATCTCCAAACCCTCCAGTGTTTAAAAACCAACAAAAGCCATTATAAAAGTACCATTTGATACGGTTTCACATAGGACTCTTTGCACAAGCATCCGCAGCGCTAGCCCACCTTGCCCTGAAACAGCACGCTTCTAGGCATTCAGGCGTGGTGTTGGTATGCAGAGGGGTTAGGGAACAAAGTCAGATCAAAATATCATTTCGTCCCTTGGGTCCACGAGCCATTGGCTGCGAATGTAAAGGAATTATCACACACGAGCTTACTTCTACAGGCAGCCTGGCAGGAGTGCGTTCCCATTCAGTTAAAGACCCTTCACAGGGAGCAATAGAAATGTTCTTTTCCTTCAATATCTTTTCATTCTTTTTCAAGCATTTATACAAGTATTCAGGGGCTTAACCAGAAATGAAAGAAATTCATTATAGGTTATGTGTATTAAGAGGCTCTGGGACTCCTCTACCTGTCTGACTGTGCTAAAGATTTTGTTAGCTACCTTTTTTTTTTTTTTTTTTAAACCTCTGGTTACTACCAGTAAATCCCAGGACTGGGTTATCCTGTCCACCTGAACTAAATTCTGTTTTCACACTGCGAAGCACTCAAAGCATTTGAAGATGTATGGGATTCATTCAGCATATTTACTGAAGAATTTAGTTGTAATCACTTATAAACATCTGTTGCATTTTAGCTCAGTACGTGTAAATAACAGAAATATAACGGCATCGGCGTGTTGAATGCCATCTCTCGGAAAGGAAAAATCAAGTTACATTTCTCTTACCCAGCACTTGATCACCAAAAAAAAAAAAAAAAAAAAAAGCAAGAAGTACAACATAGTGCTTGGGGAAGTGGAGTTGATTAATGGGCTAGCCTGTTAAACCATCTGCTCTTGAGGACCCAGTTGGAATCCCAGTGCCCCTAGCTGGGTCAGCACTTTTTCTGGTGCTGAGAAGCGACATTAACTCTGCTGGCCTTTGCTTTTAGGAAGGAAGAAATAGTCCATGGAATTTCATTTGCCTTGGAAAAACAGAAATACCTTCCCAGATTATGAACACCAATGTCAGCAAAGTTCAGTAAAAAGGAAATGTTGGATCAGCATTGCCTAGGAAAAAAAAAAAAAAAAAAAAAAAAGATAATACTACAACTCAAGAGGACTGAGTTCAAAATGTCTCTCTGGGAGCAGAGAATAACCTGATCGTCCTCAGAGTGGAGTGTCATAAAATTAAAAGGAGAAAAAAAGGGACCTGGGGCTTCTCTGAGGCACACTGAATAAATGTACTTCCTGACATTGTCTTTGATAGGGTCCGTATCAGCTTGTCACTTGGGCAAAAGGTAATGCTGGCCCAGCAATAAATGCTGTAATAATGTTCCAAACCCTTTGAACTAGATATCACAAAAGCTGGGGGCAGTCAAAATGCCAAATAAAGTTAAGTAAGCACAAGAGTGGAGGCCAGAGACAGATGCTGCGAGCTGCATGTCAGATCAAGGGATGAGATCAACAAGGTGCTTTAAGAAGGCATTTCCTGGTTAACTCAGGAATCCTCAGCAACCTTCGCAGTCTTTCATCCAAGCCATATTAAAAGAACAGAGCGTGGCTTTTATAAGGGACCCGGTGATGCAAATACATGTTCATTTGAACTCATCATACCTAACTGGAACTGGTTTGGGTAGCTGCTCCCTCCCGTTCCGTGTTTCAATTAAAGTTATAAATAGGTCACGGTGAAATCAGAGATCTCAGCTCTGAAAAACTGACCTAACACTTCGTTTCTTGTCGTCAGCGTTAAGTGCCTTACTAGATATACATTGCTAACAGCTCCCTCTTTGCCCCCCACAGAGCTTACTAAGTCTTTTCATCGGTAGCAGCAACGAATTAGTAGCTCACTGCTATTTTGCATGCGAGGAGTGCAGGGAGAATGCATGCAAATCGTACAAAATAGTGTGTGCTCCCATACAGAAATCAGCTTTACAGTTAAATACGGCCTGTATAAAATTGTGATAATTCAGAGCTATGAACAACAAAAACCCAGCAACTATAAGCAATGCAGGAACAACAGCTGTCTGGGGTACACTGCATCTTAAACACTGGCACAGGATGGGAAAGACTGGAGGAATGATGCCAGTAAGATTGCTAGCCCCCAAATCCTCAGCTCAGCGAGGAATCTCCCTGTGGCTTCCAGCAGGAACATATTGATGCAGATTTTCCTCTAGCAGCCACCTGGGAACAGCATTTCCAAGGCGCCAGTGACATCCTACCAATTTTAAACACGCTTTTTCAACTCCAGCTCTTTGACTGTCCTCCCTGCACTTTGCAAAAGGGTGGAAAAAAAATTTGTAACTTTTGGGTAAAGCATTATTAGGAGGCCAGGATTCAGATGACAGCCCTACTGCCACCTTCTCAGGCTTCATGTAGTCCCTTACTGCAGATACCTTGCTTATGCCATCATGATTGCTTCCACCTGCAGGCTGCAGAGGGAGCCAGGATCTGGTAACCTGGAAGATCAAGCAATAGAAATGGCTTTTTACAGACATAAATACTATATGTGTGTTTGTATGTAAACACACCATGATTTTTCATACTTGTTACTGACACGTTGCCATACTCCACCGTGGAGATGGTGGAGTTTTGATATTTTCTTCTCCATAGGCAGAGATATGTGCATGTTTGTGTTAACGTGGTACATATGCCAGACAGATATTATGAATAAGGCAGCATTCTCCCAGATGGGAAACACCAAAAGTGGCAATTTTTTTCAACATGAATGCAGTCATCAAGTACTCTTGCCATGCCTTTCACAACACAGACAGAATCGTGATCCAGTGTTTTCAGACTTGACTGATTAGCCATATGTGTTTCACTGAGCACGCTGAGCCAGATACCACCTCCAGCGCCCGCTGAAATCCGTGCAGTTGCATCAGAGCAAAAGAAGAGAAAAATCTGCCTCTGTTTACTGAGAAGGATGCTATAGAGCTCTTCCAATTGATAGTTTGTGCCGTTGGGAGCACAACATCTAACGCTGTTTTATGGTACATCTCTCCCCTAGTTCCTCTAGTCTTGAAAGCAGCGTAGGGCATTACAGGGGAGAAGTACCAAAATCCGCTGCTCACCTCTCATCCTTCACATGCCCACGTGTGTTGTGCTGCCTCTCACATGCATTGATCACTGTTCCTGTAGCAGCTCATGTATCAGCATTATTAGGTGAGTTACAGGGGAAATCTCAGCCCTGTTGTGCCAGGCTCTGTAGAAATACATTTCCGGAGACAGTCCCCAGCAATGAGCAATTCTAACAGGTGAGATGAGAAATAGTGGGAAGGAGAAACAAAAAGTTGAGACAAGACGAAACGATACACGCAGGAGTTAGAGGCAAGGAACCCAATTCATCTCGCCCAGTGCATTAATCTGAGGGCACTGCTCTTGCCTCCATTTATCTTTTGAAACCAGGGCAGAAGACAAGCCTTAGCAGGAAATTTTTTCACATTGAACGGACAGGAAATGTTAGAAACAAGCAGTAATGGGTGGCATCTGACTGAAATGGTCTTGACACACTGAACACTGTCGAACATTAAAGTAATGTCAATATTTATTATACAGATACGCGTATTGATTGTGCAGTAAAATGATCCAAAGTAATATATGCTATAATAATAATTGAACCCCGTTCAGAAAAAGAGCACTGACATGCAGAGAAGGAAAAAAAAAATGCAGAAGACTGTATCAATTTATTAAATTAGTTCGTGTGGGCATCCGATTACCGAGCAAACAGTTACTGTACACAGCACTAGCCATCTCGTATGAGAAGAACAAAAAGAAACCAATGCCAAATTTTTAAAATACACCACTGCAGCTCATTGGGATTGCCAGCTTAGAGCAGCTGAGAAATTGGCTGTGGCACTCAGCAGCTCAAACCCTGTAAGGTGCCCTGTATCCTTTCTCACCCATTTGCCTTTTCTTACAAGCGACTAATGAATTTAGAAATTGTTACCACATGACACATCAATGCAAAGACGGTGCTGTGGGTTAAGGAAAAGAATAGCTTGCTTGGGGATTTTCATTGTCTCTGGTGACGCTGGATTTATTTAACTAAGCTCGATGTATATTTAAGTCTCCAAGTTCACAAGTTATCTGCGTAGTCTTCCTAGGCTCCATTTCACCTAATTGCTGGTAACAATTCCAGCCATAAGACTGCTTACATAGCATATTTCCCACTGCTTCACCAGATGACTGATTCTTTCTTTCTTTTTCTTTTTGTTTTTCACAGAGGAATGATAACGTTCACTATTGAATTAGTAATGAGCTCCCAATTAAAGACTGTGAAACTGTTTGGACTTGCAAATATTTTTATGGGTACCCAGGTACACGTTACCTGGGGTTGGACAGAGCCATCCAGCAGCAGTGAAACAAATTCAGCCTTTTACAAACCTGACTTTGGTTACTCTCATAACCCTCCAGTACGCACTAACCTTGTAAAGATTTTCTGCTTTGCAGGAAAGGACGCAGCAGGGTACCTGGGGAAGGGCCCTAGTTCTGACCCAGTTTGAAGCAGGAAGCAGCAGACTTGCCCTGATAAATGTTTCCAGGCTGACTATAAGCTAGAAAAGCTTTTTATAAGCTCCAAAAAAGAAGTGAGCGCTGTGCAGAGCCTCACGCCCTTGCAGACACCCACCATCCACACCTCCAGCTGCACCCTCCAGGCACTCCTGACCCGCAGCCAGAGCAGCGACTCGGGCTGTGGCTGACAGCAGCAAACTCCACGCACACAGCAGTTGATAGGAAGGGTCAAAAGGCATAAAAAGATGCCGGTGGCATGCTTCAGAAACCTGTAGCCCACACCCAAAGACCATGTCTCTGCAATACGGCGGTACAGAAGGACCCAGCTTACTCTGCCTGTGCTCAGAGCTGGCTGGAGACGCATCAAAAGCTGCCCAGATGAGCCTTTAAAACAGTGCTGAGCCCAAATGCCTTGCTTCTCCTTGCCGTGCTTGTCCTGTCTCATGTCTGGATGGCACCGCCAAAACAAATCTGGCCTGGGCCAGCCAGATAAATCCTATGCTGCTTGAATTAACGAGGCACAATTCAACCAGTTTACTGAGGCTGCTGCTAGCAGTTCATACAAACTGCATTCAATGCAAATACTAATATTTTTGCAATTGTCTCTAGATAAACTGCTTCTTTGCTTTTTTTTTTTTTTATATATATATAATTTCTGTCCTTTTCTCTTTCAGGAGCAGCTCTGTTGGGCTTGCCAACTGCTGTAGGCAATGCTGGAGAAAAGGTAATGTTGAACAGCCCACGGCAGATAAAAATTGCCGAGGAACAAGACCATGGTCCATCTGTCTCATCTACATGCCACATGAAGTTGTGGGCAACAGTCAGCGTCAAACAGAAATACCTCCCCCAACTTCACTGTCCACCTTTGTCTGTTTTTCCTGTTTTATCCTCCAGGCAGAGGAGGAATTGGGCTCGGAGGCGGCAGCAACAACAGGAGCTCTGACACAGCCCCCCTGTCCCTGACAAGGCCAACGTTTCACTATTTTTTCCCCACCAGGGAAAAATGTTGGACTCTGTGGCTTATAAAAATCTTACTGAATATCTGACTTTATAGAAGTGTTTAACTACTGTCCCTTTATTTTTGTTGTATTTTCTAATATGACAAATAGATAGCTAATGATTTCTTTTTGACAAAATCTAGAGTAGATGATGGCCTGTGTGTTCAAAATACTTGGTTGTATTCTACTTTCTATTATCCATTGGGAGCTCTAAGCTATGCTTAAACTTCAGTCCCTGGACAACTTTTCCCAGCAAGAGGAAGATAGCGCTCTCCAAACACCACTAGCAAGACTCCTGGTGAAGCTGACCTGCTGCAAAAGTTCCTGCTGGCTCCATGAATTTTAGGCAAACTCCTGGTTCTTGGCAATTTGTGCTTCAGTAACTGCAGCAGTCGCTGTAATAGACTCCTACAAAGACGTGTTCCCAAGGTTAGCTTCCTCGGGTGCCTGCAGCTGCGAAGAGCAGTGGGCCAGGCCATGGGGTGCAGGTGAGGAACGAAGCACCCCACACAGACAGGCACAAAAGCCCCACACCAATAGGGTCTAGAGACAGCTCAGTATTTTGAGATTTCCCTCGCTATAAGGAAAGGGAAAGAAGAACAGGAGGAGTGGGAAGAAAGCAGAATCCAGATGGAGAAAGGAAGCGGTTTGGGTTGCTTTTGAAAGGGCTTCCCTCCTCCCCGAACTGCAACGGGCTGCATTTAGCCCGCAGCCCTGCTTGCATGGTGCAGCTCCACTAATGATTAATGATGTGCCAAGTGGCTCACGGAAATTCAGTTCAGGCCCACAGATACTTGTCAGTCCCCAAGGAACGAGAGCATTTCTTAAAACTGAGCCACTAATTACCCATGAAAAGATTCAGGTAGAAGAGCACACTTGACCTTAATATCAATGGCAGCAGCGGGTCTGGTTCCAGAGAGTTTTTTTTTACTTCTTGAGCTTTCCTGCCTCCAAACACGAAAGGCCACGGTCCAAGATCAGCTTCTGCTCCTCAGTAGCTTCCTGAATTTTCCAGATGATATTTTGCACAATGACGTGTCATTTCACGTTGTATCAATCACATTACAGCATGTCACTTAACGTAGCATGAGGCACCATGATTGACACAATCTGAGCTGACTTGTCACAACACAGCCCATCAGCTGGGACAGCTGGATGTTTCGGGTTTGTGTATGTATGGGAGCTGCCATCCAAGACGAGGGGGAGGCAGGAGGACAGGCTCCCTCCTTTAAAAGTTTTACCAACACTTCCCATTGCGGGGATTGATAAACATCTGTTCCATATATTAAAGTTTCTTCAGTTCTGTCTCCAGGCTGCCTCTACTACTGAGCCTGAGCTCGTTCCAGCCCCTATTTATGCTCCTCACCTTCTCAAGACACAACGTGCCCCGTTCTCAAGAACAGCCTTATTGTTAGGGAGTGGCAGAGCACAAAAACTCATTACAATTAACCACTTGTCCCTTGGTGGCATCTGACGTTAATTCAGCTCCCAAACAATTAATTTAGAGTAACCTCACAAAGCAATCCCTAAGCAGCAGTAATTGGCTAATTCCCCTCTACTTATGGTTATGCTCATTATATTACAGACAACTTTAAATCAGGCTGTCATCGCTAGTCCTTGCTGTCACTGAGGCGATTCAGAAGGATGAGTAACTACGCCCAGAACCCCTTGTGATTCACAGCTCCGTCCAGGAGGGCTGGGAAGGTGGGAAATCCCGAGCCACGTCCTGCAGAGGTTTGTGAACATAAGCACGGCCACAAGGACAGCTGCAAAAATCACAGCAGTGCAATTCCTAGTGAAGAGCGAACCACTAAGAAAGGTGTTCGCCCTAAGATCCCTGGGCAGCACAAATAGGATTGGTTTGGCAAAGAGGGCCTTGACTGGGCACTGGGATTTGAGTCGTTTGTCTGTTTTCTGTGTTATTACAGCTTGGCTGTGCAGCACAGCGCAGGCAGCTGCCAGCTCACTACGGCCACAAACAAAGTTGAGACATATCTGCACCTACCTGCGGGTAGTGTGTTGTTCTGCCCCGTGCTCCGAGTCCCCGGTTAGCGAACAGAGCTCGTACTTCACGGGGGGGATTTGAAGCTAAAGCTCACAAATGGCTGAAAGATGCACCAAGGCTGTTGGAAGGCAGAGTGCAGCAGTATTTCACGAGGCTGTTAAAGTAAACTGGATCTTGGACTGCTGCCACTTTTTGCATCTGGGGAGATAACTTCAAGTGGCAACGGTCCGGCCAGATGTTGCCGAAGTCACACTTTAAGCATATTTTTCTGTGGCACGGTGTGGTGCTACATGGAGATAAGAGAACGTATTCTAACTACACCACCTCAGGCACCAGGAACGGATGTTCTATACCGGACAGTTCTGTCTTCAGTCAGAAGTTGTAACAAAAGCTCTGTGATCAACTTAACAACTCCAGCACGGAGATCAGGGGATTCTGCCATGGCATACAGTGTGTCCTGACCTGACGAGCAGCTGCAGGGAAGTGAGACGTGCAGGTATCTGCAGATATGCCAGCTCAGATCACATCTGAACCGTGGTGCCTGGCCAGCATTGCAGTATCCTCTACTTGTTCTGAGGCTGCAGAACTACTCAGGTAAAGAAGGAAATAACGATTACAGTAGATTTGGATGAAACTTGCCCCTCAGAAATGATTCTTCATAATCTACATGCTTCAATTTTCCTTAATATGCCTCAGCAAAATTTTCTGCAGCACTGCTGTCCAACTCACCTATCAATATTGGGAGATACTTTTTGAAATTCAACATGCAAATAAATTCAGAAACAATCATCAATTTATAAGAAATATGTATCAAGAACCTCACTGTTCTGCCATTATTTCTTCCAAGTACCCCACCTCTTCCTGCTTCCAGGCCTGTGTATCCAGATGGGGTAGATGGCTCAGTGGCACAGGAAAAGAAAGTAAACTCTGCACAGATGAGCCTGAGCAGGCCTCATGTTTCACTTGTAGCATTCCTAAGCTGGGGAATCACAGAGCTCAGAAGCACAGACCGTAAAACGGGAGAAGAGAGCGCATCCTTGGGTAGTTTTCACAACTCTCGTAATGTCCAGCTCAGCATATCAGAAGCACCAGATACAAAAAACAGATGGAGCAGTAAGACTTCTTGTCTCCCTGGTTGTAGATTAATCAGAAGTTCAAAGGCAGAGAGGTCAGCACAGAATTTCCTGACCTCTTCCCCAAAAGCTCATCATCAGTCCTTTCTGTGGGGCAGTGCTCACCGCTCCTGCTCTTGTCCCACCCCTTATCACCTGGTCCTTGGCTCAGGGAAGCGCTCGGTGCCACTCAGAGAGAGATGTGACAGCAAGGTGGATGCTGCTTCCACGAGGAAATGCTCATCTCCTTCCTTGTGTGGAGCCAAAGCTCTCAGTTTTATACAATCCTTGCGTGCTGCTTATTGCTCAGCTGCTTTGTATTGCAAGGAGGGGAGAACTGTTTTCAGAAATACATGTAGTTTATCCAAATCTCAGAGACACGAGGGAAGGAAATAAAGGGGAAAGGAATTGCACGTACCCTGAGAGCAGCGAGTTAACAGCTGCATAAAGGCCATGCTGCTCTCCCTCTGCACCTCCAAGCTACTGCAGGTATATTAAGTCCCTTCTCCCCTGAGCTGCAGATGGATGAGAAACTCTCCGGTTTATAAAATGCCGTTTTTAAGGAGTTGTGCCCCCCTGCCACCCATCTGCATCCGTTTCCTGCGACAATTCAGGAGGAAGCACTGGATGAGGGTGGACAGGGGCAGCAGCGAGCAGGACAAGCCGGCAGCTTTGGGAACACGTCAGCGCCTCTCAGCACACCACCACGGGCTTCATTTGGCTAGGTGCACGTCACGTTGCTTCTGGTGCTTACAGCAGCGACCGCAGGACGCTCGGTGATCTTTCGCAGCAGCACTGGTCTGAGATAACTTGTTCCCCACAGCTGTTACAGAGCTGGCCAGAGAATTTAGCAAGTTAAAAATAAACACGCAAACAAAAACAATGGCACCACCCCAGCCTCAGCAGTTGGATTGAATAAAATATGAACCTGTTGTCGCTACCAGGAGAACACTACATAGATCGTCACTCTCAGGGACAGCACCTGAGCCCAAATCCCCCAGAGCTCCCAGCCGGGTGTGATGTGAAGGCCCCATCACGACAGGCGCTGAAGAGCCACTGCCTTTCCCTGCTATCGCCTGAACTGAGAAGGCTGAGCCCACACAGAGCTCATCTGTAGCATAAAACAACACTGATCCTCACTGCTACACATAATCTGCACGTAAACGTAGGCCAGTGCAAGATGACACACTAAAGAACTCGACGCTGTCCATCAGTGACATAATCCCCACTTATTTCAAAGGAGAACGTGGCCAGGTTTGGCCTTTTCCAATGTATCACCAGCCCAAGTGCAGCCAGCACTGAGCACAACGCCTGCTGGTTGCTGAATTACTGCATAAACTCCCAAATTGGCTCACGCAGTGCTTTAACCCAGTGCTGGAACACATTTGCTTGGTAGGTTGTTGCAAGCCAAGCCTTCTCCACCTGAAGTGTCGGCTCCCTGGGCCGGAGAGGCAGGTACTTATTAAGGGAACATTCGGGTTTTGGATCTGAGAAACCCCCCAGGCCAGAAAGCTCGTGGCAGAGCCGAGCTGCGGACCCAACCCAACAGCCCTGTGAGACTTGATTTGAACTCGGTGTGAGCGCTTCCTTCCCTCCACACGGATTTGCAACCTGTGAGTTTCTCCTTTGCGTTCCTCGTCAGAACAAGCCCCAGCTCCCTGAGCAGTCTCTGGTCAGAACAGTCAAGCCTCCCACCGGGTTCTCATTAAAGTATCACCCAGAACTCCTAATTTGGTGTGACTTTAATGCTCGCGGTTACTTGAAACCGAGCTCATGCACATCAAAAGTGGGTCAAAGCTCCTTCAGCAGAGGAGTATTTAGAAAAGCAGAAGTAATGCCACAGTTTCTACTTAAGCACTGGATCGTTTTTGAGTTGTTAATAACCTCTCTGCAAGTGCTTGCAGGTTTGATTGCCAGCATCTTGCAGGGTTTTAGCTGAACTTAAGTGTGGCTCGTTATGCTGCCCGTAAGTGCAGCTAATATCACACATGGTCACAGGCTCTGCAGTGACCTCAGTAAAATTACAAATCGAGGTTCAGCCTTCCATGAATTTTTCCACTTCTCCATATTAAAATGCTAACATCACTTCAAGGTCCTTCATATAGCTTAATTATGTACCTTCAGTCTGGCATAGATAATGAGTAAACGTATTGCTATTGATGAGCTACAATTATCACCGCTATTTCATTTACGTAATTTGATGGAATAATGGAACAATAAATTCTTCCCGGGGTAAACGTAATAAGGGACAGCTCTTGATGTTGCTCTAAAGGAAGGAAAAGACTCCTCTGCCAGCAGGAGCAGGATCTGCTCCGCAGACAGCTTGCTGGCATGGAAAACTGACTTGAATTCAAACAGTTAACTTGAGCCATCAAAGTCATTCAGAGGGGAGCTGGCTGGAACAATTTTTAGCAAAATATTTTTTTGATCAAAATATGCTGTTTTTGTCAAAGCTGGAACGTTTCACAGAGATATCAATTTCAGAGAAGTTTTCAAAAGGAAGATCTCTGAGGCCTGGGCTAGACCGCTGCATCACGGGGAAGGAAAGAAATCGTAAACGCGCCTTCTTTCACAAAATTCCCTCCTGTGAAATGCTCAGGAGCCCTTGCCTCTGTTCTAATGATGCAGAAAAATATTTTAAGAGCTCAAAAGTTGTTGCAAACGCTGTTACTCTGGCTGGCTCCGCACTGAAAAGCTATTGCTGGCTCTGTGTGCCGGCACTAAGTATTGCAGAACTGGCAGTACATTAATGTTAAGTCGAGACCACCCAATGATACGAAATCCACAGCTACAACACCAGCTTCGGTGAGAGCTTTAACATCGTATCGTGCACAAAGGGAGTGCAAAGGATAACGTTTTCCTTTTTAAAATGTAAAATATTGTTACTCATTTCCTTCTTGATAGCAGCCCAACACAAGCAAATCAAACAGGTGTGGTGCGATGCTCAGCAGTGGACCAGCCGCAGAAGGAACCCTACCCATACAGGAAGATCAGCCACGGCAAGGTAAAGATGTATTTAAAAAGGAAGAATTTAATACGTAGTAATCATCTTTTTGTTGGCTTTGTACTGTTTTTTTAAGCACCTTTTTTTGAAGCCTACAAGAGTTGACACAAAGGACCTTGAAGGTTGAACGTAGGAAGCGACATTTGCATAATCAGGACATTTTTTTTGTGCTAGGAATTGCAGTGAACTTTCTCTTAACAAGGTCCTCAAGGGACCTTCCAAGGGATTCCTGGAGACAGCACCCATTCCTTCTCTCTTCTCCCTGCCTCACTGCTTCATTTTCCTGCCATGCCTTCCTCGGCCTCTCCCAGCCTGCAGAGCAGCCCTCCCGTCCTGCGGCACTCTCCGGTGACCTTTCAAGGATCGCCCCAGCGGTCTCCAGAGCTCGGTTCGCAGGCTTCACTGCTCCAAGTTTCCCAAGCTACAGCAATCCCAGGGCACGATCTCATCTGCCACGTTTCATCGCGAAGCAACGAGCATTAACACTTCCATGAGCTTTTATGCATTACGCTTTTGCAAAAGGGTACACCGCAGCAGCTGGGCGCTCCACAACAAGGCAAGAGGGGCAAACACGGGATTTGCCTTGTATTGCGTTCACCAAACCTGGACTCTTTCAGGCCGCCAGAGACGTGGGTTTCGGAGGCACACCGGCTGCTCCGCTGACAAAGCCGTGCTGTTAGCTGCAGGGAGAATAATCACAGGAACCCAGCAGATCATAACTCCCATGATAGGGCATGAAGCGGGGCTGGGAGGGAGAAGCAATTTTCTCGGCTA
Source organism: Aythya marila (assembly GCF_965140915.1). Lineage (NCBI taxonomy): Eukaryota > Metazoa > Chordata > Aves > Anseriformes > Anatidae > Aythya > Aythya marila. The sequence goes on along the minus strand of NC_139044.1, from coordinate 9,714,004 downwards.
ACCTTGTCCCAGGCCTTTAAGGGCTTAATAAGATCATAACCAACACCTTGAATTATATCCTGAAATAAACAGGTAGCCGGAACAGAGCACAAAGCTCAAGATTTATGGGCTAATAGTAGGTGACCTTCAAGAGAAAGGTTGCTACAGGCTGTACTCGCTCAAGTCCTTTGCTCGAGCGGCCCCAAGCACGGAGCGCTAACCCCGAGGTGATGAAGGCGTGGAGCACATGCATCACTGGGAAGCCATCTCCGCTTCCAGAACGACCATAAATGAAAGAAATAGTACCAGGAGGATTGGAACTAATGAAGTCTGGTTTCTTTCTTATTTGGTTCTTGTGGTTGATTGACTTCTGTGTCTACGACAGCACTGAAGTCTGACTGAAGGCTTTCTGGCAGCAGGAGTATTATGAGATTCCTTCCTGTGTGGATTCTCTGGTGTTAAATAACATATGAACTCACACTGAAACCATGCTTTCAATAAAGGCTCCAATAGTGCCTCTCTTCCCTATCCAGCTTCTTACTTTCCCCAACATCGTGGGAACCTGGTTACCTTTGAGCTTGACACTCTTCTTTTGTATGGATGTAAGAATGAACAACACTAGAATTTTATACAAAGTGAGACCCACAGACAGGTGATGGACTGTGGAAATACCACGAGCCAAAGGCAACACACAAAAATGTGTTACAATGACCAAGCAAGAATTTCAGTTGCCTGTGCAGAACTGAAGTACCTGCCTCGTGGTAGTCTGTGCAAGGCTAGCGAGCAGATGCTAACATTTCATTACTTCAGTGGGTTTCAACAAGCCATGTTAGCAAACAGACTCAGACAAGGGCCAGAAATGAACTTCCCAGCCCCGTCAGGCAGTGCCCAGAGCCATGTCAGGAAGGGGGCACAAGAAGCGTCAGGGCAGAGCAAAGAATTCGTGGTTTTCAGTTCTGGGACGAAGAATATCCTTCTAGTTCCCAGTCCCAGCTGTCTGACACCCTTATTGAACAGGAGGCAAAGAAAAAGGCAAAAGGCACACTGCAGATTAGGAAATACTGGGCCAGACTGCTTCTCCCAGTGCTACTGGGCAGTATGCGCCAGTGGCAGCAGCCTTTTCAGCGGTGCTGTGTTCCTGAGCTGAATCACAAACCTCTCGGCTCAGTTATGATCATGGACTTTATGCAGAGCTAGGAGACACGCTGCTCAATCCCAATCCCACTCTCCTTCTGCCTCGAGTCATCTGCAGATGTATCAGTCCTGAATGCCACTGGGTGAAATCTCCATCAACTTTTCTGAAAAAGAAAAAAAGCTCAGGATCCAGCACCACGTTTTAAGAAACTGTGAGCAAAACCAGGGATGCAGGGAGAAAAGCAACAGACGTTGGTTAGGCAGGTGGCTGAGTTTTATTTAATCTCAAACCTGTGCCATAAGAAAGATGAAACACAGCCCGTTCTGTGCTGCAATTAATCCCAAAGGTTAATTTTGTTGCGGGCACGCTGTAAACAAAGGGGATATTTATTTCAGAGCCCAAGTACATCGCGACAGCGGGAACGCAAAGGGAAGGGCAGTTTGCACTGAGGATTAAGAGAAGGCTGCAAGACCCGGCGAAGCCAGCGCTGACAGATCCGCTTATTAAAAAGTGTAGCCTTGTGGAAGGGCTGCCACTGACGGCTCTGACACGGCTAAACTTCAGAAACGCAGGCACAATTGGAAGACTGTGCTGGGGCAGGGACAGTGGGCTAAGGGGCACTTCTAATTTGTCAAAGTTGTATCTAATTCCACAGAACAAAGTTCGCAAAGAGAGATGAGCAGAATCCACAAATTATTGCTCATTCAGCAAGCCCTGATGGAGAGATAGGCCGGCGCACAGATCGGGCTTTGTAGAGTAACCTGAGCCGCTCCAATCAACTTTGGATAATTCTGCCTTGTGGGCATAACAGTTTTCCTTGTTCCTTCTTTAATAGGATTATTCCTCGCAATATTAAAAAGATAACATCAGTGTCTTTCAGTGTTCCCATAAACTATTTCTAGGTATATGAACGGATGCTTCAGGTGGTTTTGTTGCTATTTCTGACATACTTATGAGACGTAAAGATCTAAGAGAAGAATTTGATTCAAGTCTGACATTCGTTCTGTAAATAAACTAAAATCTCAAGCTTCCTTTCAAGAGAGATAGTTAAAACTGATACAGCAAGAGCAAAAAAAGATGAAAAATTTACCATATTGAGCATGACTGTGAGCCACTCCCTGAATTCACTCTACTTGCCTAGTCCAACAGCAATCCAGCTGCTTGCAGCTGTAAGAGCTTTCCGTTCACCCCAATGGATGGTGGATCAGGTCTTCAAACAAGCAAATTCTCAGGCAAGAGAAGTAGTTAATGCATATAAATAAATGATTCCCCCAAATCGAAACAGAAGACATCGTACATGCTGCCACAGCTTAATGGCATTTTCAGAAGAATGAATGCAAACACCTTCACCTTTCTTTTGCTCTCCAAGGAAAAAGGAGAATTTGTTATTACCAAATTCACAACATCGTGCTACATATTCATCTAGGGCTGAGCTCGTTTCTGTCTTTATGTCAATGCAGCAGCCTACTGGTATTTATGGAGGTAACACTGAGCAGTGTCGCTATCACTGCAACCAACTCAGCAACCAAAATCTGCGCTCGCTTTGAAATCTCCAAAATCAGAATGGTTTGCAGCTACCTGACACTTTCACGAAATTAAGTGCTAGAGAGTTAAAAAAAAAAGAAAAAGAAAAAGAAAAGAAAGAAAGAAAAAGAAAAAAAAAAAAAAAAAACACCTTGCCCTAAGAGATTGTGTCTGAAGTGGTTTCAATTTATAAGGTACGCTATTTGGATGAGTTAATGCGTTATTCTTCACCTCATTTAAAGCCAAGCAACAGTGAGATGCCCATTTAACTTCGAATTTGTCCACACCTGGATCTCATACAGATTAATCTAACACAAATCTGGTGGCAGAAAATTACTGCTTACTGGGAGGCAGAACAAGTTTTGCCTAGCAATATGTTTCAGATCCCAGTGCTATTTACAGGTTTTCAGCAGCCTCAGAGGGCCCTGCATGCTCCCTACATCAAACAGACCACAGGCTGGATTCCTGGGATGCTATCCCCATGAGGATGACATAACAGCCTCTGCTTGATGCTGGGATTGTGCTTAAAGGTGGTGCCCACATTTTAGTGTAACTAGTAACTGCAGGTGTCTCTTTACGGGCCCTTCAGCTTCGGATATTTCAAAGATATCTGAATTTCACTGCGTATCACGCAGCCAGTCTCACTTACGGAGCACCCAGTGAACAACCTATAATGTAAGGGGACCAGATAAATCATAAATAAAGGAACGTACACGCACGTCTTAAAAAGAAAGCAACAACAAAACTACAATGCCAGGAAGCCTCTGGTAACGTAGCACAGCCTGTTTCACCTCTAAGATTGACCTCCCCCAAAACATGCTCAATAAATTATTAAATTATTACTAGGTACACTTTTAGAAAGGCTCCAACCTCAGCCAAGCCTTATACACACGCACACCAACAAACTCCTGCTGTCTGAGAGGCAAGGACAGCCCTGCCAGCCCTGCTCCTTTCCCCTGCCCTGAGACAATATATGTATCTTGGTGCTGCCTTTCTTTCTCTTCGCCAAAGTACCAGGGAAAATGAGGCTATAAATCTGTTTGGGTTTTGTTTATTTTTAATAAATACATGAATTTTAAGGCCAGACAGGACCATTTATCATCTAGATAATCATTTGACCTTCCCTCTAATGTAGACCAAAGAATCCACCTCAGGGACTTCTCTCATTCAGAAAGTCTTCATTTGAATATTCAATCTGTCGCATCTCTTGGGAAATTTTTCCACCGATGATTTAGCTTCACTACTAAAAATGTGCATCTTTTCTTTAGCCTAAATTTATCTATTTTACACATCCAACTGTTTGGACCTTTCCATACCGCTGTCTGCTAAAGCAATGGCTTTTATTGGGGGATACTGGGGGGAGATATTGTGGGCCAGGGATCACAACACAGCCACTTGGAGGCTTCGTGCTGTGTAGGTGTGTGTGACCTCCTGAACTCCCCCTTGAATCAGATCATGCATTTTGGCTGACACATTACAAAACAACAAATGAAGCAGGTGAATTGGTTTTCCAAGGAAGGAAGGCTCAGGACATCATCGCGTGTAACTTCTTTCCCCTCCCCGCCTGCCTTGCACCATTTACAGGTTTGACTAAAAAAAAAAAAAAAAAATCTCTTCTTAATTATGAAGATAATTACCCTTGTATTTCACCCTTTGGCACTTCATTGCTTGCACTTTTTGACTTGTCCCCATGAGACAGCATCCTGAAAACATTGAACACAATTCTCCATTGCACGTTAGTGCAGCTTTGGAGGAGATGAGTGAGGACGTGGCTCGGGGCAGCTGAGGATCCTTTGGATTTCTGAGCACACCTCCTATAGGGCAAGAGTGCAATTTGTGCAGGCTGGCACAAACCATCAACTACCAGCCTTTTCGAAGTGTAAGTATGTGGAAATGAAGAACAGCACAACTTTTGAGGTTGTCCCTCCGTCCACAGTCTGGATATAAAAATCCAGATGTTTGCTGCTGTGCCTGTGCACTCGAGAGCAGCCAGTACACTGAGTGCCTCCCGCAGGGCACAGCCACTGTCTGCTCACCACTCATGCGTGCTGGCAGGTGGCAGGAACACTACTCTGTGTGTTTGGCTACATGGCAAAGCCTTGCTGGTAGAACTGCACGTACCTCCAACCACCAGAAGAAACTTTGTCAGGCAGTGACTTGCTCCAACCAGTTCTCAAGAAACTTTCTGCAGGCAGCTCGAAGGGTATCTGTTGGGTGAGTAGGGTACAGGCTATGCAGCATCTCCTTAAATAGAAGGAGGAAATGAGAGGTTTTTACTTTGGGTTGATTCGAGTCTCAAGCAGGATTCGAGAGCTTAGCCTCAACCTGTCCATATTTAAATAAGATTTTCATTTTCTCTCAAACTCTTTCCGTAACTCCCAGGATCTTTCCAGAAAAGCCTTTCATGCCCTGGACTGACACCTTGAGCCAAAAGCTAAGCCTTCCAGGAGATGGGTTCAATCCATATCACATTTTCAGGTGTGGGGAAGCTGCTGATTACAGCACTGGTTTTGTTCTTTGTTATGTCCTTTGTCCTTACCCCCATTAAGCTGCATAATTTAAAAAAAAAAATAAAAAATAAAAAGTCTCATTGCTTTTGTTTAAAAATACACATTTTTGGCACACTCGTTTTCAAGTTTTCAGAGTGTTTTGTTGTTGTTGTTTTTGTTTGTTTGTTTGTTTGTTTTCTGCAGCAAAGCTGAGGTTTGCTTTAGGTTTATTGCCAGTACTGTTTTTAATTGTTTGCAACGAAAACTTTTCATTAGCTGTCATATTGCCCTTACAGATTTTCAAAAAATCATTTTTCATTACAGCTGCTTGAAAACCTGGCTGTTCTTCTGCTTTTACATACGTAAACTACACAGACCGCCTTGCAAAGTGACCTCGATCTGCAAAAAATTCCTATTTTCCATTTCAGCAAATGTTTCCAAGCATAGTCACAAGCCCCTCAATACTGCTTAAGGAGTTTTGCTGTTTTGCTGCAACACATCTAGAAAGAACAGCTGTGCCATATCGATCTCTCAGACACCCATATCCCATGGGGCTTAAGTACCAGGAGTGAAACCTTCAACTTGATTCTGGATTGAAATGGAGCAGGAAAAGAGAGCACAGGGGCAGCAGATGAACTCAGCCCACATGTGCAAAACCACACAACGCGGTGTTATTCCACTCGGAGCGGGGGTTTTGTTTGTTTTGTTGTTGTTTTTGTTTTCTTTCCAGGATGCAAGTAACTGGGTTATCTGTCTCTCCTCCAACTTACTTTTTGCAAGAGCCACAAGAATGCAAATATTTTCTGTACATTCATTTCACAAATGACATCTTGTTAAAAAAAAATAAATAATAATAGCTCTGTGTTAAAAACAAATTGACTTCTAATGCCCAAAACACTTCAGGTATTTTTAAAGCATTTTCTGAAAGCCTAGTTTTTCCTGCTGCAAAAGGAAACGCTTAGATGAAGACCAAAATGAGAAAGCCTCAGCTGAGTGGGAGAAAGTGGGGGGTTGTTTCCACTGCAGGACGGGGGCCATCTCTTCTGATCCAAGAAAGTCGGATCTGGGTAGAAGCACCCCGATGTCGCTGTGTCTGCACCTCGCTGGAAAGAGCGCGGTCAGCTGCTCGCCTTGCTGCCAAGAGCCTGACAGCTCCCACCCCGCGCAGAGTTACTGGAGCTACTCACTCGTAGCTCCGAAGTGGCAGGGCCACGTTCACGTGGCACTTGGCCAGAACTTGTAAGCCATATGTCTCAGCAAAATTAACTACCACATCCACGGTACTTTACAGCGATATTGCTTTTGGTTTGCAGCGATCTGCTAGCTCAGGAGTCTGCTTTCCATTACCCAGCACAGACATGCCCAGTGGGAAAAACAGAACTCTTCAAGGTGAAGAAGATGCCTTCTACGAAATCTGAAAAGCACCAGGTGCTTCCTCGGGTTCTGTGAAACCAATCAAGTAGGAAAATGAATGAATCGTATTAAAGGTGCTGAAAAATGTTACACTAGAAGACAAATCTCTGCTCTCTCTGCTCTCTCTTTGCGCCATGAGCACCTCCAAGAAGTTTCAGCGTTGTAGCTGAAGCGCAGAGACATCCTTTTTCTTTCAAGCACCATCCGCTTCAGAGAGGAGAATGAGGAATTCTGACATTTCTTGAAGACTCAGCAGCACGAGACAAAAGGGATGGTGATACAGAGAGACATTTATAGAAGTCACTCGTACAATCATAACTTCATAGGCTGGCTTGAAAAGCTCTTTTTGGACAGACTTAAAGGGTCCACCGAGTCCTCTCAGAGGCTTTTACACAAAGAAACTCGTCAGTTTGCTAGCATTGGAGGGAAATTAGAGCCCATATTGCTTCTGCTGGAATTTCTTTATAAACAGTAGTTGCCCATTTATTTATTGGTCTTTTGGAATTAACTTGGGAAATACAGACCCTTGGGACTGTTCACAGTGAGGTAGAAGCATAGCAGCAGTAAGCATGCTAGTTTTTTAACATTATGCACGATATTTTCTTGATTTGAAGAGAATTCTGATTTTATGAGGGCTGGCCTTGTTTTTCCTCATGCTGAATAAAGTCATTTCAATGTGGAAATTTATTTTTTATGCCCCTCCACTACTTAACATGCATTAAATAGCTGTACTCTATGGTTTCTGATGGAAGAGGAGTCAGACATCATCTTAACACTTCTCAGCCAATATTGCTGCCATTGGAACAGAGCCCAAGCCTCTCACCTCTGCTCTCCTAAATAAACCTTGCCTCGTGCGTTAGGCGTTATGTGAAAGAGGCAGGAGCGAAGTCTCCTTGAGGTCACCAACATTACTCAGCAGAACGAGGATTACTTGAAGAAGTGCTGCACCAGGGAAGCCTCAACTCTTAATCCATGCACGATGCCAGATTCTGGAAACATTTCACGTGGAAGATGATCACCACACACTGGGGATGGCTCAGCAAGCAGGTGTCTTTCTGCACAGTAGACAAGATGCGAGGCCTACAAATCTCAGCTTCCACTTGGAGTAAAATAAAGCTTTTTGGCCCCTCAGCTGCAAAAACTTGTAGCCTGAGCAGACACGACTAACTTCACAGACACGATGGGCCCACAGGAGGGGTAAATCTGCTGGGAGCTGTGAGAGGTGAGAACTCACCGTGCTGCTGTGTTACCTCTGAAACCTAATTGTGCCCCTTTACGTGCCGCTGTGGTCAACTCTCATTGCTGATTGAGTCCCTCAAAGGAGGACAGACATCACTGCTTGGATTTGCACAGCTTGCCATCAGAAGCAGATCACTTTGGTATTGGCAAAGCAGAACTTGGCAGAATACAGCTGCTTTTGCCCTCACAGGTTCCCAGCTTCACACACAGTGGCATTGGCATGATAACACAAAGGCAAATAACATCCTTGATTAAAACAACTTCACTGCCTCCATTCAAAAAAAAGACATAACCTGACCCTCCCAGCTAATTGAGGAAGTCACCCAGGAGCAGAGGACCTTCTCACCCCTTAGAGTTATCCTTGTTCTTGCAGTGCAGAGGTCAGGCTGTGGCTTCACCCCACTGCAACCAGAACAAAAAGCAGCCACCTGCTGATCTTGGGGGTATTTCTCCAAAAGACTGCGCACTACCTGGTGATCTACAGCTCACATCCTCCGCGTCGGTTCTGAACTCAGGTGGCTTCCATCCTGCCGAATGCCAATGTCACCCTCCTTCATTAGTGCAGGGACAGTGATTATCTACACTGACGACTAGGCTCGTGGATTTGTTTGGTGGGAGCAGCCCCAGAGCTGAGCTCGGGTCCCTCCCCATTTTATTCTTCAGGACAAGCACCGGCTCTTCTCCGGTACCTGAATGGCCCTTACATTTCTGGGGCCAAGATCTCAGTTGGGTCTCTAGATATTTTAGTAATACAAACAAATTATAAGAGTACTGTGTGGTACTCTACAGATTGTTGTGGGTTTTGTCGTTGTTGTTGCTGTTTTTTAAAAATATGTAACATGACCATGATGAATGAGGCTTGTATTATAGAGGATAAATACACACATGAATTTACCATTTCATCACACATCTCTACTGTAACTATTAAACACAGCTGCTGTGAACATTTCCTATTGCCTTGCAGTATTTTGCAGTAAATCAAAGTAATCTGCATTACAGTACAAGGTTTCACTGCAATCGCAAGGAATTTTTCAATTGCTTCTCTTGCATTTCAACTGAGATCATTTAGCTGAAGTTATGAAACACGCATTAGCGATTAATGCTTCCAAGATTCCACATTACTGTCAAATCACTAATACATTACCTTTCATAATCTAATTTGTTCACACACTAAAATACACAGAACATGCAGAGCTTAGCAAATGGCCTTCTAAAATGTCACTTTTTTTTTTTTTTTTGAATTATTCCTTAAAGGGAAAAGTAACACCCCTGCAAGCATCTAGAAAATCGTCCCAGTGCCCTCTGCTTTGGGCAATCTTCTCTCGGCCTTTTGTGCATCGGCTTCAGGGCTTGACAAGGCACAGAGCTGTGCATGCTTTGCTCCAGTGAGACATGGTGAACCTTCCCCAAGCACTGACTGTGCCAGCAGCATCCCCCCTGGAGAAGCAGGGAGAAATTTTAATAGACAGAACCAGTGCACCAGGTATAAAGGGGCTGATCAGAACTGCCGTTCACCCCGAGTATCCCCTCTGACTTTTGGAGGGAAGAAGAAAAATCATCAGATGGTTCCTGCCCTGCTTACACAGCAGCCAGCATTTCCAGCTTAAACTAGGATACCTTTCGGTGCGCCAGGGTTTGGGCTATTGAACGGTTAGGAAGAAGGTGGACTGGGGAAAAGAATAGGATTTATTTAAAAAACTAAACATACGCACACGTGCCCTGTGGAGCAAGGATTTAGGAAGTAAAGAGGTACGTGTCACAGACCAAGGCTGTCCTATTAAAAAAGCACACAGCAGTACTATGCAGTATGAAAAAAGTGAGAGAGCAGAGGTAAAAAATCAGGAAGAGTTCAGTTTTCAGCAGAATCAGAGCTTCCCCTCTGAACCCAGCCTAACAGCTGATATTTCTTCATCGACTGGCCAAGGAAGAAAGAAAAAAAATCAGGTTATGAAGTTGGCTGTAAAGAGGAGAAGCAGAGGAAGGGCTGACCAAGCAGCAGGCACTTCAGACATCCTCCTCCTCCTGTCTCAGCTGCACGGAGGCAGGTGCGTCCTGGGAGCACGGAGGAGGGCCGCCTGCTAGATGCATCAGGGCTGTCGGGACAAAGGAGACCCAGTAACGAGAAACGCGTTGACACCCACATAAGAGACATGAGAAACGAGCAGAAGATGGAAATATGGTGGGAGGAAGAATATAGAGGAGGGAAAAGGGTACGTATTGATCTAGAATGGGACAGGGAGAGAAAACAACCAGCCATTGTTGTTGGAAAGGGGAAGACGGCCTGGGTATTCACAAGGAGATGGGCGGATGTAATAAAATGCTGGCAAAAGCGGTTACAGAAGATGAAATGAAGGATAGAGCTTGGGAATTGGAGGTTAACAGGGGCTCATGGCTAACACAAAGCAAATTGCACAGACAAAGCATTTTCTCTCATCCAGCAGAGTTCTGATCAGCACGCTCTTACATTTTCCCAGACAAGCAAAGATCTGCAGTCACCCTCAGCATAAAAATAAAATAAAAATTAAAGCCACATTTGTGTAAAAGCTCTGACATAATTTGGTGAAAGCTCAAACCCTCTGCTTGAAATGCTCAAAGGCCTCCCAAAACCTCAGTGTCCTTCAGATCCTTCCCCCACCTCCTCTCTCCACACCAAGTGCACGAGCAGTGCCTGCGCTTCCCAGGTCCTGTCGCTGACACCCGGGGATCAGCTTTCAGCCTGAGCTCAGAGGATGAGGTTAAGGGATGGCATTTCAGCAGCCCAGGCTCTGCTGGCTTTGGGAAATCTGGGAGGGCATAGCTGGAGACACGCCACTGACTGGCACATGGGGCTGCCATACCCCAAACTTGGAACTCTGTGCACGAATAAGGGGGACGCGCCTGTCTCTTTTATGAAATAGAGGTAAAGCCCTTGACACCACTCCCACCTGCATTTGGAGGCTCTTTACACACCTTTGGTGACTGAAGAAATGAAGTCAGATCTCTGGATTAAAGTCCAAAAAAAAAAAAAAAAAAGCAACCTGAGCCCTGCTACGGTACAGACCGCTGGCTGTACATGGTGCTCAATACAAAATCTTGCGCAGGAAGTTGGTCTTGAGCATATAACATTGCAACAGAGCTAAAAGTAAATAAATAAACAAACAAACAAACAAACAGCTATATTCCTGCTTCTGCCACAGGCTGTTTTGACCTCGGCTCTCACCACCCACACAAGAAACAAGGTTTGACACCACCCTGAAAACGCAGCCATGGCTGATGGGGCAGCACTCCGACACTACGCTGCTGTGGTACGATGGGATGGTTGGGCTGTGTGTGTGTGTTTTGTTGTGTGTGTGTTTTTTAACTGCCTATTAAAGCTGTACATCCACGTGGCATGTTTCATCACAGCCTAATTGCTTCATTTCTGTTAACAGTTCAGCCTGATCCAAGAGATGACTGCACTCAGCTGCTCTCACAGCCCTGGCCTCTCTCCGTGCATCGCCCAGCGTCCTCCCGCTAACGCGGCTCATCGTTCAGCTGGTTCAAGTAACAGGCGTGAGGTGGAGCCCCCAACACCTCTCATCTTTGTGCCTGCTCACCTGCAGTCTGTAACCCAACAGAAGGACGACAGATGACTCCTTAAATGACAAGCAGACAACGTGCAGCACGGAGAGACCTGCCCAGGCTGTTGGGGATCACTGCGTACGGAGGCAGGATTTTGCGTAGGGTTGGTCCTCGATCCTCTGCTTAAATGGCTTCACTCGGTCTTTGACCTCAAGCAGTACTGAGCACAAACAAAACCTGCACTAAAGACGGTGAAATATGGTGCCCAACTGACATCGCTGCAGGACAGCGAGGTAAATGACAGCAAGGGATAACACGAGACAGCCTGTAGGAAATAAGCAACTGTCAGCACTCATACGAGTGATAAAGATATATATTTTTAAGTGTGTATTTACACAATCTCAGATATCAGAAGCTGGAGCTAGCCGCATCATGCTGGCTTCACAGTTGCTACAAGGGGGGAAAAAAAAAAAGCAAAATGTTCTTTCTTACAGAGAGGAGGCAGCAGTATAAAAATACACAGCCTTTTATTAGCTGAATCACCCTTGCCGTATCCCTGACCTAGGGATATTTGTACCTAATGTTTTCAGGGAGATAATTTTCACAGCATACCTCAGCTTCTTAGAATGCTCTCGGAGAGCAAAGTCAATCCTAGGTCACTATTCCAGTGTAGTTTCCTTTGTACTAAATCCTACTTTCAAGAAAATTCTCGCCATGGTTCAGTGGTATTTAACCTATCATATAATATCCAGGTTTACTGTGTTAGAAGAAGCAGAACAGTATTAAGCTTTTCCCACAAGCCTGTGATTGCATTTGACCCAGTAACCTGTATTAGATTAACATTTATTCTACAACTCCACAGCAAGCCTTGGACCTGGCTGAGCAGCAGTTTATAGAGGACACTAACCATTTTTACAAGTGGAGCAGGAAAAGGGAATTGAATCTGAGGGAGTAATTCCAAGCAAGTATGTTGCCGCAGCAGTTAAATTGTTTATACGAGGAGTTGGGGAATTACATCTGACTGACCTCTCTTTTTATCTGCTTAAAAGACAAAGTGCAGGTCTCCATGGCAAGTGCTAACTCCTGGGGAATGCAGTATAAAAATGCATCATGGCAATAGAGCCTCAATACCCACCAAGGAGGGAGACCTTCAAAGGAATGTAAGCAAGTTAAATTCGCCAGGATTAGAAAGGTTTGCGCGTTAGTCAGCCTCCGAGCAGGTTCACAAGCATTCCTCCTAGACTTGCCAGGCAAGTTGGGAGTGCAAGGTGGGGGGACGGGGGAGAGCATGTTGCTTTTTATTTATTTATTTTGCTTTGCATTAACCTTAACCTCACGCTAGTTTAGCCAGAACAGGATTGTTACTGTCAGCATTTAGAATAGAGAGGGCCAAACGCTGTGCTCCATTGACTGATTAAATCCTCCGAGGACGTGAGTTCATACAGTTGAAACTGCTTCTAAACACTATTGAAAACAGGTTGTGTCCTAAAAAAAAATCTGGCAGGAAAAGCACTAGGGCAGGTTAAGCTACAGCAGGAAATACACAGGGCCCTTCCATTTATGAACTCGGAGGGTCAGATGCTGGGCAGAAGAATTAGCACGACCAAACTTCATTGCACAAGAAGCTCCCAACATACTGAAACACGTTCTGCTTATTAGCACCTTCATCTCACCTGCCTCTTACGCCACCAGTGCTACACAATTAGTAGTTGTGTTAAAAAAGGGGTCACATTAGGAAAGGAATCAAGTGAATTTCTAATTCTGACTCGTTTCTTCAAGTCAAAAAAAAAAAAACACTCAGCTGCTTGCAAAATGAAGTTTGCTCCCTGAAAATATTGATGTAGCTCAAGTGGTATAAACTCAGTCTGGGGTTTCAAAGTTCAGCACTTAAAAATGAGACAAGGGGAGGGATGGGAAAAGAAAACCATCACCAGAATTGGCATTCAGGGGTGGCTTACAGATTCAATGGATGAACCCAAGAAGGGGAATATATAAATAAAACCCCACAGTCAGAAGTTCTAGCAAGCTAGACAAGAAGCTCAAAGACACCGTGCCATCCATCACGTCCCCTCATCTGCTGAAGACAAGTTTTCAGCTCGTGCAGGCTGCTCTGACTCAAGTTGTTGTGCTGCTTTGTGGCAAGGCGGAACTGTGCTGAGGGAGATCCTGTAAACAGACGAAAGCAGCGGTGAGCTTGTCTGGAGTCAGACTTGCTAGGATGTCACAGGGAAAGCTCCTAGCTTGGTGTAGGTTTGTGTATTTTACGCAGGACACAGACAGGCGCTCTTTGAAGTGCATAATTGTAAGTAAAAACAAATGAAATACCACTTAAAGGCAGGGAAAGGCACACGTGCTGGAACTGCACCCAAATCCTTACATCAGTTTTCTGGTCGTCTGAGCCAGAGCACAAAACTTCCAGGAAGGCTGTAAATCCCAGATCCCGAGGAATTCAAAAAGGATATAAATTGTGACCTGTTTATGGGATATTTACCTCTGCTTGGTGCGGCTGTTTAGGCTCAGCAGCACTGAGTCACTCTGACCCTATTCCGTTCAGGAACCAGCCCAATTAAAGGCTGATGAATCCGTCTCTTTACACCACAATCAATAGGAGCGATTCGGCAGCTGTCGGGGCCGCGCAGTGACTTGGCACCACGACGACTGTCCCCCCTGCCCGGTTTCATACCCATATGACATCAAGGGCAGGTGGAACCTGGAGGCTGAAGCCTGTGAAGCTCCTGCTCCTTGCCCCAGAGAAATCGAGGATTTGGCCTGGGCCTTTCAAACTGCTTCATTCAAAACGAGGGAAGGGAAGAGGAGGGGGAAGAGGGGATTGGGGAAAAAAGCAACGCCTAAGTGCACCTGGGCGCTGCTTCTACAGGCGGTAATGGAACAGGACGAGGTCTTGGATCAGGGTGGAATCTGCCCTCCGGATGCCACCTACAAACAGGCTCGAGCACATTGATGAAACTGTTCAGCTGAAGCGATTCCTGTCAATACGATGAGCGCTGGCTGGAAAGCACAGGCTATACAAATGCCCTACTTTATTTAAAGCCTCGGCGCGAGGAGGAGAAAACAAAATATTTTTAAACAACAAAACCAGACAGTCGGTCCTACGCAGTCTCCCTCCTTCCCTCAAAATAATCTCATCTTGCTCTCCCCTCTTCCCATGCCTGGCACTCAGCACAGGTCAGCCTCTGTGGGCAGACGCGAGTGGAGGGAGCTGGTTTTAGGGAGCTGGTTTTAGGGCACTACGTGGGGTTTGCATCCTCGCTTCTGCTTGGGCACAGGACGACTCTCAGGCCTCCTCCGCCTTCAGCTGCTTTTCATTTTTCCCTGGGCTGGCCACCGAGCAGCAACATTTGTCTGGACGCTGTAGAAAAGCGACTTTCCCAAAAAAAATAAATTAAAAATTATGAGGGGAAGATGACAATAGAGAAAAGCCTCGCAGAGAGGGAGCTGCCTTTTTTCCACAGTACTTCCTGCTGGGGAGATGCTGCCTAAGTGGCAAAATGTCATTATTCTTTCGCTCCATGCATTCAAGGTCTGATCCTGCCCCCTGTGAAGCCGATGCCAAACTTGCCATTGCACCACTGGGCCCGGAGTGATGGATGCGTTGTGGTGGTGACGGATGCAAATCACCATCTTGGAAACGAGTGGAAGAAATTGGTTCCGATTTAGCCTGTTCAGCATTAGTGGGAGTCGTAAAGCATCAGGAGAGTGCTCCTGTATACAGTGTGGGGGATTTAAAGTTCCTGTTAGAGAAAATGTGCTCAGGTAGAGCCATTTAGCAGTAGTCAGTAGCATTAATTACCTGTGTAAGACACAATATGGCATCAACGCAGCCTTTGGATTCTGTACCCCTCATTAACTGTTTCCCCATTAACCTTGACTGGAATCGCATTCTAAGCCTAAGTAGTAAGATTTTTCTTTTTATTTGTGAGCATCCCCATTTCATCCTTGAAGCTCCTCAAATTCTTATTCATTGTAAATGGTCCTGCTTGTAATAAAGTGCTAGTGGAAGTATTTACTGTTTGCTGCTTAATTTTGTCCTCATGGAAGTCGACGGATGCCAGCTCCAACAGTAGTTAATATACCTTTGAGCACATGCTGTGACCTTTCTCCAACTCATGCCTGACTTCATTCTCAGATCTCATTAAACAGGAGAAATTATCCTCTGAAAGAGCAAAACCAGAAATGTGCAGATTTGCCGCAGAGCTACGGAGGACAGCTTGATTTAAAATGCACCGTGGTAAAGGGGAGGGAAGGCGGCGGGGGGAAAGCAAGATCCTTCTCATATTCACGCTCACAGTCATATAAAAATAAAGCTGCATTAAAAAGGAGCAGCTCAGAGAGACGCTGCGTTTGAGGTCTTTTAGCCTCGTTTCTTGGATGTTTTTAGTGTTTGCTCTCGCTAATGCGAGCGATCTGAATGGAGGAGCCCGGCCACTAGGATGCCAGGAATTTTCTACTTGCGCTCTGGCTCAAACACTGCACTGTTTGGAGATGCCTCTTGCATGTTTAGCACCGGAGGGCTTAAGTTCGCATGTGGGCACAATACACTGCTCATATAGCTCCCCTCTTCTCCTGTTGCAGAGCTTTATTCTCTATTGTCTGCTGGGGAAGCAAACACCCAAGCAATCCTGTTTTGTAAAACCCAGCCAGGCAACTCTCCAAGATTTTCCCCTTTCAGTGAGTATACAGTGGTAGCAAGACACTATTTATGCATTGTCTCCCTAAAGCCTTCTAAACCAAAATTATGGTTTAGTTGCTGAAAGTCGAGTGTGCCTTGGCTGAGATACAACCCTGGGCATTCCAGCAAAGGAAAAAAAACTGCTCCACACTGCGCTGGCCTGAGAGAGCCCACAGGAGAACAGCGAGAGCCATCAGGGATCCAGAAAATGTGGTCTTGGGCTGGGGGGACTGCACCAGGATGGGGGGGACATGGTTTGGTATGCAGAGTCTACAGAAGAGCACGAGGACAGGCAGTGACTGCACTGCCTGAGATCAGCCAAAAGCCTGCTGCAAAGAGGAAAAAACTCTTTTCTGTGTCCTCTGAGGATAAGGCAAGATATCAAGGGGTTAAGTTACAGCAAGGGAGATGGGGCTTGTCCTTAGGAAAAGCTTTCAAGCAGTAAGAAGAGTCCCTGCTTTGGCACAGACCGCCTGAGGAAGGGTGTCCGATTTCTGTTCCAGGAGGTTTTTAAGAACAGGTTTGCTGCATATCTGTCAAGGAGGGTTAGATCTAGTTGATCCTGCCTTGGGGAAAGAGACGAGGCTAAATAACTTATTGTCCTTTCTAGCCTCGTTTGCTGGGGCTCAGTGACACATCTTGCTATACTAATACCAACCACTAAACTAGGTAGAATTAAAAAAGCACAAGCTTCTAGTAGGGCAGCCCGGTAAACTCTGTGTATACAGAAAGAGTTTAATAGCACCTAAGTGAGAAACTTATTCTACAGATCCTGACCTAGAAGTCTGCAGGAGCCTTGATCCCCTGGCTGCTTAGACCTGAGCGGAGCTGGGTGCTGATAATCCCTCCCCAGTTTCCGATTTCAGGCCCCAGGAATAAGACTGTAAGAAAAAATGGTGCTGTCCTTGGAAGGCTTCTTACACAAAGAGCAGTATTTGTCACTACCTGGTACATACAAGTGTAGGTATAACATACAAAGCACATAAGAACAAACGTTAAAAGCTAGGAAGTCCCAGCCTAGCTGGTAGCACTTACAGAGAGCAAAAAGAAAAATCTCAGCAGCTCTGACCAGATCCTGAATCAGCATAAATTCTTTAGACCACTACTAAGATGGTGTTGTCAAGTTTAAGCTAAATTTATCACGTGTATCCGCTGCAACAGTGAGTCAGTTATTCCTCCCTGATTGCTGAGGTTTGTTGTTGTTTTGTTGTTATTGTTTTTAGTCACTTTTGCATCTTGCCAAATAAAAGCAGAAAGCTTTGGAGTGTTTGCCAACCACTAGTACAGGTAGGTAAACAGATCTGAATGCTTGTGGTCTCCTTCATTTGAAACTTGGCCCTTGGTTTTCCAAACAATGCCAAGGGAATAATTTGGTATTTTTAGTTGTCTTAGAAATATCCGAGCCTTGCATTTTTAAATACAGAAGGCAAGCTTCAGATTGGGCCTTCTGATTCCATCAGCTTTTATTTATTATTTTTAAATGGCCTTTAGGGAGGTTTTTTTTGTTCCCCCTTTATGATTCAACCTCTGTTTTCACTGCTAGCTAGATCTGTTGCCTCTCCACAGAATACCTACAAAACAGACACACACTCAGTTGTTACCTCTGAAATAAGAGCTTGTGTTCAGCTGTGGAGAACACCTTTTGGGTATAAACAGCTAAAGAAAGGCTGTAGCACCTCATCTTGCTTGAGATGCTTGTCACAAGAATAACCAAGTATATTTTAATTTCCATACCATTAGGCCACTGCCAGCATTTGATCAACTTGTTCTTCTGTAACATTACACAGTTTGTACCACTTCTGGTCTTACTTAAGAGGTGAGCGCAGTTGTGAGCAGGTAACTATCTCATTATTAGAAGAGTCACTGCAGTCTTGTGTCATCCTCATTGCTGGTAAGAAGAACATCCATGGAAAAAAGGAGAATCAACATAAGAGACTTGGAAGAGAGCATATGCTAAGGAACACTGGAAAAAAGAGAATATACACAGAGTGAAAAAAAAAAAAAAAAAGAAAGAAAGGAAGCCAGGGTTAGAAATAGCACATGAAAGTGACCTCTGTCAAGTCATCTCAAAAGAGCCAGAAAGGTGTCTCCTTGGCTCTACTTCTGTGAAGCAACAGCTACATCCAGTGGTCACTGGAGCTAATTGACACGGGGTCCTTGCCAATATCTTCAGCGACCTGGGGGCTTGGGGGTGGGGGAATGTTTTAGTTTTCAATGCTACAGCTCCTGTTTCTGTTCTCAGGCCTGCCCTGTCCCCACGCGGTTCTGGTTTAACTACAGGCGACAGCCCTAACCACCACGACCTGCAGTCACCGTGTATTCTGCTTCTAATCACTCTTTCGCACGGGAAAATCAATTTCGATTTTAACAGCCTCCCAGCATACCTTAAGGGAAGGTATCTGCTGGTGATGCATGTGCCAGTTCAGGGAAACCTGGTGGCTGTTTAAGGACAGTCGCCTGTTCTGCAGCAGAGTTTGCTCCATCCATCCAGTCCCATTCAAAACACCTCCCGAACGCAGCACTTCCAACACTCAGCCTGAAGAGGAAAGGCACAGCAGGAAAAGAAGAGAAAAAGCACAGCGGGGCAGCCTCACCCAGGCAGAGATGGCCAGGTCAGAGCGGAGTCACCTCTGTGCAGCACCGCACCCAGCGCACAACAGCAAAGGGCAAAGTGCCTGCGGGCATCCTTGTCTGGGCAGAGGCAAAGCCAGTGCCAAGGCAGCAATTGGTGTTCAAACACACAGCAAAGACAGGAAGAGACACCACCTTGCTCCCCATGCAGCATCTCCCCGAGATGCCACGTGTGCATCCAGGCAGGAGGCTGACAGCCCACCCTTGGGCTGGGCGCTGCTGCTCTGCAGGAAGCCAGCAGAAAGCCCGAGCAGCCCAGCGGTTACATCCTCCCACCTTTCCCACAGCTGGCTTCGTATATTTAGTTTGCCAAGTTGCGAAAGGTATGCAAAGTGCCTGTTTCAGGGTTTCCCAGCACGACAAACATAGAAGCTTTTTAGATCTGGCCTGCAGCACGCATCCAAAAAGCCTAATGGCGTGTTTCAGAGCAGGGGCAGGCACTGCCTAACTAGTTCAAGAGGAGGAACCTTCTTCTGGTTGGTAACCACCATCACTCTTCCTCCGGGATTCTGCATGAGACAGAGAAAAGAAAATATTCTGTCTCATCACCAGGCCCCTCCAGCTCCAGCGACACTCTAATTCCACCTGGATGGGGATTTCATCCTCCCTGCACACCACAAAACACTTTCCTAAGGAACGGAGCAAGTCTATGGCTGTGAGGGAAACACTTCCCACTGTCATTCCAAACCCTGCTACATCAGCTGGTGTCAAAATCCTTCAGCTACATACCCAGCAGGGCAAACGCTCACGTTTTGGAGGCTGACTGCATCCATTCATTCCCTTTTCACAGTCGTGCAGAGAAGTGGCTTTGGTCAGAGCTGTTTTTTACCCCAAGGAGAGCACATCTCTCACAGTGTGGGGGTAATGGCAGAGGGCAGGAACGAGATCACTTAAGAACAGGGCAGGCAAAAAGCCCTACCTCAGCCTGTGGCCCCAGGCAGCGTTATTGTTCCTTCCTGGCTTCTTCCACAGGAGCTCAGGTGTTTAGTGTTGCTCACCGCATTAACAGGAAAGCGCTGGAAGATTTTAAGGAGCTAAACGCAGGCTCGAAATGGATCAGAAGTATTTGTGGCTATTTCTGCTCAGTCACTCCATTGAAAATCGATTTTGTAACGTTAAGTATAAAAACATCCCTGTTATGCAAAAACTGTTCCCTCCTCTCAGCTCGAGAAGCAGCAGCACATGATTTTCCAGTACCCAAGGTGCAGGTGTAGCACACTGGAAACGTGTTGCCAAAGGGTGCTGCCTCCACATGCTCTTCACAAGACTTTTCCTCCCCCCAGAAAAGCCAAACAAAAAGAAAAAAGAAAAAAAAAATCACTGGTGAGGCAGCAGGAGATAGGAATTTGTTGTGTGTGTACAAATCCAAACAGCACATAGCACAGGGACAGAAGAAAAGTACTTTGCTACCTGGGGGCGAAAGGCAAGCCAAGCCCTGGGAGGCAGCGTTCATGCTCGTACCTGATCTCCTGGGAATCGGCTTTTAGGCACAGGCTCCAAATTTCCCAGCTGCACTACCCCGTCCAGCAGTGCGAACCACACTGGAGGAGGCACACAAAGCATCATCTTTCCTCCTCTATCCTCTCCCGAGGGAGGGGAAAAAATGTGGTCCCCATCTACCAGTTTCTATTATTGTTTCTTTTTGTGCTCAGCCTGATTTGCCCACTGGGGGATACTTACAAGGCTGAAGAACAAAGCAGGGATGGCACTCTGCTCCTACTCGCAGTGTTTCTATGCCTGCCTGCCCGGTGCTGTTAGGAATTGAAAAGGCTTCAAAAGTTTCAAAATACCCATGATACCATCAAGCCAAAACATTTAAGGAATCTAAATAAACCTCTAAGGTTCCCGAAATCAGCTTTGTAGTTGTGCCAGCCACCGGCTGCCAGCAAAGCCAGTCTTCATCAAAATCAGAAGAGCTGGAATCAACATTTGTTGTGAAAGGGGGGGGGGGGGGGAGAAAAAGAGAAATTAAACCCAGTGTTAACTGTTAATGTATCTGCCTCCAATAAATAACGTCAAAAGGATGCAGCTGAGTAGTTCTAGGAAAATAGAAAGATGTTTTGCCTATTAGAGGGTGCTTGAAACTAACAAAGAAATTTTTATACAAGCAGAAATGTGGAAAATGCAAGGGCTTGAGAGCCAGGGCATTGTTCACTCCAGAGAGATGCACTCGCATAACTGGAGAATTTGCCTCAAAGTCACCTCTGCAGGGCAACTGGGGGTGAGGAACAGAAATCGATCTCAGGGCTATAATTAGGCTTCCCAAACGGGGTGCCTTTTTGTTGCTCTAGTTGTTCTTTTGAAGAAAGAAGTTATTACTGGTCTAGAAGACGTGAGCTTCTGGTACAGGAACGATCCCCCTTGCGTGGGGCAAGCAGGGGAGCCTCCTACAGCTGGAGCACAGCCCCGTAACAGAAGGGGCTGTTCTGGGCCAAATGACAAACCTCGGCAGGTAGAAACTTCACCCCATGGGACAAGGAGGGGAAGATTTGGGTTGGTCGATTTGCCAACTGATAGGATTCTTACAAAGGAGGAAGCTTTCAATACTTGGACCTTCCTCGTGGAGGAGCATCACCTCCTCACCTCTCAGTTGGCTGCAACACAGCTCTGACTTCTGGCTGTACGAAGCTGAGGACTACCAACTACGTTTGAGTTGACAATCCTGCAGTTTCAACATTTTTCAACATTCTTCAAGTGCCTCAGGAACCAATCAAAAAAAAAAAAAAAAATCAGTGTTATACCTGAGAGGAGTTTTGAACCAAGCCATTTACACGTTTTTTCCTGATGGAGATGTCTGACTTCCAACATTAACATACAATATTCATTAAAAAAAAAAAAAGTAATTTTTTTTAAAGTTGTCACACAAAAAAAAAAAAAAAAAAAAGAGTATGTCAAAAATCATTTCCTAAAATTGTTTCCTATGCAGACCGCTTTTTTCCCTGCAGTTAAAATAGAATTGAACTCCAAAGGTTTTAGACATCCAAAGGAGCTCTGCTTCCTCTCCAGGGGTTAATCCCCCAGCTCAGAGCTGTACCACCCGCAGACTCTGCGGCCTCACATCTCCCCTGACACTAGCCCATTGCAGCAAGGATGAGCCTCACCAGGAGGCAGGTCACTGCTTCCCCCGGCCCCCTTCCCTGTTCCAACAGCATCCTTTTCTCCAGAGGAACAGTTTGCAAGTTCAACAGCTACTGAGCATTTCCAAGAACGGGGCTGTGCAGGACAGATGCTAGGGCACCCGAATTCTGGAAGATCTGATCCTCATGAAGGGGATGAAACCGAGACCTCCAGAAAATTAAGCAAAAGGAGAATACTTCACCATGAGGAACTTCAGCACCAAGCAGTCACCTCTTTCCTTAACACTAAGGTCAGTCACATCCTCTCTGAGTGAAGTGGCTCATTCAGATTCAAGTTCCTGATTATTTTGGAGCCCCCAGTTGAAGAACAAAGGTTAGAGCACACAGTCATGTCAGGACAAGAAACCATGGCGTCTTTTTTTCCTCTTGCTACCGCAGCAGCCAAGAATTTTTTTCAATATAGTCTCTGGCAAGAGACAAACATGCAACCAGTTTTCATCCCTAGGGTTTACCTCGTTGACCTTCGTATGTGTAAATGAGCGTGACTATCTGGGCAAAGAGATCACACACATCCTACTCTTAAATGAGGGTGAGGGATTTTGCACCAAGGTCTGGTAGCCCAGCAGCTCTGTGAACTTACTTGCTATAATGGCCATGAACGTGCTGACGTTGTTGAGGTAATCTCTCCCCGGGCTACAACTTTTTCTTTACCTTTCCCTGATTCTTTTTTCCCTTTCCAGTTTTTTCCCAGCCTCATTTTTTCCACTCTAGAAGACCACAGTCTTTGCCTAGAGCTGGACAACACCTCCTTCTTATTAAGCCATATGCTCATTTAGCTAATCTTCTAATTACCAGCGTTAACATCTTGTCTAAACTTCCGTAGTTGAGCAACGTAACTACGAGATTAAGTCCAATTTCTGCTTGAGAAGGGAAGAAAAAAACCCACCACCTTCTTGCATCAAAAGGGATTCCTAACCCCACGATCAGCCTTGCCAACAGCTCAGAAGGGAAGTTTACACATCCTGAAGTACGCATCTGCCCAAACATACACAGCCATCGGCACACAAGATAACGCAAGAGACGAGGAGCACAGCTTGTGCCAAGGTCACTTCGTGGCTGTTTTAAAGGGTGATGCTCCCTCTTCAGATTTTCTTAGCAAAAGAAGAAAAAAAAAATGTTGTTAGTTCTGAGGATGATTACAGCTGCTTCCCTAAGGAATAAAGGGCAGTTTCTCGGCTTGACTCAGTGTTCCTTTTAAAACTGCTTTATTGGTTGTATTAATGGCTCTGTATTTTTCCATTTAAAAAAAAAAAATGAAATTACTTTTTATCCCTGTCAGACTTCAAGCCAGGCCCTCAATTCCCAGTCCTGGCTGCAGTAGAGAGAACAGCAGAAATGCGAGCCCTCTTTGGGCTTGTGCATCCTGCCTTGGGACCGAGCTGAAGATGTCCAAAGCTGATGTGCATGAGGCGTTACTGCTTGCACTAACACTCTCAGACAGACCCTGGAACAAATACCCCGTTGTGCCAAAGGTGGGACACGTAATACACCCTTACCATTGATTTACACGCATCCTGCAACCTACAGCAGCCCATCAGTGTGTGCTCGAGGGCTTGTTTTACAGGCCTGGCTGCGCTATCTGCTGCAATCAGACACCAGCCTGCGCTTCCAGCCCCGTGCTTTGGATTCCCTGTGCCCGGTCAGGCCTCTGAACCCAAGCAACATTCAGGCACTGTCAGCCTGACCTCCCTGGCACAGATGCTCATTGTTTAGGATCTTTATTTTGTGATGCTGAACCTACAGCCTATCCTTTGGAAGCTGGAAGCATGATGTCAAATCCCCAGGTTCCCCGGCACTCCACGGAGCAATATTCTCATGCAATACCTTGGTTCGGGGTTTAACTCTTCAGTGCCTTGCTGGGAAGGATTGCCTGAACAGTGTTTTGCTCAGAAACAAAGCACTGGAGTCATGGACCAGGGCAAGAAATAACAAACACTGACCTGTATCCTCAAGTGTCCACACTGCATACAGTCTCTTGGGTTGCATACAGTGTCCTTTAACTACCTTTCAATACCCCACGTCATTTTTTTCAGTCAGACTCAAGCCTCTGGCCAAGGCGTTTGGCATGTCTTCCCCATCACGACAGCCTCCTGAGCAAAACGGACAGCACAGAGTCAAATAACTACAGCAAAATACATCGGAGCTGGTGGGCTCAAGTAGGCAGATCGGATACGTATTAATTTAATCACAGCCTAGAGCACAGAACAGCAAAAGCCCAGAGCTTCACGATGTGGCCTATACGCTCCCCGCGTGCACGTAAGTCTCATTAAAAGTTAATGGGAGCTGTGTGCCCATCGCATGGGAAGCATAAACTCTGAACAGCAAAATGCACCAGATGTTTCCCAGCATTTCCCAAACAATTGATACTGGCTTCCCTCCTGCTGGGAAGCCATACCTGACAGGACAGCTGGACACGGGGCCTGAATTCCTACTTAGGCACTGAGAGCTCCTCCTTACCCAGAGACTGACAAGATCAAGCAAGGCACGAATGGCTTACACCTCCTGAAAAACCTCCAGGAGTTTGCTAGAGTTCAGAAAGAGATGGGAAAACACGTGATATTTAACATCCTCCCCCCTCACCCCCCATTTTTATTCTGTCCTACCCCCGCTAAGAGAATCCTAAATCCTCCAGGCTTTGCATCAAAGCCCAGAAAGCACTGCATTCCCTAAAGCCATTTCCACTCTGCTCGGAAAAAATAAAAATAAAAGTGACAAGACACGCAAAGCGAAAGATGTGGAGTTCCACCTGCTACTGACACGGCTCTGCTGCTAAAAGGAAGGGCTCAGCTTTCAGAGCCAGCAGAACCTTTAATCCCAGGTGCTTGTAAGACAGAGAGGTTGGAAGAGACAGTGGCGAGTCACTTTCTTGCAGCTTTGTGGGGTTTTAAGCCCGTTTCATCCACAGCATCACAGGTCTGGAGATGCTGACTCAGCATTAGCCACACAACTTAAAGCCAGGCTCGCGGGGAGAAAGTCAGCTGGGAAAACGGCTGCTGACCGCTTCCAGAACCCAAGATCCGAGCTACAAGCTGAGCCTTTGGTCTCCGAAAAGGTCAGCAGATATTTGCAACGCGCGGTAGCTCTGCCTGCTCCTTCCTTGTTGGTTTTTTTTTTGCTTCTTTACAGCACGCAGACTCCTACAGCATACAAAGTGTTCCCATTGTGCTGCAGCCTCTCTGAGCGCTTTCTGCAGACACTGCTATGAATACAGTCAAGTGGTATTAAAGAAGTGTGAGGGAAGCTGGAAAGACGCCAGGCACGATGGAGAACTCAAAGTCAGCTTGCAGAGTTTGGGGAATAATTCTGTCAATTGCCACTTAGCAGAACACCGGGTATTTGTGCAGCATTTTGTTATTATTTTCAGGTCGGTCATGCTGTTCAGCACGCTGACGTGTCTTCAAACAAGTAGAAAAAGCTAAGTGGACAATAAGCATGTCAACTAAGCAAAGCCTCCCCTCCTTTCAAAATAGTAATAAATAGTTTGATGTGCTTCCAGCTCCGATAAATAGCTTTCCCATTCTTACCCTGCCAAGCAGACTTATTGATCGGGAACCAATCTAGTCAGAGAATTCACCAAGAACCCCATTCAGAGCATGTAGGATTTGCTGCCTCTTGCACAGAGCGCTAAGGAGAAATGAGCGTTTTTATCTCTGAGCACATGCACTGCAGGGAAATGAAGTTTATTCCCCAGGAAATATGGGAAACTCCATGTTTCTGTGCTGCACGCATAACACACCAGGTTTTCCATATAACATTTGGGGTTGGTACAGACCTTATTAAATACAACGCTGGCAGTCAACACGTGCTGCATTCCCACATCAGCAGTAAATAGTGGCACTGGAGAAGCCTGCAAAAGTGCATCCCCCTCCAGTTCTCCCCTCGTTGTGGGCAATCCTGGGGACATGCACACAAACCAGCATTAACAGGGGGGTTAAGCCAAAGGAAGGTGACATGTTTACTGCTTTACCCTTAAGCTTATTCCAGCTACTTGTTTTTAGGAGGTAAAAGCAGAGAAATTCTCCCCTTTGTGTGTCCTCCTCGCTCTTCTGCTTAAAGCACTGCATGACCAGCTGGAAGGGAAGCCCCGAGTGAGCACGATGATTCTCTGCTGGATCGGATCTTCAACATCCCATCAGAGCAGCCAGCCAGCACCTTCTCTGCCTTGCGTAGGACCCTGCTGGAGGGTCCTGTGCACCCAACACATCAAGGTGGTTTGCAATACCTCCTCTGTGGCAGGAGCACAGCACACCACGGAGGGGTTGGAAGCGTGGTGCTGGGGCCTCAGCACTCGTGCAGGTCCTGTAACCAGCTGGAACCCATTTCACAAGTGCCTACAGAAGTTCCCAGAGCTGATGGGAAGCCAGTGCCATTATAAGCACACAGGTCAAACCCGCAAACCAAGCTGGTGATTTTTCATTTCATCTCAGCTTTACTGCGCTGTGATTTATTACCATTTATTTTTTCCTTCTTCTGCCCGAGCTAGAGGCGGTCACCTGAAGCACGGGGATCACCCCACCACGGACGTTGGCCCTGGGGAAGAGAACTGAGACAAGCCCACTTACGTTTGGGGAAAAAACAGGTTCATAAATGTAAAACACACATGAGGCAAAAGTGTGATCACACTTTTTCCATGTAAATAATGTCATACTTGTGAGGAGGGGGCCCTCGGTGATATTTCATGAATGGGCTCATTATGTTGCACCTGACCTACAGATATTTCAATTGCATTTTTATTTTATTATTTTTCTTATTTACTTTTGCCTAATGAGTTGCTTATAATCAAACGCTTTATGATGCTAAATCTCATTAAAACACTTCATTCTGCAGGGGTGTAACCTAAGTTTTAATCAATCTATGGGTGTTTGTGCAGGAAGATCCCTCTGTGATACTTAAACATCAAGCAATGCCCCGAGTAGGGGAGAAGGGAGCTATCTGCAGGTATTTGCAGAGCCCCAGATGGCCGGAGTCTTCAGAATAATTTAGGCTTTCCTTTTATCATCATCATCTCTTTACAAGTAGAAAAGCAAGAGCTGCGCTCGCAGGAGTGGGCCAGGCTCCAGATGGAGGCCCTGTGGAAGAATTTGCACAGAGTCTAGGTTAGCTCAGATTCACGTTGGCCTCCAAGAAAAACATTCGGGAGAAACATTAAATCCTCTGAGGGGAAATATTAACAGATAGTCATGAATGGAAACTGATTATTAATTATTTTTTCCTCTCTCTTTCTCTCTGTTTTATATTTTTAGTTTAAAATGTCATGTAAAGCCTGACTTTGATAAAAATGGCAGGAAATGTTCCTTGCTCAATTAAATTACCACAAAGACCAGCTTAACATCTGCTTGGCAAACCCTTCATAAATGCATGGCATTAATATTTAATAAAAATATCTATAGCTTCGGTTGGTACTGGAGACATTTCACACTTTGCTCACACATGGTGTTTCATATAATTATTCTCTAAAGGCTGTCACTTCAGTCCTTTAGCAAAAGGAAAGTTCCAAGGCTGATTAAGTACATAAAGTGCATCTCCTAGGACATACTCTTCCTCCCGGAGATCATTCCTCTTGGCTCTTACATAAAAGGGAGAAGCCCAGAAAGGGGAGCCAAACTGGAGGAAAGTAAGAT
Organism: Aythya marila; assembly: GCF_965140915.1. Lineage (NCBI taxonomy): Eukaryota > Metazoa > Chordata > Aves > Anseriformes > Anatidae > Aythya > Aythya marila. The sequence goes on along the minus strand of NC_139044.1, from coordinate 9,686,606 downwards.
AGATCTCAATGCTCTCAGCAGTATGATTTGAGTAAGTCAGTGTTGGTAGGTTCAAATGATTGTCTACAAAAGCAGAAAGCACTCATATGTAGGAAAAAAACCCGATGCGATTCCTTACCACTGTTCAGTCAAAATATAATGTACTCAGAGAGCTGCACCCAAACCTGATTACTTATCAGCTTCATTTACATGAAGTATGATACACTGATGCATGCAAGGCCACCATGCATCTGCTACACCACCTCAAAGCCACCCAAATCCTCTCAACACCTTCGCTTCCAGCAGCCAAGAGCTGCAAAGCGTCCAACAACAAGAGCTTGCAAGACTTCCCAACCCCAGAGGCTACCCCGTGGCAAGGTCAGGCTAAATCAAGACACTCAAAAGCAAGTAAGAAAATGGCAGCATTACCAGCTCAGCTCAGCCCCACATTCTGGGAGAAGAGATGAGCCCAGGCAGCCCCACCGCGGGGAGGCAGCAGCCAGCACTTTGGGGCACCAGAATATCCTCACAAAGCCAGCCAGCAACAAAGGGCAGCGCAGGAGCCACATCGAGGATGAACAGAGGAGAAATGACACTGGACAGTAAGGCAAGCGTTAGCCATCTGATTTCAGGTTAACATTCAGGCCCACACGGTCCCAGGAGAAGACTGCACCATCTTCCTGCCCAGCAGCTGTATATAAGTCCTACTGTGTTGTTCTCCATCTCCACCATCCCATTATAACTCTTGACATTATGGTCACTCCACAGAAATAACCCTAGATGATGTACAAAGCAGACATCAGTACTGTGTTGAAAGCTGTTTGTATATTTGATATTTGTAAGAGTTCTGGGAGAAAAAGAAAAAAAAAAAAAAAAGCTACACAAGGCTTCCCCCCATGATCTTGGGGATCTTGGGCACTGCCTGAAGATACCTCAGTGGATCTGTGGTGTCTTATAGAAGTTTTCCAGTAATGAAAATAAAAATGAGCAGCTATATTTAAAACAGACAAAGATACACAGAACATCCCCTGTCTCAGATTTCCTTCAAGGTGAGCTTTATTAATTAGTAGCTGCAAAATGATAATAATAAAAAGCCAGCAGCCAATCACTTCCAGCAACAAAGTCTGAAATTGTAGCCATCTCTGTGCATTTCTGTGCTTGGCCAAAACTCATTATTCTAAGACTAAAATCTCTGTGGAGGAAACAAGCACCCCTTTGCCCTGGGACAGGACCAACTGCCCTGCGTGCTGAAGGGGTACAACTGAATTACATTCATCTTGTCCGGATGCTCAAGTGCATTTGGTAGCATACTCTCAAAAAATAAAAATAAAAAATCAGTGACTAATGAAGTGAGGCTGGTGTTCATGGGCTTCCACTGCAGGATTGACAGAGATATAGATTAACCTTGCAAAAGGTTAAAGGCTGAAGACCTATTAAGGTCCCGTCCAGGCTGTACTCATTACTGGTCTGTAACTACCTAATGGTATAGCAAAATCCTGTACTTACAGTAATCTGCAGGCAGATTATTCAGGATGTTTGCATGAAGCATCTCCAGCTATTAACACTTCTCATCTCTTGCCAGAAAACGCGAAAGAAAAGAATTTCCTTACATACTTGGAAAGGGATAAGCTTCATCTTAAGTCAAGCCCTGCGTTCTGCCTCCTAAAGAAGAAAGTTGTTCGTTTTTCTTTTTTTTTTTTTTTTTTTCCTGTGAATGGGAAAGATTTTCTATCAGCTGGCTCAGGGAAGTATAACTAACCAGAAGTGATGGGATGAAACTGAGCACAGGAGGGCGGGGGGAGAGATGGATATCTGGAAACATTTAGCAAAAGTAGGTATATTAGGCAGTGGAATAATCTCCCAAGGGAAATGGCTGAGCCCTATTGATCGAGTCTTTCTGAAATTACCTAGACAAAGGATGAAGAGAGAATTACAGCATGGTAGAGTCCCGCGTCTGCGAGGAGCAGAAGAGATGGTTTTTCAGTAAGCCTCTTCCACCTCTCATTTCCGTGGCCCCCTATTTTGTGGAGTTCTCCATTGATGGCAGTGAGTTCTGCCTGACACTTTGTGGCTGGAGAGGGGCAGCCCCACAAAGCCCCCCGAGCTCCCCGATGAAGTGCTCTGGCAGCCTGAAAGACTGAGCACTCTCTCCGTCGGGTCGCCACAGAGGGGTACAGACTGCAAGGCGAAAAACGGATTTCACTGAGCAAGCACAATCTTTGCCACGAGGAAAGAGTCAAGAAGTTGAGACTGAGTTCAAAGAACAATGTGAAAGAATAATGCGTTTTCAAGTGCTTGTGTCCCCTTTGAGTGACTCAGTTGTTTATTACCAAGTATGGACTTTACTGCCCCATAAGAAAGGCTACAGGGGAATACAGAACTCAAAACCCATTAAAAAGGCTTATCAGATTGGAGCTTACCCTGAGGATCTGTGTAATTACAAAAACATTGCCATAAAACCCAACGAGGAGTAATAGAAAACTTAGATAAGCTGTAATGGCATAAAAGTTACAGGCTACATCCTTGACCCAAACAGATCAACACAGCTTTCTCCAGTCAGTGGAACCACGAGGATTTGTATCGCTGAAAATCTGACCCTGGCTCGGGAGCCAACTCTGTCAGTGCAACAGCCTTCATGAGCTGAGCGTAAGCAAAGCTGTCCTCAGCAGCCTTCTTAGTACTCCCTTAATAAAATGTACGTGTCTGTGTGGATAAATAATAGTAAAACAGATAACAATTGCTCAAAACGAAGTTATGAGCTCTGCTGTTTACTTTTTCGTGGGATGTGCAGTTCAAGATTTACGCTCGATTCTTTTATTTCTTCACAGTTACCTGTCAAGGCCTGGCACCAAATGCATGAGTAGTTACACAAACTTTTGGGCCTGATTCAGTATGATTGCTCTCATTTTAGTTTTCACTGCTTTATGGCACTGAACAGCTTATCCTTGGTTAGCATTTCATACAGATGAACAAAGAAAAGATGGTAACAAACATTAGAAGTCCTGGAGATATACCCTAAACCCACCTTCCTTCCTAAATGGTGCTTGTCACGGCAAAATGAAAAAAAAAAAAAAACCAACAACAACTTTCATGAAAGTTAGGATCACTGAATTATAGGAATAGCAACACACTCAGGTGCACTAATTTTGTTCACAATTTCTCTAGAGACCCTTCAACAGCAAGGCAACTTCCAATACTTCCCGTTCCCTAAAATGGCATTTTCTAAAGCTAAGCGCCCTGCTCAGCCTCGTGGCTATTTTTCACCCAGCCTTTCTGCTTCCCCTCCCGCATTCCCAATGTTTTGCATATGGCTACATCAAAGCTCAGCATAAATAAAAGTTAACGTCCAAAGAGCTATTACATCCTATAACAGCACGCTTGTAAAGCGCATGTAAATAAAAAGTGACCTTTTATTTAAAGCTTATGATTTCGGCTCTGCAGCTTAAAAATAAATACAAAAAGATCCTCAACCAAGCTGCATTGGAACAGAAACGAGTCAGAAAACGTACACAAGCAGGGCTGCAACTTCTGCAGACAGCCTCAGGCATGCACGTAAGAGAGGACTGGCAGAGATCCGTGCGGGCAAGGTGCTGGGACAGACTTTCTCCTTCATCCTTCACCCCACTGACCGAACCAAAATCTGTTTCCTCCTTGCCTGGCGGGGAGCAGGGCTGGCCCACAGCTTTCCAGCAGCTGTAATAAAATTAGGCTTAGATCCACAAGTGTTACTGCAAAGCCTGGCGTACCTCCTTTGCTCGAGGCAGTTGTTTTGGTGCTTTAAATGACCATTCTCAGCTTGGAATTTGCCTCAAAGCTGTTGTGTTCCCCAGGGATAAGGGTGCTGCTTTTCCAAACACAGGGGCACTTTGAGCAAAGCAAATTGTGAGGGACTCCCCAATTCTGCGTTTTGCAACTCAGCTCATTCTCCATCTGTCCACACCAATTACTCAAACTTTGGCCTTACCTGCCCCAAACTCATCTCAGTCACTCTCCACCATTCTTCAGACGTGTCTGGCACCAACCAAAAAGAAAAAATTACTCAAGAGGGGCTGCCTGCTCTAGGGAGGGTAAAAACTACAGCATTTTTGTGTTAACTTAACTCTGTATTTAGCCCTTCTTAGATACGTGAATCAGTCACTCTCTACATCACTGTCAAAACACCGTGTGCCACTGGCAGCTCCAGCCATGGTCACACCATTTTCAGACCTTCAGCAGAGCCCAGGCAAGCTGCACGCCCTACTGGACATCCCTGCCACAAATGTTTCCCCCCACGTTCTGTCCCCCTGCACATGGTAATGTTCTAATGATGTTAGTGCTTCCTCACCTTTCCCTTCAGGCAGATTTTCAGGGTCTGACAGATTTTCAGTGCTGTTCTGCGAGACCTGCTCAGAGGAAGGAGTGCACCCTATTCTTATTCTCGTCAAAGTATTAAGGTAGCAGCAATGACATCTTTTGCAGGACATCCCCCGTTAACGTACTTAATGTTCACGTTTTCAGTGAAATGATCAGACAGCAAGTCCGCTATCAGCAGCATCTCCTCCTCAAGTACGCTGGTTGATTCCCCAGGATAAAGTTCATGTAATTCTTTTGCTAATTAGAAGCCACAGCGCATCAAGCAATAGACTAAATGTGCTCCTGGTTCATAAAACACACAACAAATTCCTAAAGCACTGTGATGTAAAAAGGCAAGTCACAGAAAGCTGACGCAGATGAAAGTGAGAAGAGACAGAAGCGAGTTTTCACTCAAGAATTTTCCTCGGAGAGGGAAAAACTGAATTTCACCGCACAGAGAGCAACGGCTGAAATCCACGCCACCCTGCCAAGGAAAAATAACACAGCCACCTGGTAGATGGGGCAAGAGGTCCCTGTGGTCCTGGATGTAGCTACAGAGCCCTCAGACTATCAGCCCTTTCTAAAGGGAAGGAGCTCACCTATATGTTAGGAAATACTGGAGGAACTGCAGCTCACAGAGCTGACATCCTAGCTGTCAATACAACTTTGGAAGCAACCCCTGATATCCTGCTCTTCCTGCCAACGAGAGGAAGACAAAGAAGTCTCTGTGCAGACCTGAGGCAGCCCAGGCTTACCAACACGGTGCAGGAAAGCTGCAGCGGAGCAGCAAGGTGCCAGCGACACTCCTGCCTCTTCTGCCACTGCTCTCGCTGCAGAACCTGACCCGGAGAAAAGAAGAGCCGCAAGCAGCAACGTGTGACATCCTAGGGGCACGGGGACCCGTCCAGCGGGGAGAGGTGCTCTGTGAAACCTGCTAAGGTGTAGCAGCAGAGCGTGCTGAAGGGATAGAGCCAGGGCTGTCTGGGGCATCGTGCTTCTGTTTTCTAATGGTTATGGATTCTGCAGAAATGCTCGTGCTTGCACTAAAGGCCCTCTCAGCAATATTCTGCAGCCTGAATAACTCTTTATTTTCAATCGTTTAATTCGTTAACGAGGTTGGGGAGAAGTCCATCTTAGGGATCATTAGTTAAGTCTTCAGAACATGGAGGTTGAAGACAATTACTGTCTGAGGGAGTAGCAGAACTTCCCCACGTGTTGGCCAAATGCATAATTACACCGAGCACAAAAGCTGCACCAGCATTTGTGGGACTCAAAGTCCAGTCCTGGACCAAGCAGGGTGCAAAAGTTCCTCAATTAGAGAAATGTTGAGGTGCACAGAACATTTAAATGATTTTAACATTTTAAACAATATTATGTTCGGTAAAAGACAAATTGAAACATTAATGTTGATTCTTCAAAGAATATTAATTAGGTGCTTCAGGCCTCTTATAAAGTTAGAGGCTGTCTCCTTCAAATCTTTAATTCCTGCTGACTCTAATTAAGAGAAAGTTTACAACTTACTAAATTCCACTGAAATGGCGAGTCCTGCTCCTGAGAAGGAACAATTATTATAGACCGTTGCCATTTTCTTGTTCCTGTGCTACCAACAGCGTCACGTGTATCCTTTTCATTCCCAGCACCACAGCTACAGGCCAAAATCAAGGGTGAACATTTTTCCAAGCCTGAATGACACGGGAGTCCCTCCAGTAGGTAACAATGCAAACTCATTAACAAGGAAAAGAGCCTGATGGTTGTAAAGTAAGAGGAGCTAAAGTCACCAGATCTACAGGGGAGAACACAGATGAAAAGCATACTTGCTGGTGTAATGGACTGATACAGGGTCTGCCTCGCGATGATTTGGGGGTTCCTTAGGTAGGCACAAGTGTGAGCATGGCACAGCAGAACCCATTTAGAAGGAAGAGTGAAGAACTGCCAGAGCAGAATTGGTGAGCCTGTGGCTGTCATGTAGAAAATGAAGAGAGAGGCAGATGGCCAGCCTATCCCTGAGCAGCCAGGACCCCTCCTGTCCCAGGGAGGTGGTGGTGTCACCGTTCCTGGGGGTGTTCAAGGCAAGGTTGGACGTGGTGTGTAAGGACATGGTTTGGTGGGTGACATTGGTAGCAGGGTGGTGGTTGGACCAGATATTGAAGGTCTTTTCCAGCCTTAATGATTCCGTGTTACACTGATCAGAGGCTAGAGCCTGAGCTGGAAAACATCACGTGGAATGTGTGGACCAAGGTAGATAAGGCTAAGCCTTCTGCCCGACACCACGGAGCCAATGGAGCTGGATCCACCAGATATGGAAGAACAGATGGAAGTGGATCCACCTCGGCCAGAACATACCTGGGACGACTGCAGCACTTCTTCATGCTCTGCCATCCGAGAGCACCAGCGGCATCGCAGGAGTGCTCAGAGAGCCCCCTACTCGTTGCTCAGGCTCCATCACAAGCATCAGCTTGGAGCCACCCAACACCACAGGCTTGCCTGTGAGATGTCCAGGCAATAAACAACTCTTGCCAGTTCTCAGGGGTTGTGTGAGTACTTGGAGGGCTCTTCCAACCTGGGTGACTCTGTGATTGTGACTTCCCTCATCCAAATCCATGGAGTAGTTCCATAAGCATGGTGTTGACAGCCCTTAAGTGAGCAGATCCAATGAGTATATTGTTTTCTCATAATGACCCCCATCAGGCCATCTCAGTAAAGGCATTGAACCACTATAATGCATGCAACATGCCTGAGTAAGGCATGATTTTAACAGTAGATGTTACGTTGCTCTGCTGGACACGACTTGGGTGAGAAAGTTCAGATCTAGTTAAGCTCGGTTTTATTATCAAGAGAGACTCAGCTATAATAGAAGTAAAAAGAAAAAAAAAAAAAGCTGTTTGCCATGTCTGTCGTCCACGGGGAGCAATTTGTCCATTACGGCTGTATGGCCACATGTCTGTTTTGTGAAGAGGCACGGAAGGTAAGGCAGAGAGGTGAGTCAGTCTAAAACACAGATGTGAGGTATGTCTGTGTAGATGGTTACTTCATTCTCAGATCTGTGTAGAGTTTATGCCGCAGGCTGGGCTGTTTATACCTGTAGCACTTTTTAATTATTTTTATAAACTATTTATGGGCAGAAATTTAAATTAAAGTACAGATCTAAACCCCACTACAGGAAGAAACGGAGTGCTCCAGGAGAACAGTCACTGTAAGAGTTTAACATGAACCTGCAGTTTCTCTGAAGCAGCTAGTTTTAATAAAGCCTGTACTTCCACCAACGCACCCCGCTGGTTTGCCTTTGCTACTATCAGCTACAGCCACTCAATAGTGTGTACAGATTCACGAAGCCACTTGGTACAGACTCACACAGGTAGGTCTCTTGAGAGGATGTACGTATGAGCCACAGACTGTACAGAGGACAAAGCACAAAGCAGGAGTTAACCGATCTATGCTACTGTAAGGACTGGGTAAGTAGGAGTGGTACTCAGCCAAAAACTCCAGTGAAAACACAATGAAACTCAGCTGGAAACAGACCCAAGAAAAAGAAGAAAGTGATTGGGGAAGAAAAATACTCACAGAGCAGTTTGAAAAAAGCATTGCTAACATCAGGGTTCTTGAACAGCAAAACTGTAATAAGACTCAACACCGGGATTTCATTCAATTTCTCATTTTCCCAAAACAGAGCCGATGGGGGAATTAGGCTTTTGTCTAAGCCAGAACACAGAACTATTGCAACGAAGGTCAAACAAAGAACCAACAACTGTTTGACACCTCTGGTTTCCTAAAGTGAGCTTAAAGAATAGATTTTTACATGAGTTTCAGCAGGCTATCTTTTCAAAGCCTCGCTCTTATTTTGCAACCTGAGCTCTACATCTCACCATGAGCCTCTCATCAAAAACTTGAAGATTTTCCAGCCTACCATTCACCCACTCCAACTAAGATGCATGCCGCACAGAATTGAGGCAGGGTTTTAAACTTCACAGGGAAAAACGTTTCTAAAATAACATTTGCATTGACCTCCTTTTTGTCTCTTTCAGTTCTATTCTGCATAGCTTAGAGAGGCTCAAACTTCTCCCAACTTTCTTATCTCCTTACCTCCAACTGAGGCCCCTGCAGTTTCTCCATTCCAATTCCTGGATTTCCTTTCTGACCTGTGATGTCATTTCTTGTGCTACCAGTTCTTCCCAGAAAGCTGCTTCCTTAATAAAGTGACTAAGAGACACACCATTATGGTGCCAAAACAACAGTAAATTCAGTTTCTCAGGATTTGAATTGTTCCCCCTCGCCCTCCAGGTTTCAGGAACCTTTCAAGAAAATATCTCCATGCAGACAGTTAGCAGAGGAAACAGCAAAGTAGTAAAATGCCAGCTCATTATACTTGAGGGGATGAGAAGATGTAACAACTGTTACATTGCAGCAGTTCTCTTAGCATTATATTAGAAGTCTGGAGAAACAAAGGTGTTTCTTGAGTTTTCAACACCACCAGAAAAAACTCTGAGGTACTCACACTAAGAGACAGGGTTGCTAAACCACAACCAAGTTTATTTGGAGGCAAGATCAACCAGCCCTGCTTACACTAAAGTATCCTGTGGTTATAAAGGCACTGAAGTAATCAGGCTATTTGTAAAGGGAATTCTTACTCAAAATTAGAACTGGAAGTAAATTCAGCCCTTAAAGTTGTTTTTATATATATATATATATATATATATATATGTGACTTTTTCTGTGATGCTTCATATCCTGGTTTTGTTCTCTGCATCAAAATATGATAATCAGAAAGATCAGTTGGCCTGAACAGGCTTCCACTTTGGTTTCAGAACATTTGCCAAACTTACCTTAAGTCAGAAGGCAGATTTTTTTTTCCCCCCTGCACTTTGACAGTCAGACCCAGTTCTCTTGAGAAGTTTTAATTACAATAGTTTTGTTCACTAATAACCACGGTTTTAAACAAACAAGACTTGATCTGTCCCCACAACTGAGCTGTGATTAAGTAGAACACACTTCATTTCTTATTACAGCAAACTGCATCACCCCAAGCACAGCACAGCAGAAACTGAATGACCTATTTAGCTGAAGTTTCAGGTAATCTATAATACAGAAACAGAAAAACCTGTTTACATTTTAACAACGTCATTATACTTTCAACAGCATTTGAGTCTGGGCATTTAGATCAGCACAGTGAGCTAATTAGGTAGTATGAGTAGCTACACCTACAGAGAAAATGTTACAGGATTTGGGATAAAACCTATTAAAATTACTGCCATCCTCCCAGAGTTTTCATTCAATTCTGGATGAAGTGTTTTGTCTTCCACAGAGCAAACCACAGATCTTTTACAAAACACACTTTTGCATTTTTCAGGAGACTATTTCTCCAACAAGCTGTCAGGTAGTGCTGCGTGAATCATTTATTTTCAATTTGGCAACTGAATGAAAAGTAAAGTAAAAAAAGAAAAACCCTTCAGTTCAGGCTGAATTGAATTTGAATGGATTTAACTTTTATCTCACTGAGCCAACAAAACCAGACTTCCAAAAAAACCCACACCATTTCACTTGACATTTCCAATGAAGAAATGAAAGCAGGGCATAAAGATGACCCAGACTCACCAGGGATGATTCTTCTTTTTGCAGCCCAGGACAAGTAGAGAGGAGGCAGCAGGTTGGGGTCACAGCCTCACTTTCACACAGGGAGATTTCAGCTCATCTCTCTCTTCTCCTCCATCTGCATCATAATAAAACACAGAAAGGTAGCAAGATTACTCTCACTGTCCTCAACATTACTAATGACAATAGTATAACATCAAAATTTAAGCAGATCATAGAGAAGGACCTTTAGGTCTATATAGGACCCTTATGATCTGTATAGCAGGCCCCTCTCCATACCTACCCTCAGCACAGCCTTCTCTCCCTTTAGAAAAGGGAATCTCCTGTTTTTAAATAGAGATGGAACTTCCCCAAGGAAGAGAGCCAGGCCAAATTAAAACTCCAGCACAGCGTGAGCCTCCTGAGGGCACTAAGGGGCCTTAATTGCCCTGATGGGCCTCAGTTGTGACTCGTAACCACCTGGCCCTGCTAGGGATGGACTGAGTGCATCTTTCCTGGCCCTGCCTCGCTGCTGTGTCCCATCCCACTGGCAGCAGCCCCAGCTGAGTGCCATGGGGCTGAGCCCCACAGCTTTCCCCTAGCCAAGCACCACGTGGAGTGACCCCTCAGCTCCTCCCAGCCATGGAGCCAGCCCCACTGCTCCAGATCCTGCAGACCCTACAGGAGAATATGGCCCAGGATGGCGGAGAAAAGAGTGCTTGATGCTATCGTGGAAAATTAAGTTATCTCATGCCAGAAATTGGAGGAAAAAGAAATGAAAGAAAAAAAAAACAACGTGCTATTTTAAGTCTTCCACTCTGCAGAGATTATATTCAGCAAGGTGCCTCTCTACAATTTGATTAGAAAAGTTTAAAAGGTCGCAACAGACCGCAGAGTATTTGCAAACTGGAAACGAGCCGACTTTCGGAGCAAGGGCTAGAAATACCTTGTCGAAGCAGCCAGTCTTTCTTGCACCTAAGACATCAGAAACTATGGGCTGACGCATGGAGTTTTATGTCTGCAAAGCATTTTCTGAGCTAGCATAATTATATTTGAAGTTGCAGCATGATATAAACTGCTTTTAAGCCCCATAAAAAGCTTGTGGTGGTCTGCGCAAGAAATCTCTCTAGTGCTATAAGCCAGGTATTAGTCAAGAAAAAATGTTTTGTTTTAACCTTTCCCATCGAATACTCAGAAATTTAATCAAAGTCACCCACTTTTTTCCATATGCGTTTTTAATGTCGAGGACACATCACATGTCACGGGAAAAAATTTGCTGTCACAAATTTCAACTCGTTCTGGTTAAGAGCTATTTCTCTGGGAACAAGGGCCCCAACAGTGCTGAAAAAATACCTAAATATAGCCACGTGCAAGAGTGAAATTTGCTCCTATTACTTCAGACTCCTGGGATCAAGACACCAGGTTAGTCATAAATGCTCTCTGACATGAAGTTTTCCAAAGACACCAAAGCTTTGACTAGTAAACTATAAATTTACAAAGACCAGAAAGCCCCAGCAAACACCGAATCTTTAGGTGAGCGGAGGCAACTCCTGTGATATCATTTTATTAGCTGACTACTTTACAGCTCAGTTAGCAATGAGCATCCAAAGTGAAGCATCTCTGCGTTGGAAGGGATTTTGTCAGTAACTGTGTGAACAATGAAAAAAGAAATGTAGATTACACCAAGCTAAGTATGATAAACCAAATTATTCCCAGCTTTGTTTGCAACCACATCATTCTGCAAATGTTCTTACTCAAAGACAGGAGACAATTTGCAAAGGTTTGTGTCATGACCTGGTGATCTGTTCAGCTTGAACACAAGACGCATGAACGATGAAGGCAAAACACACAAAGCAAAAATCCAGCCACAGAGGCAGTGAAAAGCTCTACAAAGCTGGAGCTTGCTCTTGTGGATGGACCTCACCTATTGCTGCACGTGTTTAGGGGCAAAGCCTGGAAGCCACCCTCTTTCTGCATCCTACCTGAGGCTTTTTATCTGTTGCCATCCTTGCTGCTGTCACAACGCACTGCTAGTGCCAACAAGCAGGATGTGCCAGGAAGCGTTTCTAGAAAGAGAAGACTTCTCCCAGTCCCAGCCAGCCAAGCCAAACCCCTGTGCTGGGATGACCACAGCACTGCTTGTGCCCCCCAGTGCCCCACCACGGGCTGCTCCGCTTCATTTTGGGGAAAAAGCTTTCACCTGCAGGGGTAAGGATGCTCCAGAGGAGCTGGAGGACAGCTACAGGAAGATCAGCCTGAAGTTCCTGCCACTGCAGCCCTGTAAGCACCTTGCCCAGGACGTGCTCCAAGCTTTTGACAGCCAGCCACCGAATAAAGATACTATCTGACCAGCAGTGAGCAACCAGCTCGTTAGTTAATAGCCTGAGGGAATCCGAGGGCGTTTTATGCTCTAATACTCTGTTCATTAACTGTAGTAACAACCAATTTCAAGGTGATTATTGCTATTATAAGCTATGATCAATTTTTTAAACATGTTTCCATTTTTTTTTTTCCCAGCCTAAAGCCGCAGCATTAGAGCTAGGGGAGCAGCTGTGTTGAGAATTAGACTTTTCCCCAGATTAATATCTGATTTTCCATCAAAGAGAATACAGGACACATTCTGTTAGGTTTCTAATTGTTTCTACCATAAACCTCCAGCACGCTGAAATATGATCTCTAATAATTTTTAGTTTGAACTTCCTATACATAATCCATCTGACTAGATGGTCCTCAGCAAAAGCCGTTAAAGCAATTTGTTTCACTTACGTAGAGGAATAAATCAGTGCTTAATTATCTGTGGTTTATTATTAACAGCACTGGTGAGCTGACCATATGCCATGACTTCATCTTTTCACACAGAAAAATGAGAATATACTGATTGTTTTTATTATGTCTTTCAACACCCAGTCAGCGTTCCAGTGAAATGAAGACGGAGAGTTGTGCAATGTTACTCAATGATAAATAACAGCACGCTGCGATTCTTTGCCCTTGCTTTTAGGATTCACCTTTATGTGCTCTATTAGTGGAAATACTTACGAGCGTCTTGTACGGCAGCAGAAGGCTGTTTCCAGGAGATGTATGGCATGGAGCGCAGCACTTTTCTTCGTGGGCCTTCAAATAGACTGGCTTCAAAACATGGCAAGTGTTCAACCCCAGAATGCTTGAGACCCGGTATGGATTTAATGTAAAGGCCGGAGAGACACACCTTCCTGATTTTTCAGACTTAATTGAGTCCATGCTGCAAACCCTTATGAAGTCAGTGGAGTACCAAATAACACAGGTTTTGATCCGCTGCCAGGGCAGCCTTCGACTCTTTAGTAGACACAGCGGCGAAATAAAACTTTCTTGAAAACATTACGGATTGATGAACTGCTTTGGCACGAGTCCAGCTGCCCAGACTTTCCCTACTCCAGATAGACCCAAAATGAACCGAAGGTTCGTGGAGGCGCAGACCTCCGAACGAGGAAGGCAGGTAGGGCACAAACCCAACCCGGCCGACAGCAGGTGCTACACACCCGTTGCAACAGGAGCGGAGAGCCTTCAAGTTCAAGGTCTCCTGCACAGGACGGGATGGGGCAGCCCCACTCCGACCCGTACTGCTTCACATCGCACATCGGGACACGAGCCCTGGGCTGCCTGTGGTTCACACTGGAACAGAGGTCAGCTGATACCCAACGCTTTTTTGGGTAGGAACAGGATTTCTGGAGCATAAAGAGACCCTGATCATCAGTGGGCATTTCAGGGGGTCATGACCACCCGGAGGTTACGTCCTTTTTAGAGCACTACTTACCTAGGTCAAACGACAGATTGGGACGGAAAACAAAAGCGCTGCGAATTCACTGGTTCATTTGTGGTGATGGAGAGGGATGGGGGTTCAGTTCAGCAGAGGAAATGGAAGCTTCCTACCTGAATATTTCTCCAAACCTTAGCACTAAATTAGAACATCCCCAGACGTGGGGCAAGGCTGTGACAAATCCTATAGCTTTGGGAAAAAAAATCCTTCCTTGCGTGCATTTTCTGGCTGTTTGTTCCCTTCAAAACCGGTTGCACCTTCCAAACAAATCTCACATTTACCAACTCCCAACACGGAGAGGAATGGGAACCACATCTCTTCTCTTCTAACACTTTCAGGCTCCCCATCCCACAGCGTCCCCATCGTGGAAGCAGCGAGCGACAAATTGCCGTTCCTGCAACGTGATGGGGGCGGGAGACAGGCAGGGCATTTCCACTCTCCTCCCTGCTTTTCCCCCCTCAGATCAGACACATTCTAGTTCTTCTCAACCTCAGCACAACAAAATTCAAATCAGCCCCCGCAGCCAAGAAGCCCTGAACCAGACCCCTTAAATCAGTGCCCTAATCAGGATGCAGATGAACAGCCATGTGCATCGCCATCTATAATCTCCGTACCTCCAGCCTGTTTGCTGTCACAAGTCATTCGTTTGAGGTTTCTCTGGAGCCTTAAAGAACCATTTGCAACTTGTTTTGTTGCTTTTTTCCCCTTAATTGGCTCTGGATAAACTCTCAGCTGCCTGGGCAACTCCAGTCTTATGACAAGGGGAGGAACACGTTAGCCTTGCCTCTGGCACGGCTTGATTTTCAGAGAGGAAGGCAAGAGGCTGCACAAACCCATGGCGTGAGTAGCAACAGGCCTGGCTTTGCAGGAGCCCAGTAAATCTTTAGTACTTTTCAGCTTGTTGAAGAGCTGAAGGAAAGGCACAACCCAACACCTGTAAGAAGTAATCTGAACAGTGTCGCTCATCCACAGAGCTCAAAGGGTGACGTGAATGGAAATGAATTCAGTACACCAAGGCACGATCCCGTAGGAGGCACTGCAAAGATGGGTAGGCTGAACAAGGAAGTCAGACGGGATCATCACATGGCTCGCATCAAGACATTTCAGCTCCAGAAGAGCCAGCCGGTACGCTGATCCCACGGAGCATTTCAACACGTGCACGTGTTTAAGCAACGGCACGCTGCAGTGGCAGTGTAAGGGAGACAACACCTGGTTACATGGAGGCCACTCACAGCACGAATACTCCCAAGCGCTTTGCTGGATCCAAGCCTGAGATGCCTGGCCCTCAGTACCTGTTCTAACTATCTTTCCTCTCTGCACAGGCATTACGAATGAGATCTAGAGGTAGGATTTGTTCAGTAAATGGGAACAGGACCTACATGTGACACAAAGGGCTATTAACCCAGCATCAGGTAATAAAATCAGCCTGTTTCTCTGTCTCTTTTCTTTTTTTTCTTTTTTTTTTTTTTTTTAAGTATCAACCAAATGGAAAGGAAAAGGTTGTTTCTTCCAAAAACCGTCCGCTACCCGTTTTTATCAAATATTTTGCTGATCTCTTAATCATCACATTCATCAGTTGCTGGATTTCATCTCATTTTGCATGGCTCTTGGCACCCGTGTGTGGTACTACCGATTCATGGCAGCGGCACGTTCATCTCCAGCTGCCAAGCGCTGCTGGCCGGCACCCTGAACTTTTGGGTGGTTCTTCACTCGGGCAAAAAGAACAGCTTCCAGCGTAATCAGGTCATCCATGAGCAAGGGAAAAAGAGAAATGGAGATTTGTTAACACATACATGTAGAGGGGTGATATATCAGCGGAGAAAGGGTGTCTAGGCCAGTTGCTCAGCTGGTGCAAATCACTGGATCATCAGTGAAGACCACAAGGCTGTGTGATTCACAGCAGCCTAAGACCTGGTCTTAATTTTCCTCAGCCCGGCGTCTCTGATTTACACTTGTGCTGAGCAAATGACACGGGGTGGCAAATGCTATCAGGCTGATTGATACTGTAAACCAGGAATAAACGTGCACAAAATACAGAGGCAGTGAAGAATCAGGCCCCGTGTGTTCGTTACACGGGGCAGAGCTGACACACTGCTCCACGCTTCCAAGTGACGGAGACAGCTCGGAGTCATCCCTGCTCCTGCTGACCACCCCAAGGGAGTCTGAGTTTGTTCCTCCTCCTTCTCTTACCCCTCAAATTCCCTCGTTACACTGCTGCCCACAAGAAGAGATTTTACAAAGGGATCTTCCAAATCTTTCCTTACATGCAACAGGCCAAGTCCTGCCCACAGCTAAGCCTTGGCAGCCCCATGTAATCAGATTGAGCCTCCCTCCCCGTACAGAGAGCGCACAGATGTGAAGATCAGTCTGTGGCGCATCCTCGCAGAGCATGCCCGCTGGTTTGTGAAAGCATCTGCCAGCCACAAAGAAAATCATCTCTGGTATTAGGCTAAAATGCCTTATCTGGTGTAATTCAGCATGACGACACCTCAGTCAGTGTGGATGGAGCCATTTCCTCCAGCCGAGTATCTGGTCCACTCCGTACAGATTCAGCTCTTAGCAGCCACGCAGCCCCTGATTCCCCTCCCATTTCCCAGCTCTATTCTGATCAGCTTGCTTGGGGCTTTTTTTCCTCCTCTAGTAAAGCTTGCTGGAAGTGCCTCTGTTCCAGGGCACTCTCTTTGAAATATGTCTTAGCTTCCAAGGGTAATGAACTCTTTTATAATAAACGCCTAGCTATAATGTGAACAATACTTGGCTTCCAGGAACTGCCTTATAATTACACGGCTCAGTATTGCATGTCAGAGGTTTGCTTCATCTTTAATATTTTATGAAGAAATTCAGATTCTGACAGTAAAAGTATTTAACCCAGAGGACCTAGAACCCTGCCTATTATTCTGTAAAGTAGCCATCCTGCTACACTTTGGTGCACCACCATTATCCCTGGTGCATACTCACACTCTTTGATACTCTCTAAGTAGACACAACCACATGCTGTCCAGATGGAAACCTGGCTGCATCATTACATTATATTGAAATAACCCAATACCACCTGTTTCTGCTGGGGTTTCTGCCAACGTTTTCCCATAAAACATTTATTTTGCTAATATTTTAGTTGGTCACCACAGAAGGACACTTGAAGCTAAAGATTTACCATGTGTGCAGCCACAAGGAAAACCCTTTGAAAAAAAAAAAAAAAAAGGAAGAAAAAAAAAAAAAAACAACAAAGCTCAAGAATAGCTAATGCCTATTGTTTAAAATGTGGATGTTCACCTAGGAACTATGTAATAACACTCTGCAGGGACTGCAAACCAAACACAGGTTTTTGGCAGTGTACATCAAGTCAATTATCTTAACTGTGCTGATACTCACCTCTCATATAATTAAAGAAAAACTTTCATGTGTGGAGTGGGAATAATATATAATAACATTAATAAAAACCTGTTTGCTTTCTGGTTGGTTTTGTTATTGTTTCATATTGATCAGTAATGTTAGAGAACTATCATTCTCCTTCATCTCCCCTAGCCCCCAAATAAAACCAGTTATCCTCAGTTATTCCATAAAAATCAGAGAGAGATTACAACTCCAAGCCTGCTTGGGATACTCAAATGAGATACCCTATAAAAGAGCACTAGGATTTCTGATCTGGAAATTATGTATTTACAGACATCTTACTATTAAAAAAAAACTATTACTATTACTAAAAAAAAAAAAAAAAAGACAGGAACCACTTGACTTGCCAAAAGCATTTGATAAGAATCTTCCTAGCATGAGGTCACTCAGGTACGTACCTTTTATTTTCCAATGTTGATCTCCCTACTTAAGTCCAAGCAGTAGCCGTACTTCATGCCAATACCTTTAACCCACTTACACCAAATTTTGTGGAAAGAACAAGAATTAACAGTTCATTGCTTCCAGTGCATTATCTGGGGATCATTTCCTACTATCTTATTTTAATAGATTCAGTATTACGAAGGGAGAAGCAACACTGCCATGTAACTAGGATGACCAACGGAATGCCACAAATAACAATCAGTAAATCAGCAATGGGAAATGCTTCTTAAAACGCAGTAATCAGACACATGTGAGGTATTTGGCAAATGGCAGGCACATCAGTAGAAATAAGGATTTGATCCAAAAAAACAAATCCACAAACAGAGCAAAAGTACCAGCTAGTGTGGCAATTCACTTTTACAAATGAGAATTTCTTCAGCTGTAAGAAAGCTACTTTACAGGAGGGAAAAAGTACAAGGTAGAAGGTATAGAAATGTGATAGTTTTGTTAGAAATTTTAATTGAATGTATTTAATATAGCTCAACTATATTCAACTGGGCAAGTAACTGATAAAACTCCACTGGAAAATAAAAACAAAAATAAAAATAAAAGTAGCTAAAACCAGCTTCCAGTTCACTTGCTTGGATTAGTTCTAAATTTAGCCCTAGCCATTTTTATCACATCTGAGAAATGGAATATTTTTCTAGGCTGTAAAAGAACAGTGCAATTGAAGGGGAAGAAAAAGGGATCAGCTACGAGTTTGGCCCCATTTTGTTTGTTCCTTTTTCCCTCTTTGTCTCTGTTACACGTTCCTTTCCCCGATAAAATCGCCCATTTATAACCAAATCACCGGCTGATGGCACAAAAGTAATTTACATTTTTGCCTGTTTTTAAAAGCCAATTTATAATCTGCAATCATTACCGTAATTGATTAAATATCACAAGCAAAGCAGAGTACCTATTTGACAGCTTCTATTCATGGCCACATACCTTCCCCGAAGACAGATAGTTAGATAATTAAGTGATCCATTCCTCTGCATATATGCTATATACAAAAGAAACTGACACACAATGAATCCTGCTAAGCTTTTGTTCAACATATGAAATACTGGATAATCACCTTTTTTATGAAAGCACTTGACCTTTAAATTGATATCCCCCCCAAAAAGATGGTAATCACTGCTCAAAGAGATATTGAATGCACTGCTGCTAATCCAGGAGATCACTGCCCATTAGTCATTATTAGATTTTTTTCAATCTAAAGGTGAGCATTTGATTGTAACAAAGAGAAAAAGCAAATACTATTTAGGCTGCTGTGAATGCCGATACTCTTCTCTTTGTAAATCACGGTGACAATCAGAGTTATATGACTGACTGTAACATGAATATCATTTACGAATTTGATCCCTACTCAGAGAGCAGCTTTAAAAGCTTTGAATGACATAAAGCAAGATTATCAGTGACAGAGCTTTTAAATATTATACATGTTGCCTGTATCACAAGTGTTTTTCTTTAGCAGCTGATGAGTATTATGTTCTTCTGTATAATACATTGGAAATATATTTCTGTTCCTCTGTTCGGGAAAAAATATATGAAATCTGTTTAAATGCAACAGATACACTGCGCAGCCTTCTGGAAAGAAAAAAAAATAAAAAGCTATTTTTTCCTTTTATTGCATTTTAACTGTTTCCCTTTTTTTACTTTTTTTACATGGCATCACTAATCATATGCCACATTCCAGAAATTCAATTTCACCTACAAGGACACCTAGATGGATAAAAACCCGGCTAGCTGACCGTGCTCAGAAGGAACTAGTTATTGGGTCGTAGTGACAACTGGGTGCTACAGGAGCCTACTCTAGGACCTAACCTCTTGTACATCTTTGTCAGAGACCTGCAGGAGATGATGGAGAGCACCCTCAGCAAGTTCACCGACACCAAAGTGGGGGGATCTCCTGATACACCCCCAGGCTGGGGCTGCCATCCAAAGGGACACAGGCAGGCTGGAGGAAAGGGCAGGGAGGCGCTTTGTGAAATTCAGGAAGGACAAAAGGGAAAGCCCTGTCCCAGGAAGGAAGAGCCCCTGAATATGTTGTGCACTGGGGACTGGCTCTACATGTAAGGGACAGCAAGCTGGGCACAGGCCAGCAGGGCACCTGGGCAGCATCCTGGTTGCATCAATGTCAGCACCGTGGATTGATCTTCCAAAGGAGACATCTCTTAAAGAACTCCTAGGTATGACCATCTGAAAGATGCAGGTAGTCTAAGTGTTGCTTTAAGACCTTAAATGCAAACACCTCATCCTGGATTTGTCCTACCTAATTATCTACAGGGCAAGTTTAATTAACTGCTCAGGGTTCACCTATCTGCTACAGTCCCCTACCAGAGACATGTACGTCCTTGGAGTGATCCAGTGCACGTAAGGGAGGATTCACCTTCTAAGAGCTGACTTCTATCCATGCACTGTGTGAGGATGAGGACTAACAAACCTTCCTGGGTTTTCTCAGACCAGAAGCTTATATCAGATATTTTCTGGGAAAACAGGTAGTAGCTGGAGAATGATGAAACATTAAAGTATTTCAATTAGTCTCACTCACAATGCCAGTTTACACCAAGCACTGTCTTCTGCATTCCTTCAGCACGTAACGCTTCCTACACAAAATGTATAACCAAGAGCAGATCAGAAACTGTAGAGTAAAAAGCTTCTCTGAGCACAAAATTGAAAAATCTTTATGAAGAGAAAAAAAATCACAGTCGGCTTTTAAACATGCTTATTTTAAGCCTTTTGAACTGCATGGCTATTTCACAAAGGTATGTGTGACAGATTACCTATTGTTTTTTTGCATTAGAGCTTACATTTAACATTCTTGGGTTCGCAGTAAAAATAATTAGGAAATTCTTTTCATATAAGAAGACAACCTAGATAACCCTAAAGGTCTGGCCTTCATATCTGGTAATCTGACACTCCTCAAGCAGTCCCTTTCTAATCAAACACTCCCAGTAGCCTTCATGACTGTGCTGCCAACGCCTGTGCCCAGCCACGCAGCCACCAAACTCCGTTTGCTCAGGCCCTCTGCCACTTTTATACGTGAGACCTGAAACCTTCCCGGCTGTTGTTTGTAAACCAGAATGCAAGGCACAGCACATTCAAATCTGACACAGTTTTCCTCCGGGATATTTTTTGGTCCACCCTCCCGAACTCTGTTTTAGGATGCCCTGCAGTGCTCCCCACCAGCCAGTTCTCCTGGGTTAGCATCAAGCTGCATGGGGCTGCTTGATGCTAACCCAGAATTTTCCTCCCTGCTCTTCACAAGACCTGGCACTCCTCACAGAAACCCATTTTCGCAAAGAAGTTGATGTGCTATTACTATGTAAGAGCAAAATCTAGTGGATGATTTAGGTATAAGCTGCATGCCTAAAGACAAAACTGTGACTCCAGATCTCCCTAGGTATCTTCCCAGCAGAGCTGCAAGCTTCCCCTTGTATCTAAAGCTCTGACTCCGGGTGTGTGCGGGGCTTCCCCGGCCAGAACAGCTCAGAAACTCTCTGAAAGCTATGGAGAAAAAACACCAGACACATTTTTCTGGACTTGTAATGATAATTTGCTGCATGAGAGGTAATCAATATCTACAGATCCAAAGAGCACCTGGCACCATTGTGCTACAGCTGTTAAGAGTTCACCTTGAGGATAAAGCCTAAGGTGAAAGACCTCCCCGTCATTCGGGAATGATAAATATTTGTCGCATCACCTCTTTCCAGAACTAATCATCATGCCTATAATTACTTTGCTTTGTCTCTCGTTGCTCTCTCCTGAGCAACAGAGCTCGGTCCACAGACTTGCCCAGGGCTTGCCCCTAATGTTGTAGGGATTCTTGCCTACCTCCTCCCTCCAAGTTACTCTTCATAACTTTTTGTGTGATGTTTCCATGGAAAATTGCTGCCATATAGACCCCGGAGCAGCTGATGAAGAGGTTTATGTGAGACATCCATAAATAAAGCTCTAATCTTATTTCATTTGTGACCCTATTGTACCAAGATCTCCATGATTAAAAATTTGCTTTAGCAAACAGCATCGTCATTTATCTTCACTGAGGGCATAACCCCAAATGGCTAAGGTTTGACTTCTCTCTTGTGAACAAAATATATAAGTACCGCTGTTATTTATTGCATGTAGTAGCTTGTGCTTCACAACACTAGATTTTACAAACATCAGGCCAGTTTTCACACAGAAGATGAGCCGTTTTCATCTGTGGTATGAGAGAGATGGTGGAGGTGTTCTGAAAACTTCCACAGGAAAGAAAAAAAGGAGAATCTGAAACAGATTTTTCATTTACGACTCCCTACAACAGATGATTCTGCATTTCACCATTTTATCTGTAACACTTCTTCAAGATTACCTCTACCTCTTTCTTGTTCTTCCCCCACAGACAGCTCTTGCTTAGATCCCACCTGAATTCCCCACAGTCAGATCCCTTCCATCTCACAGCCACAAACACAAATTGAGTTATGCACAATGGAAACAAGAAATGCAGGCAAGCAGCAGCCACAGTAAGGAGCGCTCATTAAACTCTTCTGAGAGAGCAACTCCGATGTTGAAAGCACTCACAAACATGGTTTTGTTTGGAGAAATCAGCAGTACTGAGAGATAATGACGATGTTTTAAATGAGACCTACATATATCTATGCATGCAGCTGGCTTCCTTTTTATTTTTTAACCGCACCTCACTCAGTTGAGATGTAAAATTATCTGCAGCGATATGAAAAATGTAGTAATTTCCTGTTCAAAATCCCCAAAGAGCCCCTGTGCATTTAAGAGCAGAATGAAATCACCTTACCATGCTAATTTATTATTTACACCAGCTATTCAGATATTTGTCTATTCGCAGGAAAAAAGTAAAATAAACATAGCTTTATTTTGATCCTAGAACACTTGTAAAACTTCCCTGGGAAAACACGGATGGAATCAGATGGAATAGCATACTCGTCTACGTTCTGCTATCACTGTTGATTTGGTTTAAAATCAGACCTTCTGTGACCAAAAATGTCCTGTGTTTGCAGCAGGAGGGGCTACGATGCTAAGGGGAGGTTTGCCAGTGTGAAGGAACAGTAGGTTTTCCACTCTAGATGTGTAAGATTCCTATAAAATAATAAAAATAAAAATAAAAATAAAAATAAAAATAAAAATAAAAATAAAAATAAAAATAAAAATAAAAATAAAAATAAAAATAAAAATAAAAATAAAAATAAAAATAAAAATAAAAATAAAAATAAAAATAAATTCCTCCCACAACCTTCATAGCCTAGGTGCTTGATTTAGACTGGGATTAATCCAGTTTTGCTGGTGCCTAAGGCTGGAGCACTAAATCCCACCCAGAACGGACGAAAAGGTCCAACCCAACCAGCAACCAGAGACAGCAGCACCACTGCTACTAATAAATGCCATTTGAAATATTTATAGACAAATGGGCCACGTCACTGCTCTCCTCTTGTACAGCCCTCCAGGTGCTGCCTCTCAGTGTCCAAACCTGAAGAGGATGGCAACAGGAAATCCTCCTTTTGCATTTGGGCAGAACAGAAGATCAAGCAAACCTCCTCAAAGGGACACAATCAAACGTGAGCTAAACACTTGGTTGCCACTGACTTTCAGCAAGAGCAAAACTTCCTGGTAGGCCTGAGGAAAGCTTGACTGGAGGCAGCCAACGGCACAAAAAAAAGGAGCAGCAGAGATCACAGGTACCCTTGTCCTCAAGCGGACAACAGCGAACAAGTCCTCCTTTTGAATCCCTCCCAACGCAGTCTGCAGAAGGAAACGTTTGAGACAGAGACAGAAAATAAATAGTTCTCCCCAGCCTCACAACCAGCCTCTTTCCACCAGCTCATCGCCCTTTACCCTCCTCACTGGATTACTTTTCCCATAACTATATCGGTGATGTAAACTCCAACCTATGGGAACACCAAAGGGGTGTGTGTTTGTGTGTACACGTGCAGGGTGTACACGCAGACCCATACCAAAACCCCAGCCAGTGCCAAGTTAGGATTAATAATATCAAAATGTACAGCTGCTTCAATAGTAAGGAATGCTGCTAACGTTAACCCTAGCTCAGTGGCTCTGCTGATAAAAATCATCAGTCAGGCTCCAGTGACCCAGCCCACAGTTCCTTTAAGGTCACCAGCAAGTGAGAAACAAAAGTAAAAATGTAAAGGGCTCTAAAAACAGGCCTCTTAAAGGCCTGGAAGACACAGAAGATGCAACCTCGGTCTCTTCTTACCATCAGGTGAATCAAAGCTGGTAAAGAGATCCAGCTATTGAAACATAAGTTTTACATAATGCTTTGGGGGAAGAATAATGCTTTGGGGGGAAAATGGATGCCACTCTTCCCATAAAAGCAGTTAAAATAAATCCAGAGCCCATTTATTATTGTTGTTGTTGCTGTTATTATGTGATACTGCCTGGAAGAGCCCGCAGCTGAGCTCAGGACAGCCCTGCTGGCACCAGTGCCCCTCACAGCGAGGGGCAGGCACCTCGAGCCGAGGGATTTGGGATGCCACCGGGACCAGCCAGATGCTCAGGGCCACTGGGCAGAGGTTAATAGAATAAACGGGAAGCAAAGGCCAGTTGAGGGTAGAGAAGGACTGTAGGAAGTGGAGCAGGAAACAGAGCAATTACAGGAAATGCTCCGGATACAATATGAAATATTTATCTTTTCTGGTTCTTCTCATGTTTCCATATAGCCTCAGTAATCCAGACCAGGACCCTTTGCTTTAGATGCTATTTATTTCCAGTGATGAAAGCAGCTGGTGTAAACTCTCCTGTAGCCTTGAAACACGCTTATCACATGGAAGCAGCTAAAAAACGTGCCGCTTACAAAAAGAGCAGCGCACTAAGGCAGCTAAAGGCACCGCATAACCAGCCGGGGCTTGGAAATCGCTTCACGTTAGCAAGCTCACAGGGGATAATAATGCAGTAATGTTAATAATGGATCCATCAGGAATTCCCGGCTGCAAACGCACAGCCTCACGTTGTGCTCCTGCCAGGGCAGTCTCAGCTGAAGAAGGTCCTTCCCTGCTGCTCGCACGGCCCCTCTGCCTGCAGGATGGGGAAGCAGCCACACGGGACAGAGTTTGGGTGACCTTTCGGAAGCATTTCACACATGACCTTTTCCAGGGCCTGATCCAGCTCCCACGTGCTAGTAGATAGCAGGTAATAGATGTAACATTCCTGGAAGATATCAGGAAATAGAGCCCCCTAGATGTGTCCATAAATGCATTCTCCTAAATGGAAACATGCTTTAAAACTCTTCTGTCCCTCAGCAAGAGCTTTGAACAAAGAGCCAAGCCTTCCGCTCTCGTCAGCGTGTTCGGATGTGCGGAATTTGGACTGCCGATCCTACATACATGTGAACACACGTACGTAACAAAGCCCCACTTCTGACCCCACTAAAATCTCCTTTATACTCACGGCAGGGCCAGGTTCTCCCTTGGTTAGGCTGGTGCCCTCAGTCAGCCTCAGTGGCCACATCCTGCCGTCATCCCCAGTGCAACGCAGGAAGCGTAGAAGCGAAACGCTGCTCTCCACTCCCCTTTTGGAGGATTTATTAGCTTATTTATTGATGTGCTGGCGATGGGGCCAAGACCACGGTGAATGCTTGTACGGAGTCAACACCTTTCTGTAACAGCAGGGCGAATGAGGAAATTCCTGGTTGTTAAACAGCCTCCATCTGTAATACCAGACTAAAACAATCTCTCAAGTAAATGTATTCCTTGATCTAAAAACACACATTTCGATTGTCTTCACTCTCCAAACACAAACGACTGTGTCCTACACTCATTTACAGTAGCGTTAATCCAAAATAACGCCACCAAGTCAGCTGAGGTACTCCAGATTTACACTGGTGTGAGTGAGAGCATTTGGCACCCAGTACCTATGGCTGTAGATCCTCAGCTGGTGGAGATCATTACAGTTCTTTCAAGTCAATGCCTCTGAAATTAATGTAGTTATGCTGATTTACACCAGGTGAGGATCTGCCTTGTGGTTTCTGGTTTTAAATTCTCTTCCTGTCAGCCGTCTCATTCCAAAATGGTTTCAATAGACAACTTCTAGCCAGAATTTCCTCTGCTATTTATAGGATTATCTCAAGAGTTTCTACGATAATCCCCATATTTCCATCTTTGTATCAGAGCCTATTCCAGCGTTGTATTACAGCCAAAATATTCACATATCCAGATGACACCGTTCCTTCCTCCTCTTTTCCCTTCCCTATTTGGGGTGATTATATGGAGGGGAAACGGCTCTCACGGCCAGATCCTCAGCTGGCATAAATCAGCATAAAATTGACATTAGTGATTTACATCATTTAGCAATATAGAAGAAAAGACAAAAAAGAAAAAAAGAAAAAAACGTTTTTACCAATGCAGTTTAAAATTAGTAACAGTTCTTTATAATAATATAGAAAGAATATTAAAATGTAACCCATATGTACACCTTTGATGTGTGTTTTATTGGCTCAGCTAGGCATCATTTCCAGCTTGGAATGACAAAGCTTCTTGCTGTTTTGTTTAATAAAATCCTCAGTGATTCTGTCCCTAAATAGTTCGTGCTTATTCGACATAATTCACCTCAAGTATACTTAAAATACAGAAACTAGGTCTTTCACAAACGAAACCTATTCTGCCGATTTCACGCTTCCTTTTCGTACACCAAAATGTTGAATTCGACCTGTTGAAATAGGTCAGGTTTAACAGAATTTAAACTTGCTGCACAGAAGTGCCACCGGGGATCTATAGACATCAGTTCTCATTCACACTCCAGAAATCGTCTTACAGTAAATCATTTCCTATACAATTTCCCATCGATCCATCTAGTCCTGCTCTTATCTGTCATTTCCTAGCGTCCACCTCCATATACAAACACTTTTATTCCCCTGCTGGAGAGCGAGACCTCCTCTACGCTGCGAGCAGGTCCTTGTAAACTAGCAGGATCTGCTCCGCTGTGATACCCCGCACAAAGATCTTAATTAATAAAACGACCTGGATCAGAAGAAAGCTGCACACGCTGTGCGGAGAGTTGAAAAGTAGAATTCCCTACAGGGCCGGGCTCAGAGGCTGTGCAACCCTTCAGAGAATCAAAGCAATCTGCATCACAAGCACATTTCCCCCGTACAGCAGCGCTCGCAGGAGCTGCCACTTGCTACAAGGATATAAGTAAAAACAAAAGAGGTAAAGCTGACGATTGTGATTTCCACTTGTTAGGCTTGACATCTTGACACAGTCTTTTGGGGGAGATCTGATAGCCAGTGGCAGAGACAAAGCATGTCGGAGAAGCTCCGTATTACTGAAGGCAATATTGAAGACAGGCTCCTGCAGCTCTCGCAGGTCAGCAAAATCAAAGCCTTCCCCCACCACACACACTTCCTTCCCCAGGGCCAAACAGGTTGCGGTAACATTAGGCACTCCTGGCCTGGAAATGAGCTGCTGTGTGCTTGCGGGGGGCAGGGGGTTGGCGTAAGGGCAGATCTCGTTTCAAATAAATATGTTTCCTCCTTTCATTTCCCCTCACCTTCCACATTAGATAGCAAACCAGGATATCAGCATTCAAAGTCCACGTTCAAGGTTTAATTTTGCACAGTTTATACTACTCGAAATCAGGTTATTGCTTTATCTTTATGGAGATGAATCCAAATTGAAAACAGAAAAACTGGAAGAACTGTGTGGATGCCAGACTTACAAGAGCAGCGACTTCAGTGCCAACAGTGTGGGTTCCCACTTGTAGTTTCTTACTCAGCCTAAAGAGGGGTGAGCCACTGCGTGCCGAGCTCCAGTCGAGGCTGACGAGTGGCCGATAGGTTCCTACAGAAAAGGCGACCGTGGTCTTTCTGTTTCCCCTTTCTGCTGCTCCACCACAGGGTAAATTCCTTTTCTTTTCACTTACTGGGACAAAGTCATTCATTCTGTTGACCTGATTGGAGTGAGACCAGGGATAATTTGGCCAAAACCAAGCAATGACGCACAGCAGGATTATTTCAGGGTGTAACTTTTGGCTACGGTTGCTTTCTAAAAAATGTGTAATACTAGTCAATAATAAGACGAAGCCCAATATGCAAAATTCAATGTCACTTTGGATAAAGTAATGATATATAACACTGTAAGAGATGTATATACTTCATTTATAAGCTGCTTCTCCTTAGAAACTGCGATGTAGGTAGATCATTATTATTAGCTAACAGGATATCAAGGATCAAAGGTTTGAAATCAGTAAAACTAATCCAATCAGGAAGATGGGCAAGACAAAGCGTAATATTGCTAGGCTGCTGTCTGAAGTGTTTGAGTCAAAACAGCTTGCCAGAAAGGAGATCACCAGAAATCCTTTGGAACTACAGATGAAGTAGCTTGGTAAAAATCTAGTCAGGGATTTGCAAAGTGCGTGTAGTTTTGATATAACGCGTTATCTCTTAAAACACTGTGGGTAAAATCCTGATCCCACTTAAGTTCAACAGCCACTGACATCAGGGGAGCCAAGAATTCATCTCATGATAAAGGCCAAAGGGAGATCAGTCTGCAGTGTTGCTAAAATCCCATTCTTCATGTTGAAGAATCAAGTAAAAAGCTTTTTTTCTCTGAATCTAAAATTAGACTCTGGAAACACACATTCAAATAGCTATGACGAGGTAGATTAAGAATTCATTTTCTAGTACTAGGTGAATAATTCATAGCAAATATCACCTCAAGTTTTAACGTTGGCTGTTTCTCCCAAGGAGTGATAAAGATTTGTCTGGAAGTGTTTAGTTGCTGCCACTTCTAGGAGGAGGCAGCCACACAGAAATCATATGGTGTGGTTTTTTTTCCTGCTCCCTGCCTGAATAAGCAGGTAAACACCTAAGCACAAAACTCAAACCTGAATTATGTCATCGGGATTGACCTCTCATTCATTACACAAGGAGCCTGGTCACCAACCTTTCAGTTTTCGTATATGAGGATTTCTGCAGGAGCTTCACGAAAATCTTACCCTGTTTATAACGTTCCTAAGTGAACACTGAAATTTGTTCAAAAATTTTGGACTACATGGCCAAATCCATTTCTAGGTAGGCTCACTCATTCTTCAACACGTGTACACAAATGTAACACTGAGCAGGAGAGAGACACATCTTACAACTATCGTGCGCAAAACATTTACAAGAATATTTACCCCATTTATTGCAAGTGCACAGAAGAGATTACAGTGACCGAGGATGAACACAAACCTGCCTGTCTGGATAGATCTTCCCTGTCATCATCACACCTAACAACATGGTTGTGCCACAGGTATGCTACGTTCAGCAAGATCCAGCATAAATATTCATTTTTCCTCAACTTTGCACACTTACAGATTTAGCCACGAGCCCACAAACCCTATGTGTTTTTTTGTTGTTGTTTGTTTGTTTTGTGGGGCTTTTGTTGCTGTTCCAAGACAGTGGCTTGGCTTATTGAGGGACTAATAGATTGCACCCAAGCTAAGGAAATGAGCCCACTAGCTGTGCAGTGAGTGTTTACGTGTGTCTAGGAGTACTCGGGATCCTCATCAGGCAGGCTTTGAAATGAGCACTGAAACCACCTCTCTTAGGCACAGATTTTGGATTAATTCCCTCTAACAACTTGGCCAAGAAAAACCTCAGCCTGTTCAGTTGCCTCTCCTCTCAGTCGCCTACAGCTGCTATCCGTGGTCAAACGACAGTGTTTTTCCTCAACCTTTCTCACCATAGGCAAGTAATTAATTCACAGAAGGTTCGTTAATTATGCAAAGCAGACTTTTTAACTCTACAAACATGAGTGCCCTGTGAGAGAAATAACAATAATCCCAACCACTGAAACATCTGAAGAAAATCATACCGCATATGAAAGCTGATTATTTCTAACAAAAATACGAGGGGTTTCAGAGTAAAGTACTTAGATAACTGTAAATATGCTGATCTGAAGAAGCAGAAGTGAAATTAAAATGAGGGCCTCGTATTTTACAGAAGCACAGACATTAACACCAGAAGCATGCAGACACTAAAAAACCATTCTCCAAACAACAGGGTCCGATACAAACTGGTTATCCTTGGGGCTTCTGGAAACTCGAAGTAAAAAGGATTCTGCTACTGATACGTAAAGTGCTACGAAGGAGAAAACAAATACAACACCTGACAAAACCACATTGTCTCAAATAAGTGCCCAGAGGGCTGGCAAGGACATTAATTCTGCTCCGACTGCTTCCTAAATGGGAAGGTTTAGGGTCTCCGGTGCTGCAGGCAGCAAAACTGAAGGGAGGGAAACAACAGCTCCCAACTGGTCGGAGGAGTGGGCTGGCTTGAACACCACCAATTTCTGCAGCCGATTTGTTAATCCTAATTACACTTGGATTTCCTTTGTGAGTTTCTTCTGGAGAGCTAACAAAGGGATCTTTGTGTACGTCCAGCGATTGAACCTAATGGCCAGGGTGTATCGGCCAGTGCCACGGCTCACGGCACCGTTACGAGAAGTAAGGCACAGAAGTGCCTTGCAGAGCCAGCAGCTCTTCCAGGAGTCCTGCAAGGGAGGGATGGCACTGGCATGCTAAGAAAAAGAGTTTCTAAGCAGGACTGGTCAGGAAATATTTTTTTGTTCCAGCACACTTTTTTCTTTTTTTTTTTTTTTTCCTTTTTAATTTTCCATGGAAAAGTAACATGCTGAATTCTTTTTCATTTGGGTTTTTTGTTTTTCACCACCAATTTGATGAAAAGCGTTTTCCATTGAAGCAGACATGTCAGCTTTCTTGGAAAAAATCTGTCAAATTCTGCTTCTAAGGCCGCGTTTTTAAAACGCTGCTATCTCATGACCTTCATAATATCTGATTGCAAGACTTAAGTCATCCAAGTACCGCGGCAGACATCTCAAATAATACAAACAAACATACCAAGTATGTGTGTTGTCCTTCCTGAATATTCCTGCAAATATCAGTCACTCAAACGCTGGTGGAACACGAGCACAAGGAGGCAGATTTTTGGCTGCCATAAATCAGCACAACTTCAGTGAGGTTCATGGAGTTAACACACGTTTAGACTAGATTAAAATCTGCCCTCAAGATTGAATCACACATGAACACAGGCAAATCAAAATATGCTGTTTTTTTTGTTTTTTTTTTAAATTCGGTTACTCTGAAGAGAACAAGTATTTCCTCCCTTTGATCATGTTCAGTAAATGTGGTCCAACAGAAAGAATATTTTGTTCTTCAGCAGAAAATTTCAGCCATTAAATAGCACTGGAGGCTGAGCTGAAATGCTCGGTGACTTCGCAACTCCAAAGTGGGCAGTTTTAACCTTTCGGGGTAGCTGCTGAGTTGCTGCTTCAATATGTCCTTGTTACGCCCTGCATAATGCAACCGAAAAAGAGCAAACTAAAATAAACACAACATGGGCTGAAACAAAAGGCAATTAACCACTCACTCCTCAGTTCTCGGCGTTACTGGGCTGGTCAGGAAATGAAAGCACTGCTGCAGGAATTCGAAGTGGTGAATATACAGGGAAGGGGGTCAAGGTTTGGGGTGGCTTCCTCTCCCTTGGCACTGGGAAACCAGAACCTTGTATCACTGACCCGGCTCCGGATGCTGGCTAAGTGGCTGGTAATGGATGGAAACAAGAGAAAACAGCACTTCCTAAAGCACAACGAGAGAAAATACCACAAGAACACTGCTTCTTAGGGGGATCCACAGCTGTATTTTGTAGAAAAATATCCAAGTGATGGAAAATGACCTCCTTATATTCCATTTTTTAACTAGATGTAATCAAAGACAAAATTGAGAAGCTTCTGGGGAAGTTAATGTTACAAGCCAACCTCAGAAAAATTCACATATGCACACGCACAGCCCTAAACAAAACATACTTAATGCCATAAAAAGATGAAAAAATATATCCTTATCTAGGACAAAATTATCCTTGTACAAATATGAGAAATAAGTCACATCGTAATGAAAGAGACTGGAGGAAATCTGAAATGGATTTATGCGGCATCACACGCACCTGCTGAGCAGGGGCCCCAAAACCCAAGTTCACTTATTTAGCCATTTCCTTGGCCCTGATCCCACAGTGGGATTGTGTAGGATAGAGAGATGCCAGCAGGCTGGGCCGGGTAAATCAGAGCTCCACGAGGCAGCCACCACCATTCCCTCTCGCTCAGGCATCTCCCTCTCAGCTGCCTCAAGAGGTTCCCTTACAAAAATGAGCCACAGCCTTACTTCAGGAGCTGCGATTAGCCTGCTGCACCTCCAGCTCTGCTCTCGGGGCTGGACACACGCTGATTTTGTGTGACCATTTCAGCTGGGAGCTCAGAGCAGGGCCGGTATCCCAAGCAAGTATACGGCATGCCAACATACGCAGGGGGCTGGAGGAGCTGCAGAAGATGAACCCAACAAATTTGTGGTCTGCCAGATTTCTATCAGATACCCCCCTGCTACTCCCCTTGAGCCCTTCAGGATGCTCAAAGCTCTGGTTTGGACTTGCTGCCTTCACTTTAATTCACCCTGGGCTCGGAGGCATAGACGGGGGAGAAACACCAGCCTTTCCTCTTGCTCTCCTTTCTTGCTCACCCTATGCCTGTCCCCTGCCTTGGGAAGACCAGGAGTCAAACTCTCCCCTCCAGTAAGCTGTAATGGAAATGCTTCACAGACATCACAGATCCCAACAGAGGCACAGACAGCAAGAGAGTGATTCAGCATTAGGTCATATATGGTTAGGGAGAGGGACCACGGAAGGGTGGGAAGTCTTATTTCTGAGTTTCAAAAGGCGAAAAAAGGCGTTCTTGGACAGGACCCACAAGTATACTGGGCTCAAATCCTTGCATTGCTCCAGCTAACCAAAACAGACTTCAGAGAAGTCATTTTATCACCCCCCATCTCAGTCCCCCTGCTGCTCCATGCAGATAACGATCCCTCCTATATCTGACCTTGATGGAGACTTGAGAAATGCTGCTATAATAAAGTCCAGACAGCCCTCGCTGAGTGCCTTGCCTCATGTCCACAGCGCAATCTATTTTCCCCAGTGAGAAGCCCTGGCCCTTTGGCAGAGCCTACCCCCAGACTTCCTCTAGATACCAAATTCCCAACTGCAGCAGTCATCACTTATTTAGAGAGGGCCCTTCCTGCACCTTCCCGGGAACAGGCTGCCTACCCCAAGCAAGCTCCACTCCAAAACGCCCACCGCTGGCAGCAGGAAGGAATTCCACAGCATCAGGGCTTACCAGCTACAAGGTTTTGGCAAAATAAATGAAGACATCTCTATATTCAGGGATTTTTTTTCTTCCCTGCTTGCTCTAATTTTCTGCGAAAAAGCGATTACGGAGCAGAAGTCTCCATGATGATTTTGACCGATCAGCTGGAGAAATTTAGATAAATTTGGCTTTTCATGGACTGCAGCTGTTGTTCTTTTCAGTGCCTTAATGCAATTTATCACTCAAATGCGTTGGCTTAGGAATGCTGCTCCAGTTTTCCTCTACCTCCTATCATTAATCCTAACAGTATGAATCCAATTTCAAACGTTTGTTTCTTTTGTAATGTCCCACTTTGCTCCCCCTTGGTGTCTGCTGTGGTAGGGAGTTACGGTGCGGAGTCAGCTGCCATCTCTCTGCAGCTTTCATACACTTTCTACGATTAATGGAAGATGTTTCACAAACCCTGCCAAAAGGTTTCTCGGATGAACAGCGCCAAGGCAGGGCATCCAACTCGCTGCAGACGTGTTGGCTACGTGTTATGGATGACCCACAGCTTAAGGGAAGCAGACTAAAGTCAAATCAGGTAACAAAAGTGACACCCCTACCCCTATAGAATGAGCAAAAAACAAGCAGTAAAATTTTAGGGCACAATTAGAAAGAAGTGGGCTCAAAGTAAAACAGTAACTAACAAAATTTGTTTGTTTGGTATGAACTTGTTCATAACTGACAGTTTTAAGGAGTAACATGTCTGGCAAAATGACACTGCCTGGTTAAAATTCAGAACTATTTGGTTATTAAAGACACCTGTCTAGAGAAAGTTGAAAAGAATGAAGGCAAAAGCCCACCCATTTTACCTGCCGTGATGCAGTGCATTATGAGGGTAAATGTGCATCACCGCAAGGTTTTGTATCCACTCCAGAAGTTGGGTTACTTTCTTCTCTGCTAACAGGATACCTACAACTAGCTGCTTACCAAACTTTCACAGCATTGTTGTGTGATCACCAAGCAAGTCACCCCAGACCCAGGCCGTGTACCGCCGGGGGAATCAGGTCTCCGGTTTCTGTTTCACGCGTTGACTTGTTCAGCGCGAAGGCTTGAAAGGCAGCCAGTGTCATCAGCCTGATTTTCAGAAGGCAGCTCCATTACAAGCCGATGAGCTTTCTGTTCTCTGCATTTAAGTCATTTCACAATCCTAAGCTTAAAGCTCAACATGTTGGTCTAGACTGAGGCTGGAATACTTTGAAAGCCGGGCATGTTCAGCCTCAAAGTCCCTTCCAAACTTCCCCCTGAGAAGCAGAAAAAGCCCCCACTCCCTTTAATGACTTTTCAAGTTTTCAATTTCAAGTCAAGTTTTCAACTTGGAAAGATTTAAAAATACCTTTGTAACTCTTTTTGAATCATTATCTTAAAGAACTCACACGCTAATTACCAAGCAGCAGCAATACAAACACGCCTAAGAAAGGCTCTTCTTGGGCTGTTACTGGTCCATGCAGGCACATAAGGAAAAGGAAATTTCAGGAGAAAGTCTGAGGTTTTCAGAGCAGTTGTGAAAGCAGAAGTTCAGATAGTCTGGATGAGGTTCAGGTAAAATTAATTAGGTGAGCTGGAGAAGGAAAACTCTCTTAGCACAAGCTGAGTGAAGGAAATTGCTCCTGTGCTTCAACAGAGGCTGCTCTGGGAAGTCAGCCTGCCCATCCATTCATCCCAGCTGGAGCTGAGCAGCGAGTGGAGGAATTTCTCAGTGCTCAACACAGAGCACTGGACTCTTTCAGAATTACCTATCTTTTTCTCATCTGAAACATGCTGCCACCAGCAGAAACATTATTTGTGAATGGGCCCATTCCAGGAAGTCCAGATCCAGCACCGATTTAAATCCTGGAGCCCACAGGTGTCTACGTGTGGATTTCATTCTTGAGCCAGTCCTATTATTAACATCAGCCACTGTACTCCCCCCAGAAAGAGAATACCTCTGTGAGCAACAGGGGGTGTGAAATCTGGTTTTCTATGGCTTTGCTCCTCGTGGCAAGGTTCTTTCACATTCAGGAAGATCTGTGCTCTGGTAAAAGCTTCTTCCAGGTTGGGGCATTTTCAAATGTTCTTTCACATGGATACTTTGGGATTGAATACAGCGTGAGCTCAAACCACAGCCTTCTCCCCAGTGGAGATGCTACCAAGGTCTCTCTCCTCCTCTACCTGGCTGCCTTTCTTTGACAAGGTGTGTTGGAATAATGCACCTTTGACTCCTTCTGCCACGTTTCATTGAAATTGCCCACTAGGTTGTTAACAGGAGGACAGAGAAAGATACATGCACTGAGAAAGAGATATTACCTAGCCTGAGGTCTTCAAGTCAGGACTAAAGCTGCATTCAGAGGAAAACTTTAAGCATTTTTCAGAAAAGTTTCCCTGAAGTCTACCCTGAGCCAGACAAACTGGTCTTGGGTTAGGAAAGATAGCAGAGACCATAGCTGCATCCTGGGGAGAGCACAAAGCCCATGCAAACAGACATCCAGAGCAAAAAGTGTTTGCTTAGCCCTAGACTGATCCAAACAACTCATTCCCACCACACAGACTGCAGCAAGTGCACACGCAGTTCAAAGCCCAGGCTGCAGCTTCCCAGAAAAACTGAAATGCTGCCAACAGTCTGCTATTTCTTACCTTCCATTTGTATTAATAAAATGTAGGGCCAATTATTTTTATTAAAACCTCATCTCAAGTGTCCTCATGTGGTATTAGCAGAACTTCTTGCAAATTCTTGAAGACTGGCATTGTCCTTTCTGTAGGCATGTCCCTTCCATACGGTGCTGATCTGAATGGCTCCTTTCATCTACTTTAGAGGTCTAAAAGTTCGTGCTACAAGTCCAAGGTGCTGCCTGTAGACAAAGCAAAGAAGCACCCACTCATGGGTAGATGGGATAAGCAGCTGTCAGAAATGCCACCTTCTGCAGAGGTTACGCACAGTGGTTACAGGACACCTGTAAATAACGCTGAGGGCAGCACTGTCTGTAACTCCCAATATGCTTGGGGAAATGAAAATTAAAAATAATTGGCAGTCTTTACCTGTGCCTTGGCTTCTACAGGGGCTGAAGATAGGTCCCTCCTCCCTAGCGGTACCTTATGAAATGATGGGGAGACAAGCTGTGTGGCACTTCAGCTCCCACCTTTTGTTTCGTTCACCAACAGGGCACGATCACATTTGTCCTGGGGGGCAAACCCCGAAGCCCCTCAATGGGACTTTTGCCTGAGCAAAGACTGCAGGCTCAGGCCATGCCCTGTTGGTGAACGACTGCGCAGCAGCTCCCCTCCAGCACTCCCATTTTCAAGGCATGTGGGTACGAAATATGAAAACAAACTCTCGCAGCTGCTTTCTTCATGTCCCCACTGCAGCTGCAGGGAGTGGCTTTTCAGCTCTGTGTCGTTCTAAAAGCACTTCAAAAGGAGGCCAAAAACAACTAAATGCACTTTTGTTCATTTAAAATGTTCTCAGTTGTATTATCAATCACCAGCTGAGGATGTGTACAGACTGTCAGTCAAACTATGCAGCATAAGCCCTGTGCCTGAGACTTAAGTACGCCCAGCGGCTCCGTGCTGGATGTCTCACCCCCGTGTGCTCTTTTGCTAGAGCCCATATGCTACTTTTCCTCGTTACTTAGTGTGAAATATTTTTATCCCTTGTTATTTAAAAATCTATATCCCCAGGTCGGGGTTAAGTTAGCTGATTGTTAATTGTACAAATGAAAGGATCGATCCCTGCATGCAGGAGTTCGGCAGTAGAGAAATGCTAAAGCAGTAGGAATATGTCATTTACAGCTTGAGACCTCTGCATGTCACCACTTATATAAGGGGCCATAGTGTACATAAATATGAAAAGAATAAGAATCAGTCCCATGAAGTCCTTCCAGACACATTCTTGACTGACGGAAGGTCTCACTGGGACATACTGGAGAGAGGTAGGGATCCCTCCAAGTCCTCATGTTAGCTTATTCCTCCACAGAATGCAGAAAGCCCAGCTCTCAACAAAGAGAAGACTTCTCCAGAAACAGAAAACAAGCTCAGTTTTGAGCCTACGCTACTTATTTTTAGTTTCAACATTCACTCAAAACGTTAAGAAAGAATAAAACGCTGAGGGAGTCAGTAGATAGACTCTCAGCTAGCCTCAATCAGCACTGAAGTCAGTGCTAACCAAGGATCTTCCTGACATTGCCAAAACAAACTGCTCTGTGGCCAGAGAAGAAAGTGGTCAAGCATGCTTGATATGTCTAATAACCTCCCCAAACAATAGCACAAAAATGCTCTGCTAAGGGTATTTTTTATTCTCAGGGTAACTGCAATACACAACCTCTGTTCAGCAGTAATTGTGGAATGTTCTAAGCAGGACTTTTTAAAACTCAGGTAACTGCAGTGAGTGAGGCTATTTTCTTCAGTAGGGTCATGGCTTGTGTTACAAACGGCCTGAGCTTACTCGCCCCACTTTTTTTTATCTTAAGGAGAAAAAGAACAGGAGGCTGAGGAGAGCGCTAGAGAGAAGAAAGCTGAAGAAGCCTAACATCATGAAACAGCTGTTCTTTGTATGAACGTACACAGTCACGTGCAAGTAAGGATAGTCAATACTCAGTTATGACTGCTGGAGACTTGGTATCAGTTAGTTCTGTCATCCACACAGGTGTCGATTAAGTATCATGCGACCTAGACAACCAAACTCAAACACAAGTCCCAAAAAGCTACTCATCGGAGGGTGTATTCTGCATATAGCTCAGGATTTATTTCCTTAAATCATTGGGCAAGTATTCGTAAACAAAGAACACATTTGCAATTGTCAGGACTAGCTAAGAAATAGGAAGGGATCGCTAAATCAAATGATTCACCAGAAAAAAAAAATAAATTGATTCACCAGCTCTGATAGTGCCAAAGATGACCTTTGCCTGTTCTTAGGTGGATTTGAGTTTTAAACCCTAAATAAAGACTGCTTTAGTTCCAATTGCTAGGAAAGACAAGCACAAAGTCTCCTCTGGAAAGTGTAATTCACTCTGACTCTGTACATCTCTAGGCAGTCACTAGACCTTTGCATACGCAGCCACCTATGCATGGTTATAATAATGATTATTCAACTGGAATGGAGAGAGAGATGAGATTTATCTTGTTAGCATATGGAGATTGCTATGGGGAGTCCCTAATAAAGATGTCTGCATAAATAAAAACTGCTGCTGTTTTCTATATTCAAGAACACCTTTAGGTTGCGAGATTAATGAATGGGGTAAATAGGTCAGTGTGGCTTTAGATGCCTCTGCTGACACCTTGATGCAGCTTGATTCTTATCATCAACCTGTCTTCATCGTGCCGTGTTTCCTTTTGTATATGAAGAAAGGGAGGAATCTGCAGAAGCTATTAGGAACAGAGCTGACCAAGTTCTTTGCCATGAATAAACAACTTAAGTTTTTCTATTCCCAAAACAATTTGGGGTTAACACGGAGTTTGCTCCCCAAAGAACAGACGTGAAGATACCTCAGCCAACACGATGCTTTTGAGTTGTGCATTCGGAGCATCCTGCACTCAAGATCTGTGAAGTCTGACTCGCACACTGTACTCACACGGCCTGTAGACCCCGAACGAATGACCTAATTCTGGTTTTTAATTTCAGACAGAACAGCAATGAAATTGCCCTACCTACTAAGTCACTAAGTATGACAGAACATGTCTGAAAGTGGTGTGGAGGAAAGGCACAACGCTGTGACTGCCTCCAACAGTCCTTCAGACATTGACCGAGCACAAAGGACTCCCCTAGTTCTAGCTGGAAACACCAACATTAAGCACGTAGTTCCACATTATATGTTTCTGAGGGCTGTAAGAGATCCTAATGCACACAAATTAGATTCTTTCCTTCCCTTTTTTTAGCTTTAAAAAACAATCAACCAATCTATCTTGTTCCTGCTGTAAATCAGCTTGAATCCCTTCCTCTCGCTCCCTGTCACTTTACAGAAGCACACGGGATATGAAGGTATAACAGTGGACTGAGGAGTCTTTTAAACCAGCAGTGCGTATACTTAAAACTTGTCCCTCGGCCAAAGCTCACTTTTAATAAGACAAGATCAAGCAGAAGTAGATGAGCCACATCTGAGCAACTCATAATGTTACGTGCAGACTCTTCAGAAGTCTACACCCAGTGAAGGATGGAAAAAAGAAAACAGAGGGGACCCTGGCAGAGTCCAGAAGTAAAAGGAATAGAAGAGAGGGTCTGCAGATGCTTTAACGCACCGTAGGTTGGCACTGCAAAACTATGCCCTGTATCAGCAGTCTGCCTCAATTTAAAAGCAGGCATTTGCTTCTGCAAAGCCTTATGGCAGCTTTTTCACTCCGATATAAAATGTTCACATTACCAGAGCAGAAAATGTCCTTTTTCATGGGAAAAGCAATTGTTGATGCTGGCAATTGACTGAGGCTTCCAGCCAAGGGTTTAACATGGCAGCATTCTTTTGCCTTAAGTGGATTCTTGGACCCCTACTCTGTTGCAAAAGAGGTCCGCGTGGAATATGTGCTCTCCAGCCTAAAAATGGAGCTCTCCTCCCTCCTCCAGCACAGGCGGTACCGCAGACTCTTGCTTAGCTGGTCTAACAGCTGGGATACAGCGTGGGTCCCCACCAGAATCCGATCACCTGAAATGAAAGTGTTAACATCTACTTGGAAGCGAGGCTGGTATTTTGTTATCTTTTTGCAAAGTGAATTCTTAGTTATGAACCGAAAGCATTACAGGGAAGGAAAAGGCCACTTGGCCTAATAAACTTTCCCCCTTTGGGGTTAGCTGAACACCACCTCCTTCAATCCCCCCCTCTCTCTGTAGAAATAAAATATGTCTCCTTTCCTCCTGAACTCATTTATAAAAGCCTGATTTAAGGGCCTAACTTGGCAACATGTTCCATATGTCTGTTATTCTAGGAGCGTGCAGGCAGTGGGCCAAACGCAGAGCTCGTGCAATGGGCACAGCTCTCCCTGCTTGCTATAGGAGTCGTACCCGCCTTTGCCTGGGTTTAATTTGCTCCAGCTTGCCTATGGTTACAGAAGAGGGCTGGGGACGAGGAAAGCTGAGTTGCATTCCCAGCTCTGCCAGAGGCTTGCCGTGAGACCTAAGGGAAAACAATCTCTTGGCTTTGTTCTGCCTCAGTTTACACAGGCTCGAAGCTACTCATCCACTCCGAGGGAACTCTGTGAAGCTTAATTAATAATGGCAACTACTAAGTCCTTCAGAAGACGGGCAAGAAATACCATCCATACGGTTAGCAGAGGGACTGTC
The DNA here is from genome assembly GCF_965140915.1 of Aythya marila. NCBI lineage: Eukaryota > Metazoa > Chordata > Aves > Anseriformes > Anatidae > Aythya > Aythya marila. The sequence goes on along the minus strand of NC_139044.1, from coordinate 9,646,687 downwards.
TCAAAACCAGGGCAGCTGCACACAAGCCCTGCCTTGCAGAGGCTCCTAAATACAAATTCTTATTAGAAAGGAGGGCTATTTAAAAGCAAACCACGTTCTGGACCAAATTCTGCAGACTTTGAAGAGTACGGGTAACTTTGCGAGCACAAACTGTTCCAAAGAGATCTGTATTACCATGAATACGAATATGCACAGCGTTTACAGGGGCAGGTTCTGCATGACTGATCCTAACTCCATCGGAGAGTAATTACAGAAATCAAGCTGGTAGCATCAGATCCTGGAAAGGAAACTGGGCAGTAGTGCTTACTGGTAGCTTTTTGTTCTGCCAACTATTGCAGGAAGCAAAGAGCGGCTAAAAACTTTACTGCTGTGAATTTCAGAATCAGATCAGATCAATCCTTCCCCCGGCTTATCAGTTCAGATGATGTTCTCTTATAAAGGACTTTAGGCACAGAAGTTTTGCCATTCATTTGTACCCGTGCCTGCTGCTTTTTCACCAGTATGAGGCACCCCAGACGTGCCTCCCCCTCACCAAGAGGCCAACAGAAGAGAGGAGCAACCATGCTGAGCAGCTCCCTTCCTGCCGACCCCACTGCCACGCAGCACTTCGCCCCCTTTAACAGGGCTCCAACCACCCAAGGAAGCACTTAACATCACCACCATGGCCAGGCCACGACTCCCTGGTGAGCCTGGCAGCGTCAAACCACCAAGGCTAGTAAGGGATTAGGGTCAAGCACCAAACCCCTGCCTTGGCTGCTGGGGTTTCTGTGCCTACCTCGCAGCACTGGCGCGTCTGGAGAGCACGGCCCCGCTCGCTGTCATGTTCGTTCACTGTGCGGCGAAGGCAAAGCCATTGTGAACGGACTCAAAATCATCTTAACTGTCAGCAGAAGGATTTACACAACTCGCTTCTCTCCCGTGAAGAGTGATTGCAGTGTGAAAACACGCTGTTCAGCCAGTAGTAGCCTGAGCTGTTTTCAAACACAGCAAGCCGGGGGAAGAGGGGGGAAGCTTAAAAAAAAAAAAAAAAAAAAATCCTCTCATAAAGAATTTCTTTTAGGTGAAGCCAAATAGACGTTTACTGTAAATCCAACAGCCCAGCTTTCCTAGATGTTTCTTTCTTTCTTTCTTTCACCCCCCTGGAAGGCCCTCCCCACAGGTGGCAGATATTAGGCCCTGCGCACCTCCAGCAGGCGCGGCGTCCCATCACCGGCGGTCTCAGACTGCCCTCTACAGTCTCCTCATCCCACCAGCTCGGCAGCTGATCCCCAAGCTAAAGACCTGCCAAATCTGTCAGAACTTGTGACATATTAAAGATACCGGAGTGTCGCATATCAGGCAGATAAGCAGTAACAGCGAGCCATCCGCTCAGGGAAACGGCTGGCTCAGGGAGGGTCTCTCCACTTGGACTTCTCCGGTACAAGAGATGATCCTGCAAGCATTACTCAGTGCTCTATCTTCTGCTGCCTGATTCCTCCCTCATCCTTACAACGGCTGGAGAAGAGAGTGCAGATCACAGCCAACCTCGGCGAGGGAAAGCTCCCTGAGAAGAAATGAGGGACTGCCTCACCATCCACCCCCCGCCCCAAGCCACCTCTCGCGCATCCTCTGCCCCACCTGCCCTGGACACAAGCACAGCTCACTCGTTCTGGCCAGCGTTTCCTCCATCCCTAATCACACTCCCAAACATCTTCGGGTTAAAGCTGGTGTCTAAGAGATGCCAAATGTTCACCCTGGTCCCACGTGTTGGTGACTTTTGAAAGGTGCAGCTAAGCCCCTTGATATTCCCTCATTCCCTAGCACCAGGCTATTGCTAGGTGGCAAAGGGGATGGGCAGACAGAAAGGGAAGACGCCTGATGATTTTTCTTTTTTAAACAGAAGGAAAAGGGCCACACACCCTGCAACACAGACTTACTGCAGGAAGCGAAATGCCCCGTAACGGGGACTGGTGGAAATGAGGTGAAAAGAAAAGCCTGTAAAACCATGCCCAGCTACAACAGGCCACGGGCAAAAGAAAGAAAAAAATTACGCGGTAAGCATGTGTGTGTGTATGTGTGTATAAATATACACACCATGTCTTCATTAAACCCAGTCAAAGTTTGTACACCTTCCCCGTGGTGGCTGGCAAGAGCTCGTGTCCCAGAAGAATGGCTTTAATCTCATTTCAGACTCAATAATATAGTGCCAGATGTTCTTGGAAATCTATTTTGCCCCTGTACATTGTGCAATTAACCTTTCGGTTTCCCAGAGATCAAATTAGAGCTGTGGAAATGTTTCCAAACCTCTCTCTTAACGAGAGAAGCATGGGGTGTTTGAACCAACCGCTGAGCCATTTTCCCAGCCCTCTGCTCCTTTGGACGTGCCAGGAAGAATGTCAGGCCAGCTAGAGATGCCATTGTTTCACTTGCACCGAGGAAAAATATAAATAGTCCAGGCTAAAAGTATTTTATCAAGTTTCTGAGGCTAGAGCTTGATTATAAGCAGTGCAACTTGAAGGACTCTGTTTCTTTTGATTAAAGAAATTTCCTATGAATTACAGGCATATTTTTCCAGAAGGAAATATAAAGCACATTTCATCCAGAGGTATTTATTACACCCACAGCTCAGCGTTGCACTCTAACAGGCGAGGATGCTGGGAAGCCCATGGCCAGTGAACTGACAACTTAAGGCCCTGGTCCAACAAGCAGCCTTTCTGGGGTAAGCTCATCTGTGTGCGAAAAGTGGTGCAAACGTGTGGTTATGCGGATTTGAGTACAAGGATTTGCTCCTAAAACCAATGCCTACGTTTGGATGAGGCATTTATCACACCTGTGGCCTCAGCTGAGGTGCAGAGCTGCAGCTTCTTACCTCTCTGGTGAACTCAGTGTCAGCTCAGGGTTTGGGCAGACTTACCTGTAGCTGAATTCTGATTCCAGTATTACCCAGACTTTTTTAAACTGTGGAGTGACTTATCTGCTTTTCCATCCTATTTCTCAGCATAAAATTAAATGCAGGCTGCCGAAAATTAAAAAAAAAAAAAAAAAAAAAAAAAAAAGGTATCTATTAAGGTATCTATTTACTCAAGAAAACACCAAAGGGCTACAAATTAACTACAAAAAAATTCCCTACAGTGTCCAGGAGCAAAAATTGAACCTGAGATATTAGAGATTTAAAAGATCCCTGACATACGTACTCCTTATGAACCCAAGACATGAAATCTAGCAGCTCCTTGATTCCATCACCTGGTATTTGCAGCCAGCCAGAGGAAAAGCGAGAGAGCAGACAGAAAGGTAGCAACAGCTCAAGTGCACATAAAAGGCTGCTCAATTTTAGGGTTTTATTTACTCACAGATACTGGCAAGATGTTATTCCCATAGCTTGAGAGGGGAAAAAGTTTTTGTTAGCAAATATCTGTTGTTTCTAAAATACTGACATAGCAGAACCTCGGTGTTTTCGTTCAAAGCTTTCATTGCAGGCTATAAATAGATTATGGCCTAGGCATTAAGCAGAAAGACAGAATTTTAATTGTAAATTAAGCTCAAAAATACAGGGAGGTAGATAGAATAGAAGAGCCTGAGCAGGAAAAATCTGCCTTTTCAACTACAAGATGGATTTGAGGTATGTGTGCCCCTGTTTATTTATGAAGCTGCTGTTATTGTTTTAACATAAACAGGATTCAAAGTGCAGCTAGGAGGGGCCAGTCAGAATGGTTTCAAAGAAAGCTCCTTAGAACGGGGCTGTTCTGTTCAGGGAAGTGGTTCCTGTATCAGGACTGGAGCACTACTGAAAAAAAACAAACAAATATATTTATTACAAGATGATAAAAGGGGCTGAATAGAAAAGCTGGCCAGCTATGAAACCAAACTTTCACATATAAGGGCTTTTGATACACGTGATTTACTCTGGTGACAGCAGGCCACACCGAGAAGTGCTGAAAGCTTATTAATATTATACAAAAGACTTTTGTTTATCGTTGGCCGGACTGCGCGGGAGTTGCAATAAGCAAGCAGCAACATGGCTGGTGTCCTGTCTCCAGAGCTGCATAATGAGGGGAGATTTAGAAAACACCGCGGGAGCAAAGCGCTGAAATAAAACCCACTTTCAAAGCCCAAGGATAGTGACGCTAATGGTACGAGCACAGCTCCGAGGTTCGGAGCTTTGAAGGTTCAGCTCTGTCGCCAGGAGATTCAATCTTCATTTCACCCCCAGAGGGAATGTGGCATTTCCCGGGTAGGGGCTGAGCTGCGCTGACTTGGAGATGTGTACACCTTCTTGTTCCAATCATGCTTCCGAGGCAGAATTTTTGTTTGGGATCCCAAAGGGCTGGGTTTTAACTGCGTGAGGATGGAGCCACAGCAGGGAGGCCGTAACACCAGCCTCTCATGTCAGAAGTGGAAATAAATCTGCAGGATTTCCATGTCCACCCGACACACATCCCACCCTGGGGTCTCATGCTACAATCCCAAAGGGGTACAAAAGAAGAAGGATAAGAGCCTCGGTGTGTGTCACCCTCACTCTGGCCTCAAGCTTGTTTGCATCAACCTAGAAATACCATTTGCAGGAAGGATTGAGAATAGGTTCCTATTAGGGGAAAAACCAACAACAATGTTTAGGATCAAGGGCTACTGTCTACATTTAGGTTACTCCACAGTTAATTGGACTCTACAAACTCCTTGGTTCCTATAGGAGAATGACACCAGCCTACAGCACTGCAGTGCTCATAGTAAACCTCAAAGCCACCTGACATTAATTTAATTCACATTTGGTAAAGCACTCGATAGGAATAGGAAGCCTTTTGTGATAAGATTTAAAATCCAACTGGGTGAACGTATGCATTATTTCGTATGAGTACAAGACAACTCCTAGCTTTAAGAAAAGACTCACGCTAAAATGATCCAACTTCTCCTCAAAACCTCACAAAAACAGGTAGAAGTCTGCTGGAGTGGCTGAGTTAAGATTTCCATTTCCCTAAATCTCCGACCAGAGCACGGGTCACAAAAATCCTGTAAATCCTTTTCAAAGTGAGGCCATTTTAATCAGCACCTCTAAAACAATGTAACAGGTAATTTTCATGGAAGAACTACTTTTTTAAAGGAGCTGCGTCTGGGGGATATCACACTGCAGATCAATTAGTAACATCAGTGTGGGGGACACAAGGGGACATGGGGACATCACTGGAGTGGCAGTGTTGGGCACTGCATACCCCGGTACCAACCTGGCCTGTGTCAGACAAGTAGGGAGGATCTTCACTGCCTTTCTTTTTTCCTGCTGCAGAGGATCCCTGGTTCAGGGCTTTCAGAGCACTTTCCCTGAGCTGAAGGACTCACGGCGTTTAGTCACAGAGTATTAGTCACAGCAACAATTTAGTGACAGATTAGTTCTTTTCCTGACAGATAAAGTCATGTGCAGGGCTTTAAAGGGAAAAAAAAAATATTTATCACGTAAAAGTGATCTTCAAAAAGTCACCGTTTCCATTAAAAGCTCTGCCTTCCATTTTTCAGCCGATCTTGACAAAAAGCCACTTGAACAAAACACGGGTTCCCCTAGCCAGACCTCTGGTAGGTTCGGCACCTAATTCTGCCCCAGGCACCCACAAGGCCACCAGCTGAAGCCAGCCCTAAAAACATCTCCCAGCTACAGCACAGGAACGGGGAGAAGAGACTTGCTCGAGGCCAGCCAGCCGGCCAGCACCAGCCACCCGTCTCAGTAGCCCAGATGCCTCCAGTGCAACAACCAAGCCGTGCTCCTTCAAGAAGAGCTGAGCCATGGGGAAATACCAGCAGGCTTGCACAAAGCTTTTCTGGTCACAGCCCATATAATTACGCTGTTCTGTGAATGAAGGGAGACTCCTTCTATAATGTAATAAATATGTCAGTTTTTAAGAATATTAGAGCCCTTTCAAAGGGGGAGGAGGAAAACAAATCACTGGAAAAGACAGAAAATTGCCATCTTCTGTGTGAAATGTGAAATAATCGTGTGCCTATGGCCACTGCGACATCCTGTCTTGCAAGAAGCCCAATCTGGGTTTGGTAGGGGGTCTCCTTCCCAAAACTCTGCCCTGCAAGGGAAACCACTCTCTGTGTCCTCCAGCTGGCACAGAAGCAGCAATTAAGGTACTCAGGAGAGATTCAAACCCTGTCATGAAGGTAGAGGGCTGATTTAACCGAGGAAGCAGAGCTCTAAATGCTATGTGAATAGTTATTAAAAAATGTCCTGACAATAAGACTGCCAGGAGGAGATGGGATATTTACAGCGAGAGCCATACCCAAAACCTACTGTCATTAAATAGAAATACTCACATTACTTTCAGTGTTCCTCATATCATCTAAAAAAAAAAGGTGTTAATTAAGAAATAAAATGCAGGTGAGTTTATGTAGAAGGTTTCCTCACCTACTTAAGAGTAGAACATTTGCACAAGGATCCAAGGCACCCGACTGACTCCTCCCACCTTAGGATCTCCTAAGAATATGACTGTGGTTTTCAAAGCTTTTTAAAAAAATGAAAACAAATCCCATGAAGTTGATATACTCCTTGTATTAACAGATGTTGTTTTTTTTTTGAGAAATCCTGGTCTGAACAGATCAGATTCAAGGCAGGCAGTGAATGTACTGGAGATGCGTTTGCAGATACATTTGGTGCACAACAGAAAAGCCCCATGCTCTTCCTCCTTACACAGGAAATTATTAAAATGTGGAACAAATTATTTGTATGTAAATTATGTAAAACCTTAAAGGACAGCCTAGAGAGAAGAAAGGGGAAAAAAGAACATGCATTTACACATGCTTCAGTCCTGGGGCTGCTGGAAGGGAGCAAAGTTTAAGCCACACATGGATGACAAAAAGCAGAGAGCAGTGGCTCCAAACATCTCAGTACAAACACTTGGGCTGTGTTTGAAAGTTCTGCATTCAGTGGGCTTTTACTGCTGCATCTGAGCCACGTCGCAGAGCAATCCGCGCAGCGCATCGGCGACCACACATGAGCATCACTACTGCTGCTGCTTCCCGAGCAGGCCGTGCCCACGCCACACACCCCTCAGGTGCCTGGCAGCCAGGCTGTAGCAGAGCTGAGGGCAGCAGCTTCGGCTCTGCCCCAGCCCCAGCCAGCGCCCAGTGCCCGTGCTGCAGAGACAGGAGCCCCAGCTGCACGGGGGGCTCAGCTGCTCCCTGCCACGGCCTGTCATGCCAGCTGGAATCCTCAAGGAGATGAGGGTTTGTGCCACAGCACGAGGCTGCAAGCTGGGGCCATCCAAGTGGCATTAAACACCCTGTGTTACCTCTCTGGAAAGGATGGGGACATCCAGAGCAGGGGATATATCCACTGCTGCTGAACCCACGGAGACACAGCCTGCAGACCCGTACATCTTAGTCACTGTTTGTTCTCCCGCAGAATCCAACCTGTAATTAAAACTGTTTTGCCCCGTGAATTATGCCTCTTTTTTATTTGTCCACAGATGGATTACACAGACATCACTCACCATCACCGTTATTTATATCATGGTAATTCAAACAATTTCCGTCAAGATCCCTGACTGCAGCTGGTTAGTAGCATATCTCTGGAAATGTTTGACGTTGGAAGTCTGAACAATTTTGACTGGACACAGATACTCAGATTAAGGATTTGAAATTTCCTCCCTTTGAATAACCTCTGATATTCATTTTAACTTGCTGTTTCTGGGAGTATTTGGCCAAATTCGTCTCCTGCTGGGAATATTCTTCTGTAGCAAAAATAAAAGGGACAAACTAATTTATTTTTAAAATTCAAATGAGCGTGCCTGTACTATTTATCTGAGTTTATGCTGTTCCTAAGAATGCTCTTATTTCTCCTGGTTTGACCATAAAGAAGTCCTGAAATCTCAGAGCAAAAGGAAATGGGGAATAAAATACCTGCATCGACTTCAATTGTTCAGCAAAGTAGCAGGCTCAACAGGTATTTTATCAATTTACTGGGGTTCTCTTTTATGATGTCAACTGAAAATAAATTGTAATTTCACAAAGAAGAAATGTTAAGTATGGTCAACTCTTGGTTACCCATGGATGAAGTATTCTGACAGGGAATTAACCAGGCTGTGAGAGTGGAGATGCTGCAGTTGATTTCTCGTGAGCCAAAATAAGACTGGAAGCACTCCCTGTGATCTCTTAGAGCTGGGTTATGCAGACATCCCAGCCCAGGCCAATATTGGGCTTCTACCCCGTTTCAAGGATATTCCTTTTCTCAGCTACATTGCTGCTGGAAGTATGTTGTGAGAGCTGAACTTCCACGTATCCGTCGCTGCATCCAGTTTTCCTTTGTGCAGGTTATTCCAGCTCTTTACGGCACATTGCCCCTGGTAACCAAGAGCTGAGCGCAAGCTGCTGGAGAGCTTTTGGCATTCCAGAATTTCATCCACTTCAATTTGCATACAAAGAAATTATTTAACTATCGGGAATCGGCCTCGCTGCCAAGAGCATCCTAAACCAGAGCCCTCAGGGAGGGACCAAAAATACACTGTGACACTGCTCTTGTTAGTCGTGGTTGGAAAATTCTGCCCAGGCTCCAGCTGCACGAGCACCACAGCCTCTTCACATGTGACTGTAGCCTGCTGGAAGGCCCAGGAGAAAAATCAGCTCCAGCAGGAACACAGTTGAAGTCAGCTGAGTTTTGTCCGTCCTAAAAGCCATGGATCTGACTTAAATATGTTCTGGGCTCAAAGCATGAAGCCGGAAGCGCATCCTTTTGTGATTTTCTACTCCTTTCCAAAGAAGTGCTTAAATATTTGTTATGCTTCCTCTGCATTTGTCCTGGGATGGCAGTTTACCAGATTCTCCTCAACTTCCTAAGAGCATCCACTTCCTAATTAAGAGAAAAGCAGTTTCCTGTTCTAAGCAACCTGACCTCCTGGGGCATGATGGAGGACTTGGCACAGCCACCCCATGCTCAGCCTACCCACGTAGCAGCACACCTATAAGATGGGGGAGCAGAGTCCAAAGCCCCTGCCCCAGGCCCATCTGAAACCTGCCCCTGAGCCAAGCCTTGTGCCCAAGCCATCCTGATGGTCCAGGCTCAAAAGAGAGGTTTAGACAGAACTAAGAATTCATTAAGAATTCATTAAGAATTATCACCCCTATCAGAGAGTAATTAACAGGAAGAAATCTGTCTTATCAGCAAATTAAAAGGGTATAAGAGATTAAGCAATTAAATTTTATTTCACTGTAAATTTCTACATATCAAAAGCAATGCCCAGACTTTCCATTGAGACGCTCTGGTGTTAGCAACATGCTCTGGTACCGCACCAGTCAGTGACTGCAGAACAGGAATCTCCTCCAAACCGAGATAAATCAATCAATCAATAAGCTTGCTTTTCTGAAGTGCCGAGTATTCACTCGCAGAAAATAAACAAGCCCCCTTAAAAGAAGGGCCAGGTGAAAGCTGAAACACAGCCCCTGCTGAAAACGTAGGCCCTTCTATCTAGCCTAATGTTAGGAGAGTTGCTGTTGCTGTGCTGTGAAGGGCAGAGCCTTATCTGCCTGTGACAGCGGCATAACCTCTGTTTGACACGTCGACCTGGCAGCAGCCGAGGGAAACACAGCGAGTTTCAGAAACTCACTCTGTCAGAAGTTGAGCAGCAGACTGGACTTGGGAGGCTTCGACTGCAAAGTGTTAATTGTATCATCTCTGAGCATGCCGTCATTAGGACTGCAGGGTACTCAATTAGCTCTTTTTGCCTTTTTATTTAATGGCATTACAGTGTGATTGGTAACACAGACATCCCCACTGGCTGCATTGGTTGCACTTATCCCGCATGAAAACCAGAAAATTTGTAACATCAAATCTGGCCCTTTGCCAGATTTCTACAGGGCATTAGTAACAAACTGGTGAAGCTCATTAAAAAAAAAAAAAAAAAAAAAAAGAGAGAGAGAGAGAGAGAGAGAGAAACCTATAACCATTAAAAGTCCATTAAGCAGCATGTCATTTTGTAAAGCTAAATAGCCCACAGTAATCAAAAGCATATGAACCCCAGCTGGGTTACCCGGCGAATTGTTTCGATTTAGGGGGGAGAATTCATCAAGAAAGATTGTTCCTAGGATTGGGTTGATTTTTCTCCTTCAGTTGCTGGCTCCGTGTCCCATTATAATTACAGTGATTGATGCACCTTGCAGACAAAGGTGAAGAGTGACCAGAATGGCCCAAACATCTGCCGCCACTAGCGTGGAAACTGCAGAAAGGCGCATCACTTACAGTCATCCCACCTCTGCTGGCACAGGGAGCAACTTCTTCGCTGTTCTCCTCCTCACCTGAGTTGCATGTGGGTTATAAATTAGTTTTTCCCAAGCTTGTGTCCTAAGTAAATTGAGAGAAGTCACAGTTGTGACAGCGTGGCATGAAGATATGGCTCATGGATAGGCAACCAAGAAAAAAAAAAAAAAAGGAAGAGGAAGATGGTGTTCAGTAACAATACATGCACCTCCTCTTCCAATGATGAGGAGACAGCCACCTTTTCCCAAAATCTGTAAGTCACTGCTTGGGGTAAGCCAGCACAAAGAGCAGCGTTAACACCACGAACTCGGCAGCCGTGTTCGCCCCTCTCTGCGCCTGCTGTGCTTTGGTACCTTCCGAGTTATCCGTGCAAGGCTGGTCCTTAGGTGTCCGCTCAGCATGGCAAGGCAGCTTGCACCTAGGTGCAGGTCCAGTGAGACTGCTGAGATGCTTGGAATCCAGTATCAGCTAGGAGCTTGCTGAAGAGGGACTTCTAGCTCTCTAACCCCAGCTGTTCAACAGAAGTAACTTCTCTCTACCTCATCGGAATGTAATTTAAAGCCTGATGAGTGCCCAAACCAAAAGGGAACAAACTCATCTATCAAATGACACAGTTCTGCCACAACTTCCATTTTCAGATGGGTCTTTCAAGGGTTTTCTCAAGGCTTTTAACAGGGAGAACTTTTCGAAGCCACTCCATTTTCCATTTTTGGGGTAGGGGATGCAGAGAGATTCAAGGTCTCATTGAATTGACCAGTTGACCTGAGTGCACCGGAGGAGCTCATTACTTTTTCATACGCAGGGTATTTTGGAGTAGCTGGACTCAGCCCTTCAGTCTGTTCCAGGAACTTACGATTCGAACTCTCCTGGAAGAAGCAGCAGCTTGGAAATTGTTACTTTATGGAACGTCCACAAAAGGTAAAGCCAGAACTCAGCCTCTTCATCCTGGAGAGTCACAGTGTCCTTAAATGTTTTTACAAGACAGTTTTTTGGGCCTGCAATCATCCAAATGCATCATCTGTATCTAAAGATGAATTTGACAATCCGCAGCATAGGTTTCCAATCCGTAGCTTCTCTGTAAAAGCATATGCAGCCCTCTAAGCACTGTGTTTATTTCCACAAAACATCTCAGTTAAGCCGGACAGTTTATTTACACCAGGAGTCTGCTGCTGAAGAGCTTTAGACGGTACACGGCTGGACAGACAATACTCAAGTACAGCAGTAAATCATCCAACTGCTGAATTATTTCCAGTGCAATTCCCGTTGCAAGTAACAGGACGCAAATGGAAAAATCAAATGACATACCGAGATCAGGAGACTCGCAGGGCATCTGTTCCAACCACTGGATGCTGTCGTTGTGAAGCATGAGCAGGTATGGTCCAGCAATGTGCAGACATGAGTGGTTAAGAGTTGACAAGAAATAAAGCAAAATATAAATAACTCCTCTCTTCTTTGCGGCCTGATAGTGTGCAGAAAGACCCGACTGAACCCGAAAGCTCTGAGTATAAAAATCACGCTTGTCGTGGTTTAACCCGGCTGGCAGCTAAACACCACGCAGCTGTTCGCTCACCCTCCCCCCTCCCTCTCTGGGACGGGGGAGAGAAATGGAAAGTGAAGCCCGTGAGTTGAGATAAAGACAGTTTAATAAGACAGGAAAATAATAATAATAATAATAATAATGATGATACAATGGTGATAATACGAAAGTAATAATAGTATGTACAAACAAGTGATGCACAATGCAATTGCTCACCACCCGCTGACCGATGCCCAGCCTAACCCCGAGCAGTCCGGCCCCCTCCCCCCGGCTAGCCACCCCTATATATTGTTTAGCATGACGTCAGATGGTATGGAATACCCCTTTGGCTAGTTTGGGTCACCTGTCCTGGGTCTGTCCCCTCCCAGCTCTTACTGCACCCCCCAGCCTGCCCGTTGGCAGGACAGAGCAAAGGCTGAGATGTCCTTGGCTTAGTATAAGCACTGCTCTGCAACAATTAAAGCATCGGGGTGTTATCAGCACTCTTCTCATTCTAAGCCAAAACACAGCATTCCACCAGCTACTAGGAAGAAAATTAATTCTGTGCTAACTGAAACCAGGACATCTATCCACCCCTTATTCCATACCATTTATGTCATGCTCAGGTTACACTCTTTTCCATACATTCTAATTAGTCACCTATAGTAATCATGGTAGTGATAATATACAGTATAATATACTATTTAACATGGTGCAATTCAGTTCATGGGCTATTCTCACCCAGTATTAAATCTCCTTGAGGTACACACCGGACCTCTCCGTTCTTTTGCATTACCCACCAAGTATATCCAGGTCCCTGAGCGAAAACAATTCCACGAATAGGTTTGCCTTTTCCTGAGGCAGGAGTAGCCCAGACTGTTTTACCCAGCATATTTTTTACATGCACTACAGGAACTTTATCCCCATCTACAGTACGTAACAGGTTTGATTGGGCAGGTCCAGCTCGGTTGGTAGATCCCCTAGTATTGACTAACCAGGTGGCCTTTGCCAAATGCGTATCCCAGTTTTTGAACGTCCCAGCGCCCATTGCTTTCAAGGTAGTCTTTAACAGGCCATTGTATCGTTCAACTTTCCCGGAGGCTGGTGCATGATAGGGGATGTGATACACCCATTCAATACCATGTTCTTTGGCCCAAGTGTCTATAAGGTTGTTTCGGAAGTGAGTCCCATTGTCTGATTCTATTCTTTCTGGGGTGCCATGTCGCCATAGGACTTGCTTTTCAAGGCCCAGGATGGTGTTCCGGGCGGTAGCATGAGGCACAGGATATGTTTCCAGCCATCCGGTGGTTGCTTCCACCATTGTAAGTACGTGGCGCTTGCCATTGCGAGTTTGAGGGAGTGTGATGTAATCAATCTGCCAGGCCTCTCCATATTTATATTTCAGCCATCGTCCTCCATACCAAAGAGGCTTTGACCGTTTGGCTTGCTTGATTGCAGCACATGTTTCACAGTCATGAATAACCTGTGCTATAGCGTCCATGGTCAAGTCCACCCCTCGATCACGAGCCCATCTGTATGTTGCATCTCTACCTTGATGGCCTGAGGTGTCATGGGCCCATCGGGCTATAAATAATTCACCTTTATGCTGCCAATCCAGGTCCACCTGAGCTACTTCAATCTTAGCAGCCTGATCCACCTGCTGGTTGTTTTGATGTTCTTCAGTAGCCCGATTCTTGGGCACATGAGCATCTACGTGGCGTACTTTCACAGCCAGGTTCTCTACCCGAGCAGCAATATCTTGCCACAATGCAGCAGCCCAGATAGGTTTGCCCCTACGCTGCCAGTTGTTTTGCTTCCATTGCTGTAACCATCCCCACAGGGCATTTGCTACCATCCATGAATCGGTGTAGAGATAGAGAAATGGCCATTTTTCTCGTTCAGCAATGTCTAAAGCCAGCTGAATGGCTTTCACTTCTGCAAACTGACTCGATTCACCTTCTCCCTCAGCAGCTTCTGCAACTCGTCGCGTAGGACTCCATACAGCAGCCTTCCATCTCCGATGCTTCCCCACAATACGACAGGACCCATCAGTGAACAGGGCATATTTCTTTTCATTCTCTGGCAACTGGTTGTACAGTGGGGCTTCTTCAGCACGACCCACTTCCTCCTCTGATGATATCCCAAAGTATTTGCCTTCTGGCCAGTCCATGATCACTTCCAATATTCCTGGGCGACTGGAGTTTCCTATTCGAGCCCGCTGAGTAATCAGTGCAACCCACTTGCTCCATGTAGCATCAGTTGCATGATGCGTAGAGGGGACCCTTCCCTTGAACATCCAGCCTAGTACCGGTAATCGGGGTGCTAGGAGGAGCTGCGCTTCAGTACCGACCACCTCCGAAGCAGATCGAACTCCTTCATATGCTGCCAATATCTCCTTTTCAGTTGGAGTATAGCGGGCCTCAGATCCTCTGTATCCCCGACTCCAAAACCCCAGAGGCCGACCTCGAGTTTCCCCAGGTTCTTTCTGCCAGAGGCTCCAGGTGGGGCCGTTCTCCCCGGCTGCAGTGTAGAGCACATTCTTTACATCTGGTCCTGTTCGAACTGGCCCAAGGGCTACTGCATGGACTATTTCCTGCTTGATTTGTTCAAAGGCTTGTCGTTGTTCAGGGCCCCATTCAAACTCATTCTTCTTACGAGTTACTTGGTAGAGTGGGTTTACAATCAGACTGTAATTTGGGATGTGCATTCTCCAAAACCCCACAACACCTAGGAAAGTCTGTGTTTCTTTTTTGTTAGTTGGTGGAGACATAGCTGTTATTTTGTTGATCACATCCATTGGGATTTGACGACGTCCATCTTGCCATTTTATTCCTAAAAACTGGATCTCCCGTGCAGGTCCTTTGACTTTATTTTGTTTTATGGCAAAACCGGCTTTCAGAAGGATTTGGACTATTTTCTTCCCTTTCTCGAAAACTTCCTCTGCTGTGTCACCCCACACAATAATGTCATCGATGTACTGCAGGTGTTCAGGAGCTTCCCCCTGCTCTAGTGCAGACTGGATCAGCCCATGGCAAATGGTAGGGCTGTGTTTCCACCCCTGGGGCAGCCTATTCCAGGTATATTGGACTCCCCTCCAAGTGAAGGCAAATTGTGGCCTGCACTCTGCTGCTAGAGGGATGGAGAAAAATGCATTAGCGATATCAATTGTGGCGTACCACTTGGCTGCCTTCGATTCAAGTTCATACTGAAGTTCCAGCATGTCCGGCACTGCAGCACTCAGTGGTGGCGTGACTTCGTTCAGGCCGCGATAGTCCACTGTTAGTCTCCACTCGCCATTAGACTTTCGCACTGGCCATATGGGACTATTGAAAGGTGAATGAGTCTTGCTGATCACTCCTTGGCTCTCCAATTGACGAATTAGCTTATGGATGGGAATCAGGGAGTCTCGGTTGGTGCGATATTGCCGCCGGTGCACAGTTGTGGTAGCAATTGGCACTTGCTGTTCTTCGACCCTCAGCAACCCCACAACAGAAGGGTCCTCTGAGAGACCAGGCAAGGTAGATAATTGTTTAATGCCCTCTGTCTCTAAGGCAGCAATACCAAAAGCCCACCGGAACCCTTTTGGGTCCTTGCAGTATCCTCTTCTAAGATAGTCTATGCCAAGGATACATGGAGCATCCGGACCAGTCACAATGCGGTGCTTTTCCCACTCATTCCCAGTCAGACTCACTTCAGCCTCCAATACAGTCAACTGCTGAGATCCCCCTGTCACTCCACAAATATAGATGGGCTCTGGTCCTTTATAGCTCGATGGCATTATAGTACATTGTGCACCGGTGTCTACTAAAGCCTTATACTTCTGTGCGCGTGATGTGCCAGGCCATCGAATCCACACAGTCCAATAAACTCGATTGTCCCTTTCCTCCCCCTGGCTGGAGGCAGGGCCCCCCTAATCCTGGTCAGAATCTTCCTCGTTTCTGTGTTTGAAGGACTGTCTGCTGGAAGTTGGAGCAGCAAACTTTTCGGAGAATCCCTTTTTCCTGATTGTTTTCTTTTGCAACTCACGTACCCGTGCCTCTAGGGTCGCGGTAGATTTTCCATCCCACTTTCTCATGTCCTCTCCATGGTCTCGTAAGTAAAACCACAGGGTGGCACGGGGTGAGTACCCACCATATCGTCTTCCTTGTGTGGGTGAACGCCTACCCCTGACAGCTGAGACACTGCTTTGTACAGGTGCGAAGGAGAATAATCTCTCTTCAAGTTGGTGAACCTTTTCAGAAAGTTTCTCCCAAGTGTTCTCCTTTGGTCGGTGGGCACTGGTTGGTTCAGGTGGGGAGGACAATAGATTCTCTTCAAGTTGGTGAACCTTTTCAGAAAGTTTCTCCACAGCTGAGACGCAGGCCTGTAAGGAAGAGGAGAGACTTTCTTCGTACTGCCGGAGTTGTTTAGCCGCTTCACCCACTGTGGGTTCCTCATCCTCTTTCCAGGCCATTATTGCCAATGAGCTGGCATATGATGATGGTGCACTCCGTACAAACTTCCGCCACATGGGTCGTGTACACTTGACTTCATCTGGATCTGTGGATGTTTGTTTGAGGTCTGGATCCTCATAAATCACTTCCCGTACGGCTAATTCCCTCAGGTACTGGATTCCCTTCTCCATAGTGGTCCACTTGCCTGGTAGACATAAAATATCTTCCTTGAAGGGATACCTTTCCCTCACAGCTGAGAGGAGACGCCTCCAGAGGCTGGTGGGTCGTGCTCCATCTGCAATTGCTTTGTCAATGCCGGCGTCTCGAGCAAGGGATCCCAGCCGCTTGGCTTCCCTGCCGTCTAATTCCACACAATTGGCTCCAGAGTCCCAGCACCGGAGCAGCCAGGTGACAAGCTGCTCACCTATACAGCGACCAAAATCTTTTCGCACATCTCGTAGCTCGCGCTCGTTTAGGCTTCGGGTAGTTACTGTTGCTCTTTCGGCATCCTCATCTTCCTCCTCCTGAATCCTTGACGGCCCAGCATCGTCATCATCTTCGTCATCTCTATACTTAGTTTTGGCAGAAGCCTTACCTGGATTGGCAGAAGACTCTCTGCGTTCTAAACGACTTGAATTTCTATACCATATTTTCACCTTCTCTACAGGGGCAGCTTGCACTGCTACTGCTCGTTTCTCTGACTTTGTTACAGGGTCTGCCACAGGGGTTGGAATGCCCTCTGCAGGGTCAACTTGCACTGCTACAGCTCGTTTCTCTGACACGGCCACAGGAGCTGGAGCGGCTACAGGAGCTGGAGCAGTTGCAGGAACCGGAGCTGTAGCGGCTACAGGAGCTGGAGTTGGAGCTGGAGCAGTTGCAGGAGCTGGGACTGGAGCAGCAGTAGGAGCTGGAGCTGGAGCGGCTTCAGGAGCTGGAGCTGGAGCGACTTCAGGAGCTGGGACTGGAGCAGTTGCAGGAACTGGGACTGGAGTAGCGGCCGGAGCTGGAACTGGAGCGACTGCAGGAACTGGGACTGGAGCAGCTGCAGGAGCTGGAGCTGGAGCGGCTTCAGGAGCTGGAGCTGGAGCAGCTTCAGGAGCTGGGACTGGAGCAGTTGCAGGAACTGGGACTGGAGTAGCGGCCGGAGCTGGAACTGGAGCGACTGCAGGAACTGGGACTGGGGCGGCTTCAGGAGCTGGGACTGGGGCGGCTTCAGGAACTGGGACTGGAGCGGCTGCAGGAGCTGGGACTGGAGCGGCTGCAGGAGCTGGGACTGGAGTGGCTGCAGGAGCTGGGACTGGAGCATCTGCAGAAGCTGGGACTGGAGCATCTGCAGAAGCTGGGACTGGAGCGGCTGCAGAGTCCACCGTAGGGGTCACAGTGGCCGTTGGATCTGTCACGGGACTTGGAGTGGCCGCAGGGTCTGTCACTAAGTTGATAGCAGTATCCATGGCAGCTCGATAGGCGTAAGCCAGGCCCCAGCATGTTACAATGATTTGTGTTACTTTGGAACTTCCCGAATCGCGACACCTTTTATTCAAGCATTCTGCCAGTTTTTGAGGATTTTGCACTTGTTCAGGGGTGAATTTCCAAAACACTGGGGGTGCCAACTGGTCTAGATGCCTGCCCATATCCTCCCATACTCCCTGCCACCCACAACTATACTGCCTCCGGGCAGATCTCCGGATGAGCTTCCTAAGTAGTTGTTTAACTTTAAGCAGAATCTGAAGCGCATTCAGGAGGCAGAACAACAGGACTATGCTGGTCTGAGTATCCCAAGGATATTCAATATCTTGGAGAGCTATTGTAATAAACTCGGAGGATAAGAGGGTGGTGAAGGAGGAAGGGAGAGTGATCAAGGAGGGTACAGGGGTGGTGAAGGAGAAAGGGAGAGTGATCAAGTAAGAAAAATTATCTTCCCCTTTCCCCTCCACAGATTGACTCCCTAATGAAAAAAGGCAACAGATACAATTGCTAATAGTTTCCAAAATACAGTTTCCAAAGTATAGAATCGAAGATGTTACTGAGTACAAATACCAGGTTAGAGTCATGGCCAGATATTTCATCATCTCATAAGCCACTGATACAACACACAGTACCATAATGGTCTGAAACCAGGGCCCGGAGAGGATAAACAACATGACAGAGAGCACATACGGAAAATAACGTGCTATAATACTCAATTTGGAAAACAGGCGCAGCACAGTTGAGATTAAAGCAATCAGCATTATGACAAGTGACTATTAAGCAGGTCTAATACTTATACCAATTTTAGTTTAACACACTCTGGTCAGATCTGCCGTTATCTCAACCTTTCGTGCCCCACGTTGGGCGCCAAAAAAGACTGTCGTGGTTTAACCCGGCTGGCAGCTAAACACCACGCAGCTGTTCGCTCACCCTCCCCCCTCCCTCTCTGGGACGGGGGAGAGAAATGGAAAGTGAAGCCCGTGAGTTGAGATAAAGACAGTTTAATAAGACAGGAAAATAATAATAATAATAATAATAATGATGATACAATGGTGATAATACGAAAGTAATAATAGTATGTACAAACAAGTGATGCACAATGCAATTGCTCACCACCCGCTGACCGATGCCCAGCCTAACCCCGAGCAGTCCGGCCCCCTCCCCCCGGCTAGCCACCCCTATATATTGTTTAGCATGACGTCAGATGGTATGGAATACCCCTTTGGCTAGTTTGGGTCACCTGTCCTGGGTCTGTCCCCTCCCAGCTCTTACTGCACCCCCCAGCCTGCCCGTTGGCAGGACAGAGCAAAGGCTGAGATGTCCTTGGCTTAGTATAAGCACTGCTCTGCAACAATTAAAGCATCGGGGTGTTATCAGCACTCTTCTCATTCTAAGCCAAAACACAGCATTCCACCAGCTACTAGGAAGAAAATTAATTCTGTGCTAACTGAAACCAGGACAACGCTGTAAGTATAGAAGTGGTGATTTTTAGCCAACTGTTTCTATCTGTTGCAGGGGTACCCAAATGAGCACCCAGCGTGGCTTTGTAGGGATGGCAAACACCCGGCTGTCTGGCCACTGCCTTGCACGGGCCTTTCAGTGCTTGAATAAAAAAAACAAACCCTTACAAGCAAACCTGGCTTTGAGTTTTGTTTTGCAAAATCAATCTCAGGCAAAACAAATGGCTCCTTCAGCATGACCACTGCTTTGTTTCCAATGGGCAACAGCCCTGGCCCCCCGACCCATCACCATGACCCCCTTTCCACTCCCCCAGCAGCACTCCTGGCCCCTTCCAGGCACGAGGCAGCACGTGCCATGCGGCTGGTGCCCCTTGCGCAGGAGGGGAACTACACTGATTCCCTTTCCTCCATCCACTCAGACATTTTCCCCAAACTCCTGGCTGTGAGGCCTCTACCCCCAAGTCAAATTAATGGGGTAATAGGATCAAAAGTTATTAGGGAGGGACTTGCACACAAACAGATGGAGGGACAGCTCAATCACAAACCTCATTTTCATAACAAAACAAACCAACAGGAGTATGCTCTATTTTGATCTACAGAATGTGAAGTTTTACAGTCTATTTTATTAGCTATTGAGGGAGGCAGTAACTAAGCTGTAAAAACTGCAATGAATGACACTAAACTGCTTAAAAGACTGTTTGTGATAGGAAGCACACACATTTAAGCATGCATATCTGAATAACCCAGATTTTTTGCATGTGCAAAGTTGCAGTGGGAATTTCATCACTACGGGCCGCCTTACACCAACTTGACATACTGAAGAAGAGATGAAATTCATATGACAAGTGCAATAGAGGCAGGAATAACTAACCGCAGGAATACAGGGTGCCGATCAACTGCTGGACAGCAGATCTTCAAATGAGCTTCAGAGGGCTGCAGCTGATGTTAAGCAGGATGTGGTAATGCTCCTGGAAAAAGGAAAACTTCTTCCTGGGGTTAAGAAACAGAGTTATAACGCCTCAGATACCTGCTGCAATCTGTGTTGCATCGCTGGTTAGTACTTAGCTGGACACTGGGTCCTGTTTTTAGCCCTATTTCTTAAAATACTGATCAACTGGACAGAAGCCAAAGACAAGACAGATCTGAGATAACATGAAAAACATCTCTGGGGAGATACAATAACATCTTCAAGTCCATAGCATGTTATTGCAAAGAAGGAGGAATCATTTGTTGCTACATCTTTGGAGCATGACAACAACCAGTGGGCTTGAACTGCTGCAAGAAAACTTCAGACTGGTATTTACAGGCATAAGAATAGCAAAGCACAAGAGCAGAAGGCCCAAGAAAGCTGCAGAGCAGCTGCTCCTTGACATCTTTCAAGAAGATGAGGCAGACATACCAGGTGTGGCACGGGTTTAGTTGATCCTGGTCTGAGGTACGGAGAAATACTGATAACTGCCTGAGGTCCTGCCCACCCCTGTTTGCCAGTTTTATAATGGCATCAGTGAGAGGGAACACTCTAAATATATCTTAAGTGCTGACTCTTTCCCTTCTCCACTCTTCTTTTTTTCCCCACCATGACTTGCCATCAAGATGAGATGGCTGCAACTGTGATCTGAATGTCAGCCAAAGTTTAGGATTTTATTTGAACTGAGCTGACTCTTCTCCCTTCCAGAGGACGAAGTCAACACAGCCGGCAGTATAGAACAAATGCTACAGCCAAATTAGGCCTACGATGCACAGAATCTACTCCTGCAAACGTGACGCAACTTTACACCAAAGTCATCCTGGTGGATTTACAGAAAGCTATCTGTATCGTGGCAGGATTGCAGACATGATTTCTGCTTCTTCTAACAGCATACAAATGGGTTCCCCAGGCTCATTTGAATTCCGTACATAATCAGGATTTAGCCCACAGCTCCACTGATTTGTGAGTTTTATGTTCCGTGGTTGAATTTACCTCTAGGGGTTTGTCACCTAATTCATTGAACAAGCAGAGATTTTAAGATAAATTTGGAAAAAATACGGGAGAAAATAAAACTCTGCTACCCTAGTGCACAAACAGTAAACACTAGCAGGGGAAATGGAAAAATAAGAAAGGAAAAAAAAAAAAAAGGCATCAAACTGGATAATAAAGTTCTCAGCTAAAAAGAAAAAAAGAAAAAAGGAAGCACTGGACAGAGATTTTACATGAGCACCCTAATACAAACAAGACTGATGTTAAGAGGATTATTTAAACAAGACGGGAGAAGTTAGCACCAGTTAATGACAAGTTTGTTAGCTAACAGGCTGTTAACACTCAAACAAACTGGTCATTAAATGTGGTTACTACTTATTTTAATGGAAATTTATTAGAACCTTTATTTAGAGATTTAATGGGAGGGAGAGCCCCAGCATGCACACCTGGAGTCCTACAAACCTAAACAACGCAGGCTTCAAGCTGCTTTGCCTGGATGTGAAACAGAAATTAGAGGTAAAACTTCCCCAGCATCGATGAGCGACTTTTCTCCAGCAACGTGATACCAGGCAAGTTCCAATGCTCTAATAGCTTCCTATCTAACAAGAACCACTTGAATCTTCATTGCTTTGTAGTGCCATTATGGTAAGTGGTTCTGATCTGTGTCCTTTAGAAGCCTATTGTAAAGCTCATTATTATTAGACAGAACTTTGATAAAGCTCTTAACGTTGCCTCTCGTGTGTCTTCATCCCTTTGGAGTCTAGCAGAAGAAAAAAGGAGAAAAATAAAAACAGAAATTATAATGAATTAAAGGAGAAATGGAAGCAATATAAACTCCAGACCTCTTTGTTTCATTTCCACGATGAGTTCAAAAACACAACCTGTTCTGGAAAAAACAGAAAGGGATCCCGAATGCAAAGCTGGCTACTGGTACACACTGTCAATAAGGCAAGTCGTTGTAAGGAGAGAGCACACCATCTACTGGAAAAAAAAGCACTGGACTAGGCCTGGTAGAGCAATTATATTCCTAACTCTGCAACTGACTGGCCATAAATGACTTCATCCTCTCCCCCATCCCCTGTCATCTCACAATCTCGACTAAACTGTCTTTTGCTGTATGGGGGGTACTACTGCTCAGGTGAGGTCTCTAAACCAACTGTATCCTAAATGTTCATCTCCTTAACACAGCTTTTTCAGGACTTAGAAAAAGAGCTTAAGACATTGGAGAGGACAGGATCCGGTTACAGGACATCTCCAGGGCTCGAGCCCTGCAAGACTCTTGAGGAATCCCTGGCTGAGGCCGAGCCCATGGCAGAGCTGAGAACCGGCCCCAGGAGCTTGAAGAGCTCAGCCTGCAAAACTCCTTTTTCTCAACTTGCCATTTCTGTGATTTGCTCTTTGTCTTTCAAATATTTCTCACTTTCAACCTCACAGGATCTGACAGCCTCCTGTCTGAACACTCACATGTGCCAGACCCATTGTTAATATTATTTCATGAGATATTAGGATTTCAGATGCATCTCCCTTGCCTCGTTTGCAAGAGCTTTTCAACAAAAGACTACGGACATGTCTAAACTCCTAATATTTGCTTTGATAATACCATTTAAAGGCAAGTGGGTTGGGAATGGGAGAGAATAACTGATATTTTCATTTAGCTGCTGATGTGACTGGGATTTAGAGAACAGTCTGATTGATGTCTCGGCTTCATTTAAAATAAAATAATTAGGCTACTAAAATCTGAAAAGTATATTTTCATTTTAACTGGTCTGTGTGCTCAGCCCAGGCTCCAAGAAGGAACATGGAACGTTACAGGAATGGAAATGAGGGGTCGGAGAAGGAGAAATGATATACTGTAAATTAGAGGCAGACGAGGAAAGGATATGAAATAGGGTCTGGCAGAATTAAAATAATCAGGAACTAAGAGGAAAAACCAAGAGTTCAAAAAAAAAATGGAGAGCGTGCCATTTATCACCATTGGGGGAGGCAACAGAGGGTGGACAACAATATGAGAAGACATCCGAAGAAGCACAACTGAGAGACAGAAAGCAGTAGATATGAATAAAAAGGGTGCAATATGCATATTTTTTGCTCCTATGTCTAATAGTGTTCAGGTCCCTGCTCAGCAGGAATGGTGAAAGATTGGTGGGGGGAACTGAAGGCTCCCAGTCGCACAAAAGCAAGCTGTAGGATTCGACCTGCAAAAAAATATGCACAACTTTGACACCTTGAACCTCCCAATAGGTGCACTTTTTCGATACTGATCCTTTGCGTCACCCTATCATTGCACAAAAGAAATCAAAACTCTGGATATAAACAAAGCCAAAGGAACGTTGGATTTGGGTTTGATCTCTTAATTCCCTAAAATTCCAGACTGAGATCTCAACTGCGTACAAGCTCGGAAAGGCAATCACATGCACCAGCTGGACGGTCCTCATTACACAAGCATGGAGACTCTGACAGCAAGAAGTGCAACACAACACACGGTGCTGAGACAAAGCAGCCGTGTGTTTCTGCGCAGCCAAGCTGTGGTACGTTACATCTGCACACACATGGGCTACACGACCACAGCTAACAAGTTAATCATGTGGCTCAAGCCAGGCGCGGAGCAAGAGTTATAATTCCCGCTCCAGTGGCCAACAGCATCCTCGGGATTGCTAGGAAACATAACACAAAGTTTCCAGAAGCCAGGGATCTCAGCCAATGGGCTAAAAACAACCTGAAACAAATAAGTAATATCTCCTTTGGATCTTTACAATCACTCCTTAGTGTGAAAGCCTCATCTGACTGTGACAGGAAAGGGACTAAGCATTCCTTCTCCCCTGTAGTGATTACTCCATATAACTCAGTTTCATGGTTGCCTGCTCTTTCACACCTACCTTCCTCTGGAAGCCAGTCACCCATAAAACAGTATATGAACTGCACTATATTAGCTGGAGAAAAATGAGGCACTGGAAATCTGAGAGAAAGCTGAAAGAAATTTACACTAAGCAAATATTGCATACCCGAGGGACAGGGCTACTCGGAAGAAAATGCCTTTAAAAACAGATTGTCTTCCCCCTCTTCAGCTTAGGGTGGGTTTGTTGTTGTTGTTGTTGTTTTTAAATAACTCTGCCATCCCCCATCCACCTTGTTCTCATCACAGAGTGGATATTTTTTTTTCCACACACTGTCTAGCCTAGCTGGATAGACTGCAAAGGGCTGGAATAATTTTTCTGTTCTACTCACTGTAAGTGAAAGAAGCGGGGCTTGGGGTGCTTGGTTTTGGGTCCTATTCCACAAGGCAGGTAAGGACCAGCTGGGGAAAAAACAGGAATGCTCAAGAATGATCCTAGAAATAAGCCCAGAAAACATGCCTCAAAAAGAAAGGTAAAATTTCTTGCCCTTGTATTCTTCTTTTTGTATTGCATGTACCTTTTCCAGATAGTCACAAACCCAGAGTTAGCACAGGGTGACTGGAGAGGAACAGGAAATCCATGCACCTGACAGTTGTCTTCAGTTTGCTGCAAGCATCTCTACCCTGCCCAGCCTTACAAATGCTCCAGCACAGAGTCGGTAAGAGTTTTGTTCATGGAGGTCTGCAAATTCCTCTGCAGAATAACCTTTTGTGATCATGCCATTAAGGTTCATCAGCAGAAAGGAATCATAAGTAGAAAAGGGATTAGAAGGTTTATGGCAATGCTCCCCTCTTTACCTTTTGCTTCTACCTGATGCACAGGCTTAAATCAATCGGTGTTTACAGCTGCATCTCATGCAAGTGAAACAAAAGTCCACTTCCTCTCTGGCCTAACACATTTTGACTTTTAACACTATTCACTCAAAACCAATTCACAACAGTTTAGGAAACTGCGAGGGAGGTACATCAGGGAAATACAGAATAAAAGAAAGTACCACCCCAACCCCTCTTCACATTCAAAAGACAGACTTTTGTTTCCTGTTTGCTACCCATTAGTGGTACATAAAAAATCCGTGATTAGGAGCCTGAGAGTTCGCACGGCGCAAATACTGTATATTGATGAACCACGTTGGAATGGAAATCAGATCAAAAGTATTCCTGTAGTGGCACTTTAACCTAACTGTTGACAGATGGAGAATGGAAGCAACATAAATGCTCTCTTTTTGTGTCAGCACTATAAAAATGTCTGACTAGCCCATGAAAGATGGAGATGAAAGCTTAGGCAGCCATTAGAAACTGTGCCTTACCTCAAGCAATAACTCATTCCCATGGTATTATGAAAATGGTTTTATTGCAGAGGATTACTTCTTCCCCTTCTGCAAAAATTACTGCTTATCAGCAGTGCAGAAATAAAGCCAGAAACTCCCAATCTTTTAAATTCTCCTATGCAATCTCCTTCCCAATGGTCAGGAATTTAATAAAATGTAACATTTGATTAAACCAGTTTGCATGCCTTTCTGAAACTGACACCATTATCTGAAATACGGCACTTTCAAGTGTCCTGCCATTAGCTCACAGCAGCTTGATTGCCTGTTGCATTTATTTATCTGAGTATTAATGCTCTGCGAACTGGCTTGATTGGAATCCAAGCCTTTTGGCAGAACTGAATTGGAAATCAAAAGGAGGTTGCAAGGGCAGGAAGTAATTCAAAAGCAATGACGAATAAAGGGGGGGTGTTTGTTTCTTTTTTTGGGGGGGGAGGGGGAGGGAAGAGGGAGTGAGTGGAGGAGGAGGTGCGTCTTTTTATGCAGAATGCATTTTGGTTACTGCTTGTTCCTAGGCAGTCAAGCTGCAGTTAGGAAGCAAACCAGAACCAGGTGTAATTATTTGCAACACTCACAAAATCCCCGGGTTGCAGGATCTTCACCACCAACACAACTGGAAGTTGCATCAGTGTATCCCGAAGGAATCACAGGCCCCCCGTGGTACAGGAACTTACCCCGATGCCCACACATTTGGAGGCAGTGCAGGGCAGCAGTAAGGTGTCAGTATGGGGTCCTACAATGCCCCCACGGTATCAGTGCCCATCAGAATGTGCAGCTGACACATCACGGTGGCTTTATCCAGATCTTGCTTGACACTCCAAAGCCGCTCTTTTGGCAGCTGCTTTCAGGAATCCCTCTCATAAACCTACGATGATGGACTGGCCAAACCTCATGGGACGGCTGCAATGAAAGAATGCATCCTCGCTTGGTTAAAATACACTTTTAGCTTTGCTTTCTTCTATATTTCAGGAACCTCTGCAGCCAAAAAAAATCTGAGCAAGTTTGGCTTCCAGCGGTGCTGACAGCATGTTGGCTGGGCCAGGAAGGCTATTCCCAACACTTGCTTCAGACGGCGGTGCACGCATGTGCATAAACGTGTGCATTCAGAGAGAAAAGCAGTGGCAAAAGAGGGAGATTCGACTCCTGCACGTGGCCACATGTACCAGAGAACACGCTGCTGAGCAGCCCCAACTCACAAAATTAGCAGAAAACTTGTTCTGCAAACTTTGAGCAGCCCTGGCAGACTGAGAGGGACTTACTCCAGGACTCAGAGGAAACCCTACCTCCTAACTTCATGACTGCTGTCATCTTGCAAGTGCCATTCTGCCAGAAGCTCTTCTGGGCTCTCACAGGGCTTTAGGTGAGCCTCCTCTCCAGAGCAAAAAGAAAGGCTGGACAGCCCCCCAGACTGTGGTGAGCCCCTGCATTTGCTCCTCAGATACTGACGTGAACTTCTGCAAGAAGCAGCTTACTCCGAAATTTCAGAGGAGGCTTTTGAAAAAACAGATTGACTTTTTCTTCTGGGTATCTCTATTATCCAGTGGTGCACACTGGACATGATACACTTTGCAAGGACCAAATAGAAACCTTGCAAAGCGATTTAGCTTCCTGTATGCTTCTTTCCCACTGATGTCTCTATCTAGAAGAGCAGCAGTGCTGCACTCCCTGTTTGGCAGGAATTATTCTTATCAAATGCTCAGGACGAGTACCCATCCATCCTTATTTATTTGCCTCAATGACACAGCTCTGAAAAAGGCTTTCCTGAAGCTTGTTTTTGGCCAGCCAGGTGATTTCGAGTGTTTCACACAGTGAAAGGGACGAGTTCATCACCCTGGAGCACCTGTACTGCAGCCTTTGCTGTCTTTTCACACAAAAGCTCAGACAACACCACGCCGATGCCCTCTCAGCACCTCAGTGAGGACGGTGAGCACCAGCCCTGCAGCAGTCGTTTTCTCCAGAGCTGTCCGGCTGGCTGAACTCACCTCTCAGCTGTGGGGCTCCCGGCTGATACCGAACTGCACGCTCAGAGGCCACGGACAGCCAAATGCCATTTGTCACTCTTACACATGCTTAAAGCTTGCCCGCACCTCCTTGTTAAAGCACAGCCCGTCCCCCTTTTCAGCCACATCTTCATGATCTCAACCTACAAAGTCTGTCTTAGAGACAAAGTTTTTCAGGGGGAGGAGAAAATATATTTTCCTTTTCTATCTATCCATCCCACAAGGGTAGCTGTTAGTTTAAGTTCAGCAGAGCAACATTAGTAGAAGTTTCATATGCTAAATTCTTTGTTTAAATCAGGAGGGACGTATACCCAGCATTTGCTGAGTCTGGCCCTTATTAGAGAGCTTTGCAGAGGCATCAGCCACATACACAGGCTGTGCATTTTAAATTTAAAATGACAGTCGCTGGTGTTGAAAACTCGGTTACCTTGCTGGTACTGTAATGTTCTTACAAAAGTTTTTTAAATGTGCTTCATTTGCATAACACCATTATGAGTTACCCTGCCAGAGACTCATTTAATAACAATGCCATGCTATGGATTGACATGATAGCTTATTATGGCTTCAAATAATATGTAAATAATATTTAAATGGCTTCTCTCAAAGCCATTACTGTCAATCAAATAAATACCTATATTTTGGCTTCTCATTTTTATGTCCTTAACTAACATTAAGAAACAAAAAAGCAACTTACCCACAGAACCTGTAACAAACAGTGATTTGCTAACAATCTGCTCTAAACTGCCTCAAAAACGAGACCGCTCGGTCGCAGTGCCAAAGCTCTAATCTGGGTTGCCCTGTTGCATCTCAGTCTTTCAAAGGTTAGCGTTAATTTTGTGGGTCGGGATGACCACTATTAATGCCTCTATTGGCCTGAAATCCATTACTGTCATTATATCACCAACAGAGGAATTCCAGCGCTGTCAATAATCCCCATGGTTCACGTTTTACTTACTGGATTCCTCTGGCCACGTTCAGGGTGCCTTACAGAAATGTGTGAGGGACCACAGTAGGGTTAGCTGTAGTGGGGAACAGCCACCGAAGGCAGCTGAGCTTTCTGCCTCTTAGCAGCTCCTGGTGCAGCAAGTGCCCTGCACATTATGCCACAATTTTTTAATTCTGGCAAAAAAATAAAAAAAATCACACACAACAATCCTCTGTAGTGCGATTACGATGCTGCGAAGATTCAGTATCTTACAAGTGCCACATAGCAGAGCCTTGGCTTCATCCAGTTTGCCCAAAAACAGCTCAGTGTAGGCAGATGTGCCCAATCTGGGTGAAATTATTTTTGATAACTGGATTCAAAATTAACATTGCAATAAGAACAGTCCCGTATTAGTCATGTTTATGCTACATACATTCACTAACCACATACCTAATACTCCACAGAGATATGACTTTACCATATACTGAAGTAGAAAAAATGCGCAAGAAGTGCAAAACCTAAGTCTCTGCCAATTTTTTGCGGTAGGGAGCCTCTGGTCTTTCAGTTTCTCTATCCTGGAGAAAGAAGCTATCTTACTCTCTCGGGAAGTTCAGCCACAGCTCCAGTTTCTCAGGGAGAAACTTGTCTTCTGCCCTCACAAAATGTGGCTTTACGGACAAGCACACTCCTGGTGCATTCCCAGCCGGGAGAAAGCCCTGACAATGGGCTCTTTAAGGACACCTGAGAGCTGCTCAATGTCTTTTCTGCCACTGAACTTTTTTCAGGTAACCTTGAGCAGAAACACTTAAACTTGGCACTTCAGTTCTCCACCCAGGCAACGTGCTCCTCTATGCAATGAAGAGGCTTTGAGGTTACATCACTGGCTGTGACATGCCCTGCTACCATTCCCTGAATGGCCCTATCAGTACCTTAGCTAGGCAGTAACAATTAAGGCTAAAGCTGTAATTTTTCCAGTGCTCTCTGTTCCTGAAACGCCTGCTGTAGCAATGCCAACTAGGCTGACCTTTCCTTACTGAAGGAGTAAAACCTGCAATTATCATACGTGGACCAGCAAGACTGGAATGAAACAATTAGGAAGCACAGCACACCTCACATATGTCCTTATGTAGGAAAGCCAGCATTATTAGCATAATCACAGCGCTCTGTTAGCATTAGAGTTAAAACTGGAGAGGAGAAGCAGAGGGAGCCTGTTGTTAGCGCAGACAGTTCAGCCAGACAACAGTTGGCCTTAGTAATTAGCAAAACAGTGCCACTTTAAGAGCTCTCTTTGGGTACTCCCCAGGGAATTTCAGACATCAAGGCAGCTAATATGTTTTCCAAAAAAGCTGGCAAGAGGTAAAACCTGCGAAGCCAAATACCTTTGTGCAAGGAACCACTATCCTGAGCAAGCATCGTGCTGAGAAAAGCCTGGATTCCCTCATTCATAAAAATGTTGCCAGCCTGCAGGTTTTACTGCAGGTCTACCTAACAGTCACGTTGTTTTGCTCTTCATTTTGAGCTCTGGGAAGCAGGTGATTATCAGAAATGACCATCTCACTTGTCTTTTTTTTTTTTCCCCTTTTTTTTCTTTTGGATGTGCTTCTCCCACCCTTTTAAGGAAGAAAATCGAAAGTGTGAACTTTACAAGTCCCAGCACAAGAATAGAATCCAATAAACCTGCTTCATCCCTCTTAAGGAGCTTGAGCCACGCGGGGAATTTTGGAGAGGAAAGGAAACTGAGACATTGGAAAGACTTGAATCAGACCTAGAAATGGATTTGCTGGATACCAAAACTGCATCATTTCAGCAAATCCAGCTCCTCGCCTCCTCACGCACCTGAAGGGTGTCTCGCTGCCTCGTGGCTCTCACGCCTGGCAGTCTGCAGCCAGCCTTGGCCCCGGCACGGTGCAGCTGCTGCGTGCTGCTCATTACAAGTCAGCAGGCAAGCCAGGCCTACAGCAAGTCCCCAGCCTCTGCTTTTCAACTTGAAGGAGATGAAAGAACCCTTCTGGGAGAAGCTGTGTACTCCATACTGCATTACACTTACTCTGGTCCGCGTTAGCATGTTGAGAGCACTGCTGGTTACTTAGCGTAACGATGCAGTGAAGGCCGCTCGCTATAAGCCTGGCTTGGGAGACAGAAAGAGGTGTTCTGCACCGGGTGGTTTGGCTCCACGAAGTACCTGGTGACTGCAGAGAAGATATGCCTGAAGTATAGCGTACAAGAATATTAATCTTAAATGTTAAAAGCGTATTAATACATTTCATCAGGGGAACCAGAGGAGCTGGAAAGCACTAGGAGCCCTATCACATGCTAATCATTCGCTAGGACACTACGTCCAGACACAGGGATAATTCACGGGGATTACGGCTGCTCTATTTCCACTGGCAGGCCTGACAGGAGGCACAGGGCACACTGACAGGAGGAATCTGGTCGTGTGAACAACTCCTGAGTAATTAATCAGGGTCAGGGCAGGATCTGGTTTCAGAGAAGTCAGGCTTGTTACTGGCACTGCACTCCGAGCTTCAGCCCAGCCCAGTTGTCCCATTTCTTCTGGCCATGCAAGTCAAAGCACTGCTGTTTGCTACAGAGCACGATGGATTTAAGTCATTTATTCTGCACACAGGCTGATGTGCTTGTTTCCTTTTGGTCTAGCTCACCCATAAACAAGTTGTCAAATCCTAACAAATTCCCGAGATGTAGGATTGGTGTTTGGATTTAAACCCCCAAAGGCCAGCCTGAGAGCTGCACAGTCACTCAGGAGACCGAATCCAAGGATCAGGCACGAGGCTTGCACAGCAGTTTTGGGAAAGCCAGGTACAACCCCGAGTTTTCTCAGTCAGAAAATAGTTTCTCAGAAGAGGATGGAATATGATACATGCGGAGATCCCTGATCTCCAGGTTACGATGCCAAATGGTGCCCAAAAAGCCTCAGAAGGTTACACTTCGCAAGAGATACAATTACAAAGAAGGTGTCACAAAAGCCTGATAGTAAACCACATCATGAAATAAGGCCTGAAGTTCCTGTCCTTGTTCTGCCTACTGACTCACAAGCAGAGGGTGAGATGTGCATTAGAAGTGAGAAGATTCCAAAAAGAAAAGGAGCACAACTTGTAATTGCACCAAATCCTCATTGCCACAGGATGTAAAAGTGGCCAAGAAGATTCAAAGCAGGGTTAGACATTTATATGGTTAATGAGAGCATCTACAGATATAACAGAGAAGGCTAAGTGCTAACATATATTTTGGAAGGGAGACACAAAACCCCAAGCTTCAGGGTTTAAGCTAATCTAATTATTTAACACCGTATCTTCATCTGCATTCTAAGTGCTAACGCAGTACATGCTGCATGATATTTAACTGCCTCAACAGAAATGTTTTCCTGAGCTTCTGGAGGTCCATAGTCCAGGCTTGGCTTGTTCCAGAATCAAAGCAAAGGCTTGAGATAAAATGAGATTGCTCTGCCTTTCTCTATACTGAGTGTGGCACTAAAACCGTCCTTTACATTTTTATGCAGAGCAGAAAACGCAGGCTTTGAAATTACTTTATCCCTCTCTGTTTTCTTCTTTCCTGGAACAGAGGATGGCTGCTCATTATGCAATGCTTCTGTCTTGAATACTTCCATACTTACTCAACTTAAAAATTAAATAACTACCAAACAAGCAGCCTGAAGGGTTTATTTTGTTTGTTTGTTTGTTTTGCCTTCACTGCGTATGTTAGAGCACACCAAAAACCAGGTGAACATCCACACTGCATAGTGTTAGCACTGCATTTTTTTTTATTATTATTTTCGTAAATATAAACACACATGTATATATAAATAAAAACTGCCTGTGAAGGCGTTCAAAAAAGGCATCAAAATTTCTGTGGTCAAGTGTCATAAATCTTGCATCACCAAAGAACAGCCTTCTGCCTCCTCTTTTCCCAATGCCACCAAAATACATTAATTTCAAATGTGTCTGCTCCCTCCTCACCCGTGTGAGCTCATCCCCTCATGACACCTTCTGACCTTCAAAAATCAGCTGCTTCTCTGTCCCACTAGCCTGAACCGTAAAGCCTGGATCTCCACAAAGCTGTTTCCTAATTGCCCATCAATGATCACATTTACCTCCCAGGCAAGCCAGGCTGCAGTGGTTAATGGTATAAATGGTATCTAGAGCAACAAGGACTGTGGCTCTGTTTATTTCAGAGCTATCTAAATGGAAGTCTACGTTAGTATCAGTAACCCGAAGACGTTGTTCGCACAAGTTTTTAGGCCTGCTAACCCAATTTATTAGAACTTTGGGGCTCTGGAGTAACAATGCATTGAGACGAAGTGATAAAGAGAATGGCCATCACAGCCTAAATGAATTTTATACACAGTTACAGCAACTGACATGATCAAGTGGGAAAAGGATAGCATAAGGCAAGAGTTGAAAAATAATTAAGGCTTTAACTTAATTCAATTACAGCAAAATGTATTCTTTAAAAAAAAATAAATCACATCTTCCAGTAATTCTGATTCAGTTAAATTTTTACAGTATATAAATAATTCTAATTATGCTCATATACGGTTAGCTTTCCTGCATGCAGGCATTTAGAAAAATGTTAGATTAAATTATCTACAGGCACTGGAAACGTAATACAAAGGATTAACTGAAAAGCCAGGAGCAGCAGGCCAACATGAGCAAATCTCTTATGTAATGTCTGACAAAGCCTAATACGAGCACAGAAATAGAGCTCACATTTTCCTGGGAACCATTCTTTTTTGTAGATGAACCATTTAATTATCAATCTGAGTCCATAAATAGACTCATGTTGGAAGAGGGAAAGGAGGACCTGATGCAGATGCGCCACTGGATGAAGAGAAGATCCTCAAAGAAATTTATCAATGTCACAGGTAATTAATTATAACTCCCCATCTACAGATGGGGCTGGCAGTGTTTATCAGCCAGAATCCCCAGAATAGCAGGTGGTCAACAAAGACCCCAGTGAGCTCTCTGCTCCTCTACCTATTTGTGACTCGTCTGCATTACAAACACATGGCTTTAAATTATTCTCATTGGGTCAAAGAAATTCATTGTTGTCAGGTCTCGTGTTTATTAGCGTAGGACTCGTGGTATCTGCTGCTCTTTTGTAAACCTCCAGTTTGGGCCGTCATGTGATTACACTTACATTTAGGGAAGGCTGATTAACTTCTAATCCTCATTTCAGAGAGTAGTGTGAAAAAGATTAATTCCAAAGATTCAAACACGTGAGAAGGCAAGTGCAGAGAATCCAAAAGGTACTTCTCAACCTCTACGTTTGTTAAACTTTTTAGGATATTTTGGACATATAAGTAACAAGGTGTAGAATCTTTATTTTAATCCTATCAAGTATATAATAGTACTTGCAGACCAACTGCAGCTTTACATACAAGTTTTAGAAAAGACAGTGAGCATACATGCACAAGCACCAAATATCGAAACATACCCAGAGATCTCCCTAAAAACCTTAGCAAGCAAAGAAAAATTAGACATTTTTCAGGTGTACAACCTCAAATTTCAAAAGGAACAGGCTAGGACTACAGTTTTCTTGATGTGAATGGACTCCTGCTCTCTTAGCATACAAACCTTTGGGGTCTACTCCTGGAAACTGCTTTGAAAACATTGTGCCTGTCCTGTGGTCTTTTGGGAAACAAAGCACAGATCTCTTTCAGTTCCTTATGCATTACTCTAAACATCAAACTAGTGTGATAGCTCGAAATGGAAAACTCCGGTCAGTACCTGTGTGTTCCCCAAATCGTGTTTACAAATAACATGCAATTTCCTACTATCCGTGCTCTCCGCTATAAACATAGGCCAAATTCCTTGAATGCAACTCAGACCCACAGCTTCCCAGACAAAAATAGACGAGCCAGTCACTGAGGCATTCACGACATGTAAAGTACATCCTGAAATGGCTGCAAGGACCGCTTCTGCCATATGCTAAAATGGTTTTCTCCAGCAGCACAGCAGAGGAGAGCTGATACCATGCAGTGCCTGGGTAGCACTTGGCATTTTCCAGTATGTTACATGGACTTGCTTCCTGACAACTCGCAGAAAGGCTCACATAGGTAAGAGATGTGTCGAGTTCAACAGGGGCACCTACATGAGTTAAGTTAAGCAAGAGCCTGTGCACCAGCAAAGTCAAGCTCCCAGTAAGCTGATTGCCATTAGGAAAGTCTCAAGAGTAACTTGAAATACCATTCATCAAGGGGGAGCATAATGACAACTGGAGTGCTTACCTGGTCATTCAAGGCTCAATTTAATTAGCAGATACGGTCATTCACTTAAAGCACTTTATGTCTGAAGCTGATTAAAAGAAGAGAAAGAAAACTCTGCACAAGAGCTTCATGACAGCAGAGACCTCTAAGACAGATGATAACAATACATATGTATTTGGAGATTATCAGCACCTGAAATTAGTTTAGGTCCTTTAACTAATATGCTAAAGTGTAATCAACATAAGAGACGGGTACCTAAGGGAAGAAGCACAGCCAAGCTTGTGTCAGCACGTGTCAGTGATAAGCATTCCAAAAGACTTCAGAAACAAGATTTTTTGACTTTTATGTGCAATGCACAGCATCTTTATGCTCAAACACTCTTATCTGTTACACCTTCAGTGTACCTGAGGTGGTCCTGGGAGTGACCTGATGTTGAAACAGCCCTGAGATCTGATAACTAATCTCCACCTCATATTTGTAAGCAGTTTGAAGTTACTCTCCAAGTTGAAGCTCACCTGTCCATGCTGAAGATGAAACCGGGTCCAGACGAAGGAGACCAGCTCACCAGATGAAGGAGACTAGCTCCAAAAAATTTGCAGAGCCAAACCTGGCACACCAGGGCTGGGCTGCACAGCAAGTAAGCCTGCTCTGGAAGAGCAGGATGCAGCCCAGGCTCTCATCTGTCAGCTTTACCAGCTGGATAGCCCCAAACCCAGCCCCACTTCAGGAATCAGGTACACTGCTGGGTTAGTATCACTCCAACCCCAAGGCCAGGCTCAAAGACACGCTGTGTGCAACAGCATAAAGGTAGTCACTGAGAACAGAATTCAGCAAACAGCGTGGAAAAGCACCCTTGGGAAATTTCAGCTGAGGCTATGTGGGAACACCTTCGTTTTTCAGGCAAGGCAAGGCCAAAAGCGCTGCCGTAACCAGCTAAAGCTGCTCCTTTCTCCTCACCCAGAAAGGAAGAACAACGTAGGGATGTCTGTACCTGATGACCCACAGGATGCATCACACCTTGAGAGCTGAAATCCTCCGAAATAGTTTTAAAGTGGCGAGGGCAGCCCGGTACCCAGCTGGGCTCCCAGTTCACCATCCAATCTCTTATGAATCCATGGGTTCCCAACCATTTCCTTATTAAAACAGGAAACACAAGCGTGCCCAGATTGGAACATGAATGGACTTTAAAGGAACAAATGTGACTGAAAAAGCAATCACAGCAAAAAAGCATTTGCTTGCTCACCATTTCTGTTTTGTTAAATAAATAAGCAGCCTGCACTTGGGAGTGACATCAGAGCCAAAACCCCTGCCTAGAAGAGCTGCCAGTGTTAGAGATTCTGCCCCGTTTCCTCCTCCACCCCCTCCTACTTCCAGGCCAAGTCTGCACCAGTGGGAGCGACCACAAGTGCTGTTACAGTACAAGTGCAACCTTTCCTTTAAGTAATAAGCCAGTACTAGAGCACTGTACGTCCCTCAGCTTCGAACATTAATTTGTATATTATTGTATAGAGAGGTCAACTTCAGGCAAGTATTAGATTATTTATAACTTCAAATAACTTATTTTGCAAGCTCATTTGCCAGATTTCCATGTGAGGCAGCATTTGATAGAAATATGGAAAATGGCCTGAACTTTAAATGACAAACAGATGAGAAGGTCCGACAAAAATCAAACACTTTTGAAGGCCATGTGTTTTCATAGGGAATATAAATGGGATTTTTAATTGATGTTGACTTCAGCTCATGGTAACATTTTGGGTGATCTCAATTAGTGGGGTTACAAAAAACAGTAAAGAAAGGAATTTGATTACAGCTAGCCCTGGAAAAAAAGATTTGGCAGAAGTACTCCCTCCATTTCTTAATTCAGGGAGTAATCTCTTCTGCAATGCAACTGCCCGCAGTCGACATATTCTTGCAGCCACCAGGCACAACAATGGCCTCCTAACCTGAAGATGCTGAGAACAATCCCATTATCTTTTAATTACCTTTTAGATTTTGAGCTGTAGTGATTCCACAACGGGTCTGAGTACAGGGCCAGCTCAGGACTCTGACGAGACAGGCTGAACTGGCAGTTCCCGGGAACACTCTCAATGCGATTTCACATCACTTGGATTTTCCAAGACGCAGCCCCCCAAACGCACAAGTGGGTACGTCCTTCTCTTACCGGGGTGAGATGAGGATAAATATATCGAAGCATGCGAGGTGCTCACGTAAAATGTGAATGGAGACACTGCGAGTACAAAGGAGAGAGGTTCAAACTTCCTTCCCAGCTGGCATCTGCCCATATAGCAGCAAACAAGGTTCACTGCTTCTCATTCAGAGCTTCAGTCAGATCACCAAACTGCTTTTAACCTGGGGTTTTAAAGTATTTCCACTAACAAAAGTTAAATATGGTTTTTCCGGCTCAAGATGGATAGGCAAGATTGTTTTATTGCACTGTTAGAAAATCCTTTGTGCAGAAACAGTTTCTAAATGAAAACCATCTTACAAAAGTAACAGCTTGCACGCAAATGCACCACCAAAGAAAATTTTTTACCTATGTCAGGAAAGCCTTCTGCATCAGCTTTAACACATTTATCAGCCCCGCATTAAGAAGTACTTTTTCTTGGTTCACACTGGGCAAGCAAATCGTATTTAATCAGTCATAGTGCAAGTCATTTTTTTTGAATCTCACTTTTCTAAGTAAGGTGCAGCACCCACCAAAGAGTCTGATAGTCCACAGGTGTGTGGGAAAAGTCAAGTCAGAGCCTTCGTCTGTGCTACTCATGAACCTGCGTTACTTATCACCTCCATTTGTGCCTTGGTGTAAAAGCACTGAAACCCGCAGAAATTACAGTGGTCTCGGAAAGTCAATTTGAACATGAGCAGAGTCATTCTTCACTTTAGTGTTCAACTCCCCCCTTCCCAACCACAGCATCGCTTTGTGTTTCAACTCAGGGATGAGGATTCGAAAACAATGAAAAACAGTGAGAGAGGGGGAACATGGCATCTCTGGTCCGACCAGCAGCAAGGCTTTCTTCACCTTTTCCCCCTTAGCATAACATCTTCCACAGAATTTCAGCTTACCCCAGCCTCCTAGACCTACATTCTGTCTTTCCAGGCAACGGTCCCAGCCCCGACAGGACACGTTTCTCCTTGATGCTTTATTTTTTGCAGGGTTCTTCTTACCAAGCCCCTGTTATAGCCATCAGTTTGGACCTGAGGTTCTTCTCCAGGTTCTTCTGCTACTCGCATGGGCAGGAAGGCTTTTGTTCATTTGCAGCTGTAAAAGGGTAGCCACTTACACAGCTTGCAGGTAGATGTACAATGAACAGAGGTGCACCTCCTTCTTTGCTACAGGCCCTGCCAGCCACAGTTTATTTCAGTCTGGGGCGAATTCAGGCCAGTCACCAGCTTGCAAGGCCACGGAGACCTGCAGAGCCTTCCTACAGACGAGAGACCTGGGGATGAGACGTGAAATAGGGCACATGGATCGACGCAGTTTGTTCCCCTCTTCCCCACTCAAGTCATTCTCCCATCGCAGACATACCTGTGTTCCAGAGACTCTGAGGTGCGCTCACTGTTAAACAAATTCAGCAGTTACTTATGACTCACAAATAATTGTACCTCTCCCTCTACTTCTTCCACAGAGATGGCAGCCAAAAAGCCTTTCAGGGTCTTTTAAAAGAGGGGTGGAAGCAACATTCTTTCCCTCTTGCAAACGGGGTGGATATTTACCACCTACAGAAAGTGTCCAAAGAGCTGATGAGAAATCCAGGAACAATTGAAATGCCCCTGTTAAATGCAGTCCCACTGGGGAATATAAACTTTAGACTTGCTATTCATGCAGCTAATGCTTCATCACAGCAGATCTTTTGCTTTCCTTTTTTTTTGTTGTTGTTGTTTGAATTTGAAAGCTGGGAGATAGAATATCAGAACACCAAAGCATGGTGTTCTGAAGTTATTTTTCTCATTAGGTTGTATGCTCCAGGATATAGTTAGATCCCCTAGAGATTTATCGTCTTTTGTACGACAATCAGAGGCCTTGAAAGGTGTATAAGTATTAGTTTTGAAAACACATATGGCTTAGAACAAAGAGAAACAGACTGATCAAACAGCAGGGGCAATGTACAGGAGTTAATAATACAAAATAATTCTGAGCAGCGGCCAGTTTTCACAAAGCAAACATCTCAATGTGGATGCCATATTGTCAATTAGACCCAGTCATTTTCAGATGTAATGGGAAGTGGAATACAATATCTACATCTGATGTATGAACACAACTGTAAAGAATCAATACCATCTGGCTGCAAAGCATTTGGTCTTTTAGTCAGCAAAAGCAGGCCGTTCACACAATAAAGAACAGCTCAGACAATATGGGAACCTCAGACTTTTCAGCATATCATTTGCAGGGCAATTTTTAAAAGAGGAGACAAAGTTTCAGCGGTGCTTTACCAATAAATCTGAACGGAGGGAATAACCTCGACAAGGGCCAGAGGTTGAGGTGGAATCTGTGTTCCTTCAGGAAAGGTTTATGCCTTCACATGTGTTACATTACAGTCCAAATTCAGAGCCGTGTACGCGGGTCCAGCGCCAGGTCTGGGTTTGGCCCTGCATTTTCTCATTATGCTTGTCACAAGACATCAGAAGTAATCGCACCGCGCAGCGGTATGAATGCTAATAAAATAAACCAATGATTGATGAAGAACTTTATCCCAAACCATCAGCTATCTTAACTTGTATTTCATGGGGACAGTGGCATTAATTGTTTCCATACTGATTTAACTCTGTTTTGCCAGGAATTAGCACCACTTTTATTTACTAAAATTACTTTTCAGTGCCAATGCTTTTTATTTTTCCTTACTTTTTTTTTTTTCTCCTGAAGTCTTAGCTTCACTATTTACCTTCACTTTGAAAGGCTGGATAAAAAGCTCTGCGCTTTACATTGCCTTCGCCAAGCTTTCCCACTGGCAAATTAGGCTGTGCTCTTAATGCTTTAAGAGAGCTAACAAGCTCTTGAAAACCTGGAAGCAGGTTTGGGTTTCTAATGATGTGTAAATCTAGGGGATGAAGGACCTGTGTCATCAAGCAGGAGATTTTCCACCGTGGGGAAGGAGTAGTTGGAACTTCGTTTGTCCAGCTTGGCGCCTCCCGCTGCCCTAAGCTCTGGCTTGCGGCTCGCTCCCAAGAATTCACCTGGATCTTGGCTCTCAGACAAGGCTGCCTCTAGAGACAAAGGGCAAAAATAACCACAATGGATGAAAAGCCAACTGGTTGAATTTCGGAAGGAATGTGTAAGTAATGCAGGACACGCTGATATAGAGCCAAATACTGACTTACTGTGATTTGGCTTAGCTGTGGGGAAGCTCATTCGGAAAGGACAACTACATAAGCTAAGGGTCCGACCAGCACAGTTTTCTAGGCTTTTTTGTTGTTGTATGGAGAAACTAAACGTAGGGGTTCACACATCATGTCACTGTCATCATGCCCTTAAAAGGACTCTAATCCCTGGGAAAATACAAACCTTAAAAATCTACACCCAGACCAAGAGCAGGCAGGAGTCAGGCCACCTGCCTTCAGGAAAAGGCGAGGAGAACAAGCAGCTGACCTGGCTGCCTCCCCCAGCTCCCAGGTGGCCTGAGTGCATGTTAGCCACGGCGCTGTCCCCTCTCCTTCCTCCAGACCTCCCTCACGCAGGCACTGAGCACTGCCAGGCTGCACCACGCAAAGAAACGCTCCTACCTTTATGCTGAGCCGCCTCCCAGCCCACTGACTTCAAGAGGCCTCCACAATCCGTCCCGTGAAACAAGCCCGGCTGCAATTCCTATTTTTAGTTACGTCTGACAAATCTTGAACTGCTGATATCAGAATTTAAAGAAATACATGAAAAACACTATTTTCCTTTTAAAAAATTGTTCTCCTGGGTCTCCTAGAGATAATAATTACTACTCTGCTCAGCTAGTGCTGTCATTATATCGCTCAATAAAATGGATCATTTTTAACTCTCAGGAGCATTGGGAGTGCCGCTACTTCCTTGTGTGAAAGTAGGAATGTGTCAGCTTTGTTTAGCAAATATAACATTTAATGTCTTTGTTGCTGGCATTCGGGATCAGCACTGAGCCAACAGCAAGGATGCAAAGTACACCGTGAACAGTCAGATTTTTAAAAGATGCTAAATGTGTAAAAAAATGAAAAAATCCCCCCAGGTAAAAAGCAAACCTGAAAGCAAAGATTTTCCCCAGAACACGCAAAACACAGAAGTCGCAGCCAAAAACCCTTCGTGCACCCCAATTCTGTGTTACGCCATCAGTAATTGTGCCTGAGCCCAGAAAGAGTGGCCCACATAACTCTCGCTGCAGGTGCCAGCAGACACTGCCAGACCTCTGACCATTTCCATCTTGGTTGTCAAGGGAATAGTCCATGCCCTACAGACAAGCGATGGCAGTTCAACAGCCCCCTTCTTGCAACAGCATTCATCATTTATCCCCCAGCTTTACGAACTAATGTATCACGTGCACACACACACACACTCAAAGCCTCCTCAGTGGCTCCAACCATCAGCAAACCGCCCCCAAGCCTGCTGACAGCTCCACAGAGTGGCACCCAGACTCCGTGCCAGGATAACCACAACCTTTACCCCACACACAACAGCACCACAAATACTCTGCTGATTTTCATGTCTTTTTTTTTTCTAAAGTAATCCTTTAAGTTCTCTCATCCTCCCAAGGAAAATGTTGGCCCTTCACTCACCTGCCCAGCCATCAAAAGAAGCCAGAGTGGTTCCTTTTTTCAGAGCCTGAGGCCCACTTCTCACCATCCCATAATATTGGCTGCCATTCCCCTGGACTCACTACCTTTTCCTAGAAGTACACATGGGGCATGACTACAAGTTTGGATGAGCCTTGGCCTTCTTGATGGTGGGGACCAGCCTGGCTATGTGCTAAAAAGCGATTTGTGTACGCAATCTGATCTCTTGAGTTGAAATATCAATTTAGGTGCTGTTCTAAATTACATAATTTGCCATACATGTCCACGCAGAAAGAATTCAAAGGAAAAAAAAAATGTTTTCTGAGCATGGGAAAAAAATAATGAAATCCAAGAACAAACCTCTAAGATTCCCCCTGTGAATTTCTGCATATTTCTGTATAGAGAAACAACGTTTCCTTCCTTCTGGAAAAAGGCGAGCCTTGGGCCCATAACTCTTCAGGTTCCCCAGATCTGCATTAATCTTCAGGAAGCATACCCAGAAACTTGGGGCCTCCACGCAGTTTCTTCTCATGCTCTTCTTGGAGTCCACAGGAGCAGAGCTCAGCATAACCCTTCTACTCAGCAGAGAAACAGGGCAAACGTTTGGTCTTCCCAGAGGAGATTCAGCACACGTTTTCCACGAGCTTTGCACCATGCCACTGAAGTCTCCTCTCTGCTGGGGTTCCAGAGAGAGTCCTCCTTGGATGAAATGGAGTAAAACAAATGCTTGAGGATGAGGAAACCCCTCAGATCCTCCCAGACTCTTCTTCCTCTGCTCAAACTTAGAGCATATAACTAAACCTCTTAACAAAACAAAAACAAACCTAGAAAAAAAAAAAAAAAAGAAAAAAAAAAAAAGGAAACACAGGAGACTGGCACATACCAGCTGCTTTATAGATCTTTTCCAACATGCCCCGTATTTATTCAAAACTGGTGTGCAACACCTGAATGCAATTCTTCAGCCTGACTATGATATAAGCAGAGCATTTTCATGCCATCAGTAACCTGATCCCACCCAGCTGGGCTGGCTCCCTGACAGCAGAGGCATTTCATCTTGCTGCACAACCATGCTACATCTGCAAAGACAAAGAAGCTGCCATAAAGGGGTTCCCAACCACAGCAGAAGAGGGGCTGGAGGCGGGGGGGATAAGAGGGGGAAAAAAAATGAGACCGTATCTGCTGCACTCATGCTTAATATGAACACGCACACAAAAATCCATCAAGAAGATGAAGAGGCTCTCAGATAGGGAAACTTGCTTGCTAACATCACACAGCCTGAACTTCTACCTGACTAAATGGCTGCCTGGCAACAGAGCACAGAGGGACTGAACTCGAGCTGCCAGCAGAAGCACGGAGCTGGCGAGCCCGCTCAGGCTCTGTGTCGTGAAGCCGCGTTTTCAAGATTAACGGGGCCAAAAATAGGCTTGGAATCAGATTGCGCTTCACAGAAGGGTTTTACCGAACCCCTGAGCAAAAAGGGTCACACGAGCAGGCACCAGGGGATTTTATTAAGTCCCAAGAATGGGAAAGAG
Organism: Aythya marila; assembly: GCF_965140915.1. NCBI lineage: Eukaryota > Metazoa > Chordata > Aves > Anseriformes > Anatidae > Aythya > Aythya marila. The sequence continues at coordinate 9,604,020 of NC_139044.1, read as the reverse complement.
TAGGAAAAGAGGGTTTTGATTTTTCAAAAATCCTTTCTGTTGTCAGGAAGAAAAAAAAAATTACTCTGTATTTTTGCAGCTTTGAAAGCAGAAAGGATATCCCACTTTACCAAGCTTAGGCACCTATGGCAAAACTTTAGGCTTCGTTTTGGCAGTTTGGAAACTTCCATCTTATTTTCAGAGTTGACTTAAGCAAATAATAATTAGTGATCTCATCTAAGTCAACAGCAAACTTTCAAGAATGCTGCCATGTGTTCACAGGGAGATTTCTTCTTCATTTATTTTATTTTATTTTATTTTTTTAACATTATCTCATCTTGCTTATTTGTCGCTGAGAACTCCAGTCGTGCAGGTCCTCTAGTGAAGCCCTGGGAGCCTGCCCTTGTCAGGGTCCAAATGAGAGACCCAAGAGATTGCAGCAGGGAACCACCCCAGCGCTCAGACACCAACGGGCTTTCCCGTGCATCCAGGTCCCCCACTGACTTCAGGGGAAAGGAGACGTTAGATGAAAGATTACATTAGCAATGATTTTCTGGATCTTCACGTGCCAGGCTCTCTGGAGCTCATTGAAGTTAATGAGAGCACTGGGTGCACAAAAAATGCAAGACATCCCCCTGCAGAAGGGAGGGAGGCTGTGGCCCACTCACTGCAGAGTTTCCTGTGTTCATTTGTTTATAGAGCAGAGTTGAGGTTAGTTCAGAAGAGAGTTCCTCATTTCCTCCTCCTCCTGCCCCTCTCCCTAACCAGATGTGACAATGTTACAATATTATTATCCTGTCAGCACCACAGGGGGAAATACAAATAAAACTCAGGGTGAAAGGAGAGCCAAAAGAAAAATAGATCCAAGGCAGCACCTTTCAGATTCACCAGCCCTTCTCAGGGAATTGCAAACCTGCCCAGCTGGACTGCAGTTTCATTTGAAATGCCTGCAGGCAAATGCTTAACAACAACTTTTAGAGGTCCTGATGAATGCTACGGGTGATCTTACCGAAAACCGAGGAGCTACCTACAGCCAAGGGATGGGAGGTGACCCTCTGGGGCTGACAGGTAAATCACACGCTGCACTGAGCGACCAGCCCCAGAGGGTTTCAGGAGCCCTTTGGCTCCTTACTGCCACTGGGAAAAGCAAACCCAGCCTGGAGTTTGGCTATACAAACCACTGGCTTACTGGTTCCCCCTGCAAGTCTCCCACCACAGATGAGCAGGCTGGGCTTTCATCCAGGCGTGGGAACCACGAAAGAGTGCACATGAGGGAATCTATCTAGCAAAGGAAACAGAGGAAGGAGACTGTTAAAATGAAATATGATTAAACATTCAAGATACGTGGAAGACTCCACCGAAAGGCTTTTGCGTCAGCTTACTGGACTGAAAAACTCAGAGATACTGGACTGAAAAGCCCAGAGATACAACAGTTCTAGGGCTGTGTCGCGTGAAATTCAGCAGCAGCTCACCCCTCCCTTCCCTGCAGCCTCTCAAAGAGTTACAGTCACAAAATTAACCGCCACCACCTCTGCTCGCTACACGCTGTAGCCAAAAGCACAGCATGGTCGATATTACTCTTCTACAATGCTATAAAGGTAGTCTACTGCTTTTCCCCCAGCTGGTAGACTGAAAGACACATGGCCATTGCAGAAAAAAAAAAAAATACTATTAGCTAAATGTAGATCATTTTTCTTCATATTTTCCCCCCCCATAAAAAGACTGATAAATAGAAACTCTTGCCCGAATAAAGATTTGTCAAAATCTCTAGACCAAGAAGATACAACTGCCTTCTAAAAAATAAAGACCTCAAAAATATCTGTCCTGCTCTACCCTTTGCCCTTTCACCCCCCAGATTCCCTAAGGCATGCTTCCACTCAACCAAGGAGGAGAGGCTTCTTTCATCACTGCACATGGGACCAGGATTTGTCCCCAAGTCCCTAGAAAGTATGGAAAGAGCTTTCAAAACGCTTACGCAACACACTGCTGAGAACGACAGGTTTGTCACTGGGTAGACAAAAATCTTTGAAACCTTCCAGCCAAACACGCAGGCTTTGGAGGACAAGTGTGTCTTAATATGGGGTCCCCACAAGAGCAGCATTACATTCTTGCTTAGTAATGGTGTCTCCTGGCATACAGATGGATCCCTACTGGAGCTGATAAAGACGTAATTGAATTCTGAGTTCATGTTCTTTCCAGCTCTCTGGGACTGAACTACAGAAATAGTTTCAAGCCTGAAGGTGGTTCACATACCACTGCGGTCCTTTCATGTGTCAGCTCTGCTAAGCCACTGATTATGGATCTTGACAGAGCCATTAATCCTCACGCAGGAAATCATCCTGTTTCTTCTAAGTTGTAAAATAAAGCATTCCCTTTCTAATGGAAAGAGCCTCATCGTGCACCTCTGCAGCTAAATGTGACGTAAACAGCAAAACATCTGCCTGGGCTGACTTTGGTGGAGTGCAGTCTGAAACAAGAAAGACATCCAGAGCAGTCAGCTGGGCTCCTGGGTAGCAGGAGGGAGACATGCGGGTCAGTTGACCTCTTGAAACTTCAGACACTTGCTTTGACAACATTAAAAAGGCCAACCCAGATCTTTGATGCCACTCCTAGTTGTAGTAAGAGTCTCCATGACAATCAGAGCCAAGCCTTAGAAGCCCCAGATTTCCAAGAGCTAAGCCACAATAGCAGTATCTATGCACTGGTAACAAAATAACTGGAAAACACAGGTTGGGTTCATGTAGGAGGCTCAGTTGTTTCTCCTTGTGGACTCAGTGCATTGCTTTGAACACAAGCCCAGCAAAGCCAGCAGGAAGCTCTCCACTGCTCTCAGCAAACATGGGGACTGATTCCAGGGTAAAAGCTTGGAGCTCCTCTGCCCAAAGGCACATTTCTGCCCAATGCAGCATCTCTTCTCTTTTGCCTTAAGACAGAGGCAGCACAGATGCACCTCACCTTTCGGAAGGGACACGTGCTGTGTGCCACACTTTGCAGTGGTGCCGAGCTGCAAGCTGATCACTTCCATTCTTCCACTTCCCCCCTCGCTTTCCAGCGCTGTCCTACAATTTGTGAAGAAAGCGTGTTGGTGAGGAGGCCGACGAGCACAGCTACCACCAAATGTTGTGTGCAGTTCTGTGAGCAGCTGTCATGAACCAATGATCTCATGCAAAGTAACGTTGAAGCTAGCCACAGAGAAGAAAGGACAATGTATCAAGTAGAAATCAGCAAAAATGAATAGGGGTAGATATATTCCCAGAGAAGAAAGTGCGCTGACTTTGCAAGGTGTTTAACACCCATGTTGGAAAGAGATGCCCTCCGGAGCATGCCCTGTACAGTGTTCCCTGCTGTAATCAACATGATTATTTGTCTGGTGTTAATACAGTAACATGTGGCTTTGCTGAAAAGTCCCTGGCTGTCTTTCAAGCTCTTGAAAAGACACCAAAGACTTTTGTTTTGATTGCAAACTATTTTTCAGCACCTCTGTGTTAGAGTGCCCACGGAGTCATTTGACAGGGCTGTGTGACTCAGGCACTTAAAGGAAAGAACTAATGTTAGATGCTAACACCCACGTAGGGACTTGCAGACTTTTTAAAAAATGACTTCTCTTTTCCCCACCAAATTTTCCTGACACTTCCAACTTACTAAGTTACTGTTTATTTTATAAAAAGGCTGTCTTAACCTCAGTTTGGAATGAGTGCATCACCAAGGAATCTAATTCTATGGCAGTGCAATCCAATATCGCTTCACAATACCCAACTAAAAGAAGCCACAAAATTATTTACAATATGTATTCACAAAGTGGTCACATTTTCATGATTCATTTAAACCAGTACAATGTCACTTTTTGCAAAGATGCAAGTTGTTCTGTCCAGGGCCATCCCCTCAAGATGAAACCACTCCTTTTATTTTAGACTTTTATTGAGGTAAGGTATTGAAAACTTGTCGTTACACACGGAGCATGTGCAACGAGCGTCCCGTGCTGATGACACAAAGTGTAACTGCAGACTGTTTAGCACCTAGGAAATTTACTCCTTCCATTTTAACAACAAATGTTGGGTGCCTCTATAAGCATGATCCCTTTCCCATCAAATTCAGCAAAGTTTCCACAACACATTATTATCAAGCATCCAGCAAACTGTTCAGATTAAATAACTCGAGGCTGAGATGATAACACAGAAAACACAGGAGGCGATTGAGAAAAGCTGGATCTCTTCATGTGGCAGTAAATCAAAATCACTAAAAATCAGTGTTGGTAAGGGTGAAAGCCTTACAGAGCAAAGGACACAGCAGAGCTTTCAGTGCTAAATGTGCTGGGAAAGGCAGAAGGTTTGAAGAATCAGCTCTGTGAACTCTCAGTGCAGGCTTTTACCTCTGCAGAGAGTGCAGATTACCTGGCCAGGACCGTAGCAGGGGAGCAGCATGTGCAAACAGACCCCTGTCAGCAGGAAATCAGGCCCGAGTTACCCAGCAGAGAGAACCCCCCTGCGCTGTCCTACCACTTAGTGGGAATGTGGCTTTTGTGGGTTTGTTTCCTGAGCTGGAACCTTGCCTAAGATTTTGAGGGGAGTCTGAAGATCACCACCAAGTCCCGGAGGAATTCAGCACTAAAGCACCCCTTTTATGCCTTTTGAAAACCTCAGCCACAGCTACATGGACAGTCCCTACACGCAAACAAGAAAACGGAGCCTAGGAGCGGAATTTTAACACGGCACATTAAGCCTCAAAGAAAAGTGGTTATGTTTGGGATGGTCCACGTGCTTTTATCAGAAAAAACGCTCATTATAAGCTGAAAGCAGCTGAAACATCAGAAGCATCCAATGTACCAACCCATATAAATGTATGAGATGCTTTGTCTATTCTTCAGTGCCTTGAAAAAGCTGGAAAAGGGGACTACATGCTGATGGTTCAAAAATCTGGCCATCTTCAATCTGACCATCCTGTATTTAAACAAGGGGGTAACTGTGAGCAACTCTTGATTTTGCTAAGGGCATTCACTGTGGGTATTCTGAGATCTGCATTACAGATGAGGAAACTGAGTCAGAGGGATTAAGCAGAGGGCCCAAAGCCACAGGCAGAGTTCCCTGCCAGGACCAAGTTTATTAAAAGTCCCCTGCATCCACCTGACTTCCAGTCATATGCTGAGGCCTCTGTTGTATATCACAACTACAACCATTTCGCCTGCTACTGTAAAACAAGAAGGATTAAATCTGTCAGCACTCACAGCTGGGATATTCCTGAGAACTCCTAACAAGAAATACTGATGAGGCAAACCATTTTATCCAAGTGTATTTTTGTTTTGAAGCATTCACATGCTTGCACCAGTAAAAGCCATGAATCTACTGCAGGGGAGTAGTTTTCATGCAGTCCAACATGGTTTCTCTGTACTGAAACCACATAGCTTAAAATATGAGCGTGCCATCTTTCAGCACCCAAATCCCTGCAGAATGGGACAGAGACACAGCTTTACAGTAGCATCATGTTTCCACTGCCAGCTTAATTGCTCAGAAGTGCTGGTATCCCGCAACAAGAGCCCAAAACTTAGTACAAGCAGAGAATCAGAGACAAGAGGGTAAAGAGAGGTCACGAGGTCACCTTATCTATCTGCTGGCTTCTCTCCAGGACCCAGGCCTGAAATGCCCTTTCTTCAAGACTCCCCCACTTAAATCTGCTTCCAGGCTCCTGCCATAAGAAGCAAATTAAGCACCAGCTTCCCACCCAAAACAACCGTTCCGAAGGCCTGTAGTGCAAACAGCGTGGCTCAACGGTAAGAGAGAAAGAAAGTTTGCAGGGATCCAAAAGCCCTAGGTAAAATGGACTTCGAATTGAAATTGCCTTCTGTTTACATAGCCTCTGAAATCTAACCACGGAAATACTCACTTCCAGTCATTAGCTGAGTAGTCTTCCTTTACGAAAAGGAAAGGGGAAAAACCCTTGCCAAAATACTGAAGCCCGATGTGTTTCCATTTCAATGTATTTCAATGATAAATTTCAGTTCTAAACAGCATGGCAGACAGGTTTACACTGATCACCTCTACTCCCTCAGCACCAAAACTGAGGGCAGCTCAGAGCTGCTTGGGGCCTGGTGGCTGACACAGCCGGCCTCCCTTCACCGTCCACAAGTTTTCGGGGCTAAACGCATTTGCTGGGGGCTGCAACAAGGCACAGTAGCGACCTGTGGGTTTAGCAAGAAGTTCTCTAGCACGTTTTGCTTCATAAAATTACAGGAATGTAATGCTAAAGAAAAGAGTTAGTCCATGCCTGTGCCTTGAAATCTGATAAAAATGCATTTAAACCATCCTTGACAATCTTTTGTCTTTTCAGCTCAGCTAGTTACCTAACCTGATCCAACACCGTTCCAGTAAAGCCAGAGGAGCAATGCAGTACGAGTAAGACATATCTGCTTTTAAATCTCTAGAAAATATTCACAGGAAAACTGTCAAAGACAACTTAATCTAGACTCCCAAGCAGACAAACAAGGCGGCTGATAGAACTGCAAGCACTGAGTAATGAAAATTAATCAGTAAAAAGAATCGGTCAAAAGAAAGATTGCCCAGATAGGTAAGTTCATTTCCAGCACGCAGAGCTCATTTCAGCACATTTCCTATTTATGCAGAGCTCATCCCAGCACATTTCCTATTCAGGCAAGTACAAGCACTGCATTTCCTCGACCTGCCCTACTTGCCTAACCTAGAGCAAACAGACTACGCTGCTCTTTTTCCGTATTTTGTACTTTCTGCCTATGATTTCCAAGCAGGTGAAAACCACTTGGATTCTTTCAGAAGTCAGTTCTGGTTTCTACTTAAATTCCCCAGAACAGACCAACATGATTTCATGGAAATTTCTGCATTTATTCTTCTCTGGTTTTGGCTTTGCAAATAATGCTTGTTTTCCTCTCTGGAGGAGTTTATTTGACCATCCATCGGTACCAGAATGCTCACCCCAAGTCAGAGCAAGTAACTGCCTCCTTCCCATCTCCAGTAGTGGCCAGCAGAGAAAGCCCCCCGAAGAACATAAAAATGAGGCCCAGACATAAATGCTTCCCTACCGCATTCTCCCCGCCTCCAGAAATTTTCAGCTCAGGATCTTCTTGTGCCAGAGGTGGTTTTAGTTTTAAATGCTCTTATTGGATTTTCTTACCCATGAGCTGGTTCAGGAGAAGCTGCAAGAATTGGTTTGTACCACCTCTGCTGTGGTGGCTCGCAGAGGTCCCAGACTTTTCGTGCTTCCCCCAATTAGCGGGAGTAGAGGTGATTAATGAAGGCAGCTGGGTAAGCTTCTCCCCCACACTGCAACTGAATACGACAGATGAACCTAAGGAGCCTGGCTGATGCCACACAGCATGGCTGAGGACAGCACATCCAGATCAGCCAAGCACCGTGCCCAGCTCTCCCCTAGCTCCTCTTAGTGCCTCTCAGCCACATGAAGAAATGCCATTTGCGTGGACAAAGACGAGGGAAACTTGCACGCAAAACCCTGTTCTGCAGCTGGCTTGCTGCGTGAACATCATCAGCAAGGCAATTTGCGATCCTTTTTTCAACAGAGGGGCTCCTACACAGCCTGAGTCAGAGCAGTTTGGCTCCCGCTTAAATTTCCCTGGAAAAATGTATTTCTTTTTGCTGAATTACAGCTGAAATCTCCTTTGAGTCCTCATCCCACTAAAGGAGATAATGCACTGAGCTTCCTCTCCAGAAGTGATGGGGAGGAAAGCCATTAAAGCCTTCTGGAGTTCAAGTACAATGTTGAAGGGGTTCATATACGGGAAGAGCTCATTGTCCTTACAGACAAGAGGCAAAGCCGGGTGGCATCCTTGTTCTGTGAAAACAGCCAGATTTTCATCACGCTCCCTCTGTGCTCCTACTTCTAACACCGTGAGCAAATGGGCTCTCCCACTGTCCACTGGAGACAAGAAACGTGTAACTGCACAGGCACACACACATCTGATCGCACCACAAGCGGCTGCCTCACGCTCAGACTCTCACACAACACAAAGTCCTGATTTTTCACACTTCCACCTGTGTGTTTGCTTTCTCCTTAGGCATGGACAACGTTGCAACGGATATGCCATTTGCCAAGCTGGGGTGGGCATGGGGAGGGAGAAGGCTGATGGAATATGGCAGAAGGTACTTGCTTTAAGCTCATTTCTCCCCGTCCCTAGCGCTGATGGAATTGTATTCTGCACACATGCTGAAACATTAGCATCGGCTGATTTGGAAGGAATATTGGAAATGAAGTGATAGCAGAGTAAATGTCAATGCATTCAGTGTGACACAGTGAGCACCAGATCTTAAACAGCTTCATCATTGTGGCATTTACTGTATCCTGAAATAATATTAATCCCACTGTTGTCCTTCTTGATGGAATCATCCATGAATATGGTTTATGGGACTGGCCAAAGTGCTAATAGGTTAAAAGAACAACCTATCCAGTGTTCCACTAAATTAAGGTCGCTTCATGGGATTTAATGAAACAAGTACTGCGTGGGGTTTCAAAGGACGTTCCTGTAATTCATGTCTATTTAGGGCTCCTGCTAACCAGAAACCTAATTTCTTTGAGTAAAATAGGTTTTTGTGAAGCCTGGCCATGTGAAAAAAGCTTTAAAGGGCAATAATCAGAAGACCTCATCTGTAACACTTTGTTATTTCGGATCAGTGTTTTGAAAGTTTGGGGGATGGAGTTACTTCCAAAAAAAAAAAAAGTCAGGCTGCAAATCAATCAGAACAAACGCGTTACTGCTGCTTGTCTTCAGAAACGCGTTTAGAGTGAGACCAGGACACTATTAAGCCACAAATGGTCTAGGGGCTTAATAGGGCATAGATCCTGCCTCACAGACTAAGTGAAATGGCTCCCATTTGCCCAAAGAGGAACTGATGCTGCTTGCCCACAGCTGGGCCGCTGTCTCAGACAGAACTGTATGTTCTTCCCCAGTTGTGTGTGTATCGTATATAAGAAAATAAAATCAGTATTTAGTATGAGTCAGTACAGATATCCACTATGGAACAAAATCATACTAAACTCAGATTAATTCTTCTAATTTAAGGCCCTGCTTCCACTGTGGGTTTTTTTTTCTCGTGTCCTTGGCTCAAAGGAGCAGCTACAGGACCTTCTACAGAATACTTCTGGAAGCCACCTTAAGCACGGATGAAGGCCTGCACCCAGCACTTAACATCACTCATCATCAAAAGCCTAAATTTTAATCTTAGCAATTTCTGGGTCTTTAAAGAGAAATACTGTACATAGCAATTATTGCTGCTTGTGACCATGCTTTCAGGGTACCAAACTGAGGCTTGTAGAAACTAAAGAGCAGCCCCAGCCCCTAAAGATCGTACAGTCTGAGCAGTATTAAGTCACATCTTGACATTTCACCGTGAAACAAAGACATGGTCAGAATGTAACAAATCTGACTACCTGTGCACTACTGACAATCCATGGAAAGGCTTCACTGGGAAGGGAAAGGAAGAAAAGCTGTGCCAGGGGAGGCAGCAGAAGGAATGAGGACACGTAAACTGTTTACCAGAAGTGAAATTAAGTCAAGACACCAGAGGTAATTCCCTGCTTATCTTCAAACTGGATCTTAACAACCGCCACAGGCCGAAAATGTGATCAAGGACATAAATTCACAGTTGCCTTGAGAAAAATCAGTCTTTCCATACTTTGAAATACTACAGGCAGTTAAGTACTCCTCGGAAGCCCAAAACAAGCCAAGTATCAGTAGCCACACTGCACCTATGACTCGGATTCAGCTCTTGTATCCAGTTTCTAGACTCTGGAGACAGACTGCTGATATCTTTACTTGAGCCAAGCACTAACGCTGACAGGCACTTGGCATTAATGCGTGCTGTCAGAAAAAGGAGGAGGCACACTGTTTACGTTTCCTACCTCAGTGATTCCTCTCAGTGGCTTGAAAACTTCCACTGCTAGTGCAGGCTTCTTGCAAAGGCAACGTCAGCAACTTTGACTGTTGCATCGGATTTCTGCCAGCTGCAAAGGAGCTGTAGCTCTGCAGCCAAGCATGCCCACGCCAGAACCTGGGGCCCCAAGCTGGGCTCCACTGATGCTGCGAGAGAGGCTACGGGGATGGCAGCTATTTCCAGGAAGAAATGCTAATCCTCCCCTCGCCAATCTTCCACCTGCAGCAGGGAAGGGGTGGCTTCTCTTTGACTTTCCAAAGATTTTCTTCCCAGCTTCACCCCATCGCAGCACTGGTCCCCTCAGATAAAGCAAAACCTTCACACTGCCAGGAGGTCCTGTCCCTGCCTTGCCCACAGCATTTAGGAGAGGCATGCACACAGATCTATGTTTATGGTTCACCAGTGTGCTTAGATGAACCCTCCATTGCTTCCTGGAGGAAAAGGCTGCTACAGCACCTCTCAGGATTTTAAGTCCTCAGAACACAGGGTTACAAGCCAATGTGTGACAGAGTGACTTCTCTGTGTCTACTCAAGGGACAGCCTGCAAGCAAATGCTTTATTTGGTTTTCTCACCTTTGGAAGGAATAAGGTTCCTTCCTTCACATGGGCTCAACTTTTAAGAGCAGACAGGCTTAAGGGGTTAAGGAAAACAAAGCCAGAGATGGGTCAGATTGCAACAAAGGTTGTAACTTGAAAGAAGGTTGGAAAAAATGCAATCCCAATTATACTTTGTCATAGATTGTGTTTGTGTTAGCCCTAATATCCACTACACAGAATCCTTCACCTTCACAGACATGATCCAGACCTTGGAGTTGTATCCTATGAGGCAGAGATTGACTGGAACTGAGACCAACATATATCTTGTCTGCATGACAGACTGAAACACACACCCACCACGAGAAGAATAAAACTCTCTCTTGACTATGTCTGCACTGCAAAAGAGAGAGGGGGAAGATTGATTTATTTAAACAGTACTTAACTAACAATAAACACTATCAAACCAAAGCAAACTAATGCTCAGCCATTAAAGCATCCATTCAATGGACCATCTGTCATATTGTTAAGACCTTTAGAAGTTGTTTAACAAAATGTTAAATAAGATGACATTCAGCAGCACAAAATGCTTGACTGGCTAATGCAACAAAAAGGGGCTGGCCTGCTGGTGTTTGATATACTGCCCTGTGCTGCAGGCTGAAAGCTCTGGAGTGCACCAGGGGCTCGCAGGCTGTCGCTTTTTATCTCAGTGAATGGTGCCAGAAGAGCCCAGAACCCCCACAAGCTACAGGCCAGTGTCAGCAGCATCCCGCAGCAGAGAGAAAGAAAATCCCTGTAGATAGGAACAAATGTACTATGTGAGGAGAGAAAAAGCAAGCAGAAAAAAGAAACAGGCCTACAATAGTGAGAAGGAAGAAAGTCCCATGTTTTTGGTGACCCATGTCTGTTCCAAATCCAGATGGTTTTATTCCAGCCCACCTCATACGTTTATATTCTACATTTGAAAGTAAAGTTTGATCTATGTGCTGTGAAAATAGTTCAGATTGGGAACGACAGACTGCCTTGTAAATATCTGACAGCGTTAAAGATGGATGCAGTCAATTCAGCAAAGATCCATGCAAGTTTTGTTTCTTTCTTTCCTACGTCAGAACAGATTTTTCTCATTCCTTTTTGGGAACAGCTATTCTGATGCAATATGACTTTTTAGGAACTTATTCCATTGATGCCAGAGGCTTGTGCAGCTTCAGATCTACTGTTAGAGTTAAGGCAGTGCAATTGAGTAAGGCAGGAAACTAGTAGGAGAAGTTGAAGAATACATGTAGATAAAAATGCTGCCCTGAAAAAGCCCATTTCCTAAGAAAAAGCCTTCCTTTCAGATTTGCAGAAGGAAAAAAAAAATATTAGTATTTTAAGCTTAGACATCGAAGAGTTTTCACAAGACGCTACTGTAGGACAGCTCCATTGCTGCAGGTGATGCTCCCCAGGCCAAAATGCCACTAACAAAACCAAAAATCTGTGAAAAACTAACAGCAACACATAAATGACTGTTAAAAATAAGGTGACAATGTTACTCTACAATTTAAATCCTTCCCCTAGCACTACAAGACCTTTCTGAAGACTCAAGCCTTCACAGCACTACAAAATGTAACCCTTTATCCACTGGGAACCATTACTATACAAGGATTTTGTTTCCCATACACCCAACCAGCACATTTACCTAACCAGTGCAGAAAAGAGAGAACCCAGAAAACCAGCTGGCAGGTTGAAACTTCCCAGCAGCTCAGCACTGACAGTAAGTATGGAGATCCTTGGAACATCAGGCCCCAAGCATCATACTCAGAGTTACCCCGTACTACAGACTTCTGGGGTTTGTTTCAGCTTGGTGACAGCTAATAAAAGTGTGGTATTAGCAGGCAGCATGGAGCTGATCTGCTAATGCCTAGATTAGCATCCACATAAAGACACCCTACTGTCACTTCAGTTGAGCAGGCACAGAGGTAAACTCTAGAGATTATAATCTAGAGAGCTTCCTGATGTTTTCACCGATCTTCAGTGGTAGCCAAATACATATAAAGATGAATTACCACTAAAAGTAACCAAGATTTCTAGGTTAACTTACTGATTTGGCAAGTATTCCCTCTGAAAACATTCTTCTAATCAAGTGTTATTTGATACATCAAAAGTGAGACCCAGTCAAGTCCTAGAAAGCAGGAATTCAGTGTATGTTAGCAAGGCTAGATAAACACCAACTGACAAATGCAGAGAGTTTACTTTGGCTTGTTAACGGAGACTAACATTGTAAGCCTTGTTCGTGCTGTGATTGATACACAGACTTCTTATCTGTTACAACTAAAAATAAAGAACCCAAATCAGTGTTTTCTCTCCCTGAAGTACATTCTTAGAAAGAAAAAAAAAAAAAACAAAAAATTATTGCAAGCTGTCTCTAGAACCCAAATCTCCTCCCATAAAGGTGCTACTCTCACATGGTGGCAGTGGCATGTTAACTATGAGCCAGATGTGGACACAGTTTCAGCTTAATAGCAAGAGCGATGGGGAAACCACGCAGCCCATTTTCCTCTCAAATGTCCTCCCGTCCTCCCACAGCCTGTTTCTGCCTCTGCAAGATCTATTCCAGATGAATAAGGGACCTGGGAAAAGCAAGCAAGATCACAACAGTGTTCTGGTGATGATGTGAGTAAATAACAAAATATATATATTCCCTCCTTTCTTGCTCAAGTTGAGCTGGCTGTGAGTAGAAAATACTTACAGAAACATCCCAGAATGATCATTTTCCAAACTAAGAGCTCTAAAGGTCAGCCTTCAGTAATACCAAATTCAAAACTACCGTAACTGTGTCACCTCTTGGGAAAGAGGGAGGATTCTTCAGCAAAACATATGGCAACAGCAGTTTATTTTATCACACTGCTGTGTTGTTTTGAAGTGAAGGAAGGCTTGTAGGGAGACACAGTACCTTTTATTAGACCATCTATTATTGTTCCTTCCCCGCCCTTTTAAAAGTAGTTTATTTTATGGGTTAGGGGTGACTAGAGCACAGAAAAGAGCTCTGCTGTAGTACTTACAGACAGCAGAAGAGAACAGAGCAAGAGAAAAGAAATAAAAAGGAAAAATAAAGAAGAAATAAAGTGAGACAGAGTGATCTGTTCAAAAGCTGGCGTATGAGTGTTTTATTAGAGACATACACTCTCAGTGTGCGGGGACAGGAGAAACAAAAAAGACTCCCTATGCAACTATCTGGCTACAGACTGATTCAAGGAGGCAACTCCAACCGTGTCATCAGAAAGCTTCCAGAGATGGCAGCCCAGCAGCTCCTGTCCACACCTTTCAACCTGCAGGGTTGAATCTTCAAGCGAGAATGAGGCTGTGACCAGTTTCAGACTTTCTAAGTCACAGTGCAAAGTATGTAAAGAACAAGCACGTAGCTTTATTCTGCATGGTAAATATGCCAGCTTTTGACACAGAAGAGCAAAAAGAGCATTTTTTCCCCCTCCAATTTGGGAGTTATAAGTTGTGCTGGCCTGCCCCCATAGATCTGTATGCCAATGCAAGCTTCCTACCTGCCCGCTTACCTGAAAAACATCCCGCAAGGTAACGGAAGAGCGCCAGCATGTGGAAGCTGTGCTGCTACAACGCCAGAGACCTGGCTCCCACTGCAGAGTCTTTGCTCGCATGATCATTAGTTAACTTCAAAGAGGCATCTGACAACCTTCCACAGTGCATGAAAAAAGCCGAAAAGATCAATTACAAAAATGATTAGTATGCAAACTATACGCGGGGTTCTGGAGGCACCTATTTCTCCGTAAGTGTAGCAGAGGCCAAATAAAACCATCCTTCCCTCTGTTTACAGCATAAACACCAGTTATAAAGACACTTTTAAGGATTTTAATTCTATTGGAAACACATTCCTCTTTTCATGCAATTATATTGCGCTGAAACGTAAATGAAGCTTTTGAAACATGAAACTAAGGAAACTTATTATCCCATAAAAGGACAAATTTGCTTCCATGGTGAATTAGTCATCTAGCTAATCTACCTAATTCCTTGTCTTTAAAGCAATCTTGCTCTCATCAAAAGTTGTCATTAACTGTACCTGTGTTTTTTATTCCAGCAACAAAGTAGCACGTTGTTAGAAATGTGTTAAATGTGTGTTTGAATAGCATTATATGATAGTTTGCAGTTGTGGAAATAGGTAGGAACCCAGTACCCTCATTGTAAATACTATTTTCAGTGACCTATGAAGTGGATGTAACAGAACAAAACTCTCCTTTATAACAGCCAGGCTTACGGATAGGATTGTGCCCTTTATGGCAATGGGCGGTTTCCCACCTTTACAGAAAGAAAAAGCATTTATCAGACTTTGCTCTTCTCTAAATAAATCAAGAAATTGTGTTTCTAAATGCATCAGGCAACAATATTCCTTACAAGTATGAACTGGAAGCAGCTGCACTGACATCCGCAGAACTGCACCTATTAATAACAGCTAAGGATCTGGGCTATAATACCACGCTATTAAGGGCCAGTAGGTCTCATCAGTCCTCCCTTAAGGAAAAAAAAAAAAAATAGAGATTGAAATATAAAAGCTGAAAACCAGCTACTGTGACTGCATCATCAGGTTCATCTTTCAGGCAAGTTATGTGTGATTATTTAACCTGGAGTGGCCTTGGATTAGCATGAGAGACTCACAAAACCTGCAAACCACATCCCGGGTCATTCATCCATGAGCCTATTTGATTCACACTGTTTCAGAATTAGCAGAACACATGCTGACTTGGTACACTGCCTCACTGCAAAGACATTAAACCAGATGTGCAGCAACCGATCGAGACTGCCTTTTCCCCAGCACATTCTTTCTTCCTGCTCAACTATTTGTTACAGAGCTGGGTCTGCTGAAAGGTTACTGAACCACGCAGCTAACGAAAACGCACGGAGATAGGAGCTGCACCTCTGACTGCAGGAGAACTCCTCGGGTCCACGTTGAGCCGCAGAGAAGCTGTGCTGCTGTTAAACGGCTGATTAGTTTATTCTGCCAAACATCTGAGAGCATCATTAGTTACACAAATGGCTTGAATTATGATCAAATGAGCTGAGTAACCTGCTGCCACGGAACTCCATGTGAATCCTGTTTTATCAGATCCCAACATGTGTTACGCAGTGCGAAGCCATGGCTCCTGGCTCCACCCGAAGGCTCAGCCAGGCCAGGACGTAAGAGTCCCCTTATCCTGGGACCACCTCTCCTACTCAACTGTTTTACCTGCAGATCACCTCAGCACATATTCCCATGAGAATAAGAAGCATTAACACACTACTTTTTCAGACATCTTTTGCTGCTGCACTTTCACACACTGACAGCAGGTATGTGGATGCGGTTCTCTCTACCCTAGAAAAAAAAAAACACATTTCCCTGTGGTTGGAAAATTCAGTGGTGATGGAAAGGAATTAATGAGATCAGTTTATTATTTTCCTAAGACAGCACCTTGGCGTCTCTCTTAGACCACAGAAAGGCTACTCTGTACAACACCAGTCATAAGATTTACTCCCTTCCCTTACTTTTTGGCATCACCCTCACAACCCCAACCACTTATAGCAAAGAGGCTCTGCCACAGTTCAAGATACATCAGCTCAAACTAATTCCAATGGCAAAAAATTAAATGCCAGTATTTTGAAGCATCAGTCCTCCAGGCTATTCACAGTTTTGGAGGCTAACACTGGTTGTGCTAATGCACAGTCCCAAGGGTGAGTAAATCCCTGTGTTCCAGCAAATGAAAGTTTCTTGTATAAGCAGGACAGCCCCATCCTTCCTTTACAAACCATCAGTTTCAAACTATATTTCCTCTATGGGGAATATAAACTCTGCTCAGAGAGGAAAATATCCAGCTAGTATCACTCCCAAACGTGGGCATCTCCCATGTAGTTACTGTTGTTTTGTGAGACAGTTCACTACGCAGGAGATGGTCTGCATGAAGTCAACGGAGAAAGCAAACTGCTGTTCTCAACCCAGGGCACTGAAACTTGTTATCCTGCAATAGAGAATGGTGCTTCTATGCACAATTTACTCCAAAATCATTGCCTAGACAGGTATCAAGAAATACAAAGAGGTACTGATGAAAGATTTCTAAGGATAGACACAAATCAGTGTTCTCTTCTTTCTTAGCTTTACAAGATTCAAAATTAATTGCTTCATTCCCACCTCCGGGAGTAAATTGTTTCTAAAATCTGCAGGGAAGAAATGCATCCCACAAAACCCACTGCTGCCACCAAGAAGTGCTGCACTCATTTAGCCATGACTGATCAATCAAGAAGCTCCGCAGACACCGGCATGCCAGCACTCTGCCCCTTCTTTATTATCTCCTCCTGGTGCTGAAGGAGCTCTGCAGCAGTTTAGGAATGAGACCCAACACATCATCAGATAAAATAAAATCCCAACGACCACTGTTAGCTATAATAACAATGAGCCCGAGATTTAATCACACTGCACTCACGTGGCTGGGAACTTGCCAACAACAGCTTCAAGTTAAACAAGTAGGTTCTGTAAAAATAAACTTTTTATTCAGGAAATTCCCATTTATTTCTTTTAGGATAATCAGAACAAAATTATCTTGTTTCGAGGTGGATCAACACTCGTTTGAGTTCACTTGACTTACTCCACTGCCTCATCACATTTCAGTTTTCAACTACTACATCACTGGCAGACCACGCATAAAGTGGTAACACATTACACTGGAAAATATACTAGTATATTAATAATAATGAACACGATAGAAAAGTATCACTTTTCTTCTCCTGCCAGGAATACTTTTTGTTCAATAATATGCTCACAAATCATGTTTAAGTGCGATGGCCTCACATAATGTATGGTGAAAAATGTAAACCACAAATAAATCTTTCTTTTTTTCCTTATTTTTTTTTATTATTATTTTTAACTCAAACAATTCTTTCTGTATGAAGTAAAAAAAAAAAAAAAAAAGCTTTTGTTGGATTTTCATGCCTAACAGCTGTAAGGGCTCCCAGCCCTTCGCAGTGAACTTACCTGTCACTCAATAAGCTGACTCAGTTTCTGCCATGACACCTTTTCCTAGTGCTGCCAAGGGTGCTCTTCACAAAAGTAAAACCATGGGTCCCAAAATAGTGGGTTTTGTCCCCCCAGGACTAGCAGGTAGAATTAGTCAACAGCTCCCTTTTGTGCAGACTCGAGGAACACTCTCCTCACCTGGCTCATACAACTCACAGTGAGTGAAGTATGACTGCTTTCATGAATTAGAAAATATGAGCAGTGCTAAAGCCCCGATCTCCCCTCATGACAAAAGAAAAGGAGTGATCAACAGCATTACGTGCACATGAAGGTGGAGTAGAAGAACCACCGCGCCTTGCAAATTTGCCACTAGCATATTTTGTGTTGTTGCTGCGCGTTATTATATTTAGGGATTTACTATGACTTCTAAGGCAGTCGCTGCAGCTCTGTGCTTTATGAAAGGACATCTGGAGCAGGCACATCTCCAGAATTAGTATTCCTCTTGTAGCGGAACTCCAGCATCTGTTCCATCTGCTATTGTATCTCGTACACTGACTGATTTCCAACAGCACTGGATTTTGCAGGGTTTGCTACGGTGCTGTTAGATGGCTCATCAATATTTTCCTCCACTTAGACTTCAAAAATCTACTCAGCGTTATGACATATAAACTTGCAGGCTTTTCTCTTCCAAGAAGCCTCTCCCTATTCCAGTTCTGTGTACTGTTACTCCTGTCTGCCTTTGCATCCCTGTACTTACAGAGGGAGCAGCCATCAGTTCTTGTTCTGCAATGGTCTTAAAGAAGGCTTTGTTCCAAAGCTCCTTAATGGAGCCGTAAGATATGGAGGCATTTTACCATCAATAATTTGTTACTGCTTAAGGGCGTATTTTTCCTGCATAGTGTTCTTTCGTGTTTTCTTTTTGATGCCTCTGAATGACCTGGAGTGGGAGGCCAGTTCTGAGCAGCCTGCGATAAATTATCGGTGTCTAGATAGAGAACACAATGCTGGGGAGAGGTTTGCCAACAGAATCTCGGAGCACATCATTTTTATGATTTCTTTTATATTCTTTTTGCCCTTATAGGAAAGTCTCATTTGATTTCCCAAACTTCAGGTGTTCTTTTCCAAGTATCTCCTTTTAGTTTGGCCAAGGACCAGACACTTGCTTCGTTTTTACCTTCCACTTTCTTCGGCCTTTCCAGTTTAAGACCCGCTGTTGTTTTTGACACATTTGTAACTCCACCACGTATCTACGCTCATTTGACACCCACCAGTCTGTCCTACATGCGATCTTAAACACTTTGTTCTATCAAGCATTCATCAACTCAACTTCTCATCTTCATCACACTCTGTTGCACAAAAATTACGAGTAAGTACTCGTGGGCGTGCTGAGGAATTCAAACTGATCACTATCGCACCTACATCTTGTCTCTCCTGCTTGAAGACAAATCTTTCATTTGCCATCCTTCTTTTCTTTTTTCCTAGAAGGTATTTTCAGAGGGATCTTTCAACTCCACCAGGGATTTTGCTGAGCAGTGAATCATAAATGACATTTACCTTCTCACCCACGTAGTGTAACCCAAGTGCAGGTTGTCATTTTGCTCACTGGTTTCAAACTGCTGCCAGAAGATTTCTGAACCAGCTTGTCCACTGCTGCACCCCTGTGAACTCCTGCTTCCCCCAGCCCTCCAAGGACGCCGGACTGTGACTGCACACAAGGAGAACACTGTACTCCATTTGGGTTTTCAATAGATTTCTCCCACATGCCATTTTTATGTATTTTTTTCTTACCAGATCGTAGTCAAATTTATTTCCATTTGCTTCCCCCAACAGTTTTATGAAGCCTGTCTACTGCATGCTTTACGACTTCCTCCCCTTTTCACCGCAGACTTCTTCACCCTCTTGACAAGCCCATTCTAGGAATGCAGCTAGTATCAAAACGTGGCCACTTCTTTTTTGCTAGCTTCTTTTGCCCTCAGGAAAAAAAAAAAAAGGCACTGTACATCCCACATATCGATTCCTCTCACATCAAAACCTCCTAGGAAGTCTGGGAGTATCATTACAACCCCACCTTGGGCTCTCTGGGTAGTGAGCCACAGTCAAAAAGCGATCTGTTGAAAACGTGCACGCATGCATGCACACACATGCACAAGCACACGCTATCTTACCATCTGTGGAGAGAGTCAAAATGCCACCAAACTGCCAAATAACCTCAGCACACCACCAGCAAGACTCCCAGTGACACACTGCCCTTCGGGATGCCATCCATCCTCAAGTTTTCACAGCCACCCCGCCTCACCTTGTGAAGAGGAAGGGTCCCTGACAGCAATTCCTGCCAGCAGCAGCCACCTTTGTTTCGCTCTCAGCACTGCCAGGGGAAGCTGAGGTGCCTGACGTGTCTCACCAGCCTGAAGGCTCACACCTGATCTTGTTTTGCCCTCTAGTTTCCCTGAGGTCTGTGGCTGAATTCTCTTTAGTGTCTTTTTCCAACATCTTGATCTTTGACTTGCCACTTCATTTCTGGATTATCATTATTTTTATTACTAAAATAAAAGGGACACGGTTCATAGAAACTTAGAAGTCTTTCAGTTGCCTACTCAATTCCTCTCCAATTGTGCATTCATAAAGCTGATGTTTAAATCTTACTTGTCAAGGTACGGGATGGTTTTATGGAGTTCACATGGGATTTTTTTTTTATTATTATTACTGTTTTGAGCGCACCTGCTAAGGAAAAAAGTCCAGCACTGGAAGGGTTTTCACCTCAATATGGGGGGTGGAAGGATTATGTAAACAACTTGCCTGTCTGGAAAGAGGGGCCTTGACAGGTCCCGTGTTGTCAAATGACAATTGTGACTTCTTGCATTTCAAAAGTCACGCTCAGATGGTTTCATGTGAAACCCTCTGGGTAATAGTAGCCTTTTGAGGTTATGATATCTCTGGATGGAATTCAATAAAAGAAATTCGCTTTCAATTGAAGCACTGGAACACCGCCAGACAGCCCCAACAATGCGATACGTCTCCAAAGAAAATTGGACTGATCCCCCCCTCCTTTTTTCTCCTCCCCTTTCTATTTCTCTCTCCATCTTTATTTGTGCTTTTAACCTTGTTTGTGGGTTGCTTTTCTGATATATTTCCTCTCCCAATAAGCTTGGGATGCTGAAGCTTAAAAAAAAAAGACAAACACTTGGGACTGAAACAGTAGGAGCTAGTAATAGAGAGACACAGCCGCTCCCAGCAGCAACGACAAGTCGCTCTCAATAGCTGACCTTTGCCATATACGTGAAAGGAAATAGAATAGAAGCCCTGCTCTAGGTGAAGGGGGGATATTATTACAACCACCAGCTTCCTAGTCCTTGTTAATAAGGGCGGATGATGTACTTATTTAGTTAGTTAGTTTAAGGCCAAGGGATGGGAAAAAGCTCACAAAACCTGCCTGTCCACCAGAGGCAAAAGTGGTGGCTTTTTGCTTGCGTTGTCACTCATTTTGCCATGGAATTTTATTATTTTTTTACCCCTTAGTTTGACAAGAGCTGGAATTGTCTTTCTTCTCATTTTTATCCTCCCAGCAAATTAACACGTGTGTGTAATTGGGAGGCAGATGATGGAGAAGATGCACCAACCTTGTGAAAGCATTCATTTGCTCCAGCACTTTCTTAGTCAGTGATCCACCTCTCATATTGTTAATACTACACGCCATTTTCTTTTGATTTCCTGTCAGGTCAAATGGGCACAGGAATTGCACAATGAAAAATAAAAAATAAAATAAGAAGAAAACACCCCAGAGCTTGGAATAAGACCGCAGATCTGTTTGGCAGACTTTGTGCTGAAGTTCCTTGTGGTTTGCATTCGATTCACCTTGGGTTGTAAATCCCTTCTTTTGTCTAGGACCTAGAGTGATTTATTCCTTCCATTAGGTAAAGATTTCAAAACCAGTAAAGTAAGAGCACTATTAAAGTAAAAAAATCTGACCTGGTTCCTCTCCCTACAGGGTTACTCATGCTTTTATCCCTCCACAGCTCACAAGCTACACAGGTTCAGGTCTGGTCAAATGTCAGCTAAGAAAACAGGCATAGGGGAAAAAAAAATAAAAAATCAGAGAGTCACTTGTTCTCTGGGTTCTCTTTTCTGATCAGCCATGTCAAAAGAATGGCAAGGGATGCACAGGCAGTCTTTGACAAGAGTTGCTGAACCAAATTCCTGCTTCAGAGAGGTCCTAGGGATCCACTTGCACTTTTAAGAGACTTGGCTGATTTCTGGGATTGAAGCTGTATCTAAAAGAAAAGCTTCTGGGCTACAAGGTTAGATCCCACTCCTTTCATATTACTAAATTGTTAACTTTTTTTTCTCTCTGTACATACTATTATTTAGCTGTGATAGGACTCATTTAAGAAATTTTCCAAGAGTGTTTGCAGATGGAGCTCCTTGCAAAGACTTTGCTTACACAAACCCAGAGAGTCAGCAATAACATTAACCATACCTGATCCCAGTTACCTGGAGAAAACAATTTAGGTACTGTAGAAGCAAGCAGATGGCAGCTCTGGATAAATTTGCATGAACACATATTGAAGAGGGATTACAAGTCCCCTTCTAACACACAATATTTTCACCCAAAAATCTCAGAAGCACAAGAAAATTAAACAACTGTGCCAAGCTAACCAAACTACTTGGTGACAGAGCAAGGAACAGAAAGCAGGTCTCCTCACTTCCCCTCTCACACCCAGTCCTGAAAATACATCACCTCCACAGAGCGCAGTCTTGATGTAACGGGCTTTCCCAGGGGCTGAGATATTAATGAGGTACTAAAATATTTAGGTGCGTTTACTGCATCTCATGATGTTAGATTAGAAGAAATCCTGCTAGCTAGCAGTCTTTATAGTCTCATTGTCTCAAGTTAATATGTAAATAAAATGTGCACGTACGTCTGAGGGCAATGAAAGTTCATGAAGTGCATTCTGCTGCTCAGATACCTGACCTGTCTGAATTCAGAGCGCTAGGCTTGGATACAGCATCCATTTGGACTCAGTTTTCTTGTTGTCACTATATTCAAGTTAAGGATGGGCTTCAATTCCTCTCCTGGGAAGATTTACAAAACCCACCCATTTGTTTGTCCTTTATGGAAAAACTGTCATTTGCCCAGAACATCTTCCCCCTCTTTCATCTTTGCAGGAAATACCATTTACTCACACATGAAAACATGTTCTGTCTGCCTCTATAATGCACCGAGGTGTTCAGTATACCACACAATATAAGAAAACAATAAAAAAAATAAAAAAATAATTGCAGACCTACATTCTAAAGCTTTTCAGTACTTGAAAGATTTTAACTTTGTTATGGAGTAAGTCAAAGCTCTCTAGGCACAGTAGTTCATGAGAAACTCATCTACAGTCTCCCTCTTATTTACCCTCTCCATTTAATTTTTTTTTTTTTAAGAAAAGAAAAAACAAATAGTTTTAATCAGCTTCTAAACACAGAAGGCAGCAGACTTCTGCTTTTGAAGCACTTCAGACATCTACACTCTAATAATTTATGCTTTCTCATAGCACTAGCAGAAAAATATTCCTTGCGGAGTACAACGTAAGATCAAATCTCCAAAAAGTTACAGACAGTCTTCATTTAATTTCTGAAGAACCACCTCACTCCTACAAAAAGAGTAAGAAGTTTCCATTCCTTCCTGCAGTGCCAGGATATCAAGGCCGCTGATGTTCTTACTGACTTCGGGGCATTACTCATGTTCATGCACTCCATGGCTGTGCTGCAGTCAGAGGTGTGGTGATCGGCTACATCTGTGCTAGCACAAACCTGGCCAGGTATTACACCTTTATGGGCAAAGAACAGCAACATGGTTTTTTTAAGCTATCAAGTGAGAAACAGGATCCTGGCCTGGTTTACATAGACAGACCAGCTGCACAGCTAGCGAAAGTAAGCTAGTGCTGGCGCATCTACGCACACTGATAGTTCTTGGATGTAGGTACAGGATAAATCCTGAAGTATGGCATCAAGCAATAAGCAGATGCAGTCTTACTTACTGAGATGAGCATATTATCTGCTTTTGCCACCATGGATTTTATTAGGTTGGTTAATTGTATGAGAGCTCCAACACCAACTCTACTATGTGACGATCCAAGCACTTTCCTCCAGTACAACTTACTTTTAACACGAACAGAGTTTATTTTGATTGTCACCCAGAGTGTATTATAAATCAAAATAAACCACACATTTGCTTATCTGAAATAGCATCCACATTGCCAGCTATTAAAATCACAACACACTGTAACATTAAAAACAAAGACCTTGAAGTCCAGGCCAAGAATTTCATTTTTACCTCCTTTTTTCCTTCCTTCCTTCCATACTTTAGGCTGTTAGCAAACAAGTTATTCTTGAAGCTGGGAAGAATATAAAGCCTTGCCTAGAAAGTGTTACTTGTAATTTACTCCCTTAAACAAAGCCAAATTCCTTAGGAAATCAGAGCCATGAGTTTTAAGTTGTTCAGACATGAAGGGGTCCAGGAGAAAAACCTTTCCCTCTCAAGAAGAGAGTCCGTACTAACCCAGAATCTTACACAGAAGTGTACTTACAGCATACAATAATCGTCTTAAAATATAAACATCTGGGAATTTTACAGTGAACAGAACTTAATGGGATATTAAGCTGGGTGTTTTGGCTGTGGTCTTAAGTCATTTCACGAGAAGAATTCAGATCCATCCCCTACAACTTTGTGACTTTCTTTTAGGTGATTTTGCTCTAATGGACTGGATTATCACTTCATGATCCACTGGGACTTCTCATTCTTTTAAGACAGTCACTGCAGCACAGCGCTAAGAAAATTATTTATTATTTGACAGTGATGCAGAACGTGCCCCAGGAGACCCATACGGGCACGGGGATAGCAGGTCTGACTCCCATCAGCCTGAGGTGTGGGAGTTCCCGGGACCACTTCCAGCCCAGACCTCCTGCTCACAGTGTGAACGTTAGGGCTGACACAGTTCCAGAGTCTAACCTGAAAAGGAGTTTTAAAAAGACTGTAATTACGTTTGTTCAGCCTTGCAAAGCCATTGTGAAAATTAACCGGGCCAGGCAAAAAGTCTGCTCAAACCACATTCACAGAAAGAACAGCGACAGTAAAAGACTAGAGAAGGAAAGGGAGATACCTACCCCTCAAAAATAAACAACAACAAAACAACAAATCACTGCCTACGTAGCATAAACATGCAAGACTTCTGTGAGACTGTTCATTTTCCCTCAGATTTTGACAAGAGTATGATAAACTGTTAACTTTCACTTCTTGAGCCATGTTAAAGTCAACTTCCCTTACTGAATAGGAAAATAATGCTCCCCTAACAACTCTGAGCTCCACATAAGGAGTCGAGTCCATCTTACAGCAGTCGGTCCTGCCCTCCGGTTATACTTCAGGTCTCTGGTACTGGCGGGCAGTACCAGGGAGCTACACCTGCCAGCAGCTTCTTCAAACAGTTTCTTCTTACCCAGCTCTGCCAAGAACGAAGTTTCTTTTCCAGACCCTCCTTCCCCCCCCCATGCCTCCAGCACCATCCTCTGCTCAGTAGGCAGAGCGAGTAGCCTCCAACAAGCAGTTCTACGAGGGCACGTTATCACATCTGTTGCAAAAACCAGCCAGAGAACAGCTCGTGTGCATCTCTCAAAGACTGGTGAAAACACACAGCTCCTCTACCAGCATCTTCTGCTTCTGGAAAATTGAGATCTCCCTACAGCCTGGAGTCCTCTGTGGTCAGAAGAGTCCAATTACAAGGTAGACATGCTCAGAAAAAGAAAGAAGTAGTGACTTTATTTGGAAATCATGCTCTAAAAATCCCTTTGTACTTTTTAAATCTCTCTCCCGTAAGATGATTCATCTCAGCAGAGAACTCCATTTTCCTTTTAAAATTTATTCATCAATCCTCCCACTAAACGCTGGAAGAAAGTTTTCCGTAAAAAGCTTTTTTTTGTTATAATATTCTTTGCACAGAAAAGATCTCATTTTTGTTGAAAATGACAAGTCTGGGGGTTAAAGCAAACACGCACAACCCACCGGGATGGAAACCCAGTGAATCAGAGGCGAAAAAGCAACCAGCTACCAGCAAGAGGGCTTTTACTGGTTACAGCCCCTCCACTCTTGACCTCTCAGCTCTGATCCTAGAGGACAGCCTACAAATGACCTTCAAAAAGATCAGTACGAAAACTAAACCCCCTCACACATTGATTGCAGAAGACGTAGAGATACCATTTATGTCTCTCTGAACTTCCCATAAAGCCTCATACAGCCAACCCACCTAGATAGCTGGCTCCTTCCCTCTTCCCAAAGTCTCACAATGTCTCACAAAGACCTCACAATGTCTCCTACTTCACATCTCAGTTACAGCATCAACCATCTTAGATTCACTAACATTAAAAAAAAAAAAAAAGGTAACCCTAGTTGTCTCCCAAAGCCTGAAGCCTGCTATTTCTAGGTCTACTTCGAAAAAAAGTGTTTTGTGCTTGTTTTTTACCCCTCCCAGAATCTATGCTGCTGTCCACCACCACCAGCAGCTGTTTACACCAATACTGGCACGAGATACTCCCTCTCTCCAGAATTTGACGTCAAGTCAAGCTCTTAAAGCTTTCACCAAAAAGCAATCCAAAAAAAAATCCCCCAGAGCAAACACAGACCCATCAGTCTAGGGATCCTGACCATGCTCAGCAACTCTTGAGATAAAACTAGCCAGCTAAGGGATCTCCACAGAGATTTGCAGACGTCTGCTGCCTTTTTAGACTTGGTTGGCACAGACCAGCCAGTTACAAGGCCCAGTTCCTAATTCCCTTCTTGGGACACTCACCTGCTCTGTTTCTCAGCATCGGTACACTGGGTAAAGGTGTACGCACAGGACAAGACAAGAGAAGGTGCTGCTCCCACTGACAAACATTTACATTAAGCCAGAGCATTTCACACTTGCAGCTCCAGGTGTCTCTGGCTAAATACTTCTGTCAGAAATAGGCCTGCTGCTCACCTGATTAATAGCGCATTGACTCCACAATCTCTCTTCCATGCACCAGGGCACCTAGTTAAGGAAGTCAGGCTGAATTAATTTCTGTTTCCATGAACATTGATTATTTTACTTATTTAGCTTCAGTGCCTAGCACAGAACTTCCAGCAAACCTTGTACATGAAGAACAGCTTCCCTTGCCTCGTGCACTGAGGGCACGTTAGGCAATCTTAAGGAACTAAGCAGGAAAACAACACCGCTGATTTTTGTTTTGTTTTCCTCTATCTTTCCCCATCTCCCTCCCAGCCCGAAATGCGAGCCGCAGGCGTGATGCATCTGGCAGGGCAATTGAGGTCGGCAGTTCATGCAGATGACTTCAAACCAGGACTCATGAGGGTGTATCGAGGGAAGGAAGAGGGAAAAAAAATAATGAAAAAAAAATCACATGGACTTGGAACGTAAGCTGCAGATGAAAGGTTATCCTTCCCTATTTGTTATCGTGTTCCTTCAAGGGACCCTGACATTCAGATTTTGGCCGGAAAACTCCCCAAGCTTAATTTTAGTGAACTCATAAAATAAGACCCTAGGGATTCCACAATACTCTGCGCAACCTCTAAAAAGCATGAATGACTAACGCAAAATGACAAATGAAAGGAAATTCCACCTCAACTGTCTTCTTGTGACCAAATATTCCAGCTTGAAGGTTAAGTAATATCCCAAGCAGACCTGAGCTCTGGGCAAACGTTGTGACAGAGACATCCTTTTCTTCCTGGTCTTATTTCACTTGTTTTTAATCACATTTCTTTCTAACAGAATCTGGGTCGAGGAAGGGGTCTGCATTGAATCTCACTGAGGTAACTCGTTGGTTTCACAATTCAGATACAAACTTAGAAGTATCACTTGGATCCCAATTCATTTATTGATAACTTTACTATCAAACCAGTTTGAAAGGGAGAGCCCTAGAACTCTTCAAGATACTTTGGTAATAACTGCTTTAAAAAAAAAAAAAAAAAGTCCCCCAAATAACCTTTAAATGCAGAACTGTTTTTACACACAAACTCCACCATAAATGCTGTTCTTGAACCAAGAACCAAAGCCAGAGATCTCCTGAACTTCTACCACAAATCATTACGGAGCAGAACACGGCCACAGTCTGCCACACACCCCTGAGATATTTTGGGGAGCTGTGAAGGAAGCAAGATTCAGAAGGTCCTAGGATTAGCGTTCTGGTTTTCCAGCTCAAAACACAACAAGCCAGCACAAGCTTGCTTCCTATCCTCTTTGTTCAGGGTTCACCATCAGTTATGTGATGCTGGGGACAGACAGCTACAGAAGTTCTTATAAACCCTGGGGCATGAAGTGGCAAAGAAGGCTCTCTGTGGGCTTCTACTGTTGTTTCTGGCAACAAATGTCACAAAGTCCCCCAGGCCGGGCCCTCTGCTAGAGAGATATCAGCCCAGGAGAGCTGGGCAACATGGAATACATTTCCTGTACACTCATGTACGTCCCTACACCACCACCAGTGAGACAGAAGCAAGTGTTCAGCAGGACACAGCCACCAGCCACCGAGTTGCACGTTGTGTACTTTTCCTCTGGATCTAGGACTGCTTTCTAGGATTGCTTTCTTGGCCTCATGATGTTTCAACTTTGATCAGCTGAAATCATCTCAAGCAAAGCTACAGTTCTTCATATTTCCTACCCACAGGTGGGTCAAAAACCCGATCTTGCTTTAAAAGAAACTTTATTGGGTTTACTGACATTTTACCGGAAACTTTTCATGTTGAACAATTATTTACACACTCGTTTTTGAAAGTTGATCTCCCTGCAAATACACACACACACCAAGTATATAAATATTTAAGTGGAATCTGACTGCATCTATCCATTGTTTCAGCTACTAGAGCAAAGTCTGACTGAGAAGTCAGCTGAACAGTCATCACAAAGAAAAGGCTCTTTGCTAAACAACCAGAGAGGAAGCAGCTTCACAAGCACCGAGGGCGCTTCCGATACAAACTGAGTGAAGAACACAATGGGCAGATCCTCGGCACAACCATTCTGCAACATTTCAAAATTCTTACCATAGTCTAATGACTGGTCAGGCGAGGATTTTATTTGCTGAAGAACCTCAAATGCCTAAGCTTATAAATGGGAAATTACCTACAGGCACTCCAAGTCTACAGAGAGGAAGGAGATAAGAAAATTGCTACAGATTACGCCAGTGCTACTATGAGTGCATCCTTTTGTTACAGAAGGCTGGGGAAAAGCATCTGCATTGGCAAGGAAGAGCCTGCTCCTGGGAGCCCTCTCTGTACGACGCTGTGTCAGGGTGCAGGCTGAGGCATCGGTGCTCTCCTGGTGTTTTCTCATTCAGAAAAAACAGAAAGTGCTGCTCCAGAAGGACAGGAGGATCACACCCCAGTCTGTGATAGGCAAGAGTGAAGATTCAAAGACCAAAAATCACACTTCTTGGGGAGCACTGACACCACCTTTAACAGGGGAGCATTCACCGGGGCTTCCCTGCACGCTGCCAAAAGCCAGAGAGGAGCAGCAGCTGCGTGCTGCATGGGTCTGCTGTGTCCACTGGCACAGCCAGCACAGAGACCCCCCGTACAACAGCTTCACAGAAACACAGAATTATTAAGGTTGGGAAAGCCCTCCAGGATCATCTGGTCCAACCACCCCCCTACCACCACCGTCACCCACTAACCATGTCCCCAAGCACCACGCCCAGCCTTTCCCTGAACACCCCCAGGGACGGTGACTCCACCACCTCCCTGGGCAACCCGTCCCAGTGCCTGACTTCTCTTTCCGAGCTCCGTGCTGTGCCTGTTAGACATTACTGCTGTTTTCCTTAAGAAGGCAAAGTATTTAACGGCCACTCTGAAATTGTTGTGAATTGGTGGGAAGAATTTTACCTTTAACTTGCCACCTGCACAGAGCAGGTATAATGACCCAGCTACCCCCTGACAGGAGAGGAAGCGAGGCAGGATTTTCTGAAGACACTTCCTCTGTAGGCACCTCAGCAAAGGAGCCAGATCCTCCACAACTCGCAGCGTCCTGCTGCTCTAGCTGATAATGGCTTTTAGAGCAAGGAAGTCCTCAGCCTTTGCTTGAAAATACTGCTGCAAATGACACACAGCAAACAGAGGGAGCCAACCACAGTCCTCTGGGGACGTGCTGCCTACTGCACGCTGATGAAAACCCAGCTGCCTGCATCCAGCAGGGCCAGCTCTTTTTTTCAATGAACGCTCTTCGCACAGGGAATGCGATAGGTGTGAAGGATGCCCTTCCTTCCAGGCCTTTCCTTCTATGCTTGGGCAAGCCTTAAGCAGACTTATTTAAGAAAAAAAGCTAATGGAAGCTATGCATCAACCACAGCTCACCCAGGCTAACAGCCAAATGACTCTGTTTACTGTAACCTCTATGCCCAGAGAAGTTGCTTTTGTTCTTAAAATAGCATCAGTCACTGCAGAGTGGAGATGTAAGGAAATGGAAGACTGCATACACGTATAGACTGTCACAGATCCTGGGGTTTGTACATAATATTTGTTTTAATTATACTTTTAATTGATTAGCATATTACTGTACTGCAGCTCCTGTAGATCAATGAATATATCAATATTAGGTGTTAAATAAGAATATTAAAAGGCTCCTCTAATGCATAATTTACTTCATGGCAAAAAATCTCTTCCTCTCAGATCATTACTACTGCAAATTTGGAACCCTATCTGAAAGGGTTTCCCTAATGCATTTCCTAGAAATTAAATTATTCATACAAATATGATTTACATTATGATTTTTTAATTTGAGTTGAGTAGCACTGTGGGAATGTGCTATTTTCTTAACTGAATGAGAAGGAAAACTTGAGGGGAGCATAGCAAGCTCTGAGTTAGAATGTATTTATTTTGATTTTGTTATTTGTATCCTGGTAACAGCACCAAAGTCCCAGCCCAGGCCAGGACCTCATGGGCCAGAAACGCTGCAGAGCCATCATAAGGAAAAGGTCTGTGCCATAAAACAGCTTGTAAAATAAACACGATGGAAGAGGGGAGGCAAGACATTGAGTATCATCACCCCCACTTTGAAAAGTAGGGGTGGAGATGTAGGCTACTGCAAGGCACCATAACCTACGCCAAGTGGTCTGAACGATGGCAGGAAAATGGAACTGGACTCCATTAAACCTTTAATAAGCTCTTAATAAGAGCTTACAAACAGATTTCAGGTACTAAGGGTCTCATTGATCTAGTGGAAGAGGCATGGCAAAGTCTAATGGCCAGATGCCAAAGCCGGGCAAATTCAAAAACATGAGGGTGACCATTTCTAAAAAGGGAAAGCAGGCCATTAGCTGCTACACTGCAACATCAGGACACACTGACTTCTCTGCCTCCTGGAGGCACTGAAACAGAGCTGAGCGTCTACCTAAAAAGGCAGAGATGCCACACACCCTGCAAGTTGCAGGCCTCCTGGAAGAATCACTACTCATTGCACAGTCTGTGCTCATATTCAGTGTCAAACTCTTCTGGCTTTAACTGAGTCAACAGCAAGCTCTTGATCTCCTCCAACCTTGGATCTCAGCTACTTCCTCTCGGAGACTGCATAACCACTGAAAAGACACCAGAAGCCAGATGACAGAAAGGTGCCATCAACAGCCACAGGTGTGAAACCACAGCGTGGAAAAGGAAGCAGAACAGAGCACAGGAGTCTATCTGTGTAAAAATGTTAGGCTAGTAGAACTTGACATTTCTAATACTGACCGCTGCTGACACAAAAAAAAAAAAAAAATGTTAACCACATTCCCCTCCTCTGAGGTGGGAAGGAAGGAATTCCCTGTGCCATTCCCTGATTTTAAATTGTGAAAAAGGGAAAGGTCTGCACAGCCCAGCACAGGTACTGAGGTACAAACTGAGGTACTGAGGTAGTCAGTCTTGTACCTCAAGACTGAGGTACAAACGAGGAATTAGCAGCTGCAATCCATATACACGGGGATGCCCACAGTGGGTCCCCAAATGCTGTCAGGCAGTTTAATAAGCAAAACAATGTCCAGGGGAAAAATCCTGGCTTCAAGAAATTCAACAGAGGAGCTGCCATAGCAGCAGCATTCCCTCCCCATTTCCCTCCCAGATGAATCACAAACCTGTTGCATGACCTTGAACAGCCCTTTGCTGCCCCAGGTCTCTCCATCAGCCTCTGCACGCCTTGGGGAGCATCGTGTGACTCTTGCTCTACATTTGTGCAGTGCCTAGCATAGCAGGGCAAGAGGTCCTTGGCATTTCGAAAGTACAAATGCTGTGCGTAATAATATTCACAGACCAATCCTACTCCAGCAATCAGTCACTCGCCTCACTGTTACACACAAATCCTGCTTTGGGAACAAAAC
Organism: Aythya marila; assembly: GCF_965140915.1. Classification (NCBI taxonomy): domain Eukaryota; kingdom Metazoa; phylum Chordata; class Aves; order Anseriformes; family Anatidae; genus Aythya; species Aythya marila. Next base: position 9,572,262 of record NC_139044.1, on the reverse strand, counting down.
TCAGAGCAGTGCTGTACCAGAAAGACCTCCTCACATGCTGGTGACAGGTGTTGATCTCTTCTTTGTGCTGAACAGGGAACAACGTAACACCTCATGTGGTCTTCCGATATGCCACCCAACTCACAGGCATCGCATTCACAGAGTTTGGCCTCAAAACTGACAAGTTTCCTGCCCTATATGGAGCCCTGTTTTTTAAGTAACTGTTGGACACTAGAGGAAAGAGGGAAAATAGTACTGTAATAAGCAAGAAAACAATGTTGCAGATTGATTTGAGATCCAGCTGCCCACTAAATAGAAGCTTCGATACTTCCATTACAATAATCTCACCACCTCAAAGAAAGTTTTAAAAAAAAAAAACACACACACACCAAAACCTTGTCCTTGTTATCTGTCTCTATTATAACTGACCTTATTGGCAGAGAGAAATTACCTGCAAATGGCTTCGTGACCTGCCATTCATGCAGCCCACAAGAAAAAAGAGTGTGTAGTTTCTTTTAATACAAGGTTTTGAAAAGAGCTGGTCTTAAAATATTGAGAGTTAACTTTCCACTCCAGTACCTTGCAGCTCAGCTCTAAATAATGGCCACCAAATAGGAACAGGCGGGGAAGAAGAAACAAGTTTTAATTAGCTGTACAGTGAGGGTCTTTGTCCCACAGATAGATTTGATTATGGTGCTGATAACCTTCGCAAGGCTTGTTATCACATTACACTACGCCATTCTTCTGAGCTGAGGACATTTTCCACACACCCCAACTAGACGTAGCAGCACTGAACGAATAATGTCAGAAGGCCCTTCCAGATATTTTGGTGGGATTTTTCTGTTTGACTGAGTTCGCTCAACTGGGATGGAGCCAGGAGAGCTCAGTGGAGCTTCAGAGCAGCGAGTGATATCAACACAAGCCTCTGCCAACTCCTTGCTTACTGCTTGTTTACAGGGTTTGTTTGTAAACATCTTTATGCTGTTTTCTTTACCCGGTACATAAAGTGCTTTAAATTAGCACCTGAAAATAGAATCCGATAGCAACAATCCAACATACTCCGCATGAACTCAGAGAAGGAAGAAATTCCAGCACGGATATTACCGGACATGCTGTGACCATGCCATCAACCTGCTAGGATTACAAACCTCAAGTTTTCCACAGAACTGGGCAAGTTACAGAGGGGGAAAAAAAGCCCTTAAGAACAGAGCAGCCTGCTCCCTCCGTGGCCTCAGCCCCTCCACTGCACTACTGTGCACTTGTGAGAAGTGTGCCTGTCACTCTGCTTCACTCCCCACTGCTGCCAGCTCTCACACAGCACCAGGCAAGGAGGAAAATCGGAATAGTGATGTTGGAAAAAGAAAGGTTTGGGATCCAGCAGAAGGCTTGTGGTATGAAGACAGGTGATCCCGGAAATGAGCATATGCAACTTGGATCATTCATTTCCAGTTGCGGCACCAGCCAAGAACGAAGCCTTCCTGCTGTACGCAGATAAGTAGCTCTAATTTAGTAGGGCTCAGACAGCAGTCGTTAACAGCAGGATTCCTTCTCCCCTTCCAAAGCAGGGAAACTAGAAACCCCTTCACAAACGGTCTCCCTATAGGATACAGTAGATGTGATGCTCGTAGCCCATGCACTGAGGGATTAGTTCTAGCCCACAGCAGAACTGTTGAGTGCAGGATCAAGCACTTCCATCTCTTCCTTTCACTACTGCTAGGGTGGCTGGAGCCCTCAACGCGCCTGCGAGGGGGCTGGCTCCAGCATTTATGTCCTATCTGCTATAAAACTGATGGATGACAGGCTGCAAAATCTGGTAGCTTTGGTGATGAGCAGAGAACAAGCTCGTATATAACAATTAACAAAAAATAAATTGTCGATAATATAAACATATCCCGAAGCACAGATGTAAGAGTCATCTTGTGTTTATACCGATGGCTTCACCACGCCATTGCCCTTGCCATGTCCCTGCAGGAAGAGGACACCACCAGGCAGTAACAAAGCACATACTGCTTGTGCTGACAGGTGTCGGTGCCCATTCGTGTTCCCTGAGTAGGATACAGGGAAAACTGTTTTCTCTTCTGTCCTCAGTTTGTCCAGATATGGATGTACAAAGAAAGAAATTTAAAAATAAAATAAAATAAAATACACCTTTGACTTTTTTCTTCATAGTTTGTGATGAGTTCTGGCTGCTGTTTACCCCTGTGGCAGCTGACCTGTCACCAGTGCCCTTCCCCGTACACCTGTCACAAGGCCAGACCGTTGCTGGTTCGCATACCTCAGCAGGAAAGTTGGGCACGGGTTTCCTCTCCTGGTCTCACCTCCCTGCTGGACACGCTCCTCTCTGCAGGCCTCCCACCCCACACTTTGCAAATAGCTTTTTTGCTACAATTTAGTGGGGCACAAGCTCTTTGAAGGGAGGGCCCTGGGCTGCTGAACCAGCGGGGTTAGCACATGCCCCTCTCTTGGAAGGGGTGGCCGGGACAGTTCTTGTGGAGACAAAGACAACACCGTGCTCCTCTCGGCTGGACCTTTCCTCCTGGGCAATGCGATGCCACATCTCTAGTGGATGCCTGCTAGGCACAGCCTGCTGCTGACTGAACCCTGCTCTTGCAGATAATACAGGGTGGTCTAACCTCAACAGCTGTGAGGGCCGGATCTGGGTTTACAATTCCCCCCCCCACCTTCCCCACCATGGGTTGCATCCTGCCTCTCCCTCCCCAGCAGTGGCTGCCCCTCTCCTGCCTCTGCAGCGACTGCCGAGAGCCTCGGGGCCAGTCACACACCACCTGCAACAAGGTGCTGCCACGGACCGCAGCCTGATGGAGCCCCCATACTGGAAGAAACCCATGAACATCTGCCCCTCCACTGTTTCCCCCTCCTCCCAAACGCACACACCTCCTGTCAACAGCAGCAGGGTTTTGCCTTTGTGTTGGAGGACAAGCTCGGCGGCTGGAGGGTGCAGTCGTTGCTCCAAACAGCTGTTCTCCATCTCTTCCAGAGAAGAAGCTGGTGGGCCGGATGGATCAGCGCAGCAGCCTGGAGCTGGCCTGCAGGCTGCCAGTTGGACCACACGTAACACATCCAGCAGTTGCGGCAAGCTGCTGGTGTCTCTGACAGCTCCCGAGCAACGTGCTGCTGCCCCTGCCACCAGGGGGCTTGTTAGGAGGTGCTCGCATCTGTAACACACACGTAACATCTAGTCAGCCTTTATAAATTAAACCTTTATAATAAAGTCTTGTTTTCGAAGCTACTCTGAAGCATGATCCTTCTCTTTAGGAAGAGGTTTTAAAGCCTTTTCTTTTCATGCAGAGAAGAAGGGAATTATTTCCCTGTTTTTCCTGCCATTGCCTTGCCATTAATTCTTCTGCACAGCTCTGTCCATTTGTGTTAATTATTCCCTCAGTCTTCCCCTCTTTCTGAAGAATTAAAAAAAAATGTTTTGGGGAAAACTATAGGTTTGAGCAGAATTCAACAGAAAAGCACTAGTCTCACTCAGCTCATTCAGCTCCTTACGCATCAGTTTGAAGTTGCCTTCCTCAGACCTATTTCAACTCCTCAGAGCAGAGCTAGCGATGATGGCAAGTCCCATCATTCGTTTTCACCCCAGTGCTATGCATATTTATTAATTTCTTTTAATAGAAATTGCTGTGATGAAAAAGCAAAGCATGCAGCTAAGATCACAATTACAGCAAATAATTAACCACTCAGGATTCAATGTAGCTCTCTGTAAATGTTCCTTTCATATTAAGGCCTTTAGCAAATTGAGAAGTATAGTAAATCATACAGAAAAATAAGCCTGGTCATTGAAAGGTGAGGGAGAGAGTATTCAGCTGAAGTGTAAATTCCAATTTCAAACTGAAGAATACTTCCTCTCAGCCTTGTAACACCACACAACACTTTCAGTAAAAATAAAAATAAAATAAAATAAAAAAATCAACTGAAACACCCTAAAAGACACCATTTTGCAACATCATCTGTTGAGTGGATCTTTAGGTACCAACAACATTCCAAGATATCTTTAGGCACTCTAACTTCACCTATAAGAGTCATCTCAAACTTTAATCACTTTCATATATGACATTTATTCACATTCTGAAAACAAAACAAAACAAAACAAAACTTTTGTTGCAATGCCTACCAGAAATATTACTATTATAACAATGTTTTTCTGAAAAATATATGCAGAACTATGAACAAACTCCCAAACTACACTCCAGTTCAAGGTGTGAACCCTCATTCATGGGAAAAGTTACCAGGAATTCTCAGACTATCAGGAAATTTTAAAGCAAATACTCTGAAACTGTTTCCAGCTATAGCCCCACTTCCACTCTTGCAGAAAAGTTCATCATCTGACATATTTTTAGTTAAAGGAAAAGACTACTAGACTACTTCTTAACCATATAAAGCACTCTAATATACCTTCCTCTCTCTTTTGCTCCAGTCCCAGTGGTTTTGCCTTTGTTTGCATTGCTGATTGAGCCTTTCTAAGAGACACTTCGACCTCTCATTCAGTGCTTCACTTTCTCCTTACTTGCAGGATCTTTCTCTCCCATGTCAGAGGATGCTGCTTTGGCCTTCAGAAGAGGTTTGCTAGAAACTAAAACAATTTAAAAATATAAGTGACTGTCAAGCGTTAGATTAATACTGGAGTACTGGAAATCAGAACGTTGTATTCTTATTAGTTGGCAGGTAGTTCATGATCATGATAAATTTCATGCTCTAGTTGACACATTTTCAAATGTTAATGTCCTCTAGAGGAATAAACTGTGTTGTAATGACTGGAATAATGGCTTCTGAGGTGAGCATTCAGCTTATTACAGTTTCAAGTCCTGGCACTCAGCGTACATAGGTGTTAGGTTATACACTCAACAAAAAGGAAATAATTGCGACCGCATAATGCAAAAAGAAGAGGTTTACAGAAAAGGAGTTGTGAAGAGGATCTGAATCATGGGGAGAATGACTTCCTTCATCAGTGTGAAACAATAGTTAATCAAGTGCTGTGTATAACATAGCAGACATAATGCTCACAGGAGCCATGATGCTCTGGATAACTGCAGCAAGTTTCTCAGTGGTTGTACAGCTCAAGCTGAAGCCAAACTCCAGTATCCTGCTTCCTTCCTTCTCTCTACCTCTTCACCCCGCTCACTGTGAGCTGGTTTCTTGGTGAAAGGGAACTGAGGCACATTGCACAAAACAAACAACAAGGAAGAGGAAAGTTGTGCTGGAAATTTGTCCCCATGGCAGCCAAGAAGGGATCCATTCAGAAGCAACAAGGACTCTTTTAAGAACTGACCACACGTATCATCCCCACCTAACTGTCTACTTGCCATTGCAAGTGGCATTAACCCCACTTGAATCCCCTGATGATCCCACGGCCATGGATATATCCCACTGTCCTTTTAACAGTGGCTTGTGTTTCCAGGCCAAGGACACCGCAGTGATTTATGTTTTCCTACGACAAGCGGAATCATCTGCTGAGCAGCAGTTGTGGCCTTATTTGCTCAAGTATTGCATAATCCTACCTTTGCCCCTGGAACGTCGCTTTAAAAATGTCCTCTGTCAAAAGCCACTCTGCAATCAACATTGTCGACCATGTGTTATTAATTAAGTAATTTTACAAAATTAGAAATACAAATCACATTGTTTTCAACCAAAATAACGATCTACCAATTATTCTGCCAAAAGAAATGACTTGTAGCTTTTGGCAGGTCTTTTCCCTTTGGCCATTGTTTTCTTAGTTATTAACAAGGTTACAGTTGGTCCTTTTGATTAAAAAGTTTTTTTGGCCAGAATCACTGCTATGGGAAAACAAAACCTGAAATTCAATATCCTTCTAGAATTCTTTTGAAATTTGATCTCAGCACCAACGAGGGAGGAAGGTGAGGGGCCACAGGGGACACATTTTGTAACTTTTTAATTTTCTTTCCAGCTCAAGAGTCTTAAAGATGAGACAAACAGGACCGCAAAGCAAAAAGAAAATGTTTTTTGTTCACTTGTCTCCTTGTAAAGGTACTCACTGAATTACTTGGGAGCTGACTGTAACATTAAACCTTTAAAAATACAAATTAGACTTACGGAATATACAAGATAGAATAAGGCTACATGAGTGAGCTGTATCTCCGCCATTCTTTCTGAGCAGAACATCCACATTGTCTTACAAGGTCCTTTCAGCCCCTCTAAAGGAAAGTAAAACTTTCAACAACAACAGAACCTGTAACCTTCTCAAATTAGAAAAGAATCTTTAAACAATATGTATACTGAACAAATACAAAGAAATGTTAGAATAAAATGATAATTCTAGTGTGCCCAAAAAAAAAACAACACAACAGATTGTAACACAACCAGATTTCAAGGCAAGACGTGACGCTGCTCTAAAAACAATCTTTGTCCTTCAGAACTTAGCACCACAGGTGATGTGGAAGCAGTTTTGTGTGACAAAGATTACTTAGAAGATAACATGCATGCAACAGGGCACTGCTGTACTCCCCCTGGGGGAAAGCGTAGTGGCTATGCCTTTGGCAAAATTAAACTCCCGTGCATTTACATTATAAGGGACCTACAGAAATAGGGCCTGGCTTCACCCAGTAATACAGTAAGAGATAGCACATTATCTTTTGATAAGAAGTATCAAAAAAAAAAAAAACTGCACTCATCTTGTCACTTCAAAAGAGGCTATCAAAGCAAGCTGGTGAGCTATTCCTGTCATATTTGTGAGAGTCAACATCGCGCAGAGGGTCACAAGTCTGCAGTAGCAGAAACAAACAAAAGAGTAGAGTATTTCCAGGTTGCTCTACAGACTGGCTTTTGCCAGGTTCCTCAGATTGCATGTTTGAACAAGCATGTTAAGCACTTCAGGCTTGGAAGATTAAGGCTCGAGTATAATTGACTAAACAATTGCAGAAAATGGCACGCTGGGGTGTCAGCCCTGCGTATCAGCAGCACCAAAGGATCAAACATAGCCCTCTCCATTGTTTTGCTTTCTTGCTCCATCAGAGAGAGCAAGTACAGATAATGAACCCAAACAGCAACCATGTGAAAACATCACTTTCAAGAAAAGACAGGCTAGATCTTTCACAAGATAGACAAACTGAAGGGTTTGGGATTTTTTTTTTTTCCTCTTTTGCACATCTCTGACATTTACGGTCAATGATTTAGACGAACTAAACATCTGGCCCTAAAAGGAACACGATGTTAGCTGCAGTTGGAGCTCTGGCAAACAGCACACCGCTGTGTGGAAGTGACTTCAGCAGCTTTCACATCTCAACCTTTGCGATATCCCAGCAAAAGTCACGGCACAGCTACTGCTGGCCATCTGCAGACTTCTCCCTCCCCCAGTCACACAGCTAGGGCAAATGCCACCTCTTCTACTCCCACGTGGCGCTTTGCCTGGCATGGGGGCAAACAAAAAAAGATTCTTATTGAAGAAACCCTCTTCCAGAGCCAGTTCACTTTATACTTGGAAAACAAACAAGCATAAAAACAAGCCCTTCAAAATTAGTGCTTCAAAAGAGGGCACTGAAAAACAAAGCCTCCTTGAATGTTCCCGTCTGCCTATAGAGATAGCAAGGCTAAAATTAAGTTGTGGAGTAGTCTTGCTCGACCTTAGAAGAGAAAGATCATGCATTTCAAGACTTCTCGCTATTAGTAAGATTTATGGAATGCTGCACCAGTGACGCTCACAGAATGTGCATTACATTTGGCAAGAGGCCTGCAATCCAGCCACTTACTTCCATCGTGTATTATAACGCAGAAACAGAGTCACACCTGCAAAGCCTATGACAAATGACATTTCATTAACTTTGAAGACTGCTGGATCGTTTTCCCAGGCTACATGTGAGCCGGGCCATTATGGTCCTTTCAACAGCCCATCATGAAAAGAAAGTCGGTATAATGTCCCAAATATTTCAGGGAGTAAATACTTCTCAATTTGTTAATGATAAAGTTCTGTGTCAATTAGCTGTAATGGGATAAAAGCCTATCATTAGAGATCCTAGGCCACACAAATTTAGAATGGTATTTCCCACTGCTTGCTGTGTCACTTCCCTTCCTCCCTTTCTCCCTCTTTTACTTATTTAATTCTTTACTGTTTCGAGTGCCTAGCAGAGTGGTCCAGCACATTTCCCACAGCCCGCTTTCGTGTCAAACAATCTTTCCAGGTATTTTAATCTCATTCCCTTGATGATTTCATGGGATCAACAAATCAACCTGCGAGGTTTTACAAACATGAAATGTCAACAGAAGAACACAGGATATAACACCTCGGCTGCTTTCTTTCCAAATAGAAGGATTCGCTTCTCCCCACCCTCCCTTACCTTGGTTGCAGCAACCAAACCCTACTTCAATCACACACCTTACAGATGTATTAGGACACCAATCCGTGCTGCTGATAGAGCAGGGCTCACAAAACAGCTTTCTGCACAGCACACGCCGGCGCTTTGCTCACCGTGACTTCTGTTCCCTGCAGTAGCAGCACTTCTCTCTGCAGCCGAGGAAGGAGAGGTGGGGATTACTCACATGGATAAAGCTAAGCACATTTTCAACAGCTCTGCTACACCAGGGCTCAAGACTTTAGACAACACGGCTTCCATGTGAAACTGAATACAGCTAAGGCCTGCAACTGGATCCCACTAGTGTGTGAGGTGCTGTGGGCAACAGATCCGCGGGGTAATTCAGCCCCCGAGGGCATTAGCTGCGTCCCAGTGGCCTCAGAAAAATGTTGGGAGCAGGACAGCATTTGCCCCAGCTCTCTGGTTGCTTCTCCAGGCTGTTTCAGAGGACCTCAGAAACACAGGGGGAAAGTCCTGTGCTATTCCTGGCATGGGGGGGAGAAACATTTGCCATAAACAGGCAGGTCCCCCTTCTGCCCGGCCAGAAGAGCTGCAGACGGAGCGACAGCCTTGCTCTCCGTGTGACCGGTCCATCAGTCTCCACTCCATCAGTCTCCACACCAGAGTTAAACTGTAACCTCTGAACAACACCAGGGTGCACACAGATCACAGAGGGAACACCTGCACATCCTCCCTCAGGATCAGGGCTGGCCCTCTACGCCATCTCGTTACACTTCTAGATGCCAGAGCCACCTTCTTGCTCTGAGCCTTGCTCAGCCACGGAGGAGTTCAATCGGGATTAAGCAGCAAGAACTGGAAAATCTTAGAGCTGCCAGATCTCTGTCAGTGTTTGCTGGCTTCTCGGGGAATCAGACTGGCTACATTTAGAAGTGTACTGAAAAACTATGTCTAGTTTGAAAGCAAACAGTACACGCACACAAAAAATGCACTGATTAATATTGTTCTTCCTACTGCTGCAGTCCATTTTCAGAGCTACAGCCTCTGGAGCCAGCTGGGGACCTACCTATTAGGAGCACTTCAATCACAAAAATGCAAATGAGCTCAACAACATGCAAAGCACCCATGAAGAGAGATAAAGAACCTCAGGTGGGAGTGTGGCAACCCCATGCTGCTGTTCTCTAAGGAAAGAAAACCCCACGGGTAAATGCACAGCTTGGCTACTCTAAGCATGCCCCAAAAGTCCCATCCCATAGCGTTCAGTCCAGCAGAAACACCTGAAAGAAGCCTCTCATGTCCAGCTGGCCTGTAATAATTCGCCCTGTCTATTGTGTTGATCCACTTAGAACAGGGAATACTATTTTGGATTGATCCAGAAGCTGCTGAATCTAACAGCACCAGGATGATCTGAACCAGGTACTGACTGATTTGTGTCAGCACCCTGTTACACTGAAACTTACTGTGGCAGGATTCATCCCTTCATTTTTCCTGCTTGGGAGGTTACGTCTGTATGTGTCTAGATTTCTATTGTATTTCAGCTACATACCCTACAGTAAATAATCTTAATGATCAAATGACAGGCTTCATCTCTCTCTGAGCAGAGTTCATCTGATTTATTAAAGTGACACCAGACATTTACTCAAGGAGTAAACAGAACTGACATTATAGGATGATCTCTGAGGGGAACACTCCAGGGTAAATACTGAGGAGAAGTAGTGGCTATGTGTTCTGTTCCTTTGTGTTTCTTGGCTAATTCTTTACTCTCTTCTTTTTAATCTCCCTGTTAGTATTACAACATTATTTGTGATCTTTAGGCAACAGCCTCTGAAAGCGAGCCCACAAAACATGGTCAGCCTTTACAGAAAAGCAAGAATTGCTTTAATCTGGAGAGAAATCTGGAGAAGCCCAGGGACTTCTCGTCTGCAATTCGGTTTTCTCAGGGAAACTGAATACCAACTCCATCGTGGGGTTCCCCACCTTGACATGCAGGAGTCATTGAGCTCTGGCCAAACCTCTTCACCTCATCTCTAATCTCTAGTGACATTACTTGACAACAGCAGTGCTGGCCTTCACCCCCAGGCCCCAGAAACATCATCCACGTTTACCTTTTCTCATTAGGATCATGGGTTTGTAGCTGTTAAAAAAAGCAAAGGGAAACAGAAGAAAAGAAAGAAGAGGAACAAAGCATCTGCACGAGGATAACACTGGAAGATTTATCTGAAGTGCAGTGTTTTCTCTTACCACATACCGATACAAAGTGGATTGGAATGGCTCAACCCAGCCAACTCGTCCCTTCTGTGAACAGCAGTACGAAGCTGATTTGCTCACTTTGGGTAGCCAATTAAATTAACTATTAGATAACTGTTCTGTCATTTGCACAGCAGAAAAGCACAGCCTTCGAGCTTAGGGCAACACAATAACCTGTTCCAAGACATGGCTCTGGTGACCATCCATCCTCACCTGTGTCAGTGCAGAAAACAAACCCCCCCAACGTATCAGTAGGAGAAACACTTTCAGTGCTCAGACTTCTGCAACCAAAATCAGCAGAACAGGAACGGGGTTACTGTCATTTTTTAAATCACAACTGAGAGCCCAGTGCAGTACCATGCATCTGAAGAGCAGAAACAAAACGTCAGCAGAGTGCCACTAAGGGCTTCTCCACAGCTCTCAGCCGGACACAGAAGTCCCCTGACGGTCTGGTGGCTGCTAGGGAGAAGACATCCCCTCAGAGGAGGAAACAACATCCACTGACATGACAGAAGGCCAGGTTAGGCAAGCAGCAGTAACACCTGCAAGGCAACTCTAGGTGGTCTACCAGCAAGCAAGCATTACCTGCTCTCACACCTTTTTCTGACAGATGTTTTGACAGTCCTTGAACAAAGCTGAAGCAGGGCCAAACAGCTCTCATTCCCTCAAAAAGGAAGCGCCTCTAATTTGTGCACAGTAAAGGAGAGGTGTTGTAATGTGCACCACTCAGATTACAGAAATTAAGAAGCGCAGCGTAAATGAGACACGTATCACTAAGTAAAACCCATGCCTTGGCTACACCAGCCAACACAATGATAAAGCCTGGATTTCCTTGCTTGAAATCTCTCATTAAAACAAAAGTTTAGAATTGCTTTGCCACATTCCCAGTAACTGAGAAGCTGCCATCACAGAAAGGCCACCCCTGGCATATACCATCATTTCCTCCCCCCTCACATCTAACCCCAGTCCTTCTCATCCTCCCCTCGGGCAACTGTGTGGCTCCCAGGACAAGGGAACACAGTAAGAATGCTTTCTTCTGCTGTAGGTGTAAGGAGATGCCTTGTCCTTGAGACTAGAAGGTCTGGGCTTCTCAAGCACCGCTTTTAAGCTAAAACTTGGTTAAAATGCTGCAGAAAAACTATTTAAAACGGTTCATCTGCAAACACTGCCTCACATGTGAGGGTCCACATCTGTGACTGGCATAATTCGACATAATGCTCCTTCAGTCAGCAGTGAGAGGAGCAGAACTTACGGCTTCAAACTTAAGAGGCCTTTCTACCATAACCACCGAAGACAGCTGGAAAATTATATTTAGCTACAACCAGCCATTTAACCTGGCATTGTCATGAAAAATGTCTGTTTCCTTGACTCATCCGTCATCAAAGCATAATAAACTTGTAATCAAAATGATATCACTTCTACTGTTGCTGCCAATCTTGCCTTAATGGATTTAATTTAGTAAAATTTGAAGAAAAAAAAAAAAAGAAAAGTTTCCATGTGCCTGCTGCAGACAGCAATAGCAACAATGGCTTCATAGGGACTGTGGAAAAAACAACAATCAATTCCCCAGTGGCAAAGTGTTCTGCCAACTGGATGTTGCTAGGGCACCACAGGGCTGGGGGGACTTATCTGCACAGGACAGAGCTGAACCTACCTGCCCTTTCAAGGAAACGGAGCCAAAAGAGTTAATCTTTCTTTTTTTCCCATTGGATTTTCTCTGCAACACATGCCACTGGCTGGAATCCAAGCCCAGGAGGGTTGTTTGCTGTGGTATCAGGAGGGTTTGTGGGGAGCGTTAGGAGGGTTAGGCCTCTGCACCTGTAGGTAACATTGCAACATCTCACTTTGTAACACTGATGAGATGGCAAACTGATATTTATTCCCCTTTGGCTATTTGCCTCCTTCAGAAGTTTTGTTCTTTAATTTTCCCTTTCTTCCAATCACTCAGGATGATGGGCCCAAACTGAAGTTTTAGGCCTTTTCACCGAGCTTGACAAGTCCAATGGCTTCTTCTACTACATGAAAATAGCACCCACTACAAGAGAAAGCTTCATGAAGCTCTGCATTCAAGGCACGCGCTCCAGAGCTAAGATACAGAGTGACTTTGAAAGCTCTGGTAGCAAAAACGATGCTGAAGTCACTGAGAACTCTGCTTGGGTCCTGATGGCAAGTGTGGTAAAATGGTATTTTCAGCACCTACAGACAGGTTTCTACCAGTGTTAGTCCTGGTGCCTCCATCACAGAGCAAAGCCAAGAATAGGAAAGATTGCAATAAATCAAATTTCACTCCAATGCGAGCAAGAGTGGCTTCCTATTTAAATTAAACCAGGACTATGACACATGAACAAATGGCTTTAAGTTGCTCATAGGTACCTTTTGACTTGAAATAAGAAAGTGGTTATTATACCAACAACTTCAATACAGAAATACAACTCTGTAACAGCTTTCTTGGGGCCAACAAGCCTAACTAGCTTTAAAGATGTTGACAAGATTTTTTTTTTTTTTAACCATTTTAACAATTTTTTTAGCAGAGGACTTAATGTCGTGTCCTATTATTCCTTTCATTTTTACACTGATGCTCCTCCTGCATTACTCAGAAGTGTTTTAGGAGGCAGCACAGGTATAGACACATTGTTTATGAAGAAAAACAGAAGGGAGGAACTGAGGCAGAGTTCAAAAAAAACACCTTTTTCCTCAGTGGATGTGTATAATAATCTGTTTTCCCTCTTAAAAAATAAAAAATGAAAAAAGAGCTAAAGACTTTGGCAACTAGTATTCATTCTCTACTGGGTTTCTTCTGGGAGCTGAGCATTTTGCATTCACACTCTGAGGTGCAAACAGGGAATTCATCTTGGGACCCAGCCAGTGTAATATTATACCAATGGGTTGATTCAGGAGCAAAACCTTCAAAGAGACTCACACCGCTGAAATTCTGGAGAGAAAAAAGGAATGACCAATGTGCAAGTAACTACATGTGTCAATGGGCTGTGACTGAAGCTAAAGGACTTGACTTTGCATTCCTCCTAAATTCAGGGGGGAAACTGGGGCCGGAGGGGTGAATCACCAGAAGTTTTGTTCAAGGAATGTAAAACAGAACACAGGGTCTATTGCCCCCACTGGGATTTCACGACCACTTAATACTGGTTATTTCATTAGAGCCAAAGCAGAATCAAACCTCAGGTCTAAGGAAGCCCTTAAATAAGTCTTTACTAATGTCATATTATTTTAATGGTGTAAATCCACAGGAGTCAGTAGGGCTATCCAAGATTTACAGAGATAAACGTAAGCAAGATTCAACACTTAAAAGGTAAGTTTCTTAGACCTATGACGTGTTCATTTGCTAGTCTAAGCAGAGGCATAAAAATCATCAGTGAACAGATGCTAAGCAGAGAGTAACAGTGAGAATCAGATCTTGCCTCAAAAAGCTTTCCAAACTGATGTATAAAGAAAAGTATGTGTTTGGGACTACTGATCTGTGCTGGTGAAAACCAGCATCATTCCAGTACCGGAGGAACATCCACTTTTGCTGGCCAAGGCTACAGCCCTTGACTATCTTTTCCTTCCTACAGGGAGGGACACAGCTCTTATCTGGATGGGGCACTGCACAGATGTGCTCACCTCAAACAACACACCTGGCATGACACACCATGCCAGCTAGGACTGATAGGCATGAACCAGGGAAGACAAGTCAACACATGCTTAGCCTTTCTGGTAAATCTGCATTACTTCATTCCCAAAGAAGAGCAAATCGCCCTTTGGAGTCCACAGAGGAAGGCTTATTTCAGCAGCTGAGGTCCTTTTTTCCAGCCTGCAGTTGAGAAATGCTGCCTTTTTCCAGTCAATATTTGCAATATATCAGGCTCCTGAGGGGAAGAATAAGGACCTGATCTGCTTCTTGCTTACGCCAGGATAAATTAGAAACAAACCCATCAGTGTTAACAGCCTTCTATGAGTATAAAACAGGTGTAAGTGAGAGAAGAAACAGGTCTATAAACTCAACTGAATTTAAAAATCAATGTATTATTTTTTCAATCATGCAAAGATTAGATTACATTACATATATACACACACATATACAGTTTTTAAAGCCTCTCCAAGAAATCAGAGAGAAACTAAGCAGGGCATATGGAAATTTAACTGTTTGCTCATAAAAAGCTGCTAAAATCTGCCAAAGTTAAAAGACACTGTGCAGTCTACTATACAGCCTTGTTAAAAAGAAATAAATTTTAAAAGCTGCATTTTTAACTACGACTACCTGATGGGTGGAGCAGAAGCTTTAGTTGTCTTAGATAAGCAATATTTCTGTAGTATTAAATAAAGAGTTTGGTGGGAGTTGGATTTTTTTTTTTCTTTTTTTGTCCCTGAACGTCAGGATCGGATTTCTACGGCTTTAAAAAAAAAAAAAAAAAAAAAAAAAAAGCGCTTCTCGGCGCTGCCTCAGGACTGTTTGATGCTCCTTTGCTGCCACCAAGTGGAAAAGAATCATTACGGCTAAAATTTTCACGAGGAGCCAAAGCACATGTGCCAAAGGCCTCGGCTCGCTGCGCTTTCCTTTCCCGCTCTCCTCTCCCCATTTTTACCTCAGCCTCCCCCGGGCTGCCTGTGAGGGGAGGGAAGCGGCGCCCGCCGCCATCTTGGCCACGCTGCCGCCTCCGTCGAAAGCAACTGCGAGCACATGCTGGGGACACAGGCACCGGTAAATAGAAAATGAGGAGCGGGGACGTAATAAGCACACGCTATCTCCACAAAACATCTCGAATGAAAGCCATAAGGAAGGGCCTGCTTAGCATACAATGTTTCCTCCCTAATAGTCCCTCACTTCGCGTACCCGCAGAATTGCTTTCCTCCGCTGGGTGACACGCGGACGCTTTGTGGGTATAAAAGGCGTAAAGGGGAAAAAATCCTCATTTTTTTTCCTGTAGAGGGACCGAAGGACAGGGCGACACGCACCAGAAAGCAAACAGCGCCTCCCAGCCGCGCTGCCGTGAGGTAACTCCTGGCCGCCATTTTAGGTCCCGGGCTGGGCGCTGGCTGACCACAACATGGCGGCGAGGGGGGCATCCCTCAGGGGGCCCTGTACTGGGGACAGGGCGTGTGGGGCACGTGGAAATGGCCTCCCTCGAGCGCTGTGGTGATTGCTCAACTGGGAATTTGTTACACTAATAGGTTAAAAAAAAAAAAAAAAAAAAGTGCTGGTTCTTTTTTTTCAGTGAACCATTTAATCTGCCTGTTGTGTTTGCCTGAACCATGCATGATACGCCTATGTATTTAAACAAGATAGCTGATGGCAAAGCAGATACCACTGGGGATTATATTCCATGAAAGATAAAATCTGTCTATAGTATTACAACACTGATGAGTCAGCTTCTTTTTGTTGAGATAGGTGAAGAGGAGTAAGGAAGAAACTTGTTTTGTTGCTTTATGTGCAGATGGGTAGTTTGTGTCTAGGGCTGCAGCCCCTGCTGGAGGGGCCTAGTGGAGAGAGCTCAGAGACATTTCTGTGCAGGTGCTACAAAGGAATCAAAGTGTATGTTGGTTTCAAGGGATATATACACTGTTCACCTTTCCTTTTAATTTAAACTGATTTAACATACTATAAGATGTTTTCTCTGTTTTAATAGATCTTGTTTTTGTTGCAATTACCGTCATTTAGGTAATACCACACAGATGTGCCCAAGGAACCCAAACTTGTGAGAAGTCCTGAAGAATTTCTGGCAGTATTTCTTTCATTCAAAGCTAAGAGACAGGAGAGACACCCAGTTGAATTATGTTGAAAGCAGACGAAAGACTGAAAAAGAGATGAAATGGCCTTTAACCACAAAGGTAATTAAACAAAAGGATTTGCACACTGTTGTGGTGTAATCAAACTGAAAAATGTCTGTCTCTTTAATGTATACAAATAAGCTAACCTACTAAAAGTCTCAGATTCACTAAAAGTGGAAAAATGGCCAACTTCTAAGCTTATGGTTATCTGGTTCATTTTCCAGATGTCTTCCAAAACCTAAATTTTAAGATGCATTCTTCAGTTACGTCACAAAGAAATGCTCAGATAGCTTTAGAACATGGGGCCCACAGATGTGTTAACACACACAGTGCCAGCAAAGACACTCCAGTTAACACCAGCTGAGAATCAGCTCTTTTTTGTTTTATGTTGGTTGGTCTTCGGCTGAGATGCTTGAATAGAGGAAATCATTGCTAATCTTTGCCAGCTGAACTAGTAGCCACTGAGGTTTCTGAGGCCAGCAGTCTATGCAGTACAGGCCTTGTCTTAAAAGACTTTGAACCTCAAATTCTTTTTGGACAGAGATGAATTTACCACTGTGCATTAACTTAAGGCTTGGCTCAGTTATATCTTGGCTTTTTGCTCACAGACTGAAAGTTCCATGAGGTCAGAAGACTACAGTTCAGAAGTCACTGGAGCTAATGGCAAAATCTAGCCTCTTTGCCTTTTGAAAACCTGTGCAAACAAATCTGAGGGCAAAATCTGGTCCTTACTTTTTATCTGCTAGTACAACCTCACCTGGATAGCAGGAGGCAAAAAGAAAAACTTTTTCCAAGCTTGTTGTGTTCTTGTTAAACTTTTAAGTGGGCCAAATCACAATCTGGGTAGTTTGTCCTGGTTTCAGGAAGAAAAAAAAATCACCATAAGGAATCTAGAAATCACTATAAGGAATCTAGAAATATTCACCTATGCCCAGAAATGACTCATCTGCCAAAATTCCTTTGTGTAATCCTGTATTTAAGGAATGAGGTTGATTTCTTAGTCTTTAGTGACCTCAGCGTCTTGTAAAAGAGTGCCTGTAAAAAATGAAAAGCACCACCACCAAAAAAAATAAATTAAATGGACCAGAGTTCAGTCTCCATTTTACCAGCTCAAACCTGGATTGGCTTCACAGTCTTTTTTAAAAAAAAAGTCTTTTTTTTTTTTTTTTAAAAAGTCTAACAACAGTAAAGTTTCTTTTTGTTATTTTTCAAGTTGTGACAGAATACTCATGTTTCAGATTTTTAATACATTTATCATAGTTAAACTTTGAAAAGAAGTACACTTTCACTGGAGTTATATCTTAGGAAGGTGACGTGCGAATGAATTCCATTTAGTTAAATTGATACGAACTCCAGTGTGATCTTAATGTAAATTAAACAGATGCATAGGAAAGCATCATTTGTCTACATGATTTCGTTTTGAAATCTGAATAAAGCTACATTAACACAGTGCTGTTGCGGAGTTGTTCAAGATCTGCAGTTCTGCAAATACATGATGTTACAGAGCCCTGTCATTATATGAGATAAATTGGAATTTAACTGTAGAGCCCATATTCTTCTCAAAGCTGTTTGTGGCCTCAAAACTGTGCTGGGGGCTCATTAATGCCAATGACCATGCATGGGAAAGCTGGAACACATGCAAATTTAGAGCCAATTTCTACTATGTCATTTTCTGAGGTTTCTCTAGAGCCCTAATCTGGATAGATTTTCACTGGGATAACTTTTCTCTTTAACCTCCTGACAATTTTATTTATTTATTTTTTTACCTCAAGGAAATAAAGTTACAGCCTGGAGAAAAACACAGAAGTTTTAGCTAACATTGGCAATGCAACCTATACTTAAATAACCACGTTTTTGAGCACAACTGTAAGAGTAACTGTTCAACCTTTCCAGGAAAAAAAATGAAAAAAAAGAAAAAAAAAAAAAAAAAAGGCACACAAAACAGCCATGACAGAGACCAAACAATACAAATAGCTTAAAGCTGGCTAAATTATATAAGTCTGGGAACGGGTCATTATAATACGGAGTTGAGGCACTCTGCGTAAGTAGGAGTGGTAAGCCCCTCTACATAATAAAAGACAAACAAAGCTTAACAAACTCTGTCTGCATCAAGGAAGCAGCCTTTAACTAACAGACAAACTTCACTGGAAATCAGAGACTTAAAATCAGCTAGATTTTAGTGCTGTTTTTGCTATACAATACATACAGACATGCATACCTACATAAAACCAAATTCTGTGCTTTTCTGCTGGATTTTTACTGCTCTGGCTCTAACTTAATCGAGTTGAGGTTACTTAAAGGAATAGAGCCTATGATGTTACACACAATCACCAACAGTAGCATTTCATTAATAATACACACTTTTGATTCTGATACACGCTGAGAGACCTGTTTGCCATTCAGGAGATGCGTAACATGCAGGTGGATGTGTACTGTGTACATACACAGACAGCAGCACCTCGTGAGATTTACTGCCTTGAGGAAATGTTCTCTCCATGGAAACATTGCACGAGAAAACATGTTTGGTCTTGTGTTCAAGTTGGGGAGTAGGTTTGTTAGCCCAGGGCAACAAATTAAAAAGACTGTTTATGCTGTCCAGCTTAATGACGTTTGTTACTAGGCATCTCTCCTTCTCACCTTTTAATAATAGGGACAGTAACATTTTGCCTTCAAACAACAATAAATTTGTTCCCACAAGGCTAAAACCACTGAAATGATGAAGAAAAAATAAACATTCTGGAAGACAGAAGAAAATAAAATCTGAAACATCTTCATGAAAACGATCATTCATATCAAATGAGAAGATATCAAATACTACTGCTTTCCAGGCAAGTTTACTTGTGTAACTCAGCAAATGCTTATTTACTTTAACAGACTGTGCTGGTAAAACACTGCTAAAATTTGCCCTTAGAGTTGCTACTTTATAAGAGTTCATTTGCAAGCCCAGCTAGACTCTATTTCTTTTTCTGCCTATTCTGAATCATTGTTGTGCAAGATGTTTCACGAATTTCAGGTGATCCTTACCTTGGAAGTGATTTTGTTGATGTACCCTACAGATAGCCACTCTAGGTACCTTAGAAATCAAGATTGTCTTGGTGTAAAGCTGGAACAGAGTGAGACCCATTTTCTATAACTTAATATAGGCTTTAAATTCCTCCATGGAATGTGTCCACACTAGACAGAGAAGAAGCCTCTTGGCAATACTGAATTATCATACTGAATTGCTTCCATCCATTTGCTGGGACTGCCAAATTGAAATGATGCATTTCAAGGCAACCCTACACTGAAAAGTAAAAGATAGCCTCTTAAATGTTCCATTTATAAAGCTTTTTATTCACAGTCAAATTTAGTATCCCCTCTGAAATATATCACTTTACAAAATTGATACCTTGCCATTACAAGATTTCCACGCCATATTCACTCAGCTTAGTAGTAAAAACAAGCCTTCTCTCTTTTCCCTTTGGTACAGCTGATGAAAACTGAGCCATTCAAGGTCTGCTTCTTAGATCACCAGCACTAAGTATTCCATAGGTCTGTAATCTTCTCCTAAAGGGAAGGTTAAAAGTCAGCAAAAAGGCAAGTTATTAGATCTATCAGTAAAATATTACGAACGCATCATATTGGAAAGCAGAAGTGGAAAAAAAGAGAAACACAAATGCTGAGGATGATAAGAGTGATCTGCAAGACAAAAGCATTCATATAGATACTCTGGAACTCAATGCGAGGTATTAGCACTCAAAGCAAACAAGCAAAAAGAAAAATGATGGTGTCACAGTGCAGAACCTTAATGCATTTTTTCCTAATACGTGACAGCTAATTCTAAAATGACAAATCGCATTATTTACTTTATATATTCTTTCCCTTAAATTGCTGTAGCCTAACTTTTTTTTTTTTTAATCACTGCCAATTAAACTTTTAAGAAATGTGCATGTGCAGTGTTTTTTTTTAACAAATGCCCATTTTCAGATCTGTACATTATGACAAAGGCATAACCTGTCCACATTTGGGCTGCAACCAATTTAAATTATTTTGTCTCTAAATTGGAAAGTATCTTTGGCTTTAAGTTTGCCAGACTTACTTTGCTGAAGAAGCAGAACATCTCTGCAAAGTCTCGTGATCACTTCTCCAATTATATTCTGATTTGGATATCACTAAAATGTTCAGCTGAAGTTAATTTTTTTCACCTTCCAATTTACATAAAAATGGTGTGCTGTTGTTCCCTTACACCTCAGCTCTCTAAAGCAGCTGGTCAGCAGCTGACAGAAGCCTTCATCCAGGTCAACCACAACTCTTCTGGGGTTGCAGAACCAAATCCTCATCAACCCCTGGCCCATGATATTTACTATGAAAACCAAGATTTTTCTTTACATTTTTAATGGTCCCAGCCCCACAGTTTAAAGAATAGAATTTGGTCTCCCTCTTAATTCCAAGGAAATTCTTAATCCTGAAGAATTCAGAAAGTTATACTTAAGAATTTAGTTTATTTGTGTAGTTAAGTTTCCAAGGTAATTTGATCCTTCTTCAGCTTTTATCATTCCAGATAACTACGTTCTGAGGAGATTTCCAATGAAACTGTAACATTAATACTTTTTGACAAGGCTTTATGCTAGTATTGATTTTTACGACCAGGAGAAATTAGGATGACATAAAACATTCGCTCTTGAGGATGTAGTTCTCCAATAATAAAAATACTGAAGGAATAGAAATGAACACCAGTGATATGTTGACTTCCCAATTCATGACAAACGTTTATAACAATGGGAATTAAATTTCTAGTCAGATCCCTCGTTTGTTTGTAGTCGCCGTAAGCTGTTTTACTGTCTTCGAGGAAGATCAAGAGCTATTTTCTAGGAACAGATCTGCAGCAACTTCACACGGCTGGGGACAGTTTCTACAGTGTAACTTCTTTTTAGTTCTGGTAAAAATCTCTTTACATGGCTGTGACAGTTAATGACTTGGAGTTTTCTCCCTGCAATATTTTTCTGAGAAGCACAGGTTTGGGGGAGAGGGGAAAGGCTCTCTCATTAGCAACTTAAAGAAGAAGATAATTCAGACTGAAAAAAAAAACACTTTGAGTAGTGGGCCAGCCACCTACTATGAAGTCCCAAGCCATGGATTTGATAACTGAATAATTTACTTTTCATGTCCAACTGCAGCAGTTCAATGAAGCCACACTTATTCAAGGACCAAAGTTCTTTAATGTCAGTGGAAATTCTCCCACTGACTTCAAAGCAGATTGAATCAATGACCATCTAATGACCTCCAAATTAGGTCATGCACACAGCTTCCATGGAAGCCCCCAAGTGCTGTTTATTTAAATGCAGTTATTTAATGCTAACACTAGCGTGGCTTAAAATCTTGAGTTGCATTTTCATTTTTCTAGGTTTCCTTTGGTAAGCTTAGAAAATTCCCCAAGTGACCTTCTATCAAATTCTAGTCATAGCTGCTAACTTCTCGTACTCTTAGCAATATCATCGCTTTATTATGGCAAAGACTAGAAAGCAAGAAAAGTCCAAAGACCAGCAGCTAACATATTAAATGCACGTATCAAAACACAGATGTAACTTTAAAAAGTAAATACTATTTAAACTTTTAATTTGAAACTTGAACATAAACCCATCTAAGTTTGACATCATTGATCAGCCTCTGGTTAGTCCAACGACATACAGATCTGTAACATAAATTAAGATTTTTACATATTTTTCTCATTGCATTGGTTAAAAACATTCTCAGAAGCAGCAGTTTTAAGCTTTAATGTACTTGCAGTAGCAAAACCAAGATAGAGCAGGGAGGTGTCACATGTACCTTAATGCTCTCTTTAATTACCTTAAGTTCATTAATACTTAGTACCGGTAACTTATAATAGCAATGCTGTACATTTGCATTAACCAGTGCAGAATTGGCATTTCTGCACCGTATTCCACACATAAAGCAACGGGCCTAGAAATTGCCCGGATATTTTCCTAGATTTTCAGGCCTTTTCAGACCCATTCTACAAACTAAGGCTCACATCCGTTCATGCACACAGACTCTGTTTTGTCATTTCATATTTGAGATGTGTAAAATTAAATGCATATCCTGAAGTTCAGATGTTCCTAGGAACACTTCAGTGATAGATACAAATACTTGGCATTCATGCTCGTGTATTTCAAGCCTCTTTCTACTAAGGCCAAGAGTCAGTAACAGGACCATGGTGACGCTCCTCCGTTTGCAGGGGTTGTTTTCTTTGCATTGGAAATGCCACAAACACAGGCTTTGTCACCAGAATATCCATACAAGCCTAAAGCATTTACAGAGTTGCATTTGTTACATGTATATAAACTGGCTTATCACAAATGCCAGCTACCTGTATAATAATTAATTATACCAGACAGATTGCTACCTCAGTAACTCTTAGCTAATATCCTTGCATTATTCTTATTTAAACATTTACCAATGAAAGCTGTGTACTTCACTGGACGCTGAATTATGATCCTTTTCAGAAATTAACCTTTTAAAAGAAAAACGGTAATTGAGAAGCTTAAGAGGAAAATCATGTAATGGAAACGTCCTTCAATTCCCTTTTAATTAACAGCATTGTGCATAAATACATACTGATCTACCTGTTTCCTCAAGACAGCGTGCCAAAGTAGAAGACACCATCTCCCAGAAAATCTCTGTATTATAGTGCTTGTGGCTTGTGCCACTTTATACCACTTCTATCCTATTTTACTACTGATTAGTTCATAGGAAATCTGTCCTCTAAATTAGAAAAAAAAAAAAAAAAAAAAAAAACATTAACTGTGTTTGAGATTGACATTTTGAAACTCATGCTTTGCATATGAAAGTATCTACACCCATACAAGTTCAGAATTCTGATTATATCCTACAGCCACCATTTGCAGCAGTAAGTTCAAAAGGGTTGCAGAACAGGACAGATTTCCAAATAAATTGCCCAAACCTATCCGAACACACCAAGAGAAGAGCTGCTTTACAAGAGTATTGCTGTCTTTGTTGAGAACACACTTGGAGTCTTTCACATTTTTAGCTTTAGTCACAACAGAAGACTCATGAGTCTAACAGCGCTCTTTTTTTTGCATAACTCTGACATTAACCTGTAGAAACGAAACAGTCTCAATTTTAGCTTTCAGCTGGCAAACGTTTACGGGGCTTTGACACGTATATGCACAAGTAGTCCCGTAGATTGGAGGCTGCAGTTAGGTGCCTGCGTGAGCATCTATATAAGCAAATTCTCTTTAGTTAGATTGCTTTAACCGGATTGAAGGAAGTGCTATTTATTCAAGATTTTATTACAAACAAAAACATGTAAATTCATATTAGTCACTGAAAAAGTTTCTACAATACACAATTGAGTTTATTAAACTTGATAATCTTTTAAATATTTATCATCAGATATTCAATGACAAGAGAACCTTCATTTTAGCACCTCATTCAAATTAGTCCTGATTCTGCATTGCACGATGCAGTACGACTCTAAGGACCACAGTCATCAATTGTAAATCATCCAGCTTGCAGTACTATAGTAGGTGTACTGGATTTATCTGAGGGAAATGAATAGTTTGCAAGGCAGAAGAGTAGTTTGAACTGTACCAGAGAATGCTTTCCCCACTGAAGATCTGAGGAATAGCAATGAATGACCACACTCCTACCACCTCACAGCACATTTCTCTGTGTCAGCAGTGAGAGATGAGCGCTGCAGACAAAATTCCAATCAAGTTCCTGCCTGTGCTATTTCCTAATAGCTGTCCCCTGGCTGCTCCTTTGTTCAGCCCCTACAAAGAACCCTCTTGGGTTATGTTTTTTTTTTCTATTGACTGACACAGGGGCTTAGCGTGGAATTCAGGCTCTTTGCTCATAGCCCTTGAAGATCAGTTTCCTCAGAGGCAACAGAAGTAAAGGAATATGGCACAAATTCAAGTCCAGAAGCTGAAAAGGAAACAGTTTAACACAGTGAATAAACCTTACATACACTATGAATGCAGCATTTCACACAACTGACAGTGGGAAAGTAAACTTTTTTTTATTAACATAAACACCACAAACTGGACAGCATCATTTGAGACTAGTTTTAATATTCAGGAAATTAAATACATATAAAAAGTGTCAATCATTCAGCAGTAAAAAAAGATAATTCTTAAGCATTATAACAAAACAACACTAGTATCCATTACCAGCAAGTTTATGTCAGGTCATCATCATTTGAATAATGAAATGTTACTTCTCTAGCATCAAATGGCACGTTTGATACATCAGATGTACATATAATGTGATTACCTCAGTGATAACTTCTAGACAAAATACAATCCTGTAAATTATTATTATTATTATTTTTTTTTTTTAAAGTATAACTTCATCAAAATGTTGCTATATAGCACTTCTGTTAAACTCATACAGCTTACAAACCACATTTCAGTAATTCTAGGAGTCTCTGATTATATAAGGATTTATTATATTATAAAAAATTAGTCCATCTTTCTCTTTTTTCCTTTAGCAGGAGTTTTGGAGGTACGTTCATTTTCAGGGCTTGGTTCCCACAGTGCATTTCTTACAAATCTGGAAGCTGCTCCTTTATCAAGTTTAGATGCCTTTTTCTTGTCTGCTATTTCTTTGACCTTGTTCATATATGTTCTTATTCTCTCCTAGAAAAAAAACAACACACATTTCACACCATTCTTTCAAGATTGCTGCTAAAGTAAAATCAATGAGTAGAAGCACTCCACATGGCATACTTCTGTGACCGTAATACACAGAAAAAAAATCACATCTTCTAAATATATATCAGACTCTTTGCAAACTTCAGGCTTCCCTTTTAGCTGATTTTCCATCACAGATATCTACTGTACGAATATTTGCCTGACACCCATCACCAAGTGAACATGAAATACTACAAATTTACAGTGAGACAACAGAATTTTATTTATCTTGCAAAGTTAAAACACAAGATACTGAACGTGATTAGGAATTTGGCCCATGATTTCCAGCTGTACCAGAGGTTTCTTTCATGACTGTAAATAACTAAAAAGTCTGTTTCCACTGTCATTCCATAAAGCGAGGGAATACTTTCCTTTCTTGTCATCCTTAGTCTATCATAACAATTTAGTGCCTGCGCTTTTTTAAACAAAGCATGGCTCCGATTCAGCCACGTCCCAATTTAATAATCTATGTACCAAGTCATCCTCAGCCAGTTCCGTGATCGATAAACAAGGGTACTCTGAGGGTGTAATTAAAACCCTTTAAGACAGGAATCACCCTCTGAAGTGCCTGCTACTCTCCACTAAGTAGAGGGGACATTTACACTAATTCTGTAAAATACATAACTTGGCTGACAGATTTCACATTTAGATGTTTAGTCCAATTATGGCCTTGAACTTGAGGGTCTTTAGGTATAACTGAACAAACAATAAACAACAGTAATATGTGCGTAAAGCACATCCAATTCATGTGTCAGGTAAAGTAATGTGCAAGTGTGGATTAATAGAAGGATACTGATAACTAAATACATGCTGATAACCCACAGCCATTGATAGCCTTTTTAATCAGGAACATAAGTTACAAAATCTACACTACAAAACTGATTTTCAGTCCTTCAGTGACCCATACAAGCAAATGATTTGTCAAAAAGTTGGACACTCTTTCCGTACCAAAAACCTAGCTTTAATGAAGACAGCCTTACAGAGCCCGAAATCATGACAGACTGCAGTATTTCTTTGGTGACTGATATGGCGAATGAGAACAGGTGGCAAGCCTACATGTATCGGCATGGGAAGAAGGAGCTGACAGATGTCAAAGTGGCAAAAGAAATGAACTCTGATAGCTTGAACGTGAGCTTTATTAATATCGTTTGAATTCCAGTGTACTCTCTGTATATACAGAAGGAGCAATTCTAAAAGCAAAACAATCATGACAGAACAGTCTTTTTTACTCCCTTTCCACACAAATAAGAACATTACAATGCTCTTGGAAGGAAGGAAAGCACATTCATTCACCTTCATACTTGTAAAAGGAAAAGAAACCTGGATATGAATCTAGCCTATGATAATTCACTCATTCTTCAAGTTAAAATGACTGGCAATTGTGAAGTAAAATACCAGCATAAAATATCCACAGCAGAAGAGTTACAATTTATTTTTAGTATAGCTAAATTAACGCAATATTCAGACGCTATATAATATAGGAGGAACAAGAAACTGATTGAAAGCTCATGAAATATTAACTGATCCATTTTTTAATATGATACAGTCTAGACTACTGAAAATCTCACAAAATTAAAAATAGAAGTATTGCTATTCAGCCTTCCACATTTTTCAGTCCTATCTTCCATTGCCCAGGTTACGTAAGGATTACATTTAATCTAAGTATATGACAATTGCCCAGATTTAATGTTTTCATTTATACAGGAATTAAAATGTGTAGCTGTAAGTTTTGATTTCTATTTTTTTCTTCACGCTAAATGATTTGATTTTTTTTTTTTTTTTTAAAGTCAGCAGAATTTTCAAGATACCAGGGTTTCTATACTGTAGTCATGCATCTAAATGGAATATAGAGACAAACCTAAAAGATTTATTATAGGTTGTAAATATGTCACTAATGCAGAGTTACTGGACAATACACATACAACTGGTGCCAAAAAAGCTTTTAGCTTTGTTGCTGAACTAGATTCTTTACTGCTGAGAAAATGAATTAATGGAGGACTTGGAAGGGGGGGGCTCTTTCCCGTCTCTGCTAGTAAATCAACCACACTATACTTTCAGAGTCACACAAAAGCAAGAAAAGGCAGCCTCAGAGATTAACATGATTCCAAGTATTTATAAGAAAAAAATGCCATATTGGAAGTGATAAATTATTATCAGACATGTAACATTTTTCCATTTAACAGATACAAGTGAAAAGCTATTCTGTTCAGAATTCAATTCTCAAAACAAAGGTGGGGAACAAATAAGATGATGACACTTTATCTTGTTCTTATTTCAGCAGGCTCTACAGTGATGCTTTAAACCGTATTGTTGGGAACTGAAAATATGACTTCCTTAATGTAGAGAACCCAGCAGGGCATATGAACAGGCAATGATGTAACACTATGTAGCATATGCGCACTATTATGGCAACATACCAATTTTAAACATAGATTTTAAATATACATTTATTTCTGTGTGAGTTAACTGTCCTGGGAAAGTAAAGTATGGCAATGCATGCATCATAAGAATCTTACCAGTTCTTGTTTCACTGGATGTTCCTTTGGATTGATTCCCTGAGTAGCCAAGTACACTACAAGAAGAAAACACATTTTTTTGAAATGGAAGGCTGTGATGACCAAGGGCCCAGTCAATTGGTTATATAGGGAAGTGTAGTTTCCACATAAAACTATTAACCTTAGTGTTAACTGTATGGTTAAGTATCTGATGCACTACGGTCACAAAATATTGCAGTTTAAAAATGCATATATATATAATAAATAAATAAAAATACATAGCGTGGTTAAACCTTGTCCTTTCAAGAAGGACTGAAAAGGTTGCCAATAACAGGAAAAAAAGGCACAAAGATCTTCATGCATGTACAAAGTCAGCCTTTGTAATTAGCAATTTTTGATTTGGATTTTCAACATCATTTACCCCAAGAATGGCAGTAATTTGGGTCCTCAGGGTAATTACTAGTTTCTAATTATTTGGCTATGAAATATGGTTATTTAATGTTTGCAGCTGTCTAGAAATGTTCAAATGGTGATCATTTGAACTATTTCTTATCATATACTTACCCCAAAACATTGAATTTAATGTGTATGCTGAAACCAAATCCAGCTTTGCTTGCTCAAGAGGCTCTAACTAGAATGAAAAAAAAAAAAATTACACATTAAGCAAGATGTGCACAGATTTTAGTAATATTCCCATTTTATAATTGTATATGAATGCATTCATATACACTGAATGAGCACTTAAAAAAACAAAAACAAACACAAGTTCACTAAGAACATATCCAAGCCTACTTTCCTGCCATCACAGAACCATTCCCTCCTCTTCAAGTATTCACACCATTTTTCCAGTTCAATATTAAATGCCACAATCCCCGATAGCCGAAAGCACAAAATCGATTAGCACATAGCTCAGACTATTGTTCCCATAGTCAGGGAAAGTCCCTATTTTTTCCACAGAAACTTAATTCAAAATAGTTTCTGCTACCACTGGAATTAAAAATAACGTCTTACGATTGCTGAAGCTCAAATGCAAGTATGAACGTTAACACTACACATGTTAGACTGTGTTCAACGCATGCTGGAATACTTAGGGCTGCACAGCAAAGGAAGAATAAAGGTAATGAGTTGTGTTTTTTTTTTTTTCCCCATCCAACTGTCAAAGTCAATTTACTGTTTTAGTCCTATAGGATTTCCAGAAACTCTGATAAGATCATTGTACAGCGCACTAGTTCCAACATGGATACTGTCAAAAGATTGGTGTTGTCAAGACCATTTTCTTCATTTATTTATGTTAGAAATCCTCAGAGAATAAAGAAGTTCCCTCACATGTTAGCTTTTTCTTGCCTTAAAAAAAAAAAAAAAAAAAAAAAAAAGGAAGTTACATGTTAGATCTTAAATGTTAAAAGGCAGGCTTGTATGAGGTCTTCAAGCAGTACCGTCCTCTACCTTTGTGTCCTGATGAAACAACACAAATTTTTCAGACTTGTGCTTATAACACAGCTAGAGGAGATAGCTCAGGTTTTCAAGCATCAGATTCTGCAAGTCTGGACTTCTAGAATCAGAAGATCAATCCTTAGTGTTGCCAAATCATCTTTGCATCCTTCTGTATTAACCAAGTTCCACGAAAGTTTGTAGCAAAAAGGTCTCAGACAACTGTTAGTGAGCTCTCCAGTCCAGAAAACTAGCATGCACTTTCAGGAAGATCTGGAATAAGGTGGAATGCCCTTTACCTAAACGATTTGCTGGTAGAATCATCACTTTTTACCTTAGAAGAACATATATTTCATTGCTTCGTTTGTAACACCCTCTGGGTACCTTAGCAATGTGAGTTTCAAACAGGGTAGGAAGTGTCATATTTGTTATTTGTCTGTACAATGGCTAGCCAAACAGACCCTTTTATTCAATTCAGGTTCCAAACTACTCCTGTTTTAATAACAGAAAGGCTGTCAAAAGGAAGATGATTTACCTTGTAGAGAAGCTCACTTCTAGGAACAGACATCATTGTCTTCAGCATCTCATCTACAGAACTAAGAGATTTTTCAAATGTTGTAAGATAATCATGAATTTCAGTGGGATATTCTTCTGCGTTAATATCATCTTCTGACGTTTCCATCTGGAAAAAAGAAACAGAACTAATAATCCTCCCTACAGACTCAAAAAGACTCTTAAAATACAACGCGTTAACATTTATACATTAAACATTACAAAAAACATCTTCTGAAGAGTTCTAGCAAGTAACATCAGTGCTGACACAGTTAAAGGTCCTGTGGTTTCAGGGATCTCTCAACTGATGTGCAGAACTGCATGAAGGAGCATTACAAATGACGTGACTGGAGTACCTGTTCTTGTACCAGCCCTAAACCAGTTTTTAACTTTTATGGTCTGTGACAGAAATTATTTGCTTGCGTAAAAAAAGTGCTCCATAAATCACGGTACACAGAGAGCTGCACCAAGCAACAGGCAGAGCACTAAGAAAGCAGTGACAGGGCTTCAGCCCATCTTAGGAACAGACATTACTTCAGCCTCAGAGCAGTTATCCAGCACCAGTTATGTCAGGGTCAGTTACATCTTCCAATCCTAAATTTAGGATTTGGTCCAAGAAACTCTTCTTGTAGACCCTGTTTTTGGAATTCTCTATGGGGTATTATAATCTGCGATATAACTCTACCAGTAAATGATGCTGAGCTCATTTTGATTTCAGAATATGCTGCAAATCTTGAGGACATATCTATGCAAAGCAACTGTGAGATCAGCAAGGATGTGAAAAATCCCAGAGCCTTCCATTTTTGATCCCAGCATTCGTGGTAACATGGCATGGCTACTGCCAAGCCATCTGGCTGCTGGCTTACGATCAAGATCTTTAATTCCTCTCTAATCATAAATCACTTATTATCTTGGGGAGTTGATGTTACTTAAAGCTGTGTTATTTTCTACAGCTTCTACTGATTGAGCAATGATTTTTTAAAAAATGTTACAAGGAAAGAAATGAAATATATCATTTTCCTGCCCATTTGCTGGGCTGCATCAAGAACAGCGTGAGCACCTGGAGCACCGCAGCCCCTTCTACGTGGGGTCAGTGTGATAATCTCACTGCCAGCTGCTGAGTACAGGGGGCGAGAGCATCGGTTGGAGAAACTGCACTTTGCAAGTTTGATCTATGAACACCAAGCCATACAGCCCATGCAAACAGCAAGGAAACAGCAAACAGCTGTCACATCGCTGGAGTTTGTTTTAAAGGTTTGATCCTTCCCTTTTCCTGGCAGGAGCTTGGTTTGTGTGAGAGAGGTTTCTTTTTATTTATGTTGTCTGCTGGAGGTCAAGCAGGACAAAGATTGGGAGGAAAAACAGTGTGGAGCTATTTTACTCAGGCTTGCCTACAACTTGTTTTTAACCACAGCAGCGCGATGCCAAGCATATGATCAGCCAGTTAACAAGCCCAGTTCCACTGCTGTTATTTGCACGGTTTAGAATTATAATCCTACTCTGCTGCATGACTTTGCATCCTGGTCAGAGTTCGTATAGTGTTACAATTTGTTGAAGGTCCCCTCGCTACCCCAGCACTTAACTCACTCCATCTAAATACCATTTCAGCCACCTGCAGCATATCTGAGCAAGAAAGCTGAGTTGAACTGACGAGATACTGTCACAGAAAGGCGAGATACCAACACAGTTATTTCTGCCCTTTATCATAATATTGTTTGCATTTCATTCTGTCCTGGCTACCTGCACCCTTCTTACACTGACTGAGCAAGTCCACTGTCTCTGTTGCTGTGTTGTAGTCTTAAAACACAGCACAAAAACCATGCAAAGCTACAGAAGGAACTAGACTCTCCCAGCTGCTGATACAGTTAAGCCTGGTTAGAAGCTATCTGTCAGCACACAGTTACTATACTTACTCACACAGGGACAGAGGTGTAATCCAATCCAACAATATATGGGGCTTTGCCATTCTCTCCGATCCCTTATCTACTACGGTCTAAATTTTACAGACACGCGTGAAAACACTGACAAATTCCAACTTTTCTCTCTCCCTTTATCAGGCCATCCAGCACCAGCAACTACAGAAAAAAAAAAACACAGCAAATTCCTACAGCAGGAATATGTCACCAAAACTAGTCCCAGCTTTTTTACCACAAAAAATGTGATAAGAAAAAAAAAAAAACGTGGACAAACAGGCACTGCAACATACACGACATTCTTCTCAGTATCCCAAGCTAGACCTAAAGAACGAGGCAGAAAAACTACAGGAAGATAGAAGGAAAGAACAGATGCAGCCCAAAATACATTTTTCTCTGATTGCTGCCTCATGAATCAGAAAGAGCTGCCCTGGTAACATGATGTATTTACTTGGCATTTAATTAGCAAAGAAAGGGAAAAACTGCTTCAGCCTTCCATGGAACAAGGCTGCACGTTACCATGAAGTCTACCACGCACAGGCTGTCTGCTGCTGCTGCCCTGGGAGAAGGAAGAGTTTGTTGGACTTGTGTTTTCTGTTCATTTCAATAGGAACTAGAGCAAGTTCCTCCTCCTGCTGTGTAGGGACTTCTCTCTTTTCATTAGACTATTGTTTCAGCATTACTAATCTCTAAGCAGGATACATTGCAGCGTTGGCACATGCCAACAATACGGCAGCAGTCAACAGCCTAAAATAGTTTTGAGAGCATTAAATCAACAAGAACAAACTTTACACTGCATCAGAAAACAAGGACACCGGAAAGTGTTTCTGCCAAAATCAACACACAGACTGCACAGTCACACCTGCTGAATGACAAAGCCAAGGATGCAAGGAACTAAGACCTATCAGTGGCTCTGTAAACATGCCTAAAGGCTACGCTGCCCTCGATAGCTATGTTTCAGTGATTAAACCACAAACAAGATTTCCTCAAAGCACTGCAAGTGTTTCCCTATGCACTTCATGCAAGCAGAATTTTAATTCTGTTCCTGAAGTGGATGTTTACTGCACAGGATTTCTTTGTTGGATTTCAACTGTATTTTATTTGCCACAGAGATCAGACTTCAAAAATTAGACATAGTGCAAATATTAAGATAAGTGAAGATAATGAAAATATTTGCTGGATAAACATTTGAATAATGGGGAAAACTCGGGGAAATATGGATAATAAAGTATTTTCAATATCAAGTAATAACATAATGCAGAACGCATAAACTGCGGTTGCGTGATGATAGTACTTTATAAGATCTTTAATTTTGAGAACAGAAAGGAAAGTTCACAACCCATAAGCATAAAATAGAAAAGGTCTACTTTGATTAAGGACAATGAGGCAAACCAGAAGTGATGAAAAACGTGGCATGACTTCATAACATCCAGCCAAAACACCTCTCCCTTTTAACTCTGAGGTCAAAAACTCTCATGTAGTTTACGGGGGAAAAAAGGCTAGAAGAGATACTGTACTTGAGGAAGAAAAGAAATTTAAATCACAAAAGTAACAAGTTTTCTCATGAAAAGGATTTAATTGCATTTAAGTCTGATTAAGAAGTGCCAGAAAATGAGTTTTCACAGGTGGTAATTCTCATTTATTCACCAACATGACTACATTTATGTGAACTACTTAGAAAGCAAGGAACATCTTGTTTTCTCTCCCGTTAACACAGTATAAACAGTGAGGAGGAATACACTCAGCATTCAGAAGGGGGAGGGACAGAAACATTGGAAAAGAAATACATAAAAGAAACATGAAAAGGGGAAAGCAAGAGAAATGTCATCTTCTGCAGGCTATATAAAAATGACTAAATGCAGTTTGCTGCAGTGCTAACATGGCTATTGATCTAAGATCTAACTGCATTAAATTCTGCGTTAAGGAATTTTATATTAAAAAAGCAGATGACTACACACAAAGCAATTAGCAAAACTGTCTATGTCCATATTTATCTGCCAGGAGAAGGAAAAAAAAACTCTGCAGACTCCTCCTTTCAAGAAAAGCACAACCATGGCTGGCACACAAAGGTAAGAAAAGGAAAAAGTAGAACTGTGGATAATTTGCAGGTGGCTTTTATGAATATTCTCTGAATTTACGTGGTGCTTAAGCACAAGCCTCAGAAATCAACTGCCAGCTGGCTTAAAAAAAAAACAAAAAACAAACATTCCCTCCTGCCCACCCCAAGACCAAAATCATATCTCTCATACTGAAAGATATAAACCCTAATTAGGCCCTGGGTACACCTGTGAGAGATTTCACTGAAGATGCATGGTGAAGGTAACAGAAGCTACAGGCATAGATCGAGGTGGTAACAGGAATCCACAAAAGATAGAATTAAAATATGCTCTTAGTGTCACGCACATGGTTTTCACCTGGAATTAAAAATGCATGTTCAGGATAAAAATTATGTCTGAAATAGTTTCTAAAAAGCAAACAAAAAACAGAAGTAATTCAGCATCCTTTGCATTTACTACTGCATCTCAACACTTCATGTTAACTCTTGTGTTTTTTTAAGCACTAGAAGGCCTTATCTTCATATTGAGCTCAAATCTTTTTTTTTTTTTTTTTTAGATCATTCAGCTAACAAAAATCAGATGAGACTTTCTTCCTTTTCATTAATATCTGCAGGCTACATGAAGAAAACCAAAAGAAACCCAAACCCTTTTGATCCGGGTAGCTAAAATGCTTTCAAACTTAAATCAAATGCACTAGCAACATCAGTATGATCAACCATCTCCACCAGCTCTCAGGACAATGTGTGTCCTCCCTCTCTGGAGTTCCGACTCACAACCTGCAGCAAATGCAGGTGATATGCAAACACAGCAGAGTCTGTCCCTTCTGCTCTAACCTGAATTCCCTGCCACAGCTGTAGGACCAAGCACTTGGAACACACAACAAGCATTTCAATTTAAATCTACCAGAGATGACAACAAAGTTCTTTGATTACAAACCTCTTTGGGGCAAAGAAACCCATTTTATTTTGGACAGAGATACCCATTCTATTTGCAAAGCCGTAGTACAATAGGCTCTGATCTGTGAGAGAGACTCCTCAGCATTACTGCAGCGTAACAACTCCTTAGTTACCTGCTACTCATCACCATGTCCACAGACCTGTTTTGCCACTGATGCCCTTCAAGCCAGCTTGGGGCAGCTGGAGAGTGCATCTAGTACAAGTAGTCAGAGCACTCTTGAAACACCAACTCACAGTCTTGTTTGCAAGAAAGATTTCCATTGCAAAAGCAATTAAGCCTACCATGAAATATCAAGTATGCACCAACAGGCTTACCTTGATCCCCTTAAAAATATCCCAACTTGAGCTCTCCAACATGCCCCTTGCGCTACAATGCAAATGGGCAACAACCAAGCAATCATTTTCAACCCCACCTCCAAAGCTAGGCTCCAGTCTGTGTCCCAATGTGCACAAAAATACCCTGTTAAACAGCTCACAGCCACAGGCTCTGGCTGATGGCACTGAGATCCAATTTCTTCAGCCTCAGAGGATCCGCAAAGTTTATTTTGCTCTGTCTTAAAAGACTATCAAAATTTCAAGGAAAGGACTAATATTGCAAGTGAGCCTTAACGCTTCAGCCCATGGGGGATATGACATGAGAAACGGGGTATCTCATCCTGGCCCTTATTCACTTCAGCCCCTTATATACACAGAAACCAGCTTTGATATAAACCTTCAACTTGATCTGTATGATTCCCAAAACATTTTTATTCTCTGTGGAGTGTCATCAGCTGTCCTGGATTCCACGAGGCTGATGACACCATCATTTCCTCTGCTGGACAAATGCAGCATACACTGGCTCTTGCTCAGCTCGAACCTGTTAGTACTTCCATCAACAAGTACAAGGATAAAGACAGCTTTCTTTAGGTATGTCCAGAACACTTCCTAGTGAGAGGTTTTCCAAAGAGCTCTCACACTCCAGACTATTTTAGCACTGTCCAATTCAAGACTGGGACTTTAACGTGATGTTAAATTTGAATGTCTAAAGTGGTTTCTAAAAATACTTTTGGTCGCACTGAACCTCTCAAGAACTTCTACAGCAAAATGCTATCCCCTTGCATAGTCTGAACCACTCTGACAATTTATCTGTAACCCAATTTGTTTGTGACAGCAGTCAATACTTCTGTCCAACCAAAATTCTCCGAAAATAACCAGCCTCCAGTCCGCAGCTGACATATGCTCCAAACCATGGAGTTTAGTGCTGCTACCAAAATTTGCTGCCACTTGTTTCCTCTAGACACTAACTAATAACTAATAAACTGACAAAAAGGAGAACAACCCCTATCAGCAAAGAAAAGGGATATGCAGAATATCACTGAAGTGAGTGAATAATACAGAAAACTAACCTGGGACCTGGAGTTTTCACAAGGAGAGAATTAAATAAGAAATCCTTGTAGGATGGAGAAGAGATGTGCGCTGGCCTGACACAGGAAGAAAGTGCATGGCAGTCACGATAGCCTGACACAGGAGGGAGAATAGAGAACTGGGAGAATAGAGGATATATGGAAAAAGGAACACAGCAAAACAATTTTCCAGCAGAGAAAAATTGAGCTTATACAAGTGAGTGAGAAGAACACTGCCTGTGTGAAGAGGTAACTAAATGCGGTGTGCACCCCAAGGCCCAGCAGGATGACCCACAGCAGGCCTGCACGAAGAATGGAGAAAAGCAAATGGAGTGCACAAAGGAAGCTCAGACAAATGTAGTAGAATCTACAACCTCAAAGCTTTCCTAGTCCGTTACCACATCCCTTTGGCATCAGTTCTGAAGTTAACAATATGAAGCCTCGCTCTCATTCTTACCCCTCAGTCAATCACCTTTATTTCTTCTTGCTGTGCTGCCTTCTCCAGCTCTGGTTCTGCAGCCTGCAAACGTGGTGACCAGCACTATTCCAGCATCCTGTTTTATTTGGAGGGCTTCATGCTTTTCTCTGCTCACCACTGCATCCCATACATATCCCACATTTTTCTACTGATGTTATTAAAAACAAACTAACCTTTGCTAAACGCTGGCATTTTATATAAAAATCCGATCATCTGCGCACACATGAAGAACCAACTAGAAACATGCCTGTCAAAACGGGCTGTGCAATTTCTGCAAATTATCCAAACGCCTGCATTTCTGATAGGAAGCCTAAGAATGCCAACAAACACCTTAAAGTTGTTAAAAACAAGGCTTTTTAACCGACATAAGCTAAAGTTCAGTTTGCGAGTCCCCTAGTAAGTCACTAGTGGCAACTAAAGGTCCAACCACGACGCTGTGACACAGGAAGAGCACAGCTTCGCCTTCACGAGAGCTCTTATACAAACTGCTGCCTGCCTCCCGACGGGACGGAGCTACTCAACCACTTTACCCACGGCCTGCACGTGCACGGCGGATTTTCCCGTGGAAAAAAAAAAAAAAAAACAGGCTTTTCTCACAGCAATCACTAACTAGCGCTCACTATTTAACATTCCGCAAGCGGCAGCGCAATTTTAGCGTTATTCAGCCTCGAAACGCCCTCACAGACCCCACGAAGCCCCCCCCTCAGGGCCGTCCCCTCACGGCGTCCCCTCAGGGCCGCCCAACGGCCGCGCCACGCGCCGCAGAGCGGGAAGGGGGGGGGGGGAGGGAGGTCTCCCAGGTGGGGCTGCCGCTCTTACCTCCGCGCGCGGCTCCGTCGCGCGGCTCTGACGTCACACCGGGGCCGTTGGGCGCGAGGGGCGGCCGTTGGGGCCCCGCCTGTGAGGGAGCGGGGCGGGGCGCCCCTCAGGGGGCTCCTGCACAAAACGTGAGCATTTTATTAATTGTTTGGCTTGCTGCTCCGTGCTCTGATAAGGCTGGTGTGAGCCCAAACCAGTCTTTCCCCTAATGTTGGAAGCGTATCTAAAGCCCTTCAGGCGTTGTACTTGTACAAGTCTTGTCACCGCCTTGTCCTCATGGAGATTTAGAGGTTTAAGTTTGCGGTTCCTACCAAAATGGCTGAAAATGCAGCTTTTTCAGATGTAACATTACTTATGAAAGTAGCAAACACGGGGATGCTTTAAGAACCTTCTGATTGTATGGGGGATGCGCACACGGATAGTGGAAACACTGGGGTGAGGAGGGGTAGCCCTACTGCCTGCACATCCCTCACCAGAGGAGTATAACCCATCTCACTGAATTTCATAATTGTTTCGTAAAGAACACAGCCTAATGCCTTTATCTTGTCCAGTTTTCCAAGTACAACTACAGAATTGTGCACTCTGTGTAAAAGTAAATTGAAGAGGGATTCAGTTTATAAGGCTTAGAAATGCAATAGAATAAATGTGAACTAAACAAAACAAAAACAAACAAACAAAAACAGCAAGACCTGAACTCCTAAATATACAAAGTTTGCACTTCCAGACTGCCAAGGTGTCTACAAGAACCACAGAACACCTGATGTATGTTAACTCCTTCCTACCTTTGTATTCACGTGCCACAGGTTTGGAAGCACAGAGCGGGAAGTTGATCGATAGACTAATTGATTTACCAAATGTTAGGTAGGACATTTCTGCCAGAGTCGTATTTCCTAAAGCTTATATTTTTTTTTTTCCAGTTACAAGATGAAAGGAAAATGCAACACATGCTGATCAACGTCCAGATTCAACCGTCTGTGGATAACCACATACAGCATTAATGCAGTACAGGTTGGAGTGTTTCACGGTCATACAGTGTGGCTCTTTGTCGCCTTCTGGTGGTTTACACACGTTATAGATTTGCTACTGCCTCCAAATTGCTACAGATTTATGCTTTTATTTGAGTAACGAGAATTTGTATACTTCAGTGCCATAGATCTTGGAATTTCTAGAGGCAGTTCACTAGGAAGGTTGCTAGGTATATATGTACGTGTATTTGTTTTCTGCCTAAAATGACTGTGATGCTTGTTTGTTTTTCAGAGCAGTGAATGATTGAATGATGAGTTAAGGGTTTGTCTTCATCCCAGCCAAAATATGATTGAATACAGCTTATGTAATTCAGTTGTTTTATGTTGGTGTCACTGTGAAAGTATATTATGATTTTATGTGTGGATATCTATACAAAAATCTATCCAGGAAAAGCTATACAGCCATCCAGTACTTAATGGAAGCCATTTCATTTGAGAGGACTATGAATGATTATTGATTTTTCTCTATCATTCCCAAAACAACATAAAACAATCCTAAATATTTTTGCCAAAACAGTCAAAATGACAGGCATCTTTAACATAATTACTCCTTTATTATGATGTATCTCATTCATTGCACACGCTATATATCGACCCCTTCAAAGTCAACGTTCTTTGCAGAGCAGACATGGAGGCCAAATCCTGTAGTCTCCACTTGGCTGGAACCATAATGCTTACATGTAAGCAGGATTTCTGTTCTGAGGTCACTTGCAGTATTCTTATCAGGACGATAATTATTTAAGATAAACATATTTGCTGTATTTAAGACATGCAGTAATATTTTATAAACATTTCTTTCAAACTGCTGAACTGCCTTGACTTTTCACCTTGGAGAGTGAGGCCCACAGACTTTGTGAAAAAGAAAGCTTTCTGATGCCTTTGATTAAAAGAATGAGGAACAGTATCTGATCTGTATTAACAGAACATTTTTGGTAAATGTATTTCCAAGGTGCATTTTCAATTAAAATGTGGTAAATAAGAGCACTTACTCAGCATATCAAGGATAGTGACATTGATGAGATTCTTTTAAGTCACAGCCAGACGTCATCTTTCCAAGCATGACAGAAGCCACATGCTTTGATATCAGCAGAAGCCCAGGGTGTCCAGTGACTACATAAAAAGACTTGCTGACAATTACAAGTAAATTACCATTGAGCCTTGGATTAAGAAGGCTTTTCACTGCTTAGGTGAAAATCAGAGCTCCAGAGAAACACAGATTTTGTACAGTCCTTGTAGAAGACCACTGTGTGCAAGCTGCCCTAATGTCCTCAGACATCCCCAGGGCTAAATTCTAAGATTGTGTCAGCTTCAGCAGTGCAAAAAAAAAATGGTCTGCTGCAGTTTGTTCATTTTTTATGTCCAAATTCTCTCCCTATTCTACTCTTTGTAATGTCTGTTGAGTCCTCAATTGCATTCCTGTGGTTTGAATGATACAATTTACTAATTACACTACTCCTTCTTTGGACATTATTACATTTGAAAGCAAAATGAATCTCATTAAATTATACTAGAATGAAATCCTCCAGATTATCTGTAAACTTCATTGTTTCCTGAAACGTGCCTTACGATTAAAATCTCATAAAGCAGAAAGAGTAACAGTGTTGCTCTACATACATGTAGATGGGGAGTAGCTTTTAGTCACTTAGGGCAGCTGAGGCATCCCATGTTACTCTGAAGGGGATGAGAGGTGGTTACAGCCCCTCTCCCTTCTCAGCAGGTTCCTCCAGCATCACTCAGTAATCCGGATTGGCAGGCAGGCCATCCGTGCTGAAAACTCTGGCTCAGCCAACCACGTGGAAAAAACCCTTCACCTTTGCTGTTCACCGAAAGCTGGATGACATCACAGCTCGGGAAATGAAATTAATCCTGACACTGGCTCCATACTCCTGAGGAGGAACGGTGTGACAGCACAGAGCTTCACAGAACTCCGGTCACTACAGGATGAACGGCAGAAGGCAGTAAGGAACGACTCGATGCTGTGGGCTGGGCAGGAAGAAAGAGCCACCAGGGTGCAGCTCAGCCCACAACCGTGAGGATTCCCAGCAAACCATCCTTCTGCCCTTTGTAGCTAATGCCACAAAACACAGCATTAGCAGTGGCTGTGCACACTGTGAAAGATCAGCAAGGTTATGGATGATCACCTTGTTCAGGAAAAGAAAGATTCACAAGGAATGAGATCTTCAGCCAGCAAGGCTGCATGCAGACCTGCTTGTAGGACGGACAGATAATTTTATGGAGCCTGGCCGTGTTACACAAAGCCCCCACTTTGCATCTGCAGCAACAGGAAAGCTGTAACAAAAAATCATCCAGGGTGCCTTGAAAATGGCCAGTGTAGCTGATGTCCAAATCACGCTTGTTGGTGCAGATGAGTTAAAAATCTCATTCCAACCAAAAATACGCAGTTCTACTTCTGATCACTTAAGCCTGGGTCATGCTAAGCACCACAGCCTGAAGTACAGACCAGCTGTGGCAACTCCAAAGGCCCAGAAAAATAATGCCACTGAAAAAGCTCACACAGCATTTGAAGATTCTCATGTAGAAGACAAGATGAATACAAAAATTGTTAGGATTCTTCTGAGAATCTGGTATAAATCCAAAGAAGGATACTAGAAGCCACTTGTAACAAAAGGGTCAATGAATCATTGGCAGCATAAATGTTCAATTAATAAAAACAGACCAGAAAGAAAAGGCATCTGCAGTCATCCTAATGGAGAAAAATAAAGGAATGGTATTACTTTGTTTTCAAGTCCAGCCTCTTCCGACACTAACTGCTCCTTTTGGCCTTTTAATGAGTCTTAGCAAGAGCAGCAGATATACTCCATTAAATAATTTAGCATAAGTGGATATTTTTATCAGGTGTCCACCACAAGCCCTTTCTATCAATTACTGGAGAGGCAGTACAGAGAGCATTCCCTTTTATTCTGGCAGTCTCTTGAACCTCCAGAGATTCACTGGCTGTGCTGAAAATGCAAAACTAATTCTGACTTAAAATGAGATTTAGTTTGGTGAGGATACAGCTACAATATTTTGAAGCTAAACTGTGAAATGTTGTGCTACCTCTGGTAAGTCTGTAGCTTAGGTTTAAAGAAGTGTGTCTGTGTAAAACTGTGCAACATCACATTTAAACTATTTAAAGAATGAGTTAGTCTACACCTGGGTACCTGACCTGCAAACCATTTCACAACTGAAGTAAAGTTATGCCTAATGGCATTAAAACGCAGAGTAGCAG
Source organism: Aythya marila (assembly GCF_965140915.1). Lineage (NCBI taxonomy): Eukaryota > Metazoa > Chordata > Aves > Anseriformes > Anatidae > Aythya > Aythya marila. Next base: position 9,530,958 of record NC_139044.1, on the reverse strand, counting down.
AAGATACCTTTTAAAATTCCAGGTCAGGGCAAGCAGACCAGTTTGGGAGATCCTGGTCTTTATAGCGCACTCATGTCTGAAGGCCTCAACCATGTAAAGAAATCCCTGAGACAGGCATTTTGTGATTTTGAGGCCTGTTTCTCTCCCATCTGTTCAATGGTCAGAGCAACCAATTACCAGAGGAGCATGTAGCAGGAGTAAGCTGAAGCATCGACATCCATCTGCTCGCCGATACCTGCCTGCCTGCGCTTGCCACTCAGCGGACAAGGGGTGAGTACCTGCCGTGTCCCTGGCACATCACAAGACAAACGCTTGCAAATGGACGATTTCAGGCAGCTCACTGGCACGTTTACGGTAATTTATGTCTCTGTCTTCATTCTGCAGAGATCAGAGGTATGCAGGGAGCAGGAAATCAAGGCAGGAATAGAGAATTCAGTGATTTATTACAAGGCAGACAGCGAGTCAATGAAGATGGACCAAAATAATCGGACCTGCCAGGTCTGTACCCCAACCACTTGAGTGAGGAGGGAAATAGAGTCTTGAAGAAGCTAACCCCAGGGATGTCTCACATCTTCAGGAGCTAAAGAACAACCAAACAAAAAAACTGTGCCAGCAATGCAGGGCAGTGGCAAAGAAGTGTAACCTCAATTTTTTCCCTGTTGCGGTAGTGTGGGGGTAGTGTATGTGGCACCCCAGGCCCAGATGAACTTAGACTCACCTTTCAGTTAAAATGCTCTGGAAATATCTTTTTTTTTTTCTTTTCCATGCACTCAAATTAGATTAGAATGGCTTTAAACATACTAAACACAGACTCTTTTCCCTTTTGAAAACATAACATTTCTAATCAAAATACAGATGTGAAAGTACATGGAAAGAAGGAAACTGAGCTTGATGTAACTTTGTTTTAGGGAGGAAAAATAATATAATTCAATAAGACTAGCTTAAACTCTCTGATTAAAGCTTTTTGAACATAACAGATAGGGAGGCTGAGATCTCTGCTGAGATAAAGATAGTTAGCACAGATCAAAAGAGCTTGTGTTCATGCCAGCGAGATTAAATGACAGGATGTGGTGAAGTGCTGGGTACCATATCTGGTTACTTCACGTACAAAGCTTTATTTGATGAATGCAGATATATCTATTAGGTTATATGTATTTATATATGAAACCCGGAGAAATAAATGGAAGGCAATCTACCATGCGTGGAGTGTTTGTTCTGATATTGTTCCAAGATTGCATTTTTTCCAATTAGTATGTAAAGCTGTAATTTTTTATAGCTGTCTCTCTCACTAAGATTGTAAAAGAAAATTGTATTAGAAATTGAGATGTTATTTCTAAAGGCATTAGCATTCCACCATTCTCACTTCCTAGCTTCTGTGCATAAACTCAATAGAACCATATATTTCATTCTCCAACTTCAGTTTAGCATGAAGCCTGGGACAATTTCAGGAGTAAATCAAAATTAGAACCCAAATTGCTGTTGTCATTTTAAAGGATTTTTTCCTTGGTAGTTATTTACCTGCGCACGTCCCCTGAAGAGGCAGGACGCTGGGCTGGAAGACCACTGTGGCTGCTTTTGTGTTTGTCACACGTTCTGCAACAACAGATGTGCGAGGAAGAGAATGTGAATGTCAGGAAGGGAAAACACTGATGGCTAGGAAGATGCCAGAGGCCTGTGCCACCGTGCGCTTCTGCAAGGCAGCAGGAGGGGTCTGTCTCCACATCTGCTGAGCAGGCAGCCCTGCCTGGCCGAGCTACACCAGCAAGAAGCATGAAGGAGAAATTCTGTCAGCTCTGCAGGAAGATTGATGACTCAGAAAATGAGAGGTTTAGCATGGGATGCACCTGAACTGAGCAGATTTCATTAACTGCACCTACATTTTATTATTTTTCAGCAGTGCTGCCTAGAAACCTGAACCTCGTGGTGCTCCAAGCTGGAAACCCTCAGGAAAAAATTGCCTTTGTCTCAGAAATCTTCCAACAGACAAAAAAAAAATGAAGATAGCAGGAGGGAAAAAGCCTCTCATAAATAGAGCACATCACTAGCGTTGGAATATTTCTGAGGGACAGATGCTGGAGCAACATCCCAGCAAAATCAGAGCCAGAAACAGCTACAGCTGCAGGAGAGGGGCACAGCCCCGTTATGCCCTAGGGTATCAGGAAGGGGGTAGGAGGGCACAGCTTCCTTAGCCCCCAGCAAATCCACAAATAAGAATTTAAGGCTTTGCACCACGCGTGGTCATTCGCATCTGTGCAAAGTGAGAATGAAGTTGCATTTATGTTGTATTAATAGAACCTTTAACACACAAAAATAATAAAAATCGTGCCCCAAGTATTTTCTGAGACACAAACATAGCTAGCAGGGGGGTTTCACGTAGGCAGCCCCTACCTGCGAGAGGAAAAACTGGAAGCAGCTGGGACCCAGAGACCTCATCTGTGCTTTACTTAAAGTACCGTGGGCCTTACTGCCATTCTGCAAACCACGCGTCCCCTAGCTTCAGAGCGTCTTCACTGTTTCGTAACCTTAAAATCCCAGGCAACCTAGGAGAGCTTGCCTGTGCCTGTTTTATTTATGCTGCTGACGGGCTTTTTATAGTGATGAAAAACATTCAGGTTCACTGCCACGCTTAAGGTCAGGGTGTAATGTTCTGATCAGGAAACGTCCTGAGAGGCTGGCAACCTTGGGAGGCTTCTTGCACGCTGACGAGAGAGGAAGGAGCTGTTGGTGTGGGATGGGAAGCCCTGTGTGTGCCTTCTGGACAGGCTGTTCTTACTGCCAGGGGAACTTGGAGGTAGTGCCGCGTGGTTCCGTAGCCCCTCACACGGAGATGGTGACTGGGGGTGGGGAGAGTTCCTGACATCCTGCAGGCCTGGGAGTACAGGTGGGCAGGACACGCATCTTTTGGAGGTAGAGGAAACTGGAGCACACACCTCTTCCAGGAACTGCGGCTGTACCCAGCAAACAGCGATGGGCTTGCTACCCAGCTTAGAGAGCAGCCGGGGCAGCTTGTGACCCACCTTAAAATCGAGCTGGTCTCCAAGGCAGGGCTGCCACGTGCAGGCTGCCTCTGGGAAGCAGCCCCTGCTCATGCTGTCGTCCTCAATCAACCAGCACATTGGCTGCTTTATTGGGGTAAATCCTCAAATGCTGCCATGTTCCAAAAGCTTTCACAGTCTTTTCTTTTGTCTGATGTTTCTTTTGATGCTGGTTTTGAATACCTTCCATACCACGGATGAACTTCAGAAGTCAGACACGAAAGGTGATGTTTCATCTCCCTCACCGGCGCTGTACTGAGGCTTCCCCTACAGAGTTATCACCTGTGTTACTTTGCTTGAAATTCAACCCAAAGCATGGATAAGCCTTCATTTATTTTTTTGGTGGCAAAAAGTATGAGCTATAGACCTCACATAGGATACCTGCACAGAAAACTGTAATCACCAAGGATCCGTATGAATGATGAAAATCAGTGTCACTGATGTGAAAGAAGAGCCCCTGATTTGAAATAACTGGGTGGCACCTGATAAAAACCTGTGTGACGCATACCTACGTTCTGTTTGCAGCCATGCCCATAAACAGGTTCTTCTCTGCCAAGCACACATGGGGATGTTTTGCACAGGAAGCAGGAGAGAGCTGCCAAGCAGGTATACTTAGTAAATGTGGTCGCTGATGGTAAAGCCAAACAACCCAGCAGCACATTCCATTCCCTGCCCCTGGACCAAGCAGGGGTTTTCCAGAGCACGCCGCGGTACTGCATCAGAGGGGACTCGTGCATTTCATCCCTGATGCGTTATGATTTTATTTAGAACACACTTCAGCTCCTCAGCCTCCAGGCTGCAGAGGCAAGGTGCCAGTCTTCAGCAAGAGAGGGGGAGAGCTATAAATAGAGCAAGCTAGGCCGCTCTGGGCAGCTCTTTGGTCTGCTTAAGTTTCTTGTTTAGCCTGGGAGAAGCAGAAATTCAATCTGCTGAGGAGATAAAGCATAGAAAAAGGCACTGGCAGCAGCTCTTCTCTTCCAACCACTACCTTTCATTTTTTAGGTACGCAGAAACAGCCACTCACCTTTCCTGAACAGGGGCAGCACCATCATTTGTCTACGCTTTCCTCTAGCTTAGTTTTTTGCAAACTCTCACCATGCAAGGCTGCCACATCTCCATGAAACAAGCTACTCATGAGGGAAAACCATTCCTTCATTCTCAAAGTAACAAATAAAATGAATCCCATAATTAAGCATCTAGAGGTAGCACAAATTTAATCTTCTTTGAGGCCCACGAAGCACTAAGAAGTGTTGTTTAATTATTATCATCTAGGCTCTCTAGGAGCTCTCCCTGAAGTTGCTTGTATAAGGAAAGAAAATTGCTGCAGCAGGCTAAGTACGTAACAGGAAATATCACCGAGAGCCTGGTCCTGCACTTGCAATTGTTTGGTTTTGCTCACAGGTACCTACAGTGAGAGCTATTTCTTCCCTCACTCTACTTCACTCCGAATTGCTGTTAAAGAGAGAAAAGCTGTTTTCCACAAACTTGTGCTGCCCAGCGTACCTTGCAGTGAGTACAAAGCATTTACAGGACAAAGCTAATGGAGCTCATCTTTAAAAAATGCTTTTTAACTCAAGTGCTTGAACTGATTCTTTGAAGTTCAGATCCCAGCTTTTCAAAGAAATCTGCAGCCAAGATTGCAGAGCAGTGGTTCCCTGTAATCCCTCCCACCCCATGATGCACGTTAAAAAGGACAACATTTAAAATAATTTCAGGATACACTCAGTGTTATGCTATGTATGTAAGCAGATGGGATTACTTGTGTCAAAAAAAAAAAAAAAAGTATGCTAAATATTACACTTGCAAGCAAACCATCAAGTCTCAGGAAGACAGCTGGATCTCATAAATCTCTGCTTTCTGCCAAATCTTTAGCCTACGTTGCTTGAAAGAGCACTTGCGGGCCAATACACACCTCGCACACGACACAACCTGCCGCTTGCTGAGCCAGAATGAAACCTGCGCATGCCTGTGCCACACCAGAGGTTAGAGCTGCATTTTTGACAGATGGACAGACCTCCTTAGTTCTTCCTCAGAAGAACTTTCCTTCCACATTTTGCTGTTTCCTGTTCTTCCTACATCTTGCCTGTTCTCCAGCTGGTGGCAGGACCAGCACAGACACAGCTGGTGCCTCTCTCTCTGCCAAGCAGCCTCTAGTTGGTTGTCAGGAGCTGTCAGCAGAAAGCCAGGCTGGAAAAGCCATGCAGGCAGCTCACCTGGATTTGTCAGAGAGCAATTCCTCATTCTGAAGCCTAAGGAAACTGAACTTCTTCATAAATGGGCACAAGGGCTCTTTTGCTGTTGGCACGGACAAAGTTGACATTTTTCCACCTCAATCTGTTTTCAAAAACAGTTGAATACTTTTACCTGAAACTTGCATTTACACAAATAAGCGAGCTGTAGGCTAAGACCAGACAAAGAAAGTGACCAGTGAAATTACTAATGCTTGCTGAAATTAGGAAGCCCCCCACCACACACGCACAAATAGAGGCTAAGTGGGTGTGCCTGTTAAAACAGCTGGCAGCAACATACAGTGTTAAAATCAGAAACAGACTGTGGGTAAGAGGAATTACAAAGAGTTCAGGTGCAACTACAGCACAAAGCCACTTTGTCACAGCAGGTTTTGAAGAAATACTGAATGTTAAAAAAAAATAAAAAGTGATTTGGCAAACTTACCTCCCTTTTGAAAAAAAAAAAAATATAAGTTTTAGTAACTTTTGCTGCAAAATGATGAACTTCTAACTATTACAGGCTGTTCTTTTAAACCTACAGAAGTCTATTCCTTCCCTACATGTCCGGATGTTTGAATAACATATTTTGTTTATATCAAGACAACACTCCATATAATTTTATTTGTAGAATACAAAGTTAAAAACAGATATAAAATCAACAGAACATAAAAACTCGTTACAAAACCAAACTAAAATGGTTAAACAGTGCATTTTGCTCAATAGCTTAATTGCAATACCATCTTCAGTAAGAAGTCTACTCAATTAAACCTGAATATTTTAGTATTCGTTATGGTTTCTAGTGTATTGAAGACCCCTAAGTCACTTTAACAAACATTCTAACTAACAAGCACAAAGAGTTCCTATGGGGAGCACACAGTAGTTCCCATTGCACGAGTGCATGTGGACAATACTATATGCAGAAGAGCCAGACCATTCAACAAGCACCAACAGATCTGCGCTGCGGTTAAACCCAACACAAGCAATTTCAAGTTACCGCTGAAGTTACAGGCTGCGTTAACACGAAGGCACATCTTGTTTTAACGTAAATTCACATTTCCAGACGGTGAAAGTTGCGTGCCCAGGCCACTTCAAGTCATCGCAGTGCAATCAGCCAAACAACTCTAAGTGCACGTATCTGAACTTTCAATAGAAAGATCTGGTTTCTATTTCTTTAATCCAGTTTTAATAAGGGAGAAATTAAATTAGAACCAGGAGGTCTCTCCCTACCATATTTACAGACTGCAAACTATATTGCTTTCTCATCAGAGATCCAAGTTCTCCTGTCAGACTTTGTTAAGCTTGGTAACTATCAGTACCCTCACAGTTTGGTCAAAGGCACCACAAACACACAGCCCCTTTTTGTCAGGGCTCCAGTCTAGGCTAGAGATCGGCTGCGTTGACAGGGTCACGTTCTGCAAGAGGCTGACAGAACCTGCCACCCCCATCTCAGCTCCTTCAGAATCCTTCTTGGAGCGCTGAGCAGGGTACTCGCTGGCAATAAGAAAAGTAAAACACGCACTTAACATTTACCGATACAAACACATCGTTATCATTTTGTTTGCAAAAGACCACACAAAAGGGGCTGTTCTCAAGATAGGGCAAAGAAACATCTTCCAAATAATGAGCCATCATATCCAGCTGTATCTATAGTACATACTTAGCAAATATTTCATGACAAAACAATGAGGTAGGAAATTCTGAATCCTGGCATGTCTCTCCTATAGCCCTTTATTTTTTAACAGTTTGGCTTTTGCCACAGGCAAAAAAATTTCATCTCAGAGCTATCCCTCTGAAACCTGATGCACCTACTTCACTGTATTTGGGATGATTAAGTTATTTTGATATAATAAAACATTACAACAAGATCGTTACAAATCCAGGCTTTCGATATTTTTCACAGATGCAACTGCAACCATACAAAAACTTTAAGAAACCTATTTTCTTCCATTTATTACCATGTTAACTGAAGATATAATTAGATCTTGAATATGTTACAAAAAGTGACAAGGGCAGAATTCACCTGTGCTGCTGTCAATCTCTTTTTTTTAAGGAATCAATTCAAGATTCTGAATTGGGTACTGACACCAAAATCACCATTTCTACTGTACCTGTAAGCAATAATTTTAACTTGATATTCTGAGCTTGGAAGCAGGACCCCAACTCACCATTTTCAGAAAGGTTCCTTCTTAAAACAAGAAATTATTGTTTTGGTTTCTTATTCCCCTGTTGTAGGCTGGAGAGTGATCACTTACTATTTCCAGAGATGAAGGGTCCCAGCTCCTCCGCTCGTCATAAATATATCTCTGTTCTGCGGTAGGTGCCGAACCTGCCATATGGTGGATTTGTGGGCCTAATAAGAAAAAACAAAAGCATCATACTGAAGTCATTTACAGATGAGCTTCACAAGGACGCAGACTCTTTAAACTGGAGTCACTGGAGACCCCATCCTTCTCACGGTGGACACTGGAACGTCCATTCTGAGGCCCCTTCCCCTGCTCCTGCCAGTCCCCACACAGAAAAGGCCAAGTCAGGTCCCCAATGTGCCCCATTCCTCCACAGAGATAAGGTGGCAGCAGCCCTACCAAGGCCACCAGGGATACTTCAGCTTCTTGGGCCATCTGAGCAAAGCTAAACGGAGGTGAAGTGGCTGCAGTTCCTCTGGAACAGTTCTAGAGCTACTTGATTCCCAGGCTCTTAAGTGACATGGTCACCACAAGGGGAATTTCAACGTCTGACAACTCTTAAATATCATTACTGCAAGTGAACATACTAGAAACACTACGCAAACACAACACACACACCTACAATTCACATTTATATCTCAGCCAGGGCACGGAAGATCGCACAGCAACAGAAATCACTTGAAGAAAAGTCTTAACACTCATACTCTGACCTTATGCATACCTGCCTACAAGTGTCCAAAAACAAAACAAAACAAAAACAAACAAACAAAAAACTTAGATGCAACTAATGAATGATAACAAATCCTACTTTCGTATTTTGATTATTACAAACTCTAATTTGGAAAATACTTCTGTGTTATCTAATCAAAATACTTCCAACATCTGATCTGCTTTGCCTGGAGATGTGTTAAATAGGGATTTAAAGATATTCAGCTGAAATTCAGATTTTTCTAATTTAGGCAGTCCTAGAGAACTTAACCACAAAAAAAAATTAGTTTTTCTAATTGACATCAGATTTTGTTCACCAAAAATAATCATACGGCTTTATAAAGAACTCGCAACCTTGTGTCTTCTGTCTATGACCACTCTTGTTGATTATTTTAAGTTCTCCACATTAAAGAGCTTTCAGGGCCCTAAGTTTCCCCTACATATTCCTTTCGCTCATCCTCAGTATAGCAAGCCAAAAGCCTTTGGTTCTGAAGAGAAATAATGATTTCTGTGGCTCATACAAGGTCTTGTGATGCAGGATAAAACAACATTTGCATAGGGCTTACTTTATTTTTGGATATATTTAAGATTTGAATCTGCATGCTCATCCCACTTTGATATACTCCTCCGACATACAAGACTCCTGGACTAGGGGCACAGCTGAGTGCACAAACTTGAAACTGCAACAGGACCCAAAATCCAGGTATAAGAGAGGAAGCTTCAGTGAACACTGGCAGGACAGATAGGAGCCCTTTTGCTGCTTGCACCTGGGCCACACCAGCCACACCACTGCACAGCTTGTTCCTAGGAACCTGGGCATCTCTCACCTATCAGTAATTTTACACCTGCAGTGCTTCCAACTACTTTAGCAGCATATATTGCAAAAGTTCGTCTCTTAAGAAGTTATCTGTCTCCACATACCTTTTCTGAAACAGAAGCAAAGCCTTTAGTTGGGTGCTGAGTCCTCATATCAAAAACGTGGAATTTTCCCTCAAGTGACGTAGCCACTAGCTTGTTCATATTCACATCTTTTCTGTCAAACTCCACACTGCAGACCTGGAAACGCATAAAATTAAATGCATTCAGCCTTCAAACTAGCCACTGCTAAAAATAATGTTTTGTGTGAGATCTGTAAATCTCTGGTTATCTTTACAACAACATCGCTACCAACTTGGACTTAACGAGATCACCCAAAAACACAAATACACTGAAGCTGGAATGAAACCGTATTTTTATGGCACCTTACCCCATTCTTAATGTTGGTCTCCCATCGCAGTGACATAGTTTTTAAGTCAAACAGTTTAATGTCCCCATTGTCGTACCCAGCACAAACAACACGCTCCTCTTGATTGTAAGCGTTACCTGGACACAGAGACAGAAATAGTTAGAATACAGAAACCCTCCTTAGGCTATAAATTTCAGATCTCCTAAGTCTGCAATTTCAACTTAGATTTACGCCAGAAAAGCATTACTATTGGGACAGTAAGACTGAATGAACAGGCCAGTTTTCTAACCCAAAAGGTACAGCAAACACAGCTTCAACACTGGCAGTCTGTTTCTTTAAACAGCGTGAACAAATTCTTACTCCCCTGCCAAGCACTGCCTAAATTGCACAGACTGCTTCAGCTGCTATAAACCACGCTCCCCAGGCAGGACAATGGCCCCGCAGCACAGAGCAGTCCAGCGGTTCACTAACTGGTCCCTCATGCATGAAGTGTTGCAGGGACAAGACTCCTTTGAGGACACGGGCATTTAGGGGGGCCCTGGGTGTTACAGTAGCCCTCAGACACACACACAGAAGCCTGCCTCCAAAACCTGACTCCCAGCAGACAGGCTCAAGGAGGCGCATCAGCACCTGGGAGCAGTTAACCTGCATGGACAGTGCATAGCTCGGGATGGACCCGGCCTTGGCTCAACCAGCAGGAACTCAAAAGCAAGCAGAAGAAAGTATGAGGCCACTTTTCTCTCCCTTAGTCAAAGCAGAAGACAAAGGTCTCAATAGCAAGGAGCATTATAGCTTAGCTGGACCTTCTTGCCAAGAAATGTCATCTCCCTACTATCAATTTTGTTATTATAATCCATGCACTTATTCGCAGTTTGTAAGACTTACTGCCTGAGTCTGGAGGCAGAAATGGAGCTAATCCAGAAATACCAGCCCGTGTACTACGCAGACAGCTTGTTCTCTTCAAAGGAAAAACACTGGGCCCAAGTGAAGCATCTCTGTCTTTAATTAGCTCCTAGCTTTGAGGATTTTCTCTTAAATTAATGCCTTAATGCTTGACAGTTGGAATTATGCTACACCAGTGATCGGCTGGCTCTCCATGCACTGCAACAGTTACACTACGTTAGGACAAGGCAGCTTGTCTGCTTTTACATTCCTAGACACACAAATTTTAAATTCCCGCACCTAGGACTGTAGAAGTACCTAGGAATAAAGCTTGCACAGTTTATCTGGGAAGTGATTGACCAAAGACTGTAAGAAAATTAGGCCAAATCCAAGTATCACAAAACAGGCATCTTTTGAAAAACACATTAAAAACACGTAATTTGATAATGCTGAAAAACAAAACCTGCTACTGACTCATCCATACAAATAACCATTCCATAACACCTTGAAATAGAGGTCACATTAGAGGGGGGAACAGTAATTATCTGGTACCTTACCAAATGCTACTGTCCAGCAGTCTCTCTTGCTCTCTCCCTGCACAGGCTCCATGTTAGCCACAGGAGTATCTTTCTGCCTTGGGTCCCACACCTTCACGGTCCCTGTAAAGGAGGGCAGGGGATTCTGTATTAGGGACACGCTGCCACGCTGCACTCATTTTCTCAGGAAAGGCCTTTGCTCTTCAGCCTGGTCATTCAAAACACAGGAGCATCTCTTTAAATTCCAGAAAGCCAGACTGGTTTAGTGGACAGCAAAGCAAAACAAAACAACAGAAATAAATGAAAAGTATGCTAAGGATGTATGTTCTCTAGCTGGTATTTTGTGTTTATTCTGCTTTGCGTTCCTTCTGTCCCACGCTCAGTGACAAGAATATCTTTTGCTTCTCTACAGCTTCTACAAGAGTTACATGTCCCTTGTCCCAGACAAGATTCAAAAGACAGACTTCATACAAGAACCAGTTGCAACAGGTTTGTAACTGGTTCAGATGGCAGAGCGTCCCCTGCCATCACAGCTCACAGGCTGCTTTCTTGGAATAATTAAAAAGACTTGTAGAGGTCACTAACTCACCATCTCGACTGCCAGTCACAATTTCTGGTGCACCTTCCCCAATTCCTAAGCCACCTACACCATCTATACTGTTTATGATTTCCTTATGACCTTTCACAGAGTACACTGGTATTTCAGGAGCTTCTAAATTCCTAGGCAAGAAAAAAAAAAAAAAAAAAAAAAAAGAACAGACAATATGGCATTTACCTTGACAGTCAGGATCTGTATAAAAATTTAAATGTGAGCACAAAGTACGTGAACTCAAATAACGGGTGTCAATGTTATGAACATGTTTTTGATTCTTTTGGCTGATTCTTTAGACGGGTCTGAAAGCTTTTGCTCAGGTCTGGATTCCTCTATTTGTAAAACAGTCGGGGATTTGCCACAGCAACCCTTGGGAACGGGTTTTTATGCTGGGCTCAAAGCAAGTCATGTTGCAGATCAAAATGCTTTACTGCAAAACACTCTCATGAGCTTTACTTCCAGCAAGCATTTAAGGTGACCTCTCACCTATTCCCACCTAGCTCTGACAAGTGGCCTCCAAAGGAGCTTTGCATCCACCTCTGGGTTTTGTGGCTTTCCTGCTGATTCTCATCCTTGGAGAACCCCTCATCGTGCTGCATCTTTAATCTCTTTTCAAGGAGGGACTGATCCACACCATTCTCAGTGTTCCACCAACACAGAACCAATAGTTCTTTGCATGAAATACAGCAGTAATTTCTTTAAAAAATGCTTTCTGGACCCTCTTGCTTAATTGATGATTGACGTACCTACAAAGACTTATTACACAAACCACTGAGGGACCAGGAAAACCCATCAATCCCACTAAGTGCATGCAACACAGGTGTCACATTAAGGCTGGAGGCAGCCTCCTAGAGCCGCGCACCCACGCAGCAGCCCCTTTTACAGCCCAAGGGCCTCGCTGAGGCGCTTTCGACCACGGCAGGGGCAGCACCGACCGAAGCACCCATATTTTGGGGCGACAAGCGGCGGGCCGCTTACCACACATTGAGGCTCCCCGCGAAGTCCCCGGTCGCCAGGTATCTCTGCTGCAGCGAGGCGGCGCCGAAGGTCCCGCATTTGATGGGCTTGGCCTTCTCGATCTTGCCAGGAAAGCACACGCGGGGCTCAGCGGGGGGCGCGCAGCTCCCCTCAGGACCCCCCCCCCCCCCCCCCTCCTCCCTTATCCCCCCCTCAGCGCTGAGGCGCGGCCGTTCCCGCCCTTTCCCCTTCCCGCCGCTCACCTCGCGCAGCAGCGCCAGGCGGCCGGCGCGCAGCTCGTACAGCTGCAGGACGCCGGTGCCGCGCGCGGCGCTGCCCAGGCAGAGGAGGCGCGCGCTGCGCGGCACCCACTTGCAGTCGAACAGCGTGTAGCTCAGCGCCTGCTGCACGTGCGACACCACCTGCGGACGATCCGCACCCGCACCCGCACCACCCGCACCGGCCGCCGCCGCCATCGCGCCCGGCGGGAAGGGGCGGGCTGAGGCGCGGCGGAAGCGGCCCCCTCACGGCTGCTTTCCGGCGGTTGGGCCGCGTGCGGCCGTTGCGGCGGTTGGGGCGCGGAGAGCGGCTAACGGGGGTCGTCATGGAGACTGAAGCGGCGCCGGGAGGGGATGGGTTCACCTCAGTCAGCCGGCGGCGGCGGCGGCGGGAGGAGGAGAGGAAGGGGGAGGATGAGGAGATGGCGGAGCCGCGGCCCCGCAAGAGGCCGGCCTTCCCCGCGCTGCCCGCAGAGAGCCTGGGGGTGAGCGGGGAGCGGGGAGGGCTCGGGGCCGGCCCGGCTGAGGCGCCCGGAGCGGGGTCCTGAGGGCTCTGTCGCGACAGGTCGGCGGCGGGGAGGTGCGGAAGGTGGCCGTGCCCGCCAACAGGTACACGCCGCTGAAGGAGAACTGGATGAAGATCTTCACGCCCGTGGTGGAGCACCTGCAGCTGCAGATCCGCTTCAACCTGAAGACGAGGAACGTGGAGATCAAGGTGGGGGCCGTGGGGCGGCCGCGGCTGCTCCCCTGGGGGGCCCGGCGGCTTCGGGGCGTCCAGCGGCATAGCCGGGAGGGGAAACCCGCACCGGCGGCCAAAATAAACGTGTTTAGAAGCAAATAATTTGCACACGTAAAATCTAAAAGCATTAAGGCTCTTCTAGAAGTGGGTGGTGTTTTTTTTTGGGAGGACTTTTATAGGAGAACATTTACTTGAGAATTAAGGAAGAGCCCCAGTGTCTGTGCTGAACGTGATTTGTGAGGCGTTTCCCCGACACGGAAGCTGACTAAGCGCACATGTGGCACTCAGCAGCCAGCTGACTTTGGAGGGGGCACCAAAACTTTCGATATCTCTGGCTTCTTACGGAAGATCCAGGAATGCTGGTTAACAGTGGGTTTTGTGAGTTATCCTGCCTTGCTTTTTCTGCTGCTTCAGTGACTATGCTTTCTCACTTTTCCCTGCGTTTTTACTGCGTTGTGTATGCATCTACGTTTATACACCCCTGAGGTCTGTAAATGTAGATGCATACACAATTTTTTCCCCTGGCAGCAGAAGAAGGCCTTGGCCGAGTTTTAGGACAAGCAGTAAAGAATGCTGCCTGACAGCAGATGCTGCTGCCTCTCCTAGGGTGAAAAAAAAGTCTAAAACTTAAAAACAAAAACTCAAATATTTGATGCTTTGCTAGGTTGGTTTCTACATGTTTCAAATACCTTGTTAATCTTTTTATTCTGTATGTTGTATTGAACCTGTCCATGTTTTGTAACGTGCTAAAACATCTCAATGCTACTGGCATCTCAATAAGTTCCTCAAATTGTCTCCCACCATCGTCCATCTCTTCTCTCTGCTGTTCTGTGGTCTAATTTTTTTGTTTGTTTGTTTGTTTTATACAACATAGAAGGGGCGTTACCTCAGTGTGTCCTTTATGGTTAGCTTTCATATCCTAACAGTTTTCAAGGCCTGACCCTACTTGCATGTTCTTAATTTGCGAACTGAACTTTGTGTCTTGCAGACTTGTCAGGAGACAAAGGATCTCAGTGCTCTAACGAAAGCAGCCGATTTTGTGAAAGCATTTATACTTGGCTTCCAAGTAGAGGTGAGTCCCCGGCAGCTGGATTGGGAGGTTGGATGAACTTGCTTGAAATCTTTGGCCTCTCCAGAAATTGTATTAAGAAATGAAAATCTTCAGGGTGGTTTCCTATAAACAAGCTTGTTTGGAATTATGACAAGTGGGAGGCTAATTTCTGAAACTAATTCAGAATAAAAAGCCTTCAAAAAGCACACAAGTAAAATTGTGAAATGAAGGAAATACCTGGTAGTATATGAGTGTTCATTTTGCTTTCATCCAAGCCAATAGCCATTTGTGTTCAAAACTCAAACTTTACTTGGAAAAAAAACAAAGCTTTTGTAGTACAGAACAGTCAGGTTGTTGTCACAGGCTTGTACTGACTCTGGTAGTAAAGGTGGGTCTGGGTAAATGTTGTAGGATCTAAGCATTTCCAGGGTTCTCTACACAGAAGTTTTTATTTCTACTGAAAAGAAGCTGATCTAGCTTTAGCCAACTGTTTGAGACATCAAATGGAGAAATATTCATGTGATCTGCTGAGAAAGAAAACACAAGCTTGCCCTGTGTTGTGGTGCTGTAACACTTGTGCTGATAACAAATCTCTTAATATTCTAGGATGCTCTTGCTCTCATCAGATTAGATGATCTTTTTCTAGAGTCCTTTGAAGTTACAGATGGTAAGTGGCTTCTGCTCCTGTTCCCGTAGTTGTGTGTACCATCTGCGAGTTCTTGCTGTCTTTTTCCGTGCTCCATTTGTGTCATTTATCCTTGTGGAGCAGGAAAATCTTCATGTCAATACATGAAATTATTGTCTAGGTACAGGAGGCTTAAAGGGATTGTCATTTTTTTAATGATTTCCCAAGAAAATGCTCAAAATCTTCATCCTTAGAAGTATAGCACTTCGTCAGACCGTCCACTGATGTGACTCGTTACAGGAATTATTTTTTTTAACATAAACATCACATGGAGGAGTGTTTTGGGGAATATATAATTTTTTTAAAATTTTTAAACTGGAACAGGCTCTGTTCCTCCAAGTATGACAGAGAGGTAGGAAGCAGGCAAAGTGTTTGTTTTGCACATTACTGGGACTCCAGGGAGCTGGCTCCAAGAAGAGTAGCATCTAAACTTAATTGTGTCACTTCCACTCATGTTAACCATGTGCTCTTGCTTGTTTCTTTCTTCAATCTTAATCGCCCTGTAACAAAGGGAATGCCTTCTGTTGTGGATTTCTCTGACAGACCTCATGGTCACTTATCACTGGTGTGATTTTTCCCTTCTAGTCACACAGGTGAACGTAGGTAATATTTCACCAATAGTAAAATTGCCTTAGTGTTACTTAAAGTGAGTTATTTCAATAAAAACTTGAACGAGGGAAGCATTACAGAGGGCTGTGTGCTACTGCTGTTTTACCGAGTGTTTTGTTCTCATTTTAGTCAAACCTTTGAAAGGAGATCATCTGTCGAGAGCAATAGGGAGAATAGCAGGGAAAGGTGGAAAAACAAAATTCACAATAGAAAATGTAACAAGGACACGAATAGTTCTTGCTGACTCGTAAGTATTGACTTCCTTCCTTCTCGACAGTATAATCCCTTCACTGACCTATCTTGTCTCCTAGGAACCACCATGGTTCAAGTTACCATAAACTTTGGTAGAGCATCAGTGAGACAAATATTTTAAGTGCAATTTTTAATGAACATTAATTGAGTATTTGACCTTTTGTTATGGCAACAATGATACCAGCTCATCAAGCATTGTTTCCACACTGCTGAAGAATTCCTTCCTCTGAGTAATCAAAGTTGAACCCACCAACCCTGCAACACTCTTTTCTAAAGCTGCTATAGCCTTAAGCTTGCAAATTGTAAACATCTATTTCTAAAAAGATTTAGAGGATGGGTTCTATGCTGTAGTTTTCTTAATTATAGCTGTGGAGAAAAAAGTAGTACACTGATCCAGAATGCTATACTCACTTCTGAACTCCTGCTTGAGCTATGTGCTATTAACTATGCAACCACGGAGAATCTTTATCCCCCGTTAACATTGCTCTATTTTTTTCTTAGGAAAATTCATATTTTAGGATCTTTTCAGAACATCAAAATGGCACGGACAGCAATTTGTAATCTAATTTTAGGTAAGTCCTGTTAGTTAACCTTCTCCATTACAGGAAGAGAGACTCTGCAGTTTCAGACTGCTTTCTGGGGGACCCCTGTTGTGCCCTAGTGTGTCCACAGCTGCTTTTGGGGGTGTGGAGCTTGCTGAGACTTGCCTGCTGCGCTTAAGAGTCAGGGGAAGTCAGGGGAAGACACAGGGAGGAACTCTGTTCATTCCTAGTTTTCTTCCTCCTTCCTTTAGCCTAGGGCTTGGTTTCTGCCTGCAAAGCCCTCTGTATGATGCAGAAGATTTTTAGCTTTTTGCTCCTGCTGCTGCATTCCCCGAAGGGTGCTGTGTCAGGGAGCAGTGCTGTTTTGAACACACTGTAAAGGAGCATTTACCAGCCGTAAAGTGCTTGGTGCTGCTCTGCAGAGCTGCTGCCAGCAGGACTGACGCAGAGCTTGTAGTAATCAATGAAGTAGCTGACCATGAGTATCTCTTACTCCTGGGCAAGTTCTCCCCACTAACACAGACTGAAGCACGCCAGCAGGGGAGCTGTTTCTGTAACGTGTTACCACATTTGCTGACTTGGTTTTTCTTCTGCAGGAAGTCCTCCATCAAAAGTTTATGGCAATATCAGGGCTGTGGCCAGCAGAGCAGCTGAAAGGTTCTGAGGTGCGGTCTGGCTGCTTTATGAAGGACTGGGGCTGGGAAGCGTGCTCACCACAAGCACAAGCTGCGCGTTCATGGGGGCTGCAGAAGCGCTCAGCCCTCTGCCTTGGAAGCCCAGAAGAGAAATGGGACTGTTTGTGCGGTCTGACTTCCTTCAGGCACACCATCTGATTTGAACAGTCTTTGTATTGAAAAGCCATTAAAAGTTGTGTATCTAAAGTGCTATACTGAGGTGTGGGTGCCTGACGTTTATCTAAGCATTAAGAGACTGCTCACGGTACATCAGAAAGCCTTTAAGTTTTGAGCCAGAACTAATCAGCATAGTTGAGCATTTACAACCACGCATGGATCAGCATCTTCCTAGGGAAAAGAAGAGTCAGCTAATGCACAGTTTAACAACAGGCTGCTGGAAGACTGCTGCTGCTGCAATGCTGTCACAGAAAGAAACAGTTTGAAGACTAAGAGGTAAAGAGCTTATTTGCACTTGGTTCTAGAATCTGCACCTACCAGGATTCTCATTCTGTTCTCAGAACTGATGTGCAAGGGCAGCCTAGTGAGGCTGAGAACCTCCCAGTCCAGATGCTGGGCAGTGCCAGGGACTGGAGCACCACCAGCTGTCAGTGCTGGATGTCTTGCCTCTTAAAATGCTGCATGTGACAGAACAGGGGGCTGCAGTAACCATACTGAGTTGATTTATTGAACAAGGGCTCTTTTCTCCTGCCTTCCACCAGCCTTGTTACAGATCTTGCAAAATAACTCGGCTTAGGTCTGTGAATCAAAACAGAAAGTGAAATGAGATTATCAAAAGAATCAACAAGTAAGCATTTCTTTGTCCACATAAACACTGCAGCACTTTATAGCCCAGCAATATTTTTACAGCTGAAATCATTCAAGCCTTCAGCTCCTGAGATTTAAGACTTGCTGAGTTGCCTAAATCGGTTACCTTCAGTTACCTCTGAAGCCCAAGCTGTAGAGAGGAAAGAGCTTCCACTTCGAGCAGCTCAAGGTAAAACAGCGCACTACCAACGCAGTTTGTTCGGTTGTTGCTTGTGTCATTCATCTCAATTAACTTGAAAGGTAAGAGGTGAGAGTGAGCCAAGGACACAGAGGTGATAAGCCCTCCTCCTTCAGCAGGTACATACTGATCCTGGCCAAAAGCTGTGGAAGGCAACAGGGCAGCATGCAGAAGGCCCAGATAACTTGAAGACTTTGAAGGCTGCCTTTTAGGATGCATGAAGCAACGGAGGCAACGCAAAGAGCAAGAGCAAAGGGCTCCCGGGCTGCTTCTGTAAAAGGAAATACCTGCCTACAGGGAGGGTTGGTTCCACCAGCAGGGGTCTCAGACATTTCCCTGAGAAAGAAGCTGCCATTGGGTTTCCACCTATTTCGGTTAGGGTTGTTGTTGTTTCGGTGTGACACAGCTTAAAAAGCAATCATTCCCAATTTAGTAAGATTTAAACAAGGTATTTTATCTCATTTGGGCATTTAACAAAGTTTCACATGTGCCTTTATGAAAAACATTAAAGATTGGTCTTGAAACACAAAAAGCCTGGGAGTGTTCAGGGGACTGTCTGCACCCTGTGCCGCTGACGGTCAGTCTTTACCAAGGAACAAAAAACTGAACAACTTTTCTTCTTAGAGCAGGGTGCAGAGCTGCCCTAAGGTTAACAAGAAGCATTTAGGTAAGTACTGAAGCACCCCAGCCAAGGTTCAAATATTTTATTTTATATTCATATAGTATGAAGGTTCTTATAGTTCCCACAACATATGATGTAGCATGCAGAGGAAAAACTAAACATTCAACGTAAATCATTTTTCCCCACACAAACTAAAAAACCTCATCCCTCCCCTTCCAATCCCCCTAAGGAAATAACGGTAGCACTAAATTTCTATAACGCCAGCCAAGATATGCACAAGCAAGTAAGAGAAAATCAAAAGCATTTGCTAAAATGTTTGTAACAAATACTTATGTACAAAAAATTCACAAAAGACTAGTTCCCCCTTGAAGCAGAGCACATGGCAGTTGACACTGGAACAGATACAACCACTGGCTGGGATTACAAGCCACGTACTGATCCAGAGGAAGAAAGTTACATGTAGTGGAGATTTTTGTTTTGAACATTAACATTTACCAAAGTTTGGCAACATTATCTTAAATTATGCAAATTATGTAAACAAGAGGAACATTTCAAATCGATCTACATGCAAAACTTCATGTCATGCAAGGACACCAAGCACCTGGATTTCTCTCTCACAGACAGAGCCCATGATGTGCAGCACTCAGTTGAAGGAACAGCTATGGCAGACAGGTGCTCGATAGAAGTAGGTTCAGACAACCTGCACTTTCCACTGCTGATTATAAAACAATTGTTTTTAATAGAAAAACTACTATACAGGAAAGATGTACTGTCCTAAAAAATCTAGCAAATGTTTGTCTTCCAGCCAATAGTACCATTGCAGAAAAGGGAAGGGATGATATAAAGTTGTAAAACATGGCTCGCTACTTTTATATCACACAAATATATCAAGTTACCATCCATTACAAATTATGATATGGACAAATCTAGAAAAGAAAAAAAATTCTCCAGGCAAAGGACTGGAGAACCGCAAGAGGTATAAATTTAGATAGTGTGAAGTTTTCCTCCTCTATGGCATAGGTTAACAAGATTTTCCCCCTGTATGAATCCTATATACATATATATATTATATATAAAACATTACCAGTTATTTATGCTACCTGTAGTATTCTTTAAATGCAGAGGGGAAACTATCACTGTTGAAACAACAGAATTTAAATGGCAAGAACACTTTATAGTCTAAGAACTGTATAAAATAAGTAGATGGGAATCCTGCACACTTACGTAGGTCCTAATTCCATTAAGCTAAGCACAAGAGAAAATCATGAATGTGTCTAACACCTTGAGCAGCCGTATCTAAAATGAATCCAAAACAGCAGATGTGCACTAACCGTGGGACAGCTCTAACTGCTCCCGATCCCTAAGTGACAAAATCTAGTGGCCACCGAAGCATTCTGCAGTTACTATATGCACATGAGGGCTAGTTCTTGGCAGTAGCATTAAACTATATTCTCATATTAAGTAGAATTGTACTAAGTTATTTAGCAAAGAGACACAGTCCCTGGTAATATATTAACAGGTATAAATAAACTTAGTCTCCTGTGTTACAAAAAATGTCATTAAGGTAAAGTAATAAGAAGCAATGCTTTGTCAGCCAGTCAATATATAGAAACATCTGAACAGTCACAGGAAAAGGAAAAGAGTTGACCTAACACCCAGTTAAAATTTTACATTCTTCTACTATATATATAAAACTGTGTGAAATAAAAGTAAGGATGTATATCCATATATTGAACTGTTAATATTCTGCTTGGCACTTTGTACTCTAGTTTTGTTTCTGAATCAAGTATATTAAATTAAAGCCCACCTAGCTACTACATATAGAAAGCTACATATATATCTATATATAAATACACACACACATATATATATATAGATAGATATTTCCTTGTTATAAAAGATGAAGAAAAATAAATTAAAAAGCCAACCCCTTCCCTTTCTCCACCACACTGATATGCTCTTTCCATCTTTGCTGTCCTTCAGACTTTAAAGTGCTACACCGAGTTATTGAGAGAATAAAAGTTCAATAACACTTAGTTGGCTTCATGAGGCTCATGTTGGAAAATGTGGCTTCACAGAGAAAAATACTTCCATTTAAATACACAGAGAGCATTGCTGGACGTCTTGAGCAGATCTTCAGAGATGGAGAAGAAAGCAAAAGTGTTGGGTGGTGCCCTACAGAGTCACACATCTACCACCATCTTTTTGTGGATATCTAGGCCTCCTACAACCTGGGAGAAAAACAAGCGCTCGTAAGTAGGCAAGAATTGAAAATTGGCAAGACAGAACAAGCACGCTTCATTCAAAAAGATGCATTTATCTCTAGTATAATCACAATACTCCTCTGGCCTCTTCAATCTAAACACTGCATGATATGCAAATTAATAAGATATTACCCAAGGTAATTATATTGTACAGGTTAGACAATCATGTAAGTTACACCATCTTGGCTTTCCTCCCCCTCATCTCATAGTCTGACCTTGTATTATGCTGCTACATGTTAACTGAAACGCTAACTCATTTCTAAAACATCCTACAAAACCGTGCAGCTTTACAAAGAGAAGCAAGGAGCAACAGCAAAGCAACACCCTCAGTTTTTAAGACGTGCCTTTCATCTGCCTGTCCTGTTTCAAGAGCAGCACTCAAGGAGTTACTCACCCTGTAACTGACAAATCCCACTACCCCGGCCTCTGCAAAATCCCTGTGTGCTGCAGACCTGATAATCTCCCCAGGCTCTCTCTGCTCTGTGCAAAGATAAACCTTTCTCAAGAGTGATTTGGAGCAGACACCTAGTTTAGAGACAGGAGATTAACCTGAAGTTAACCTCTGGGGAACACACCTCTCCCCTCTAGCTACCACCTCTGAGAAAGACACTTGGTAAAAGAGAGATCCGCTGTGAAGTACTGCTTTCACAGCTTCCAGATCGTTTGAAGCATTTGTCTTCACTCAGCAGACTTACATGCCTGCCCACTGTTCTTTGATTTTTCCAGTCTATTCTGTTAAACAGCTAGAGACAGAACAACTGGAAGTGCTGTTTCTTTTTTAATCAAACCATTGAAAACAAAGAAAACCAGCCTCCTACGACAAGCCAGTCACTTGCAAATCATCTTTAAATTTGCTATTTTCTACCAGCATAAGGCCTGGTAGAAACCAACACACATCTTAAAGCTAGCTTGTTTTGTCTCTGTATTAGAGATTATTTCAGACTGGTCTTGCATTTAGTATGCCATAAAACAGCATAGGAATTGTGTTGCAAAAGTTGCTATTCTCTGAATGAAACCCTCCTCCCCTTCAGAGGCACTAGATTCAGTGGGAAAATTGCATCCCCAACGAACCAACTCATGACTGACTCACACATCAGAAGACACGCTGCACTCTACTGAAAGCCAGAAGACAACAATGCCATCTATAATAATGCTGCGTTGTGAGGAGCTGTGGCCAGATCAGAAGAAACGCTCTGCTTTTACAACCTTACCCTTTATACTGTTTACCCTCCTTTTATTTTAAAAAAGTTTTCCTTAGAGGTTACTTACAGCACAGAATTCTTCAAAAGATATTCTTCCATCACCATCCTTATCTGCATTAATTATGGTTTTATCTACAATTTGCTGTAACTGAGTGTCTTTGAGATTGTTCCCAACCATCATCTTCAGCACCTGGAAGAGCTCTCCATTTGAGATATACCCATCTTTGTCCATATCATAAATGCGAAAAGCAACTGCAGAAGTAAAACATTAAAAAAAAAAAAAGATTAAAAAACAACTTTCAACAACAAACGGGGTCAGAAAAGAGCAATAAGAATTTGTGTGCTTTGCAACAAGGCTGTGCAGGATTGTGTCATCACAAACAGAAAACCATACTGCAATTTAAGTGGGATATACTTTTAACACCTTTTCAGTTTCATTCTAAAAAAGCATGAAATATCAGGAACAAAACGAACAGTATTACTACAGGACTTAGAAGAAAATATACTTTGGAAGTGTCAGCTAATGTCAGCTAATACTGTTTTTAAGCCCCAACAGTAGAACCACCTTATAAACACTAAATTGGAAACTCTTCACTACCAGAATTAAAGTACCGAGGTAGCAGTTAATTTGCAAGGAAGACAAAAAAAATTGCAACCTTCTAAGGAAGGATGAATCAAAATCCCACCCTGCTACTTTGCTGCAGTTTGACATAGGACTGAATTTATTTTTAAACATTTAAATAGAGCAGATTTCTTTCCTAAACCTCTATTGTGTCTTACGCTACTGAAAGCTATGTCCATGACTGAGCCTCTCCCCTCCCAACACCAAAGGATTAGGACGTGTTCCTGAGATGCAGTTCTCAAACAAGAAGAAATTAGTGCTGTTCTACTGCAGCATCCAAAAAGCCATCTTATTTTTATGCTCCTGTAAAGCAAATCACACTGCTAACAGTTTTCTGAAGTATACTTAAATATTATTTGCACTTCCCCCACCGCTGAAATCAGAAACAATTGAGGCACCCTCCTGAAACCTTCCATGAAGAAACGAACGCTGGCAAACTCCTCGCACAAATGAAAAATGTGAATAAAAGCTTCCAAACTACCTTCATAATTTCCCACTTTCAAGAACAATCTGGACTTACTGTTTTATCAATATTAACTAATGAAAGTACATTTTTGAGCAGTCAGTTTTGTTAAGGAAAAATCAAAATACTTACACCTCAACTTCTGTTCCTTATCTCCTTTGACACTGAACTGGGAGACTCCTTCTATAAATTCTAAGGGATACAGCACAGAAAAACATTTACAAAAATAGTATATTTTTTAATAAACCAAAGGAAACAGTGTTCAGAACTGGAGATATTTTAAGACTCTAAATTACTGCAAAATCTTTAATACATTGCTTACCCTGCAACACTTCAACTCACGTACTTGGACACTGTTTAGTGGGATGTACTTCAAACCCAGCACTGCACTCACTGAACAGATTTTTCCATGTCAGTATTAAGTAATTCTGAACTATGTTTTCAGCAGTCTCATAAAACCCCATCTCTACTAAATCTCTCACCAAAAATATAAAACCTTGAGACGTGATGCACCTGGATGAGTTCCCATAACTAGACTACCCAGCGCTTTGAATGGTGAAAGTGACAACGGTGTGAAACTGCAACCATGGTACAGAAAAACAGCGGTATGGCAATATAGCATTAGATTGAAAGGCCTGCCACAGCTTCAGCAAATTTTGTGAAATTAAGTGAACAACTCAATACTGGGCTAGTAATTTTTTCTTTCTTGAACCATTGTGTTTCTGACAGGTTAAGAAAATCTCAGGTCCTTTAACAAAGCAATACAAGTTTCCTCACACCAGTGATTTTTTTTTGAGCTTCCCTGAGGCTGAAGTCAAGCGAGTCAAACTTTGCCAGATGACAACAGCAGAATTCATTACCACTGATTGCAACAGCATGATTTTACTACAGCAAACTGATTTTGACAACTTCCTGTTCCCACCCAAGAGAAACAGCTCTTGGTAATTTTGCTAATCACAGCTCAATGTCACACACAATATAGCATCATCTTTCCTCACTGCATATTTTTCACATGGGGATTTTGAACTGTAAAACAACATCGTTTTGGAAACAGATACAATGGAAAAAGTCACGAAAATCAACATTCCAGTTATACTGTAAGTCTGTAGAAGTTTGAGGGGGTTTGTAAAGTCAAAATCTTTGTCATTATTTTTTTCCTGTGTTCATTAACATGGATAATAATTTGAAAGGTCAGTCTGTCAGTATGAGATTTATTAACTTTCTTCAATTTAAAATAAAAAGCAAAAAATATCTGAACAACTTTTTCTATTCATGATCTATAAGAGACCTGTAATAGCTTGGACACCATCACTTCCAAGAGTAAGGTTGTTTTAACAAAGTAGAAAAAAAAGTTTTTTGACTGCTGATTCTTTTAACCAGAAATAGTTAAGATAAATCTAAAGCTTTGGAAAAATCTAAGTCAAAGCTCTTGGTTTTGCCCCAAGTGTCTACCCAAAACCATAAAAAAGACTCCTGTAAGGGAAGTATCAACAGAAAAATATACATCACTTTCACAATTCAGAAAAACATTTTCAAAATACTTCAAAGGATATCTTGTAGCAAGTTCTGGGTAAATACAATTCAAGCAGAAACACAGCATTTGCAGTCTACCCCACTTTCTTTCATAATACTTCAGATAGCACCATGACTGAAAGTCTAAATCAGTGCACGTAAGAGATGCTTAATGAGTAGTCATAAATCAATAGGATCAGGAAAGCATATTACTAAAGACTTTGCTCTTTTAATCAATTTAGGCTGAACCGTTGCCCTAACACACCAGAGAATTTTTCTGGCTGGCAGTTTTACTGGCACTCAATTTCATTAGAAATTAGTATTTATTTTGATTAAGAAGTTTTCTACACCCATCCTTTCTTAACAGAAGTGAAATTTAAATTCTGAGTCTCCAGTTAATCTGATAAAAATGCCACCACCTTTCAGAAAGCATTGTATCTTACCTTTGAAGTCCACTTCTCCATTGCCATCTGTGTCAAATATATCTATTACTCGCTGTACTAACGGATTCTGTTGCAATTCAGGTAAAGACATGAACTCTTCCACACTCAAAGAACCAGAGTTGTCCAAATCAAGCTTCTTAAATCTCTTTCCTAGTCGTTTAATCTCATCAGCATCAACTGGAAGGAGAAAAAAAAAAAAAAAACACAACACCTATTCTTAGTATTTTTGGCTTCACAGTAAACCCTTTGCCAGTTAAACCCCACCGCACGTTTCTCCCTAGCTTCCTAATCAGCATTTCTCCTATAGTATTAGGACCACAAAACACTTGCATGGAAGATTATAATGCCAAACTCTGAAAAAAAACAAGCCTTTTCATTTTATTTTAATTAAAACTTACCTTTTTTCCTCCCTGCACCAGCCATAATACAGTTAGCCTTGTGACTCACTGAACACCACATGCTGACACAACATTTTAAAGGATTGCAGATGCTTACCTAGTTCTTAGTCAGAGAGCTCTTATAAATACCAGGTATAAAGAAATAAAAAAAAGAGACCAAATTTCCTTACAAGCAACCAGCATTAAGTTTACAGTAAACAACATAGTAAGTTATGAAGACAGTTACATTAGTGAATGTATTAGCACACCAAACACGAGACCTCCTGGCACACATGCCAAGTGAAGCAGGTTAGCAGGCTGGCTGCTGCCCAGCTACCACTCACCTACTCACTCATCACCCTGACAGATCTAAGATAATTTGTGTCTGTCCATCACAAATAGGAAATGGACACGCATGTAGCCATAATATTCGTACACCTATTTTCTGTCACAGAAGTTAGAACAGGTTCAGGTTCTGCTTCACCTCTCTTCACATTTAAAGCAACCCTTAGTTACAGCATATACCTCGTACCCTACTTCGCATCTGATTTCTAGAGTAGACTAAAGCTATAAGCACATAATCACTCCTTTAAAAAAAAAAAAAAAAAAAAACACACCCCACCTCTCTCTCCCTGTCAGTGCTGAAAAGCTTGAAATTTTTTTCTCCATAACAACCTAGAAATTTCCTATCAGCAGCTTGATTTAACACACTGAAGTTAGTTCACAAATTACTCACCATGTTTGGGTATGAAGGAGGAACTGTGGTTCATAGGAAGTACTAGAAAGTGGCTAGCATACAACCAACCACAGCAAATATATCTTACAGCACCTGAAGGTTTCCAGCTTGCCATACACGTTTCTTTCCTAACATTAACAATCTCCTCAAAATTTCTTAGCTGTGTTTAATGCATTTCCTCTGATAGCAAAATAAATTGTTTCTCAACTTCTGTGAGGCACAGGCATACCACCTCATCCATTTCACATCACATTAATACCCTCTTAGGCTTTTGCACAAGCACAACATAAAAACAAATAGCACTTTCTGATATTTAAGGACTGCCAACATGCAGAACTTTATGTTTAGAAATTGTAGCAGATTCAGAGACCAAAAGATTCCTCTACCAAAGTGGTCACAAACTTTCAATTAAGTTCCTTGATATCAGTGTTTACAACCAATGAAGATACATGCATTATTTAGTAACAATATTTAACTTCACTTTAGAATATCTAAAAAGCAAATTCAAAGTATTATCTATTGTGTACATAATACTGTCCTCTTACCAGATCAGTGAAGTGTCTGTCACTTCCAGTCTTAATAAAAAGGGTAACACTGACTAAAATTGAACTATTGCTCCCTAAGCAACCTGAAATACTTTATAGTTCTGTAATTTCACAAAATGACAATGGAGAAAAATTAAAGAAGCAGTAATATACCTGATCTTACCTCCCCTGCCACACAAATCAATGAGCTATGAATTGCAAGTTTTGAACCATTAAGTTACATTTAAGAAAACC
The DNA here is from genome assembly GCF_965140915.1 of Aythya marila. Lineage (NCBI taxonomy): Eukaryota > Metazoa > Chordata > Aves > Anseriformes > Anatidae > Aythya > Aythya marila. The sequence continues at coordinate 9,503,759 of NC_139044.1, read as the reverse complement.
ACACGTATCCAAAAACAACTACAAAAAAAATACCAAACCAGAACACAAACAAAGAGATGTCTGAGCCAGGCCTGAAGACCGGCAGCCACAGCATCACTGCCTCAGAATGCCAAAGCAGCATTCAGTAGAGTCCTGTCTCATGACGACTCCAGTCCATTTCCTCCTTTGGAAGCTGAAGTCCATGGTATTTTTCCTCTTAAATATATAAGAGGAGACCAAAAATGAAACCCAGAGTTCTGTCAACAGCCTGCCCTAAGTTGCGCTGATCACCTCATCCACAAGCCAGTCCAACACAGCTTTACACTCCATTATTACACAAAAAATGACACTGAAGTACTGGACCAGTTCTGCCATCACACTCACCTGCTCCAAGAGATAGAGCAGAACTTCCACAAGGGGTGCTAAGAAGGCAAACTACAAGGGTATTTTATCTCAAGCTAGTCTCTATGTTTTAACAGGACCTACCAATATGAATTCAAAAGCCACATCTTACTAGGATATTCAGAGACTGATCTACAGCACTGCTTGTCAGGATTGTGTGCTGTAACAGTGCTCTAACATCACCTGCTAGGCGTACAAACCCCTGTTAACCAGTCATGCATGAGACTTCAACTTACACAATCACAATACTTAAGAGGAGATGAAGCACTATTTTTTAATCTATTCTTTTTTTGAGGATCACCGTCAAGGATTTCAAGATTAAGGACAATGAAGACAAGCATCAGAAATGTGAAGACACTGGAGAGGCACCTAAGGAAACTACTCCAGAATGCTTTGTGTGTTTTGCTGAACAGTGGCAAAGCAGCAACCACTCAAACTATGAAATAAGTCTCCAGACAGTTCAATTGTAGTACAGAATGCAGATGCTGAGCAGAGATTCTAGGAGAAAGGAGTAATAGAAATTTTTCACTCCTAACTTTGACACATTCAAACAAGAGTTTGCCTGCGGTGCAGAGCTGAGGAGGTGCTACCCTTGGGAGGGGCAGAGCAGGGCGTGCAGGGACAGGGAGGTCAGAGAACAGGAGTAAGGAAACTGCATCTCTGCCAAAGCTGGCCATGCATAGGTTTTGTCCAAAGCTTTGTTTCTGGCAGCAGATATACCATGGATGGGCATACTGGGAGAAAAAATTTCATGGTAATCAGAGTAATTATGGGAACAGGCAAGTTTCCTTTAACAGTTCACATGTATAAAAGCTGCTGTTCATCACAAGCGTATAGATAAAAATCAGCATCTGCAGATCAGTTTCTGAATTTTAATTGACTGAGCATCTCCTATCAGAACAATTTTTTCTTTAAATACACTGCAAGCATCACCTAGATTTTTAAAAGGCCTAACTTAAAGAGCTTATACACTTAAAATCATATTTTAGTAAATACTTGTCTTTATAACACAGCTTTCAAAAAATCAAAAAATAATAAAACAAATTGTATTTTAAACTTTAAAGCCTTCTTTGAAATTTGAAGAGGTTTTGCCTATCCTTTTTCCTTCAGTTCAGCCATCACCTGTGACAATTCTCTCTGGCTGAGCTGAACCGCGTAGAGATTTTGCCTGGCTAGCTTTTAAGGAAAAAAGGCAAACATTTATTGTAAGAGCAAACTCCAGTATTATCCTATGCATTTTTTGTTCAGACTTCCTCTACAAATACACACCTACAAAACAGTCCTCACCTATAATGAACATACCCTTTTTTTTTTTTATTATTATTATTATTATTATTTTTTTACAAGCGCTGCTCTTTCCTTAGTATTTAGCAGCAGGCTGACTCTCCTAGAATTTCACATAGCTATCACTAAAGACCAGAGCAGTGAATTAAGTTATCAGAGGCTGAACAAAAATACTTCTTTCCTTCTTCTCTAAGGTCTCCTTACAGGCAACCTAATGCTCACACAAACATCCCGAAGCTCTACTGGAATGCAAGGCATAGGATAATCCTGATGAAGGTATTTGAGCCAGAAGGACTGATGGTGGCAGTAGCAGGCAGAATTTTACAAGACTCAAGCTCAGAAGACCAGGATAGAGATGAAAACACTGGGAAATCCAAGGAGGTCCAAGTCCACTAAAGTGTAAACAGGGTGATAACATCACTGAGCAGAATAAGGAGGATCAAGCTTTGTTTACATCATTTGAGGCAGAGCTCGCCTGTGACTCATCACAGTGGTCTGAGCTTCCTCGAGCTCTGGCTGCAGCGAGCGTTCTTCTAACCTCAAACTCAAGTTGGCCTTTTTTGTGCTCCGCTCAGCCACTGATGTAAGGCTGTGTGCTTCCCATGGCTTTTACACAGAAAAATATCCCATCAGCTTATCGCTCACGCCTGGCCTTACAGAAGATACTAACTAGCCAGGAATTATACCTGGTGATTTTCTTAAGAATGCTTTGCTCATAACCCTCTAAAAATATCAAGTTATTCAGTTTTAAGTTTTTTCATAATCCAATTTATTTAATTCACCTTTTTAATTAAAGAAATATCAGTATTTCCAAAAGATTCCTCTTCCAAGCAAGTATTACAATTCCAGAGGCAACAATACCTGCTTCATATTCTGAACTCATTTGTGTACACCTAGAAATGCTATGAATCAGGTTAAAACACAAGAACTACACACTTCCATGAGACAACATGCGAACAGATCTGTGTAACTCCATTTTAGTACACCAGCTTTATCTTCTACCTGGATGCTATCTAATATGCTGCTACAGACTACTGAATATACCACTCCTTTCCTCAACACAGAACAGCAGAGAAGATGATCCATAAAGCATTTTAAAAAATAAGTTTGTTTCAAGCTGTTATTCACATCACTGATGCTCAAGTAGTACTATAAAAGGCATTCAAGTAGCAACTCAAAAAGCCTCATTAAAAGCGCATCTGAAGAGCATTGCACTCTACTTCGAATTAAGTTATTTCAGAAAATCTGTTTTAGTGTTATTTTTTCCAGTCAAAGTCAAGGTGCACCTGCATGGTTAGTTTGCTATTAATGTGAGAGCCACAAGTAAAAGAATACCTTAAAATCCCCATCTCTTTAAAATCCACTAGATTCAGTGATATTTTAACAGGGTAGCTGCTTGTGTCTTCAAAAGTGCTGTGCATTCATTGTTGCAGATACACGATATGTATGTAGGCATCTGCACAGTGCACTAACCTGAGAAAAGCTGTACATCTCAGCAAAGAGGTCCACTTCTGAAATCTAAATGTTTATCTAAATATTTAAAGATGCACATAAAAGATTGGCTTTTCAGGGCTTTTCAGATACTCTTAAAATACTAGCTTTAACTCATAATGAGAAAAACTGAAGAGAAAATATGGTGACAGAAAGCCTGTATTACACTTCTTAAAATATCAGTGAAAATACTTTTCTAATGCTTTAACATGCTTGTGAAACATTAAAAAAAAGCTTTATAGAAAGAGAACATTACTAAATTTGAAGTGTTTCCAGATAAAAAAAATTACACATTTTCTATAAGAATGGACTGCAGAGATCTCAAAATAAAACAGAGGTGAGAGCTGTTGCTGAAGGTCTAGCCACAGCCTTGTCTGGTGCAGGAATATAATGTTTCAGAGCAGCAACCAAGACAGCCATTTCAGTCTTGGAGATCAAATTTCAAAAAGATGACGCCCTTGAGAACACATTCAACCACTTGTCTTGTATATGCTTACACGCAGCTGGTCTAATCCTTTTCATGACTTCAGATGTGTCAATTACAATTTCTAAGTTAGAAAAGAGGTACCAGTCTCCTTAACCTAAAACCAAAACATAAATCTAAAACTGTTTTCTTCAGTTTTTTTGCTATGATATTTTTTTCTTGTGGATAATTTGACAATTTGGTTCAAATCAATTTTTTCCATATGAAACAGCAGTAGATTTTCAGTAATTTCTCAAACAGCATGGCCAAGAAAGTAACATTATTTATTTATTTATTTTTAAGAAATCCAGCAATGCCAATTTACCTACAGAAAAATAATAGTATTCTGTTAATGGTATACATACCCTGCATAATATCCTGAATTTCCTTTCCATTACTGCAAACTTCAAAACAAAATTCTTATAAAGTCAGACACCAAGACAGCAGTGACTGCAGGGCCAGGTAGGGGGGTTATGACCCTGCCACCAGGGGAATAGCATAAATTTGTTACTGCTTTCAGTCACCCAGAAGTTTTCCAGTCAAAAATCCTTATCAAATGATCTTTAAGAACACTGTCCAGTCTGTACCCGTGGCCCTCAATCCCTAGATCTTTCACTTTACTCAGGCACGCAGAATCTTGAAGCACAGTGCACCCATTCCGGAGACCAGTCACAAACAAGAGGGACTTCTACAATAACTCCATCTTCCCCACTGTTTGTAGTCGCGTTGCCCAGACAAGCAGTGACACGCTCTCTACCGTGAGAAGGTCCATCAGAGCAGAAAGTTTTAATCATGCAAAACCTCAGATTTACATGATATCCTCAAAATACTGTTTAACCACAGAATATAACACAGAAATGATCTCCTCTGCAATAGAAGTGGGTAAACAAGCTCAGCAATGAACTTTTAGGTTAATAGTAGCCACAAATAAATACAGCTTGTCCCAGAATTAAAAGTTAATAGCAACTTACTGCTTACAACTCACAGAGAGATATGGCTAATAAAAATCTTCAAAGGTCAACTTGTCCCTAAGGAAAATCTGACCAGTAGAGCAGTAGCATAAAAGCAGATACAAGATGCAGAAAAAGACTGATAATGTCTTCACTGCCTAGGAAGTTCTACCCACATACACGTACTTAACAAGATATAGATTGAGAGCGTAACACCACAGTGCAGTGCTTTAGTGAAGTGGGTAAGCTGCTCCTGCAAGTCTTTGCTAGCTGATGACAAACTAATTAACATGGACATGCACTAGGCATTGCAGACTTGCAAGTTATTAACAAAAGCCTCATGTCTCTGAAAAAAAGCTTAGAAAAAGATGCCTCTGCATCTACTTATTTCACATTACTGCTTGAGTTATGATGAGAGCTGGAATTCAATGACTAGCATTGTGAAAGTAGTCTAGAAGTTAATTCTTATTTTTAAACAAAAAAAATCTTCAAATTAGGAACCAATTAACCAAAGAATAGTAATTCTATTAAGAGTTCATACATACATGCACAGGCCTATGCATGATTTAGTGCTGAACTGAAATGGTCAAGGAAAAAAAACAGTTAAAAATAAGTACATTCAGCATAACGCTTCCAGGACATTTCACAAGACAGCCCTTTCTTTGGGCAGCTTTAGGCAAGAAGTATTTCAGTATTTTTACAGGGTAGCCTAACCTCATGAGACAGAGCAATGAGTTTTATTGTCACATGGCCAAAAGCAAATAACACCAACTTAAGTGGCTTCTCACCTAAATGCCTGGCTGCAAGCATACACAGGAAGGGGAGAAAAAAAATCCTCTTACAGCTTCAACCTCTCTTTCTCCAAGGGTGCCAAGACAGCCTAGGCAATATACTTAGCTCCTGAGATAGCACATACTGCGCCACAAGCTGTTCCACAGCCCTGAGAAACTGGCATTGGGACCCGTGGAAAAGCCTGACTGGTTGAACTACCAGTTAACGCTTCATTGTATGGACACCTGAGTACGAAAAACTTATAAAGTCCATAGAAAAATAGAAAAAAAAAATCAGTCCAACAGCAAAAGCCTACATTTTCCAAAGGCAATTTTTCACCTTTTAAATTTTGCGCTTACTGTATAAACTGCGTTAACTTTTCAAGCAGCAAATTCTGTAAATTCACATGAGAAGCTGTACACAAGTAATATCCTGTAACAATATAATGTAGTGGTCAAAAAAACTTACAGTGCGAGCACATTTCCAAAGGGTAGCTTGCCTCATTTCCCTGCAACACAAAAAAGAACAAAGCCGCAATTATTCCCAGGTTCACTTCGAGGAACTATTTTAAGTTTCAGTATTGTAAGTATCTTGGGTAATACAAGTTATCCATATTTATTTATATATATATATATATACACACACACATATATACACACATACACACACACAGTAAACCAAGAACACCAGCTTGTTATTTTATTTGGATAGTTCTATGTCACCGAAATATACAAAGTAATATAAAACCACTGATGTGTCCCTCTGATGAGAATTCCCATGAAAATATCAGCAGTCCTCATGATACAGAGTAGTACCTTCAACCCTGTATTGTAAAAACCAAAACTGAAATCGCCAGTTACTTCCAAATTACACAAATGCTACTTTTCAAGCTAAGATAGGATTTAACTTCAAGACTTCACACACATGGAAGCTGCTTTACCATTTTATTTTAAGAACAAAAACATACATGTCCTTATGAATTGCCATGACAAACTTTACCCGATTAGCAGAAGAAAATCCCAGTGTATGTTCTCCCCCTCCCCAAAAGATTCACACAGGAAAAGCAATGGGAAAATGAGGTTTACATGTCCAGAAATTAACTTGACATTCAAATATTATTTTGTATCTTAATGTGTTCCTACATCGTAGCTGAATGGAAAGTTAAACACTAAGATTTAAAATCCTTGCTGTACTACAATATCCACAGCAACAAAAATTAAAACTTTATGGGGGTACAGTCACTTTGAACTTAAATCATACAGAAACATACAGAACTTAAGAGGAAACCACAACTACCGTAACATGAATTCCAAAAGACAGTAGACATATATGCTGGTATTTTTCCTCAAATGCCTTGGAGCCAGAGAAGATCGCAATGCACGCTCACTTAATATTTATGTGGATTCGGTCAGCAAAGGAGTGACCATGTAGCTGAAGAGATTCACAACCAGACCTTCCCAAAAATTATTTGATTATTTGAGTATATCTTCTATATGTTTTATAGAAGAAAACATATTTAAGACGAATATAGAACACATTCTATTCATAAGCAGTTCTCTTTTGGTGTGGAGTGTAAGGGATTCCACAGCTGAGCTCTGGCACAGAAAGAGTCCTTAAAATTATGCAAATTATACACAAATAAGAGATTACTTGACAGAAGAAAAAAAGAGAAGAACCACATTTAGCCTGGAAGCATGCAACTGCATTTCCTATTAAGGACGGAAAGAGGCATAACAAACATCTCATGAATCTAAACATGTCTGAGAAGAGATGTGTTGGGTTGTGTGTGTTGTTTGCTTTTTTCTTTTTTTTTGCATCCAGAACACACATTCACTACCCGTATGTCCCCATAACACACAAGTCTTCTTACTTCTTTAAAAAAGTTCATACACTTGCTTTATAAGTAGAGTAGCAGAAGAGAGCCTTAACATCTTCCCCAATGTCTACTTACAGCAAGTCAAAGTAGCAGAATAGGAACTGACAGGGAGGGAACAGTCAGGTCCCTAAACCTAAAAACCATGACTGAGATATTCTGCAAGAGAAACTTCTTTATTCTGCAAGAGCAACTTCTTTCACTGCAGCTGGGAATCAAAGAGAACGGTGCCACGTGGAAAATCTTGGATGGAACCCAACTGAAGTCTTCGAAAACCAGTGAAGACCAAAACAAGCAGTAAAAGCCTAGTGTATGTATATGAATATAAAAAGGTATAGGATTTAACATTGGGGAAAACAGAATTTTGAAACAAGAAGAAACAGGAACCAGGGGATCCAGCTAGGCTGCTCTTAAGACACGAGGCCATGAAGAGGCAAAAAAGACACCAGACTGGAAGGCTGCAAATTAAAGGAGAAAAGTTGAATTAAAACCAGTGCACTTGTGCACATACACATACAAATACACAATCAGAACTACGTTAAAAGCCTATTCTGGGAACTTATATACTTGCTGAGGTGTTGGGACAAAGTTAATTTCTAGTGCAGGCCACTGAAATCAATCTGGCTAAAACAGCATAAAATACTTCTGAAAACTGGGAAGGAAATGGGAGTAGCTTTCTTCAGTTAATGAGGTATAATGTTTATAAGCAGTCTTACTATACATCTAGATGCACATGCTAAGCCATAATCAAGTTATCTACGTGAAGTAGCCTAGGAATTGTTTGGAGAGTAGAGAAAAAAGTGATTCAACTTCAGTTTAGTTTTTCTGTGAAATAGTTAATGCTAACAAGAAATGTTAGGAATACTTACCTATCCAGGACTGGAACTTGGATCTCTACAAAAAAAAAAAAAAAAGAAAAATCTAATGAGCAGCAGTGCAAAGCATATGACTATTCAGTATTTGCTGTATTTGAATAGGGTATTTTAAAAAGTAGTTACCTGGTTTTGATATGCTGTGTTCACTTCCACAGGAGAATCCAAAAATCCACTAGATTTTCAAAAATGTTTTAATTCCCCTTTTTTGTTGAATAGAGGCTCAACCTACTCATGCCATGGCTGAGATTCCTGTTTACACACCTGTGAGCTGGACAAACACAAAGGTTTTCCAATGTACCAAAGACTTTTTCCTCATAGGTGAGTTTAATGATTTGGTCTTGGGAGCTGGCATTTTTCATTGCGTTTTGAAAAGCAGTAAAGAAATGTCCCTTATTTGTCTCCAGATGCAATCAGCATGTGTTCAGACAGCATGAAGTGAAACATAAGCCCTGAAACACAAGTGCTAAAATAGGTTGAATATTTTCTTGCTGTTGAATGACAGATAGGTGGTGGGTAAGATTAAGGCCTACAACAACACCCACCTTAATGACTTAAAACAAGCAGGCAAGTAAGCACAGCTACAGAACTTCATGAAATATCAAATGAGCCCTTTAAGAAAAGGAAAAAAAATGGGTGCACATTGTTATTTGCATGGTTTTAATGCAGGGTTAAGATTTAACACCAGGCAGTATTCTACAGAATGCTGGAAAATATTAGATTCCACACGCTAACAGAAAAGTTGACAGTTATCACATTTTATAATTGTAAACCTTATTCAGCAAATCGACACTGCACTGACTTTATTTCTAAGATTTTAATGTGATACTCATTTATAAAGACAGAAGTTATTGTAAAATCTCCAAACAGAGGCTGTCATTTATTCTCTGATGCAGCGATACTTGTAATGTGTAGCGTAAAAGGTTCTGACAAAACTCCAAGATTGCCAATTAAAAAAGCACATTACATTATTAGTACTTCCTGCCAGATATATATTTAGCATACCTCACATAAGCGAGTATCCTGTCATGTACACCATATTAGCACATTTAGAGATGAGTGACGCAGCCTCTTGAAGAAATGCAGCTCGTACAGCATCAACACTCCCCACCAGCTTTATTTGGCACCTACACCTAGTGTAAAACGTGCTTTCCCTAGCTGCATCTGGGGATTACTTCCACGCTGCTCGAGTTTAACTCTTTTCTCTTGAGTTACGCGATTAAAACAAGTGGCTGGAAAACAACTGATATTTTCTAATCCTTTTCCTTTTGAAACAGTCCTGAGACCTTCTTGAACACTCTTAAATCCCTGCAAGTTCTTTCCTCATTAACCACCAGCAACATCATGACTCCTAGACAAAATAATTACCTATCAAGGAACAGTCCTAAGTCTAGTAACAAGAAAGCTGACCGAATTCTGAATGCTGCAGAAATATCAGTTCACTAAAGATGAATCAAAGCACACCACGGAAGCAATTTCAGAAGTTCGTATGACATGTAGTTTGCTCATTTAAGAAAAAAGTGAGCTTTGCAGTTATATTCTGTACTAATCTCTCTTCTTTTGGCAGCTCTGGCTTTTTACTGATTAAGGATAACCCAATGGCCTTTAGTCTTTATTTCTCCCATATATCATCCATTAAAAAAATATATGTTTCTTGATTCCTTTCTTCAGCAACTATTTCAAATACTAATCATTCTCTCTTCTTAAGATCAGTTTTGTACATACTCCTCCATGGCAGGCTAGTTAAGGTCATTATGTTTATGACAGCTTCATCTTACTGAAAGACAAAAAGCTGTGGACAAACGAAAGCAAAACTGCACTTCACAAAATCAACAAAACTGTTCTACATTAGTAACATTTCTGGATCTGTTTGTATGCAACTTGTCTGCACATCTTTTTGTCAAATGTTCAAAGGGTGAAGTGTCAGCCTCCATATACTTTTTTTGCTTTTATAAAATATTTTAAATGTCAGCAAGAGTCCTAAAAAGAAAGTCCTCAAAAAGTTAAGCTTGAGTGCCTACCAGTACAAACACCTGCAAGAGGTGAGAAGCTAGGTTGTTTCAAAGCTTCTGGTTCTACAGCCAGACAACAAATGAATTCACTGAAATGTCAAGAATTAATTCAATGAAATGCTGAGTGGTCAACATTTAAGTACATGCACAGGAGTAGCTGTTCAAGATCTGCTATTTCTTCTGCAAAGTGCAAGTGGTAAGGTAAGACAGCAGAGGCTTGTAGTCAGCATTCAAAGAACTACTCCTCCTTCACAAACAAGCAAAGTGCTTCTCTATCTTTTCTCCTTATTCTCCATATCACCTAAATTAACAATTAATGAAAATTACTACCTCTTACAGAGAATTTTTCCTCCTCCAAGCTCATCTTCCACATATTGCTATTTTCATAGCTTTAATGATGAATTGTCAGCTTGGTGAAGAGTTTTTGTTTGTTTGTTTGTTTTTTAACATAATGACCATTATTTAACATGTTACCTGAATTTTGGCTGTCATATAGATTGGCACTGTATTCTCCATTAACAACCAACAAGCAAATTGGCAAGCTAATTTAAGACAAATGGTGTTTCTTACCAAGACTGCAAGAACTTTTGCCTGAAAAGAACATGCCACACATCCACATCGGTTTAAATATTTGTTAAAATAAGTTTCAGACAAAGCCCTAGAGGCTTCAAGACACACTAATATTCAAGTATCTGAATTCACGGTCAGAAAAACACGCAAGATCTCACCTTTTGTAATTTGTATATTTCATATGTGACTTATGAGAGCAATGAAAACCTACAAGGAGCTTACCACAGCACAGAGGAAAGACACGCCCAAAGTTTCTGTAGACACCCCAACAAATCAGAGAAGTATGGCTTAGAACAAGACAAGCAGGAATAAGGTACAACTGGAAAAAGCAGCAAGAACATCACCCACCCCACTCAAAAACCACAAAAATATACTTCTTGTTTAAATCCAATGGATGAGGGTTTGTGTTTTGTTTTGTTTTTAAACAAGTTACTCAACATACAGAAGTTGTGTCTTAGCCTGAGTGGAGCCTGTAATACCAGAAAGACCAACAAGTCAAGAAAAAGATCTTACTGATCTTCTTTACGAGTTTGCTTGTGATAATGTCATAGATAAGACTGCCAGCAAATTCAGCATTTGTGTTTGGTAATTAAGCTACCTTTTAAGCTTTTCATTGCAGCCATTAAGAGTAAAAAAAAAAAAAAAGTCTACTTAAAATTGGGATATCACAGCATAGTTACCGGAAAACAATGACTAAAATTAAGAGCTGATAATACGGCAGACTAACTGCCAAAATGTAGACATTAACATTTAACATAGCTCGGTCGTTGCTACACAGTACTTGCTTCATATAAAAGCAACGTACTTGCTTTCCATAGAAGTCCACCAGGCAGAGCCCAAACACAAGCTCAGAATTAGCAGCTCTCCGGCACTTCTCCAAAAATATTGAACAAATAAATCTACCCCAAGGTCCTTTTAGAACAATAAGAATTTTGAGTTTGATGTTGTGATGCAAAAGAAGTTAAGACAAGAAATCAAATGTCTTAAAAATATACATGAAAGTTGGAGCAACTCAAGAGCAGTGAGCTTCACTGTTTACTCCAAACTCTCAACCTCATTCTTGAGATTCTGACCCACAGAAAGAGTTAAAGAAATGCATAAAAATGCCTGACACCTGCCCCAGTAAGTTCCCAAAATGAAGTATCACCTAGTGGTACTGCACTGGCAATCCTACATTATTTTTCCAGGCCATCCACAAATCCTGTTACTCTTCTGAGGGGCAACTTATGGAACTAAAATACTACCCTCAACTCATGGAACTAAAACACTAGGACAGAAATTCAGGATGCATTACTTCCAAGCTGAACCCAACTCAGAACATGCCTTGTGGAACCTCCGCAAGAATTTGTATTTTCAGAGCCTCAGCTCTGCTTACGCCCCTCATTTTTGTGCTCAAAGCTGTGGAAGAATCCCTCTGCTATTTCATGGCCAGCCCCTTCTCCATCCAGAAGTCCAATATAGCACCTGGAAGTTGGCAACGATCTCATTTCTCTTCTGGCATTTGGACTGTCAGATCCGGCCTCCACGTTACACTTTGGTGTGAGCATTTAGATTATCCACACGCGCAACAGAAGGGATTAAGCAGCAAGGAAGTACAAGCAAGGAATTCTTACAGGGTATCCAGACAAGCAGGAAATTACAGAAAATAAACTTAGGGAGGAGGAAAAAAAGGCAAGAAAGAAAATCACAAAAGCAGCAGTATTGGTACCCAGTAAGTAGCACAGACCCCCAATGTGACAGTAAAGCACTCTGGCATTCATCTGATACTTAAGAGTTGTGCTTTCCTGCTCTCCTCCGGGTAAAATTCCAAGTTTAAAAAAAATTAATGATTATTAACAAAAGCTGGAGTTACCATCAATATTGAATTCACAGAATGGTATCGGTCATGGAAGAAACAGAACATAGTCTTTACCAAAAAGATTTTGCAAGATTTTGTTAGCAAATATATATATATTTTTAAACAGACTAGCATCCACCATTTGTTTCTTATTCTTCAGTAAACCAGAAATAAAAATCTACAGAACTTACATCTACAGAAATGAACTATGAAGTTACGTATTGACCAGAAGTCTCTGTACCGAGCAGTTCCTATGAAAAGTCATAAAAGGAAAAGTCTCCTAGGGATACAGAGATAAGGAATGGATTTAAAACCAATCAAGTTTTAGGATGTTCCCTAAGTGTTAAAAAAAACAAAAACCAGACTTCAGTCATTTGCTTTTAAGTTCCTCCAACAAGTGCTTTTGGGATACATTTGCTTTCCCAACTATGACTGCTGCCTATTAGGAAAATAGCACGAGAAATAGAAGTTACAGAAAGGCTGTTTGTTCTAGTACAAAAGTTTATTTTATTTAGGAATTTCTCTAATGATTCCCATCTCTTTGACTCAGCTACAACCCAAGTTCTTGAAGCTTCTCATGTTGAGGACACTAAACCAAATGCATCCCACAATAAAGAAAAACAGAAACTGAAAACTGCCGTCACATAATGCTCACATCTTCATGCAGAAAAGTAAGTATTTTTCAACTCTAAATTTGCCAAGGTACCGCTAATGTGCTCTCCTCTACTTTTTACTCAAACAGAAATATTCTCCAAATATTGATTCTACAATAGTTGACGAAACTGTTACATATATTTTTAAGGGCCAAGATAAGAACTGAATTGTTAAATGCCTTAGACAGTAACATCTTCTCTCCCTCACACGCACCTTGAATCTAAAAGAGAAAAAACAGGCATTTCATTTGGGATTAAAAAAAAAAAAATAAATGATTATTCTCTTGCATTTGCTACAGGCTCCACTCTGAGACCACAGCATCAACTGTGACCTCTCAAATACCCACTGACAACCATAACCATCGTTCCTTGTAGCTGCGGTATTACTTCACTCAACACTTTCAGTTTAGCTGCTTGAATTCTGATAAACCTCTGAACTTCCTGCTCTCAGTTTTTAATCATCTTAATACAACTGAAACAATTACAAAGTTCCAAGAGCCAGGTCTCACAGCTGTTGCTAACTCAGCATCCCATCTGAGCACTGACCAACAGCAAACATCAAGAAAAACCGTAGGAGCATTTTGCAGTCAAAAATGGGCACTGCTAGGAAAAAATGCAGCTTGTTTCGAGTTACCTTTGGAAGATTTCAGGTTTAAAATGTGTTATCTACAAAAAAGCCAGAATTCATTAATCCTGCCTCTAAAGAAAACACTCTGACCTTCAGTACCAAAGGAATTCAAAAAAGATTAATACCTAATTCTTGAACATGGCATTTAAATTGCAGACATCAGAGATAATGAACCAAGGCAAAGGGGATTGCTGGATTTGGGATTACTGTAGGGATCAAGTCAGGTTAAAGCTGTTACAGTATTCTGGCATTGTTGTTCTTTGCACAAATGCAAAAAGAGGTGTTACAGTTCACTTGGACGCATTTAAAAAATTAGTATTATGAAAAACTTATTTTTGACACCTTTTTTTTTTAATTTGATTTGTTCACGATGAAACAGGTGATGATTCTTTAGAAGATTATCCTCTTGCTTGTACATCAGGTTCCTCCACACACCCCCCTCACTCCAAGGTGCAGCAGGCCAGGAAGATGGCTCAGGTCTCAGGGTAAGGCCGCAGTTTACTTCTCAGCCACCACCAGCCGTGGCTGTGCTCGGGCTCTGCCAGTCATTTCAAGGGAAGCCACTTGTCCTCTGGCTGGCAGTTGGCCAGTCACTTCTGCTATGCTTTAAATCCTACACTGCCCAGGGGTCTCCTCCAAAATGAGGTATTAATGGCTTAAGGCCATCACAGGCAAGTAGCTATTCTAGGATACCACAGGGAAGCCCTAGACCAATGAAGCAAGAAGTGAACCCGATATTCGAGAGAGCTGCTGCTGCCAAAACCTCGACCAGACAGGAAAACTGAAAGAATCAAGAGCAGAGTTGAAGTTCAGCCTTTAACTTTAACATGCCCTCTTGCTTTATTAGTGTCAAAGGGAAGATAGAAAAACAAAGCATATATGTATTAAAATTTAAAAAAAGTGTTTTTTTTTTTCTTTGAATTTGAAGTGTTCAGGACCAAAAAAGCAATCGAAAATCTGTGCAGTTACAGCAGGGACTACGATTTATATTCATATAAACATCACAGCTTTTAAAATCTAAATATAATTACAACTGCACAGCTTTCAGAAAAAGATCTAAGCTTTCATGATCTTAAAAGGTAAAATAATCGTATCTACACATGCACACACAACACTCATCTGCAGATAATCTAAAGGTGCCTCCAAGAAAAAAACCTGTCACCTAAGACATACCAATTTATAAGGACTCAGCAGAAATGCCAGTGAACAGTTCACAAAACCACTGAAGCAGAAAGCACGATCAGTGACAGAACAGTTCTACTGCAAAGTCCTTTTCCTAAGCCTGCAGGTGAAAATGATCCATCAGGTCTGAGGGTACAGTCAGCATCAGTAACACCAGTTATTGTGTCTACCCCCGCATGTATTCTTATGCAGGTTTACATAAAAACCTAAAAAGGTAACTGGGTTGCTTTAAACTTAATATAACCGAACTGTTGTATCTTTGACATGTTTAAGTCTTCTGGTCTACCTGAAGAACTTCCTGGAAGCATTTACAAGAAGTCTAGCAGGGAGATGATTAACAGCACTGGAGACAAACATACTGCTGTGTTTAAAACAAGGTATGGTACAATCCTGCCTCTACCTTACATTAAGAAAAGAAACAAATAATCCTCGTTACTTGAAGATGAAAACCCGATATGCATGAGTAATCAAACTCCCGTACAGAACAAGATCTGTCATTGCAGAAACCTACCTAAGTACCACGACCTGTAAATGAATCTTGAGAGAAACATACTGAGAGGAACATGAGTGGTGACTTTATGAGCTATGAGACAATTTCACTTTTGGCAGTTTCCAGCTACTGCTCTTCAGAGGCAACAACCCAGTCTGCTTTGCAATCACTGCAGAGTTAGCATTTCTAAAGCTTGCATCAGTCTCAAAAAAAAAACTCAAAAGCCTGTAATTTTCAGTACATAAATAATGAATCCTCCAAAAGCCAAGGACAGGACATTTTCCCAGAAAGATGCTGAAGCAACTCAACCTTTTGTAGGGGAACAATAAGGTTCTGTCGTCGCTACATCAAAGTTCTGATGCAATTTAGAGTTCACTTTAGGAAGTCTTTGGAGTAAGGCAGGTTGGTCCTCCATAGCTACTGGATAAGGCATAAGAAGTTTACGAGATGCCAATTTAATTGCTCTGATTACATTAACATATTGGTTGCACCCATAAAACTTCTTACAAGGTTTACTGGGAACAGTGGAGACCTTCCAGGCACTCAAGTTCAAGCCCCAGATCCAGAAGAGCTTGGCAGATTGTCCCTGGTTCTCCCCAGTTGACCACTATACAAGCCACGAGGAGGCTTGAAAACTCTTGGCAAACAGAGGCAATTGCTAGTGGCAAGCCAGATGTGCTCTCAAAAACAGTAATGATTTCTCACAAGTTACAACTTCTGTTTTCAAACCACAAAATAAATCAGATTTGCACTGTCCAAAAATTGTTAATTGTATTCCAAACTGATACTCTAGATGAGGATATACACCCACATTCCGAAGCCTGGCTCTAACCACTCTTTCAGACACATTCACCATAACGTCTTGAGAGAGGGTCCAAAAAAGACAGCACCAAAACAGCACCTCACTCTAGAAGATAGAAGAAATTATCAAAGTCGGAAAAAAAAACAACCTAGTGATAGATAACTGTGCTAACAATCCTTTCTGTTTAGGAATGCTATCACAGAAACATAGGAAACAAACACACAATGCTCTTTACTGAAATTTACTCAATGACCACAGCAGCCTTCTTCAGGGACTTAAAAGATAAACGCAAGGGACTTGCCCCACCAACCCACTCTAAGACACTGCCCTTACACAAGGATACCTTGTGCTACATGCCAGGGAAAACAAAAGCAAGACCCCACTGCCAAACCAGAAAAGTTGTAATCCAAGTACAAAGCCAGGTAAAAGACACAGAGAAGCCTACAAGGAAACAGACGTATCAATGACACGTTTTAAAACTACATAGATCTTTATGAACAACAAAGTTGTGCTGAAGAGTTTTATAGAGCATCTCAAGGAAGGCATTTATTTGTTTATTTAAAGTTGGCAGAAGCTTGTAATTAACATCATGGAAGAAAGCAAAATACCTGACTGAAGACCACAAGTGACTGAAGTATCACAGGATTTTCACAGTTAATGGTGAAGAAATGACAGTAAGGCACCAAATATGTCAAAAAAAAAAATCCCTTCCAAAGCAAGTACAACTTATACTTCATAGGATAATATATAACAAAAAAGAAAAACAAAGCATAGCACATTGATCTTGTTCTTAGGGAAATTAGTGGATATAAATTGGCCATTAATAGTGATTTATAATCTTCTTTGGTTTAAAGCTTTGACTTATAAAAAGGAATGTTTTTCTCTTCATTGGTGATTACGAACACAGGAAAATCAAGAAACTGCAAACAGTAAATTGCATGCGCTTGTGTGACAGAATAACAACTTCCAATTTGGAAAAAATAAGTAACCTGTACAGCAAAGGAAACAAGACTTGATTCAACATTAGGCCAAAGTATACAAGCATCACTGAAAAATTGGACAGACTAGGATAGAAGTCACAATTTCAGCTAGTAATAAAAAACAGATTGCACTTAAGCTATTATCTAGCATCTTACAGCCTGTCAAATGATGAAACAAAACTGAAGAGTCAAAACACCTGCTTTGCAGGTAAAATATTTAGTAGGTACTTAAAGCTCTGTCAGCTTCTCCCTTTCTCTGTAAACATCTGGAAACAAAGGTTTTTGTACAAAGTAACCTCCCAGAAAACTGACAATGTTCGAGACTTCCTCTCCAACACGAAGTCTTAAAAGAGTGGTCCAACAAAACTGAGGATTAATCACTGGCTGACCTACATAGAAAATAGGAACAGAAGAGTTACTTTTTATAAAGATATTAATTTGACCTAAAGCCATATTGAACTATAATTTGCTTTATAGAGATGCTCTCATGAGGCTGCTTTCAATTATGCCAATTTAATTCTCAGCACTTCCAGGTACTATAAAAACAAGAAAAAGCCAGGGAGCTTTAGCAAACAGCTCCTCAAGAACAATCTGAACAAAAACTCGGCCAAGTTAACTGGTATTTCAATACCTCCCTCCAAATTTACCAGAAATAGTTAAAAAAAGAAACAAAAAAACAAACAAAAAAATAAAATGTTTTATTGCCTATAGTACTTCTAACCAAACTCTTGTCACAGGATCAATGAGAGCTGTACAAGCAGGTTTTTTATCCTCTGATCCTCTGAATTGTTTTTAAACGTGCTCTAGTATGTCGTGGAAATCACTGTTATTTGTTACTATGTTTGGAAATTTAAACTTATTTTTGGAATAATTTTGAAAAAGCTGTAGCTAAGCATTTTCAGTATCTGTAGAACCAAAAATTCTACCTCTTAAAAATATGACTTGTGACAATACAAAAAAAAGTGAGCACAGTTAACGGTGGTCCAGTCTTCTGAAGTTTCTGAACTACCTTAGTTTGCTTGTACCAAAGTCAGATATTAACACAAAGCCATAACTCTAAGCATGCAGCAAGAAAACTGCTAATCATTAGATCACTTTCACTAATACTCAAAGCTACAAGCATTAGGAAGGAGTAATAATACTTCTCTTTGCAGAGGATTTTCCAAAAGCAGAAAGTGAGCTATAGCAGTCAGAGAACTCCCAGGAGAGAAAACAAATCTTCCTAACTTTGGCAAGAAAAGGCTACAGTCCTGCTTGTGACTAATCAGATCTATCTGAGGTACGTACGAGACTGAGGCAAATATGAAAGATGAGAACCTAGCTGGAAATTAAGTGGAGCATGTTATCCTCTGACAGCAGACAAACATATAAATTAACTTATTTGTTCCCAAAACAAAGTTTTCTTGCCATAAACACTTATCTGAACTGTGCAACTGAAGACGGGAGACTGGTATCAGAAAATCAGCTATAAAGGCTTCGTTTTTTTTGTGTGGTTTAGACATAACATATTATTGTACTGCTCCAAGTTGTATTTGGAGAGCAAAAAAATAGCGAAGATACATTCTATAACAAACAAAAATAACAGATTTTTCTACATCTTGCAATAGCGCACTGCTTGGTATTAAAGGCTCTACTTTGTATTGCGGTTTAATGTAACTCCCTATTCAAGTAAATAGGTTATAAATACTGAAAAACAACGTGACCAATGTATCTGTCTACCAACAGATCACTTCAAGTTTTTAGATTTCAAGAGTTTATCCAGTACTGTGTTGACTGCAAAAGTTAAAGCTATGGAACCGGTTGCACAGATACGCTGAAATGGATCTGAGAGGGCCTAGAAGAAAAAGAAAGCTGATGCAACTCTACAGCATAGCACAGCCTAGTAACAGTTTAAAAGAGGCAAGTGTCCTTGAGCAGGGAGGTTTAAGTGCAAATTTGAGAGAATCATCAATTCACAAAGGCTATGGCACAAGAACTTCAAAGTTTCAGGAAAGTCACACAGGTCAATGCACAGTACTTAATCAATGGTAGCGAACAAGCACAGAACAAGCTGCAGAAATAGATGCTGTCATCAGCCATCCTTGTTTAAGCAGCTTACAAAGAGTTTGATACCACACTTAGAGTGAAAAATGGAAGTCTGAGTTTGAAACGAGATGAGAGTCTTGTGGGTGGCCAGAAGGAGAGAGAGAAAATGGAAAGTGCACATCAAAAGAAGATAAGAGAAAGTAGACAACTAATAGAACGTCCTTCACAATCTGTCACAAAAAGGGCTGAAGAACATTACAAAGAACTGAGTAAAGGACATGCATCTGAGAACAGAAAAGAAACAGGATTTGATTCATGAACTGACAAGAAAAGAAACCAAGGAGGCAAAGACACAGAATTGGGCAAGATGCGCAAACCAAAGGAGAGCCAGACTGTGCTGAAGAAGAACAGTTGCTCATACACAATATCTGAAAAAGACTGTATTCCAGTATTCCTGTCTCTAATAGTTAAAACTCATCTTAATACTTAGCTCTTCCTTCCAAAAAGAAAATAACTTCATCAGAACTTACAGCTGTCAGATACTGAGACATTTTAACAAGCTCTGGTTTGGTTTATGACATTCACGGATGCATGAAGAATTAATTCAGTAAAGAATAAAGATGAGTCATGGTTTGAAAACAGGCCCTACCAAGACAGTGATCCAATACAGAGGAATCAAAACCAGTATAATTAAAATAACAAGAATTTAACAAAACATTAAATAGGTCTTTGGGCGCATTACCATCTCACCTTCTAAGGGAATCTGCAGAATTTCTAGTACTGCTGCTCCAGCAAATTAAGAATTTATTTTCTGAAAAAGATGCATTGCGTATTTCCAAAGTCTTACAATTATGATTATTAGTCTTTCAGATCAAAGGAATGCAAACTGAAAAATAGTAAGACACAAGAACACCACACTACTTTCAATTAAGGTTTTCACAGCTAAGGAACACTTCAAAGCCTGACACAGTTTTTGTTGTTTGACCCGAATGATGGATGAAATACTGATTTTTTCGTATCATAATGGAGAGGTGATATCCATTCAAGAGTTAGTTATGTGATATAATATTTGAGCACAATTAGAAGGAATATTTTAGGTTATGTTCCTCAGGGCAGTGACTGACTTGTTTCACGTTTTTATACAAGGAAATGCAAATATTTACCATTCAGTAGCAAATACAGACATGTAGCACCTTTACTACAAGCTAATAAAATGAGGGTACTCAACAGATTGGATGAGAATTCAAACCGTGTTTTGGTAGTTTATAAACAATGATGGATATGTCAGATGTTTGAAGAATTATCCACAAGTCTAAATTACTTTTAGCTTGCATTTTTGTAATGATTCATAGCACCTGGTAAAGAAAAGATTCCTTCAACCTCTCTGAAATCAAAGCCCATTAATTGTAACTAGCAGTAAGATTAAAAACAGCCGTCCCAAAAAAGATTTGTAAACATTAAGTTGTAAACGCACATAAAAGCAAGCATGAAAGTACACACAAAGCAGCATTAAAAATTTACTGCTATTTATAGGGTCCACAGTCTCCCAAAATAAGCCAAGTAGACGCACCCCTGCAGAGCCCCAGTGACTTCCAGTAATAATTACCAGTTGCTCTGGAGGCTCACAATCAAGAATCTAGTCATCCTAGTCCAAAGCACAGCACAAATAATTGCATCCATCCCCCGAAGACTGACACAACTGTGCACGCATACACAATTTACCCACAGAACCACAAACTACTGTCTTTCTGCTGCTTCCCATCTTCTCTCTTCTAGGCTATGCTTTCTGAAGTTTACTGCTTGCAAGCCTTAATGGAGGCATGTGATAAAACACTTCTAATTTTAAAATGAGTGTTTTCAGTGCTGTTTGAGAGATGTTGGGAAACATGGATTAATTGACTTTACAAAACAAACAACAGCACAGATGTTAAACAATACCCCTGAGAAAGAACCCAGAATAAAGCCACTGCTAAAAATCTCTTGCTCAGACCAACTCTTCCAAATTCTCCTGGAATCTTTAATATTAAGAAAACAATCCAGCGCTGCCACTATATACAACACTGACATTTTAAAAAACATCATCTGCTACATCCTGTCAATTTTAGTCCCTTTTACTCAGATGACCTTTTGCTTTCTCATCAGTAAATGGAATCTGACCACCTTCAAGCTAACTCAGGCCTCTCAAAAGAAAGCTTTTCACAGCTGAGCTCCAGCAACTCAGTTTTAACATGAGAACTGCACTCCAATGCTCACAACTACAGAAGATTTAACTTACTAAACTTTCAAGTTTTATAAATTACTTTTGTCATTAACTTGATTTTTCAATACACTGTATGAAATATAACAACATCCCATGCAAATGCTTTAATCCGTTTCATTATTAGAAGAATCAAACTTCGTGTTCTGAGTAAAACACTTTGCCTTCCCAAGCAGGGAAAACTGCTGGCACTATAAACCCTAATCCATATAAGGAACAGATTTTTATCAGATACCCCTGTCTAATACAGTGATTGGAGTGCCAATATAATCAACTGAAGTCAATCATAGAAATCAAGTCTATTTAATTCACATGGCTTTTTTCTTTTTGCTGTTTAAAATTTAACAGGCTACATATAATCAAGCTTTGATCTGTGAAATCTGCAAAGTGTCCTTCCAGCGTTACCAACAAAACTGACCCATTACTGCTCAGACACCAAGGTGTTAAGCTTGTTAGGCAGTGACCCAATACTGAATTAAAGTTCCCCAAGGGAACATCATTACACACTGAAAGTTTCATTACAACACTGAAAAAGCTGTTCAGTCATCATGCCTACCAAGTATGAGGAGTTATTCTTTGTAAATTCAAGGGGCTGAAGTTGTATCATGCAGTTTGTTTCAACCCCACGGAATTTGTTTCCAAAATGTTCCTTTTGAAGTTCTCTCTGCTAACCACAGTATCATTGAGCTGAGGGACTTCAGGTGACTTGTGTCAGCTTCAGTGATGCTATTCAAAACCTATCCAGTCAGCAGTGGAACAACAGTTGTTCTGGCTTTTACTACCTATTATGAAGAAAACAAAACACCTGATAAATGCAGAGAAGCTGTTCACAAGACGACATATGAAAAGACGTAAGAAGACAGAAAAGGTACAAATACTGTAGCAGAGGTTTTCCTTCCCAAGGTTTCCAGCTACTTAAAATAAACAGTAAGAAGCCTCTGTATTTGTCATAGACATATTGAAGGAAGAAAGGATCATCTTTAAAAGCTGGGGAACTAAGATCATATTCTTGTGCACATCACAGCTGAATTCCACTTTTCCAGTAGCCTGGTTTCTTTCCAGAAACACATTATCCCTGGTTTTCATTTCTGGGCTTTCTATCTGTTTTCCTATCCCATCCCACCCCTTCACCCCTTCCATCCCCATGCTCCCCCAAACTCTCTCTGAAGTTCTTCAGCTAAAACTGTGGGAAGCCGTTTGTTAATTCCTACTTTAACTAACTTTGGCAATGATATAAAGTGCTCGTGAACTTCAAGCTGGCTACATAAGCTTTTCAAAATAGACACAATATCAGCTTACTGGGGGAGTTCCGGTTCTTTGCCTTAACAGTTTGCTTAAAAATGTCCATCAACACAGACTTCACAAATATTCACCTGAGTATTAGCTGCCATAACCTGTTTACAGCTTGGAAGCCAAGATTTTCATTGGCACTTCCTGAGCAATGCTGTTCTTTAATCCAAAGCATCTAAATGACTTCTGAGACTTCTTAACATAGGTAAGAATTACTATTTCTATAACTGGGGGCTGTTCACTACTTGTGGAATAGAGTATCAATAGCAGGCTCAACCAGTTGTGAAATCACAAGCAAGCCAGATACAGTCTCCAGCCTCTTTGCAGCACCTATGTAGTTTTCTCAAGCAGTTATAATAAAAAAAGTGCTTGTGGCTCTGCTAGGTACAATCTAAAAGCAACACGAAACATTTTTATGGCCTTCCTGTATGTGCAAGAGGCCTAATAAAGTTCGGCACCAAACTAAAATTTTCTAGTTATGCATTTTGAAAGCTATTTTAAATGTCACCAATATTTTTCCCAATTTGTTTAAAAGAACTTTCACCCCCGAAGTGACTTCCCTTGAAAGATGTGGGTTTTATTCTTAAAAAGACCCGAACACCCCCTCCACCTCCCACTCTAAACACTGCACAGACTTTCGCCATTCAACTTGTATATAACATCTGAACAGGAAGACAAGCCACAGTTTAACTCTGGTTAAACTTATCTTGATATTCAGAATTACTAAGGAAATAAGGTTTCACATGGTGACCAAAAGAATCTAGTTACATTGTATGTCAGAGCAGTATATAATGCTTCTAGCCCGGTACTTAAATCATTATGAAATTGTGAATGTCAAGTCATTTAAGCTCACTGAGAATTAATCTAGGGAAACATCAGTGAAAATGTCCCCAGAATACTTGAACTCATATACTAAAATATCTATCTATGCCAGATTAAAAGATGTTGGTCCATATCCAAGTCTGTCCCTCTTCATTCACCACAGCAAAGCAATCTTTGCAGCAGATCTTTTCTCAAACAGCTGGTGTTAAGATTACTTTAGGCCATGGACATCTAGGCAACTGAATAGCTTCCACTGGATATAAAAGGTGCATTTCCAAGTCTAATCTCTAAAAGAAAATGGCTAACACAAGGTTACAAAGACACTTGAAGCATATGACCAAAATTTCAGGTACAGTGAATGCCAAATGCCTTAAACCAACCGGACAACGTACTGCAAGATTCCTCAGGACTGCACGCAAACCAATCCACCAGCCCCAAGACTTCAACTTCTGAGCAGTTCATTTGATTTAGACTTAGCATTTTTTTCAGAACTACAAACACATTATCCACTTCCCAGATCACATATTACTGTTAACTTCTAAATGACAAGAAGGGCCTTGGATAAGTTATTACCCGGCTGTTACCTCAACCTTTTGCATTTGTAGAACAAGGGCAATATTTACCAGCTTCGTGACAGCACTGCAAGATAAGCTCTTACGGTCTTTGGGAAAGAAAGAACATGTGTAAGTAATTTATACAATCAAGTCAGCCAATAAAATTCTTACAGTTTCCAGAAGTAAGGAGTTCCAACTTTTTTTCTGTTTTAATTACCAGACTTACACGCAAGTAAAACAAGATACTTATTTTCTTGCGATACGCTGCACAGAAGGTTCCAGCTGCTTACCCTTTAAGTGCAAGCACTTTTCCCTCCTCTCTTCTGATGTAGATCCATGCCTCTCATCATCCCTTTCCCATCACTCCAATCTTTACTCCCCCATCCTTCCAGTACTTGCTCCTCCAGAAGCAGAGGAGTTTGATCGTGACAAGGCCTTTGTACAGTAGCACCTTCCCTATTTCTGCTTATGATTCTGGGAAAGAACAAGCATGTAGGAAGCACGGGAACAAACAGCTCCCTTTGCCTCTGTGGTCCTTCTGTAAGGAACACACAGGAATAATCAAGTTTAGGAGGAGAAGAAAAAAATGTAAGCCAGATGAAAGAAAAGATGGAAAAATAGGGAGATGTGTTGCTAAACGAATTGGCTGGTTAACAACAAGTAACAGTGCAGCATAATTTTTCCCCCTATTAGCAATTTACAAAAGATACTACCCAGAGCAGGGAGAACAGGCTTGGGAGGAAAAAGAAGGGGCAAGAAAATCAAGAGCAAACGGCTTTCAAGAAATCATACATTATCTCAAATTGCAAAAAAAAAAAAAAAAAAAAAAAAAGTCTTCCATGAACACAACTTTTGGTCACCATTTCCTATAACTAAATTAAGGTCTTAACAGCTTCATGCTCAGTCAAATCACCATTCAGACTTACAATTTAGGAAAGGATACAATTTTCTTTAACAAAACTTCAAGAATCGCAGGCCGTAAAAAAAAGGGTAGGAAAGGAATTCTTTTACCAGCAGGGAAATCAAAGTAATGTTGAAAAATCTCACGCAAGTGCAACTTAAGAATTACAGTAGCAGAACACTATAAAGCATACCTACAGCTAAAAAATCTCTTCTGTCTATGATGCTGCCAGATAGGTACTGCTGTAATACCCAACTAGAGGAAAGATGCAAAATCTTCACTGCTAGATTAATTTTCTTTTTCTTAACAGCACGTATTATTACAGCAACAAAAATTCATAAATATTTCTTAGTCTGGCTACACCTCAGCAACTTTTTGTATGTCTACATGACATAAAAAATGAAGAAACAATGAGGCAGAAGCAGACTGAAGAACAGTTTAGCATTAAAATGCACATACCTGCCTTATTTGTTTCCCCAGAAATACCAGATTACTGACACTGCCTGTTCCTGCAGCACCGATGGGCAAAAGGCAGCCCCATCTTTAACATACCAGTAAAAATCCTAATTTATGTGTTATTCATCTCACTCCCTTAAAGCATTAGTGCTAGGTCTGGTACCTTAGAAGATGAATAAAGCTCCTGAGGCATGCCCATCACACATCATTTTCCCTTAAACTACTCCATTTTCCCTCCTAGGGAGTATTTAAAGATTTAAATCTTAGATTTAAAAGTTAGCACCTTGCACCACAGAAAGACAGAATTCCACTTTGATTCCACTGGAATATTATAATTATTTTTTAAAAGTCTCTTTCCTCAATCAACAGTCTCTTCCTTAGCAGATCACAAAGCTAAGTGAACTCAAATATTCCAATCAGCCTCAAAAGGCAGCCCCTGAACATTTACTGCCACAACAAATTCCTCTGTTTATCGAAGTGGCTTAAATAAGCCTACCACATACTTTTTTCTTAAGACCTACACGTGAGTTTCCCATCTTGAATCCTAGACTATTATTCTACCTGTGGTAGTAGACCACCAGCAAGTCCAACACAACAGAGGGATTGCTTGATGGCCTCTCTGTTCCTACCATTCATGTCTGTACTCAGGCACAGATAGAATGATTACAAAACTCAAACGACTATCCAAATGCTTGTAATGATAGCAGTCAAATTGCGATTTGGCAGCAGAGTAGCTGTTTTTTCTTCAAGAACTTATTTAGTACCTTTACTGATAAGTAGTAAAGAAAGACACAACTTGGTCTTCTGGTGTATTTATGTTTGTTTCATTTCAGAAAAATAAGAGTTTTGGTGGTTCTTGGATTCCATAAATTAAAAACCCTGTTCTAGATCAGCCTGTGAATGAATCGCTTCATCTGGAGAAAATGCTCAAGTGCCAGAAGCACCACTACTCAAGTGAGTCACAACTTCGAAGAAGAGTCTAGCACCAGCAGTGTCCAAATTTAAACTGGTCTCCTCAATTTTCCAAAGACTCTCTCGGCTTGCTAAAAAGATGTGTGCATTATGTAACATGGTTTGGGTGACTTCAGTGCATTTGTCTTTTCCGTCCTACAAGTATAAAGCTCAAGAGCTAGATACGAACGAGGACCTACGAGAATACAGATGGTCCCAACAAAACATTTAACCAAATCCAAGATTGTTTATTAACATCTGCGCTATTTACCTTTTTCTAGTAAGTCTTGCTATGAGTAGTATTTTCTAAGCCAACTCTGACATAAACAGCTCATCTGTATTACTTCTAGAATTACGTAATGCATCATATTATACTCTCTGCTTGATAGGTTATTATTTTAGAACTGGCTATCCCAAAACATCCAGAGCTATGTTCTTTTACTTACTAGATGTTTATCTTAAGCTACCTACTATGAACACAACAATATGTTCACCTCTTGTTCTTCACTAGAACTCTCAGCTCCCTGGTCCTGCAAGAACACAAAAGAAAAGTTACTCCAAACTGCAAAAAAGGGCTGCTCTATTGTAATTAACAGTTGAAACAAGATCTACTCTATTTTGTCATTAAAAGTGAACTCCTTCAGTGCAAACATCCACAGGTAACAACAGTAGAAAGAATGGCAACTTAATATGTATTTGAAAGAAGAAACAAACCATCATTTAACTGTTTACTTTTAGCATGATTTTTACAAGGTACCTAAGATCAGGTGCTGTCAAACAATGTACTGATACAGCTGTGGTCAAAACCTTCCACTTGTTGTTACTGCTTACTGTAGCAATGAAACAGCTTTACTGGTGGAGATAACATTCAGAACACCTTTTTCACGCATCTGTATTTACACGTGGTAATTGATCATATAGAAACACTGTTCAAGAAGTCAAAGTAATAACCAGCATGGTTATGCCAGCAAAAGATGCTAATGTATCTTCAGCTGAGGCAAAACAAAGGGAAAAAAATAAAATTAATGATATATGAAAGTTAGTTTCGTTACAGGTCACCGATACACACATGGACATCACCATCGAGTAACATTTTCTTTCCTTTCATGCATGTCGGCATGTCTCATCAGACAACTCTTCGAGAGCAGAATTTTCACAAAAGACCCAACTAATTGCAGTACGAACCCAACCACTGTGTAGCACATTATCACCATTCATCTGTACATTCACAGCAGTACTAGCATTGCTGCAACTATGGCATAATTTCTAATCATAACTTTTTTTTTCCAAGGCTCAATCTCACTGATTCTTGCTCTCAGAATACAAACCTTCTTTTCTCAGCCTTATATTATTCTAAGAGTGTGTAAAGGCATTCGTTAAATACATTGCTTTAGTCCACAACTGAAAATAAACCCAACCTCTGCATGTTTCAAAATATTTATTCAAATGCACATCTAAAAGACATTGAAGCGTACGTGCAAAGAGTATGCCACATCAGTTTTGGCTACAGTTTTATTTTTTAAAAGCAGAGGCTGCAACCCCCTGCTTAAAAAGAAAAGGAAACCCATTTCTGGCTCCTAGGCCCTGTGAGGTCTCATGTGAAATGGTGATAAACAGCTGGCTTCGCTCTTTAAGAGGTCAGAATGGAAAAGCTTAAACCATCTGTATTTCTCCAGTTATAAAAACCCAAAATATTGCCAGAGTCTTCCTGAAGCCAGGGTACCGGATAATTTAGGCTAGGATAGATGTTTATTAAAAAAAAGGGCGTTGATTTCTTGGCAGTGGTGGCAAGCAGGAGACACCCCTAGTGTCGACGTAAAATACTACAGGACTCCATACTGTATCTCTGGATTAATTTTACGGCAGTAAAAGGGAAATTTAAATCGCCATGATTATTATTAATAATAATAATAATAAAAATAAGAACAGCAGAGCAGCTCAACACACACACACACAGGAACACCCTACATTTCCCTCACCCGCAGGCTCCCAACACCCCCTGCCTCTCGCATTTTTAAGCTAAAAAAAAAAAAATAATAAATCCCCGTGGACATTATAAAATCGCCCGGCTCCTGCCATGGGCTACGTGCTCCGGGAGCTCTCCGCCCTCCACACGAGCAGCAAAACGCCGCCGCAGCAACGAGGGGGCGGCCTCGGGGGCTGCAGCAGCACCCCCACAGCACCCCGGGGGCTGAGGGGAGACCCGGGGTGGGTGGCGGTGGTGGTGAGGGGAAAGGGAGAGGGACCCCGGGGCTGAGGGGGGCTGAGGGAAGGGCTGAGCCCCACAGCGGGGGCGAGGCGGCGGCTGTGGGCGGCGGCGGGGGGGCCGCGCCCGCCCCCGGGGAAGGAGGGAGGGGAGGAAGGGGGAAGCCCGGCGGAGGACGTGGATGGCTTGGGGGCGGAGGAGCCGGCTCGGAGGCAGGGCAGCGGCCGCCGTCGCCCCCCTTTATCCCCCCCTCTTCCCCGACCGCCGCCCCCCTCACACGCAGCCTGGAATATTCCGCCGGGGCGGCAGCGGGGGGCTCGGCTCCTCACCATGGCGGCGGCTGGGCGTCAGGCGCTGCTTCCCCCCCCCTGCGGTCGCGAATCCGCCGAGCCCCGGCCTCGCTGTCAGCCTGTTCGGCGTCGCCGCCGGGCCCGCTGCCGGCTCCCGCTGCCCCCTCACTGCGGCAGCGGCTGGCGCTGACCCGCAACGGCGGCGCAGGGAGAGGAGCGGAGCGGAGAAGAGAGAGGAGAGGAGGGAGAGCGAGGGCGGGGGCGAGCGGCGCTGAGGCTCGGCGGCGGGGGCGGCGCCTCCCACATCCGGGCACCGCGCCGGGGAGCGGGGAACGGGGAACGGGGCGGGGCGCCGACATGGCGGCCGCGGCGGGAGGGGAGCACAAAATGGCGGCCGGGCTGAGAGGGCGGGGAGGTGCTGCGCTGGGTTCTCCCCTCCCCGCAAATAAAATAAATAAAATGAAGTTAAATGTATCTGTTACCTACATACACACACATAAATGAAAAGCTGGTAGTGGGGAGTCCAAGTGAAAGGTTGCCACACTGTAAGGAAGCTTCGCTGGTTGGGTGTTGCCACAGGATGGGCTTGAGCGTGCTCCATGAAGCCCCTCGCTCAGGGAGCGGCCCTGTCGATCTGCTCAGGTGCTCTGCAAGGCTTTGCAGTTGTGCTTTGTACCAACACCACACACCTCAATGGAGATTCATCCCCATCAGCTGCTGTGTAAACCTCCTTGTCAGGGCCCTCGCTGCCCTAGCTTAAAGATTAAAATATGTTGTACTTCTCTCCATGGAAAACCAGGCAGGGACATAGCCTCAGGTAGGCCTTCCTAATTGGAGCCTCCTCATTTTCTGGCTGTTGCCTTCCTCAAGTTTTAGCATAAACGTTGCAAGAGGTGCTCCTTATTTAACAGGTTTTTAGTGAATTGTGTTTCTGTAACACTAATAGGTACTTAGACCGAATTAACAGAGATGTGCTTTGATGAGGTAAATCTGAAGTGTTTACATATCTATCTGTGGTTTCCTTACCAGTAGTTAGGCTTTGTATCCTGGATAATTTACAAAATAAAATGTCTGATGCTGTTGAATGCAAACTAAGATAAAAGAGGTTTAATAACACCTCTGAGGCAAGATTTAGGGCAATGTAACTACTTGTGTAAGTAAGGCTGACCCTCAGGGAATGATCTATCTATATTGTGAAGTTTCAAGTAGGCCAGAGGATGCCTTTAAAAACCTCTGTGAAGGGTAATGTGAAATAGCAAATAAGGATGGGTGGATTTTACATTCTCATTGCTGCTTTTGCTCTTCTCTCTGGGCTCGCAGTGTTGAATGTGTTTATTTTGGAGCACCATAACAGTGCATAGCACTGTGACAAATGAAGTGGTGATGTGAAAATAATAATTACATATAAAATATTACTGCGTTAATACTGCCAAAGAGTAGATTCAGTACCACGTTGATGTTGTTTTTCAGGCATTTGATATTTGGCTCACAATAACTAGATGCCTTGCCAGGGAAAGGCAAATCAATCTTGCCAACTTTGAGGTGAATGGCAACGTTACTTGTGGGGAAAGGTGAAACTGGATTATTAGTTTAAAACCAGGCTGATTTATTTGGATCATAGCTGAGCTTGAGCTTCCCAGTCTAAAATAGTAATTTCCTCTTTCTTTAGCTTTATGGAAAAGGAACTGACTGCCTCATCACTGTTGCCGTGTTTGTGAGAGTTTGAGCTGGTCAAAGGCTAGCAAACATTACCTTAAAAGTTCCTGGACAAACCTAGAATCTTAAAATGCTAATGCGTAAATACGAAGAGGAACAGGGAATCTCCTGTACAAAAGCTTGTTCTAGAAGCTTAATAAATAATAAATAAAAGAATAAAGAGTAAGCTAGGGACATTGCAGAGAAAAAACATAACAAAGATGAGGAAATGAACAACATGGCAATGAGCGAAACTAAATGGCATCAAACAAAAAGTAATTTGCACCAAAAGAAAGCAAAACAAACAGTAGTGCATAACTTATAAGCTTTAAGTTAATAGGAAAACCAGAGAAAAGGCCTTGGTGATAAGAACCTAAGCCTTGCTACAGTGAGAGGTTGCACAGTGTGAAATGGTCTGATCCAGGTGGGGAAGTTCCTGCCTCTCCTCAGACAGATAAAGGTGTGTAGGATAACCATTCTCCTGGGAAAAATAAATAAATAAATAAATAGATCTAGTTGTTAGGATGTCTAAAAATAAAAAAAATCTTAGACTTTTATGGAAAGCTAGACAAAACTAGTAATAATAAAAGTTTAAGAACTCCAAAAGAAAAATAAATTCTGATGTCAAACAGCCTTGCTGCTTACATCTCTGTCAGTGTGGCCTTATCTAGCAGATGCAAGTATGGAGTAAAATCAGCTAACTGAAGTTGGAAATGACTAGAATTTTTATTGCATAAAGTAATGGGACTAAAACAGAATTGAGGAATACAATACCTTAATTGTTACCTTTTTAGGTTTTGAGTAGAGACAGCCAAGAGCTTATGAAAATATAATTTTTATCTTGCTATGCAGTTAGGTTGTTGCTAGCAATTTTGAACCTCTAGATGCAGTACAAAGACATGCTAATTAATTTTTAATTCTTTTTTTTTTTTTTTTCTGTTGTCTCGACGTGTCAAAATTACTTTTCCTTTATATCTGGCTTCTTAAAGATGTTAAAAATGCAAGATGGCATTTGTTAGAGCGTAGCTAACAATCTGTAGAAAGCCGTGACTTGCATTTAACACTTTACTACTCAGAAATGCAGACAACATTAATGCATTCTTGCAAATAGCAATATTCAAATGTATTTTTAGAGTAAGTTCCAGGCAATGCTGTATTTTCTCACTTTCTGGTTTTTAATAAAGCTCCTTTGCAGAATAATTACAACCATTCAAACTAGGATAAGATGTGTTTCCATGGGATGGAAAGCTGTTTTAGTTTCAGATAAATAAAGAAGTAAGTTAACTCGGTACCTGTTTAGGTTCTTCAGTGTCGTAAACAGTAATGATGTGGTTTGCATGGTGCTTGACCTGGAGAAAATTTGGGCTGGATAACAATTTCCATACCCCTGCTTATGTGACTGGACTCTAGCTGCAGTTCTTTTCATAGCATGCTTTTAAAGTGCTGTTTGTGGTGCTTCATCTATCTAATTTTGAAAAAAAATAAATATA
Organism: Aythya marila; assembly: GCF_965140915.1. Taxonomy (NCBI): domain Eukaryota; kingdom Metazoa; phylum Chordata; class Aves; order Anseriformes; family Anatidae; genus Aythya; species Aythya marila. The sequence continues at coordinate 9,471,583 of NC_139044.1, read as the reverse complement.
CATATATATATGTATCTTTGATCGTTTTAGCATGTCCTTTATCTTGCCTTGTGCTGGACTTCATAAAAATATTCGTTACTTGTAGATGTCACAGGATGTATTTTGTATGGAGCATTCTTCTCTCTGCTAACCCAGGGTTAGGGCTGCCACCTAATTAAATAATCTTCTGTCCTGACCCTTAAAAGGCCATAAGCAGCTTTTCCCAGCAAAGCAGGTAAACTCTTGGGACAGTGCAGTAAAGCTTGAAAATATGCCATTTTTAGGCATCTGTATGTTCTTATTGGCTCCAGTGGTGTTTTGTTTTAAAATAAATTATTATTCTTCTTTAATGCTCTAGAAGGTAAAAAGGGAAGCTACCTTTTATGACCTGACTTCGAGGGAACGTACTTTTAGCTACCAGGGGTTGGGGGGAGGGCTATATTTTATCAGCAAAAGAGGAAGGCTGTTTAGGCAGAAATGAAAGCTACCCTTTCTCAGCATGTTTGAATTGCCCTGGTGCTGCAGATCCTGAATTGTTAAGTCTGTAAAACTGATGCACCATATTTATTCATCTCCTTCCATTTGTAATAACGGGTAGAATAATAAGCAAGTCTAAAGATATAATACTGACTGGAACTGACAAATAGGTGGAAAGATAAAGTACCTCTCTCGCTGTATTTCTCTTACACCTACATCTGTCTTTTCAGTTGAAAGAAATCAAAAGGAGTCTGCCCTTATTTTCTTGCATATTTGTGAGAGCGTATATAAATTGCCAAGATTTGGGAGGAGAGGAAGATAATACTTCTCAGATCAAGTATGGTACAATAGAAAAAAAATGGCCAAATAAAAGGGTTGGGGACACAGGGGAACACTGTTCTCTTTACCTAGAAAATTAAGAAGGGGACTTGTCTTAAAACTGGGAGCAAGGTGAAAGGCACGGAATCTTTGGGAAGTTGTGGGTTGATAAGGGTGATTTTTGGTAACCTGTTGGGTCATTTTGCAGCACTGCAGGACAGTAGATTTCAAATTGCTAGAACTGCCTTGGATGTGAAGTCGTCTTGAGCATGCGCGCTTACTAAAACAGTGAATATTTCTGATCTGTGCATCTTGCTGCCCAAGGTGTTGTGGAATTAAATATCCCGAGAGTAGGATTATTTCTTTAGGTATCCCTTTGAGCTCTTAGTGGTAATTAACGGCTCATGAGAAGTTGAAGTCACAGTTTGAAAATCACTGAGTGTATTTTTTTTTCTTTAATCGTAACTGGGTTTTAAAGATTAATCTTCTGATTTCCTATACTTATTTGGTGCTGATGGCTAGGATAAGCTGGGGACAAAAATGCTTTCTGCATCTTTGCCCCTCTGCTTGTGATTATACCACTGTATCAGATAGCTCTTTGCAGAACAAATATATGGAAACAATCTGCAAGGATGGCTGAGACTAAAAGCTTACATTTTTTTTTTTTTCTGGAGACTATACTCTTGGCATAATAATTTAATATGGTTATCTTATTTGCTTAACAGTTGATAAGGTTTCTCAATGGCATCCAGCTATAGCTGGGCTTGGTATAACTGACTTTTGCTTTTGTTTTGTTTTGTTTTGTTCTGTTTTTTGGGGGGAAGTGGGTAGGGACATTTGTTCAGGGGAACTCTGGTAAGAACTGTGAGCTGACTTCTCACAGCAACTGGAGGTAAATGTTGCAAACACGAGTACAGCATTTGATTTTTCACTGATGTACTTGTCTTCCATGGGTGTAAAGGATTGTTGCTTATGTTTAATTCTACTAGGGATGTGCATGCATTGGTCTGCATTGTGAAGATTTTATCTTTCTGCAGTAACTGATTATGAAGCAGAGATTGGCATGCACAGGATTTTAATGAGCTATTAATGAACATAACTTCAATATTGTGAAAACAATCACTTGGATTATATTAAAGTTGTACCTCTTTCTATCACTGGCTGACTGATTCAGGTTCTGGCCAGTACAAATTCTGAAGGTGATGACTTAAATAACAAACAGACTGATAATTTAGTAGTGAACTGAACTGAAACAATGCCCAAATGTCTCAATTTCCTTCTTTCTCTTGTAGCAGAGAGAAAACCGGGGAACTGCTTGCTTGTTGATCCCTTAATGAGTTGGGGACAAGATTTAAATACCAGTAAGTTACATGACTCTTTCAAAACTAATCAAAGTAGATGTTACTGTCACATAGAACACCTTTTAGCATACCAGTTTGTGTTGTGGGGAGTTAAATTAATGTAGTATGGAGTTCTATGTGTGTTATCTCCTTCTGTCATCACGGAAGAATAAAAGAGTTGCATTAACAAATGCTGTAGTATCATACAGTAAATTGTGTCCATCTTAGCCGTGTGTTTTTCTATAACTTTGATTGCCACACACGTTCTCAGTGCTCATATAATCTGTTTTAATTTGCAGTGCCATCATCTGTGTGAAAAATGAAGTTGCCAGAGTTTTCAAGAAAAAATGTGATGCAGCATCATCACATGTATTCATGTAAATGAATGTTTAAAGATCCCCTCAGCTGAGGAGATGAGACCACATGGTGGTAAGTAATATTCTCTCTTTTTCTGATCACTGTGCTTGTGTGATTCTCCATTGTGTGCCTCAGTTCCATGCAGGGACTTCCTCAGTAGCATGTATTGAGGCCTGTGTGGTTTGTAGCTTCAATTTGAGAACTGGGAGGAAGTTAATCCTGGGTGCCAATTAAGTCTGGCACAGGATGCGATTTTTTGTCATGGAGATTCAGAAGTGCATCTAAGAACTTGAGGAACTCATTTGGTGCTAATGTAGAATATCACCTATATTTTTATAGCTATGACAATTTTTACTACTTTAAACATGGCAAAACTGGTTTTGGAGATGCTCTTAAGGTTCAAAGCACCTGGTCTATCAACTGTGCCTGTCTGTCAGTGTTTTGATCATCATTGGATACAACTTTTTTTTTTTTTTTTTTTTTTTTACAACAGCAATCTTCAGATACGATGTCCGCAGCACTGGACTAGAGAATTTCCTCAGTTCCTCTTTTTCTCTTTGGTGGTGGGTGAAATTTCAGTCCTGCTCTGCTGCTCTCAGTAGAAGAGTGAAGTTATTCTCTCACTGGATGGGGTCTCCTTGGTCTGTTCCCATAAAGCAGGTTCTGAATCCAAAGGGTTTGTTCTGAATCCAAAGAGTTTCAACATCCTTGTTTTCATCTTTTCACTGTGATGCTGGAAGGGATAGATTTAGTTGCTGAATACTTGGTCCATGCATTTAGTGTAGAACAGTCACTGAAGGAATAACTAAAAGATCTAGCTTCCCTGCATCATCCTCTTCCTTGAAGAAAAAGGAATTATGAAACAGCAACTGTTCTGTGTACAGTCGTTATAGCTGCTGGGAGCTCTTACTCTGCAGGGAGGGTAAAGAATCCCTTTCAGGAATTATAACTTGTCTGGTCTCACTGTTAATCTCTTAATCTGAAGATTTTGTGTGCTTTAAGTCTTTGGGCCTCCGTGTTGCAAAAGACTGCCTAATGAAAAAGGGCACTGGCCAGGGGTGGGGTGCAGCTTTTCACTGTGGTACACTGTAAGTCATTCTGCCTCCTACCTGTTTGGCAAAGTACCATCCACTCTCTGGTGTGGAATGGATTTGTAACTTCAGTGGATTTAAAGTCAGTTTCTGATCAGTCATGCTGTTGCTGAACTCTCCCACAAGAAGTTGCTAGAATGAAGATTTTCCTTTTCCAGAAGGACTTGCTGAAGTCAAAGGCATTTGATCATGCTTTCCTACCAAACTTTCCTCCGCTACTTCTGTCCCACTACAGACAAAAGATAGGCATAAATTCCTAAGTAAATACCATGAAATTTTGGGTGGCTTAGTTATACAGTACTCTTTTTCTTCCCTCTGTCAATAGGGATGAGTTCTGCTCTTTGTTTGGAGATTGTGCTTTGTATTTTGCACCCTGCTTTGCACACTGAGAACAACTTCAGGTTATGTGCTGTAAAGACCCACCACTGGAATTCAACCACAACCTAACCAATTTCACCACTTGATGACAAACTCCTCAAATGTGCTGTCTCTAGTTTGAGCAGCATATATAAGATATTCCAAGCAGTTCTTAATATAAAATGTGGTTTCACTGAAAAAAGAAAAATGAACCAAAAAGCACCAAAAGAGACAAAAACAAAACCTCCTGTAAGTCTTGTCTGATGCAGGAAGAATAAGACCAGTAGTGGTTCTAGTGCTTTTTAGCTGGTGGAAAACTCAACAGCGTATTTTGTGGTGTAGATACATGTGTCTATAACCAAATGGATGTTTAAAAGAGCAATGTTGCACAAAAAAGAACAGTGCAGACTAATAATTTTTTGTATAACTAAGTAGTATAATCTCATTAGTATTGTGTTGGAAAAAAAAAAAAAAAAAGACAGTTATCTGGTAAAGAACTTCAGCTTCTTTATGCCTTTTCCCATTCATCTGAAGTTGCTGCATAACTGTTTGTGTAGATATAGGGGTAGCTGGTAAAATTACCACAAAGAGCCGATGCACAAGTAGGTGAAGTACATAACTGTATTTCCCAGTGCTGTGAGGGCTCTGTAAAGCATGGAAATCTTGGTATTGAAAAAGGCAAACTTGCTTAATGTTATAATAAGCATGTCACCTCTGAGTTATCCTACAATTGCACTGGACAAAGATCTGCTGCAGTGTGTCCAGTTCTGGTGGACCTGAAGGTAGTAGCAGCCTGTGGGTGAGACACTGTCACCACTCTGACGAGCCTTCCTAGTGACATTGCAGGTGTCCTTTCCCTTTTATGGCCTCCACCAATTTTGGACTAGGATAAACAACACTCTAGTGGCTTTTTGGTCAACATAATTTGCAGTTTTCTGGCTGATTTATGTTCACAGGAGTATTTTGCTACCTTCCTGTTGCTACCCACCAGAGCTAAAAGTGTAGGCCACGTCTGGGAAATGTTTATGTTCTGGCCTTTTTTCAAATAGGAACAATTCTGAGAAACACCCCTCATGGCACGGTGAGGCAGCACGCTATGTAGGGATTTTGACATATATAGCTAAGAATAATACAGATCATCAACGCTGCCTTGCCCTTCTAGATATGAACTCTCTAACTCTAGCAATACTTCAGGAGCTCAGCAGCAAGCACTTGACAGCTTTCATTCCCTGTGCCTGGATACTGTAATCCTAGCCTGGGATGAAAGGGACTAATTAATGCCTCTATACTAGGGAACACGTGCTCAGTCTTCTACTGATTGAATGCAGTGGCAGTGTACTAGGTTTAGCTCGGGGTGTGGGGGAAAAGAGAAAAGGACCGCTGTTAGGGAGCAGTAGGAGGAGGGTGTATATAATCCTCTTGGGAGTGAACCCTGTTGTCCCTCTGCTGACCAGGGTGGTCTTGATCAACAGTGTGGCAGGTGCAGGTACATCTGGTACAGAATTTGGCCAGCATGTATGGAGGCTTCCTCTTTTTCTTTCCACTCAGACACATAAATGGAAATCCACCTTTGCTGAACAACCTGCAGCCCTTCTTGTGTGGGCTGGTAGCTTTTTTTTTTTTTTTTTTTTTTTCCTTAAGCACTGCAGTTCTCAGTGCAATAAATAGAGCATGTTTTAGATGAATTCTCCAGGGAAGCCATTTTCATTATAAAATGGTTGTCAGCACTCAGAAACCTTTGAATATAGCCTAGAACTGTTTGTTTGTTACACATCTTGGGAGGTCACAGCCTTTGAAATAGTTGTGTGGAGTAAGCAGTGTTTTAAAAATAAAACCAAAGGCTTCCCTAGATCTGAGCTGTCCTGCTTTCAGAGCTTCGCAGTTGCTGGAAAGTCTGAGTGACCCTGTGCGTGGTCTTTTAAAGAGGAAATGCTGCTAGCTGATCAAGGTCCCTGAAAGTGCTAGAGAAAATCAGAGAATGTCTAAATCCAGCAAAGCTTTTGGTATTAAGGTAAAAAAAACCCTCCATCATCAAAGCAGTCAGAGCTGAAATCCTGTGAAGTGCTTGGGATCTGTGGGTAAAGAACAGTGTGTCCTAATGTATCCTGTAGCAATATGTTCCTACCTGATGCTGTAGCAATGAAGACTACAGGAAAAGCTCTAGACATTCTTAATTGCATAGGCTTTAGTTTACACCCCATTAACTCTGTTCTGTTTTGTGGGATTACCAAGCACTGGAGTACAAAGTTTCCTGTGGAGCTGGGTATTCCAAACTTTGATCAGGACCACGGTGATTCTTTGCTTACAGCTATTAAAAAATGAGGCATTTTAACTTCTGTGAGGTAGGTGAGTGTTGACCCTATGATTCCGAGACAAGTTATTTAGTATGCATGGTTTTCTGAATGTCGCTTTAGGAACACCTCAACTAATATTTTGTTCATGCCAGCAAGTTTAAATAGAAGATTTTTATCACCAGGTTTGTCACTCATTTGCTTTGTGACCATACACATTAGGTATCTTAGGTGGGCACATAAACTTAATGGGCTCTTCTGCAATGGTAAGGCAATAGCAATACTAGATGGAAGATTCAGAAATTCTTATACAAATATGTAGTGTATTTGTATATGTACCAATATTGCCATAGTATATTTCATAATTACTTATATTTGAATGTCATATACATTATGTACCAACCATGGTATATTCAACATCACCTGATGTGTCTAGCCTAAATACTTTTATGTGGAAAAAAACAGAAGTGGTTAAGGTTTCTTCTTGACTTAAAACATTTCCACAATGTATTATTTCACAGTTTGGTCCCTTGCTATGGGTTATCCTGTAGCCTTCAGTGAATGCTTTGTGAGTTGAGAGTAATGCGAGTTTTCTAAGGATAAATGGAGATTGTTTGGCCTAGTTATTGTCCTTTGCACTCTGCTCCTTGTAGCTATCACTACTCAATTGATATGAGGATCTCTTCTATAAATATTTAAATATTTGTCACTTACAAGTCTTTGCACAGAAAGAGGCTAAACCGTGCTGCTTGAGAAGGCTGTCTTTGATTCCAGTGGTCCCTGAAGAGGCATTCAGATTCCAAGCTGAATTTCTTCACTCAAATACCCACATTGTCTTCAGTAATAAATTTGCATACAAACTGGAGGAAGGAGCTTGGCCTATTCTTAGAGCAAGTCAAAATTACTTTGCCTCTTCATGAACAGCTGTACATCTTTGTATTATCTCTTGTGTATCAACAATGTATGCAAGGCAGAGAGGAAAGTCTTTGCCTTGGAGGAATTTACAGCCTAAATACGAAGGCTGAAATGTTACTCAATGCTTTCGTTAAGATCTCATTATTCTTTACTATGAGGTTATAATATTCAGATAGATGCCAGGCTCCTGCTGGGCTTCAGGAAAAGAAGAGTATATGCAAGTTGTCATTGCTGCCCCTCTTACTGAAAGTTTCCCCGATAAGATCTATTTGCATGAACTTGCATGTGGCTGCTTCCTAACTCAGTTCTTAAGATATTATCTGTGTTAGCTTACTCTGTGTAGCTGAAGTTTGTCCAAAGTTAAGTCTGTCCAAAGTCTGCCTGGTGACAGGACGAGGGGGAATGGGTTTAAGTTGAGCCAGGGGAGTTTTAGGCTAGATGTTAGGAAGAACTTCTTCACTGAAAGGGTTGTGAGGCATTGGAACAGGCTGCCCAGGGAAGTGGTGGAGTCACCATCCTTGGAAGTCTTCAAAAGACGTTTAGATGTAGAGCTTAGGGATATGGTTTAGTGGAGGGCTGTTAGCGTTAGGTTGGAGGTTGGACTCGATGACCTTGAGGTCTCTTCCAACCTAGAAAATTCTGTGATTCTGTGATTCTGTTACTTTGACAGTCATGTTGGGGAGTGAAAGCATATGAAGTTCTGTTGGTGGACTGGGGAGAATGGACAAAAAAATCAGTGAAAGCAAAGAGTGATAATATGTGGCTGGGAGCAGAAGCCTCTTTACTTGCCCACTGTCACCAAAGCCCCACCTCCAACCACAGCTGTGGTTATTGACATCCATTGGGCGGGTAAAGCTGGATTTTATTCTCAGACTTCTGACACCAGTGTTGGATCTGGGTCAGGCTGAGATTCAGAGGGAGTTCAGTGCAAATGGACAGGGAAGAGCTGGCAACAGATGGCATCATAGTGGAAAGAATGAGGCAGCTCATCAGCTGGCAACATTTCTACTGCGTTTTGCCAATCATTTGTTTTTCTTCAGGGAGGAATTCAGGGTTCGGTTAAATTTTGTCATTAGTTTTTATAGTCACTAGTCCTAGGAAGCCATCTTGTCTGCTCTGAATTTAGTATTCCGTAAGTTTAAAGCAATTTTAGATACCAGAGAATATAACTAATGATCAGATTTTAGGATCGGATTTTCTGAATGAAAAAAAAAAAAAGTCAGTTAGACATAAATGATAAATGTGGCAAAGCATTTCCCCAAACCCAAGGCAGAGCATTCATCTCTGTGGCAAATAGTTCTGCTGTAATTACTGATTCATAAGCCTTTGAAAAGGAAAGATACTCATGAGTTTAGGAGCTAAGTATTTTAACTAGATCGATCTGTATATCAGCTTACTGCTTTTACAATAATCTGAGAGTTGGGAAACTTTGCTTCTGTTTTGCAAGTAGGGGTGATTAATTTAGTGGTTGCACAGAAGTAAACGACTCATTCATTTTTGATTCAAATAATAGTTACGGCTTAAGTTCTGTTAAACAATGAAATAAAGTTTTCTGTAATCATTCCCGTTTTTCATAAGTGAGAAAACACATAAAACCAAGCATTATCTTCCTCTCTGGGGAGTTAGGCAGTTTTCAGAAGAGCTGGGATTCTCTTTCCCCATTTTTTCACATGCTTTTTGTTAATTCTTGCTGTAGGTTTAAATTATTAATTTACTAATGCCTAATAGTGACCATTAAGCTTTAAAATGTTAATACATTTTCTTTTTACATCTGCTTTGTTAAAAAAAAAAAAAAAAGGAAGAAATATGAATAGCTGCCTGTGAGAAGGACAACTAGTTTCTTGAAGGGAGGATTTATCTAATTATACATAAACATTTATTCCATGCTCATCACCATAGTAACTGAGGCCTCAAGTCAGTGTGCTTTACTGAGCAGGGTTGCAAATACTGTCGTGAGCCAAGGCCTGAACTTCTGTATGAAAGTGCAGTTCCTCAGCTGGTTGAGGCACAGCTAGTTCCTGCTATGCATTCTTGACCTCTTCCTTGTGCCAGTGTTTGTACTCCTGTGGCTGCAAAAGCGGTGGGATCAGGCAGCCAACGGGACTGCAAAATAACCTCTCCAAAAATCAGCGCGTGCCGAACCAGCTTTCTGCTCTGGCCGGCCACACGGTTGCCTGAGCACTTGTGAGGCAGCGGGAAGGGACAAGAGCAAACAATTGTGAGAAGTGTGGGGAGAGACGGTGTCTTTCCCCGACGGCTACAAGTTAAGCTGATTATGAAGCTGCTGCTAGAGCTGCTTGTTTGGGGCCTGATGACGAGGTAGCTGAAATCATTGGAAAACAGGTATTGGCTTGGGAGTTCAGTTAGTCGGAGTGAGGAAGTGATCTAAACCCTATTCGTTTTGAAGTGTTTTTGTGACTTCAGCAACACGTTCCTGAGCCAAGCATATCTTCTGCCTATATTGAAACGGTGCCTTGAGAAAGGAAAATGTTAAAGGGATGGAAATTCAAAGTCTCACATGCTGACTTGTCTTGTGGTAATCTTTGAAAAGTGGCCGCACAATTTTAACAGGATGTTTGCTTCAGGAGGTAGATTCTGCTCTGCTACAATCAACTTTATTTTCTTTTTTATCTTTATATCTGTACCTAAACAATTGCTTTGAGGAAAGCCTCATCTTTTCACTGTAGCTTTCTTGGTAACAGCAGCAGAGGCAGTGTCTAGTTATTTCTGTAGCTTATTTGTAAATAAATCTCAGGTGTATTATTTTTTTTTGCCACTCTGCCTTATAAAACATTGCGGTTGAATATGTTTTAGAACTACACTGTATTGAACAGAACTTTACAGACCAAGCCTTTAAAACATATTTATCCTAGAAACTTGGTGAGGGCTTTTATTTTTTATTTGCTACATTAACCAGGCCTTCATTTGGAGCCTTGGAAATCATGCTGCCATTTTATTTCCCCGCACACTTCAGCTCACTTCACCATCCAAGGTCCTGATCCCGTGGAAAGTTGCACACTCGCTTAACAATGTATGTTTCAAGTGCTACTGCTGATTTATTGCTCTTCGTGCGCTGCTGGCTGATTTGAGGACAGTCAGGTATTAGACTATCTAAGTGACTTGTGCAGTATCTGCAAAAAGATAAATGATTTGCAGGTGTAACACAGCACTACAGTTAATCATGCTAGCAAACCACAGTGTGAAATGTGATCTTGTATAGCCATTTATAGTCCGAGTTTTTAAGAGCTGTAACTCTGCTTTTGGCTTGGTTAACTTCTGTGGCTGTTGTAGATTACATTTGCAATCACGTTGTTGCCAAACTTCCACTCTAACTTAAGGTCATGTTTACTACTGCGCAACTGCATAGTGAAGAGTTGCAGTAAAAGCAAAATAAACTTTAAGACTCTTGACAAAGCAGCTTAGTGTCACTCTATGAGAGCCTGATAGCTAGTGGATGTTGGGCAGAAACTCAACTGACTGTAGACCAAAGCAGAATGTTGTTGGCAGCAGTTAAATTTTACTGCTTCATTATAGCTGATGTGTCCTTGACTGCGGCTCTAATAAAAACATTTTGTGCATGTTTTGAGTACTGTTTAAAAGAGAACACAGATATAAGAAAACAGGAGTCCACAGCTCTCCATATGTGGTGTTAGAACTGTGCAAGGTTTTCATCTCATAGCCAGACTGAGTGATCTGGTAGCCTCCTAGAAGATCTCTGCACTTTAAATTTCTGGCACCGCTGATGAAAAGAATGCAGTTGTTGGAACATTTGAGTTCCTGTTACTCTTCCAGGGAATAGATGCAAAGGCTAAATGTCTTTCTCCCAGATGAGGGTTAGGGTATGTTAGCAGTGAGCTGCAATGGAGCTTACATTATGACTATAATAACTGTTGCGGATTAGACATCCACACCCACACGCTCCTTTTTGGTTAAAGTTTTATACATAAAACTCAAATAGTTACTGGCATTAATTACAGCCAAGATGTATCTAAAAGAGGAAAAAAAAAAAAAAAAAGGAAAACAAACAAACAAAAAAGGCAGAGAAGGAATATCACAGCCACTGCCATTTTGAGAAGCCTTTTTTAGCTGACTATAATGAATGAGGTGTACGCGATGATGGTGTGTATGCCCTTCCAATAAACCTGAACGTGTTAGTCAATTTCAGCTGCATTTGACAGGTTTTTTTTGGAGATAAAATTCTCCAAAATACTAAGTTCTAAGCAACTGTGTGAAAACAGGCTGCAGAGCAGAGGAGACGTGTTTTTTTTTATTATTATTATCCCCAGTTAGGGGAGGAATGATGTAAACCTTGTTTTTATTAGACAGCAAAAAAAATTAGAGAAGCAAGACCTTAATGTCCCCCTTGTAAGAAAATCTTCAGCTGGAGATCTCAACATTGTAATGACCAGTCAAACAAGTATGGGCCAGTAGTGTATGGGGAAACCAAACTTCCTTGTTTCCTGTACTGTGGACAGACTTTTTTTTTCCAGTTTTTAGTTCCTTAAAAGCTGAGAGAACTGGTATTTGGGGGGGATTATTGTGCCAGCTTTTTGGTGTGTTGCAAATAAACATGTAAGAGCTCACAAAACTATAGCAGAATTGCAGATATAATAGGATTTCTGGCCTGACTCAGTATGGTTTATGTACTGTCAAATCCCAGTGAACCCAACAGAGTCTGAAACCATTTATCACAACTGGACTGAGCCCTTTCTTCCACAGCAAATTACTTTCACTTATCTATTTTTTAGTATTATTTTCCAGTATAGGAAGGTTAGACAAGGTTAAAGCTGTTTTAGTAACTCCAGTCCTCATGTGTATCAGGGAAGGACTAAACTACTAAAAAGGAATCAATTTTGGTTCTTCTGTTTTAATACGTTTCAAATCTCAGGAAAGATTCCCACGTGCTTTCTAAATATCTTTAATATCAGCATCTTTGGGGAAATTTTTAATGTTTAGTTCCCTATGCTTCTACTTTAATGCAGACATGTTTGCAGGCTCCTGCTCTTATTTAATTGTTGTGTTCAATGTATGGAAAGTAAGAACAGTTTTGTCTTCATTGATGCTTCACAGATGCAAATTATTTAGAAATGGCAGCTCATTACAGAGAATGTTGCATATGCTTTCTTTCACCAGGCAGAGCAAATACGTTAAATAAAGCTGTTCTGGCTCGTAAAAAAATGTAATAGGATCGAATGCCTTCTGTAAAGCTTCATACATGTTATGGTGATGTCCAAGCATCATGTGAGTATTTTGTGTTCTATACATGAGCTCCCAAATTCATGCATTGACTGCAGCTCCTGGGTGGCAGGCACTGTAGTTGCCCAAGTTCAAGTTTCACAATCGGACACCAGTCTAAGTCCTGGGAGCTGTGATTTGTGCAGAAACTGGAGCAGGAAAGCCTTGATCACCATTCTGTTTCACCGTGCTTGCTTTCAGCACTTAGAGTGCAAGGCAGGAGTTAAATCATGCCCTCTGGAGACTGCAGTTGGATTCTCCAGTCACGTCCCTTTGCTTTAATTAAAATTGCGGTATGCCTCCTATGCAGGAGTAGCACAAAAAGGAACCATATTGGGATAAAAGATCTGGTTGTCATTATTGTTCAGAGTTTAGTAGATATGTAGCTTACAGGGACCGTACTCTGCCATTTGTTTTTGCTAACTTGTAATGAGGGAACGGGTTGAGGGCCATGAGAACCTTAGAGGGCCAAATGGTTATTTTAACATTTCATCTTGTTAGAAAGCAATACTTAGAAGGGAAAAAAGTATTTCTCTTCATGCTCTTGATGTTTATCAGTCTAATGCCTATGAACCATGTTAATTTTACAAGAATGATACAGAGATAAGTCTACAGTATTATTTAAAGTACAATCCTAATTACAAAATGCTTCTTTGAGAGAAATAGCTCTTTAGACCAAAACAGTTTTTGTAAAAAAAAAAAAATCTGTTATAAGAATGTCCAACTGCTTGATCAAACAAGTTAAGCAATCAATATTTTGGTTAACTTTTTAAAGTATTTCATTTCTGCTAACTGTACTTGAAAATGAAAAGGTTTCAGTTGGCATGTGTTTTGCTAAACTTTATTTGAAAAATAACTCATTTTTTTTTCAGATATCTTTAATATTGGGAAACACTTCAAATAACAGGGGAAAACTGCTCTCTTTTTGGAACTGGGACTCCTCTGATTCTTACATCTCCTCATGTCCCTTTTTCTTTCAAGTCAATTAAAACAGATGGGTGCTTAGCAACTCTGAAATTCAGGCTATATATCTAAGTATCTAGCTTTGGCCAAAACATTTTGGATCACTTTAAGAGTGATTACTAATATTGGAGTCAACCCAAGTAAGTCCTGTTTACTAGGCTCAAGTTGTAATTGCCCACCTTGTACTCTGTCATTTGCCTGTTTATCTTAGAGTAAAATCTACACCAGTGTTTTGTGTTTCTCAGTTGCAGTTTCAAGTTGTAAGAGAATGATTCTTCTCAGGACCTTTAAAAGATCCATCATTTCTCTTTAAAATGTGGAGGGGAAAAAAAACAGGAATCATGAACGGGTGAAAATATGGATGCTGTCTTTGTTAGCTGCAGGTCCTGCTGAGCAATTTGATATCAGGTTCACTTTAAGTTCTCATATTCAAGATGTGTCAAATGAATGCTGAAAATGCAATGTTCCTCAGTAAGGATTTTTACTTGATGTAAAGAAAAGAATTACCCTTCTAAGATCATGTCTGTGTTCCAAAATGTACTGCTGAGGATGCTTTTTTACTTGGTTTCTATGTTCAGGCTTTATCAGTATTCACACTGAACTTTCACGAGGTTCTCTGGACAATTGATTTTACGAAACATCAGTAACAAGTAATTATGGTGGAAAAAAAATTGGACAACCAGAGTAGCTTTACACAGCTGTCCCTTTTCCCTCTGGGACTTATTAAGTGTTATACAAACAAGACTCTCTTTGATTGCGTTAGCTTGTACTGGGACTCGCAGTCTTTTCTCAAACTATGCTCTCTAGCCTGTGTTGTTTCATTATTAATAATCTGTTAGCAGTTTACTTTCACCATATAGCACGATAATTTTGCAGGGTTAATCACCTGTGAGCAGGGAAAGTTTTGTTCTGAAAAATTACCCTGAGCAGAGTGTGTGTGATCTGGGGGTCTGCAGATTGGATGTATTTTTTCGAGAAATGTTAGATAGGGCTTTGATAAAGAAGTACAATCAACATTAGGTTATCAAACCAGAAGTGTTTTCTGAGTTAACACCTAACCTTGTGTTTAGTTGACTGCTGCCTGTGGCTGAATCTGTCTTTGCTGGTGTTGTTTATGCATGAGCCAAAACCCAGCACCCATGGTCATAGCATAGTTGGTTTTGAAGTAACAGCAAGTACTGGAGGCAGTGAAGACCTGCAATATTTGGGGGTGTTATTACTTTACGTGCCTGGAGGAGAGAGTTGTGAGCAGCAGGTGCTATTTTTTGTGTGCCTAGTCATAAATCAAGATGGTGAGACCTTTGGAGCAGAAGATGCATTTCACCTAATCCTTCCCACCGCATTTGGCTCCACGGTGCTTTGATCTGTGATTAGATCTGTGCGTATAGATCTGTATATATAGAACTGTATAAATAGCAGTTAGTTATTCATGGCAGAACCATTTCTTCAAACACATACAAAACTGGGAGCTAGGCGACTAGGTTACCTCTAGTTTATAACGTGATCCGAGTGCACAGCCTCATGACACATTCTTAAACACAGAAGCTGGTGCCCAGGCTTATTGCCTATCTCATGCAAAATATGTTTACTCTGATATTTTGAAATTAGTACTGCAACAGGCCTCAAGGGCTCATTGTCCCCTTGGTGTGCTTATGTTATTCCCACTGCTGACAGTGGGAATTAGCTATACACAAGAGGAGGAGGATATACCCACAGTTCTGTAACTTAGACAGCAGGGAATATGAAATTCTCTAGCTACTAGATGATGAGATCAGCACAGCTTAAGCATTGCTCCCTGTTGGCTTGTCACCTGTGATTTTCGTGATTTTTTTTTTCTTTTTCGCTAAGGAAACAGTAGTGGAAGCAGCAACTGTGAAACCCGATGATAGCACAGTGCTACCTTGATAGAAACTGCAGCTCAGTGCTCCAAATCAAGTGAGAGACAATTCGGAGCAGTGGAAGTGAGCCATTTATCTAGAGAAAAACTGCCTTTGAGGTTAACTCTAGTGAAATCTGAATGTCACTTGAGGTTGGATTAGTAAGTGGATTTCCAGAGAGGGGATTGGTTTTGCTTGTTTCCTTTAAAAAATATTTTCAAATTTGGTTCAGAAATTTCAGTTATTAGGCCAAATGTCTTCTGAAGATGCTATGTTCTTTGTATTACTGGGACTTACTGTTCCTCCTAAAGTGCACTGTCTGGTCAGCTGATAGCTTCAGTTGTTGTGTGTCAAGCTTGAGTCATTTGTCTGGACATAAATGGTGCCGCTGGACTTGAAATTCTCAGGTTTTTCTGCCCTATGTATTCTCTGCTTTTTCTGTATTAGGGAGAGGGTGATGGGGAGTGCTAATAGTGTGACATAACACAGGGATCCAAGAAAGGGTTTAGCTCAGAAATGCTTGATCTTTGGTTTTCTGTGGTTTTTTTTTTTTTTTTTTTTTTTTTCTTTTTTCTTTTTTTCTTTTGAATCTGCTTTGCTAATCCTGCGTGGAAGCTGTCAGGCGTGGGGCCCTCCAGAGCTGTTTAGAGCTCCTACACATTTCCAAAATGAGAACTGCAAAAGAGCTCGTCATCTTTGCAAGAGAGAAGCTCCCTCCTGTGGATGAGAGGAACCTCTGCACTGGTTAGGAGCAGCGTTACGGCCTAATACCGTGATTTTAAATTATCAGGGCGAAAAAAAGGGGCACAATCTCTGTTGGTGTTTGCAGATGCTGGAATTCAGAATCCCGTTCCCTCTTATTTTTTCCCCAAAGCAAGTCCTTCAAGTTTTGTGTGAGCTTCTTTCTAAAAATGTTTATCAGTTATAGCTGGTTGCGTGTAGGCAGATCTGACTACTTTAAATGACATCTT
Source organism: Aythya marila (assembly GCF_965140915.1). Lineage (NCBI taxonomy): Eukaryota > Metazoa > Chordata > Aves > Anseriformes > Anatidae > Aythya > Aythya marila. The sequence goes on along the minus strand of NC_139044.1, from coordinate 9,455,412 downwards.
GCAGCCACAGTGGAATCTTTAGTGTTAAAGCAGTAATGCTTATATCAAATTTTATGTATAAATACAAATTTATATTTTACATGCATACAAAAACCTCAGTATTTCTGAAACATCTGTGAATTCCAGTTCACAGAACTTGTGTTTTGTGGGTTTTAAGTTCTTTTTATTTTTCCCTTTCCGAAGTGAGATAATCTGTTCTGTGTATCCCAAAAATCTGTACCAAAGAGATTTTGGTTCTTGCTGCAATTGGGAGTCCTTGGTAGAAGACTCTGAGCTCCAAGCCCTATCTGACTTACAAAATACAGCTGCGCAGCAAGCATAAAGATGAACTTGTGATGGAGGAGCTGGAACTAGAATTCATCTTGATATCAAATTTCTGTTAGACCCAGTATTTTACCTTTGAGATGAGTAGGATTCATGCCTGTGATCTGAAGGTAGAAGGTTCTAACTCATTAGCAAAACCCTGAGGCATTTGCTTCCATAAATGCTAATGTTATTCCCCTGAGAATGAAGCACTTTGGAGGGGGTGGGGAGCGACAGATCATTTAGCATTGCAGTGGAGGTTTACATTTATCATCTCAGTTTCATTGGCAGGTAGATGACTGAGACAGCACAGAGTGCTGATCCACTGCAAAAAAAAAAAGGCTGCTGTCCTGAGATTGGGTATTGGGAGCCTGCTGACCAGCAGAATGATAAATTAGGATTTTGTTCACAGATAGCTGGGTTACAGCTCATGGTACGTAGCTTTTAGGACATCACAGGCTTCTGTCATGTTTTTGTTTTTTTTTTCAACATATAATGGTGAAGTGAGGCTTGGTCCTGTCTGTAGAAATTTCTGGTGCATCTGCACATTTTGAGACAGTTTGGAGTTACCTGTGCAGTGGGGGATAGTAGCTCTTGTAAGAAACTAGTATCCTCCTTTATAAGAACTGTGAATGATGAGTAATTGGATGAGTAGTCCCTGTGGTCACGCTTGTCAAGAAATGCATGTGCCTGAACTTGCAGGAAAGCAGAAACTCCTCGTGAGGCTGCACACGAGGACGGCTAAAATCAGGGTAATGCGGGGTGCTGGGAGAAGTGCCAGGGACGAGGCTCAGTACTGCGTGAGCTCGCTGGACCTCCATCCAGATGTGATCCACGGCTGTGTCACGGAGCACTGCTGCTCCTCAGGTGTCCATTTGAATCCAAAGAAACTCAGCAGTAGCAAAGTAGCTCCTTCTGCACGTAGGTGCTTGTATTAGCTCCTGCAGGATCACAGGGTGTTTGAGTGGGCGGGGAGGTGGTCGATGCAGTCAGGAGTGGGATTAGGAGATTTTTGATGTGCTTTACACCTTACAGACAATTCCTGCATCCTTGGAGTTCCATCGTGGTAGATATTTCCTCTTAGTACCACCATCTAGCGGTATCCTGCTGTATTTTTTTTTTATTGCTGCTTTTTTCCTCTGGCAATTCTCGCCTGGCTTCTTAAACTGAAGCTTGTGTTGAGAACACTTTGTCCTGCTCTTCCTCCTCCGCAGCCCTCCACTCACAACATTCAATGTTTTTCATGAAAATGGAAAGAAAGGCTGAGATACCACACTGAGTTGCTTTGAGTTTTATGAAGTTACTTCTCTGAAGACAGTACAGTGGTTGAAACATTTATCCATGATGCCAGAAGGGCTGCAGTATGAGTCAAACCATAAAATTAAAACACAAGAGAATCCACATGAGACGGACAAGAAATTAGATTGCATAAGTTCCACAATTCATTCTGATATATTACTGAGAACAAAAGTAAAGTCAAATTTTTTTTTGCTATGTTTTTAGTATTCACATGGCACTGATTTCTGTAAAGCAACTGTGAGCTGGAAGAACACTGATTCAAATCCCTAAATCCTCAGCAGTTAATTTTCTTTTACTGGAGCTGTGGGATTTGAAATAATGATTAAAAATACAGGGGAGAAAGCATAACCAGAGCTGGGAGTTTATTCTTAGCTGTAATGACTAATAATTTGCAACTGCTCACACCAAATGAAGTCTTGTTTGAAAATGTGTGTATTGTGGATGAAACAATGTTACAGAGAAATGTTCTGCTATTTTACATTGATTACTTAAAGCGTTGGTTTGGACTGCTTGATGTAGATTGCAATAAAACCTTGTCCGTCCTCCAGGAATTCTGCATCAAAGGGGCTACACAGCAGGTAACTCATAACTGGCCTGAGATACGATAGTCAGCTTACTTTTTTCACAGCTTCCATTGCGTCACTTAATTCTTCATGTCTATGATTTGTGTTAAAAGCCCAGCAGGTAAAAAAAAAAAAAAAAAAAAGGAAATTGGCTAAAACTGTTTCCAGCTTTTTTTCTCCTGGCTCTCTTGTGTCAAGTAAAATGTTCAGTAAAACAAGCTTGAATCTCGTAGAGTGGGAGGTGTTTGCGTGGAGCTTGTAAAGAGCGCATAAAGGAGAAAGGTTTCCTTTCCAGCAAGACACTTGAATTTGTTGTTAACTTGTTTTTTGGCCCTTAATTTGTAAACGTCTTCAGAATTAGGGCTAATGTTCAGCACATCAAAACACTTCTTTACCTGTGCTTGTGTGTGACCTGCATATCAGTATGTAAGTTCTTGCCATTTTTCTCTCCAGGTGAAAACTGTTTTGCTGGGTGTATGGAAAAAGAGAAAATCAGGTGGCTATTTAAGTATTTGCTCTGTTTGACCATATGTTCAAGGTTTGTAGCTTGAAGAAATTAAGTTAAAAAATAAAAGAAAATGAATATAGTCTTCAGAACAAGCAAATGAGAATAGTGATGTTGATTAGTCTCCGAATTATCCTGGGCTACCTCACATTGCCTCCACTTCGTTTCTGTAGGGAGAGTGATGTAAAAAGGTGTTTCTGTGATCCTTGGACTTGCTTTAGTTGACATCACTGGCCAGAAGAGGTTGACCTGCTTAGGCAACGTTGGTGTCTCATGTGACAAGAGCATAACAGTCTGGATCCTGGTGGGGTTACAGGATTTCTCACTGTCAGGACCATTAGAAGCCATAACCTAAGCCTCATCCTGGGATCTAATGAAGGTGGGAAGAATTCCCCTCATGTTGTAATGTCAAAGACCTAGGCTGCTACCCTCTGTACAATGCCTTCTGCAGGACTAGCCACTTTGATTTTAGGACTCCAGTTTCTAGATTGTTCACAGCCAAGTGTAGGTTGTGTGAAGTATTTGTCAGAAGGTGGGCTGCAAAATAGTTTAGATTTCTCCTTTATTTGGAGCCAGAGATGTAAAAACAGGTAGTGGGAGCAAACCAGGGAGAATCTGTGCCTTTTCTCCAGTACAAGGTTATTCTCTTCATAGTCTGTTCCGGAGAATCATCACAGCAGGGAAGAAGGTTGTGGTGGTAACATGGCAAATGTCTAGGTTTTGGTGTTCTGATGAGAATAAGGCTGGATGAGGTAGTTGCAAAGAGGTAAGCCAGGCCATGATATAATACAGATGAACGTTGTGCTCTATCCAGACTTCCTTATAGCAAGTCCCTCAGTCTTGTTGTACACACAACAGTTTTCCCTTTTTGTGGGAAAACAGGCTGCAGGAGCTGGAGGAAGGGAGCACGTCCAGACTTTACCCTGGTGTTGAATTTGGGTTCAGCCACGCCACAGGAGTTGTACCCTAACCCAGGAGTTTTACACGCTCCCCAGTTTCCTTAGCTGCTTCTTCTCTTGGTTGTAGCCGTGCCTCACGGGAAGCTCAAAGGCTGCAGCGGGGCTGCGTGAACCAGAGCAGAAAGTGGCAGAAAGCTGGAGCACGGCACCCAGCCTGTCTGTGCTGTGCCAGCCTCACATGACACTCGTGCTCTGCGTACTTCCCGGTATTGCTGAGTGGTGCTGCCCCACAGGGTGTCGATGCACTCATTGCTATGCCCTTACATGCCTCTGTGGGGGATGTACAAGGGCTCCCTTGCCCAACCCAAAATATGGAATATGGTGCTTCTTCACCCACCCCTCCAGATTATTCTAGTACAAGCCACTGAATGACTGGGGACCTTACAAGTTTCATAAATAGCTCCTTTCTGCAGAGCCTTCAAGGCAAATATGAGTAATAGATTGAACAGCAAATGGTAAGAGAAGAAAGCCTTCTCTCCCTTTTTCCTTTCTCTCCCCTTCCCCTCCCTTCTCTCTGTCCCCCTTACAGATAAAAGACAGACAGAACATTAGAGGGAGGTGAGTAAATTATGACAGTATTTACTAGCAACTACTGACTGCCTGGAGAACACTGTGGTGAGATGGGAGAAGTTACTCAGATCGACAAGAAATCAGTGGTGTAAGTGATTGACATTGAGCTTAGCAAGCCAGAAGCTTACAGCTAGTTACTGGTGAAAGATGTGGGGAATTCTGAAGATTTCTGAGGTTAGCTGCAGTCCTAGCAGAATCTGGGAGGAGTATTAGAGGGGACTGAGATGGAGTCTACCAAAAGAATTTTCTTCTGGTTCTCTGACATTGTTATATTTTATACGAAGCCTCCTCATGAGTGTGCCCCAACTGTCTGGGGATTTACTAGAAGCAACATCTCAGTGTCTTTGTGCTCTGGGTCTCTCTCTCTCTCTCTCTCTCTCTCTCTCTCTCTGTTTCTGTAGTATCATGACTCCAAGTTCATGCCCCTCCACTGTTTTCCCTTTGGACATCTGGACAGAAGCTGATTTCTAAGATAAGGCACGATCACACATGGATTTGTGCAATGGAGTGCATGGCAAGAATGTGTACGTACCCATCCTACATGTGTTTTTCCAGACTGAAAGCCACAGGAGGACTGATGGAGGGGCTAATACTCGCTCTTTGCTGTGCTGTTCAGATCGTATGTCAGTCCTGGAGCTAAGCATATTCCAGTGCTCCTCCTTTGCTGGCTTATTTGTGCCTGAGTGCCTCTGTTTCTGGCATCGCAGGGCTCAGCTGGCAAGCCTAATGAAAGTTCTCAAAGTTATTTTTCTCAACTTCTCATTTTTATGGGAAGTTTGTGGAAAAAGATGCTTGGTTCATTTTTACTTATAAGACTTTATTTTTAAAGCAAGTAAGAATTGATAGCGGTTTTTATTAAAAAACAAAACAAAACCAAACCTGCAAGAAGTAGTTTTTCAGCTCTGCTAGGTCATTATGTAACTGATTTTTGTGCCAGAATGCAAGCACAAAGTGTTAGTTGGTCCCTTGAGGAAAATAAAGATTTTATAAGATAGGGCAAATGATCTGTAGAGGAAATCTTTTCATGGTATTTAAACAACCCCCTTGGAACTATTTCCTCAATGGATTGTATTTCATTTGTATTAAGATGGTTAGGTCTCAGTTCTTACAGTTCTATTTTAAGCAAGGCCAGTATTAATCCACATTTTAGCCTATTGGGACAAATTTGTCCCTTGTGTTAACTCCATTCCTTATGGGGAGCTCTGTACCTGGAGTGAATTTGGCACCTTTTCTTGGCTTCTTAACCATCTACCTCAAGAGTAGCAAAGTTGAGTGTAAGCGTTGTGCCTTTGAAAAGAAATACTTACATATGACTGTTGCATTGTGCTGATAGACAAAACATTGCCAGCCTCTTGAACATGGTTCAGTCTGCACCAGAACTGATAGACTCATGAAGCCATTTCTTCATTTTAGTGCCATTAAATCTTTGCAGTGCAGGCGCATAGTTGCCGTACAGAACTGGGACGACTGCAGTTTTGTTTTCACACAGTGGTACTCTCTGCATTATTTTCTCAGCTTGCTTATCGTGTAGTATTTAGGCAGAGAGATGTCTCTGAAGCTAGAAGTAAAAATCATACAGATCATTAGAAAAGGGGACACAACAACAACCAAACAATCCCCACCAACTGGACATAGGATTGGCCAAGGCTTGTTTTCTACAAAAAGACCCTGGAATTTGGAAGTACCTTAGGTTACTTGATTGGCCTAGCAACATAGACTGAGTGGAAGATTGCCATCAGAGTCGATATAGTGTATGTTCTGATATTGTAGAATCATACTGCCATTTCTCTGCAGACAAAGCCCTCTGGGGTTCAAATTAAACTCATAATGTTTTGTTTCCAGCTTCTGAGAACATCTCGTCCCTTTATGCCACAGTTTAATGTAGGTATTATCACAGGCATTATCACAGTCCCTTCCTGACAGCAGAACGGCACCTGACCTTGCAGTTAGTGTGGGGAGAATTGGCAGAAGGTCCATCTCACCTCCAGCACTGTCACACGGTTCTTACTTGTGCTGTCTTCACTACCATCATCTGATAGCTTGTTTTTGCTTCTCTCTGAATGGTTCAAAGGCTGCAGAATTTACCCAGTGGGGGCACTGGATTGTTCCTTACTATTTGGGATAAAGGCAGTAGCAGTGTTTGTTTTCAGTGGGGGAGAAACAAAGTGCAGCAGGAGAACTTGCAGAAGTTTCCAGCTCCTCACTTGTGTGTATCTTATTATACAGAGGAGGTCAGGGAGCGTGAGAGTGCTGTGGTGTGTAGCTGTCTGAGCTCTCCAGCACTGTAATGGCAGGTGCTACAGGACTTCCACCACTAACCATCAGCAGTGCTTTCTGTAGTCTAGCTTCCCTTCATTTTTCTGGTAGCTGAGCATTTTCTTCCTATTCTACAGCAGGAATATGGTCTGTGAATTTCTTTGCCATGAAGAGGCAGAGAAGGTTATATGTAACCTATAAGGTCACTTACATCATTCATGGGATTATTCTTTGTGAATGAACAGAAATAATCTGTGTCCATCACTGAGAGAAATAATCAAAAAATTTGGGGTAGGTGCAGAGAAGGCAATGCGGAGAGAGTTGGCGTGGTTCTTTCTGTGTTGGTGCAGCCTTGCCTTCCTGAGGCCAAAAGCCAGGTCTCACGGGGATTTGAAGCCTTAACTGCTGGCCTCAGGAAGAGAAGAAGAGGAAGCAGTCCAAAGAACGCTGGTGAAAGCTGCCAAGCATGCAGCATGCAGCCTGTGGGCAGGAGTGGCCATCTTCCCTAGCTCAAGACTAGGATTAGCTGCCCGGCACAAATTTCCCAGTCATTGCTTGTGAGCTTTGTCGAAATAAGGGAAAACATCAATGCTCTAGGACTCGTTACACTACTGCTTTGTGCTTCAGGGTTGGCACACTTATAGGGCAATGTTTTGATTTCTGAAAGCCACGGCACTTACTTCAAACCTCAGAAAAAGATTAGCATTGACAACAGTGCCATGCTCTTATTCTTATGTGGAGGCTCCAGAAAAATGGAACTGTTCAAAATAGCACATACCTCAAAGTTTTACATAGCAAATCAGCCAGCTGCTCTTAAAGAAATGGAAACCAGTTTCTGCTGGCACGTGAAAACCTTGCGTTAAAAAACTTACAGCTTCATTGTACAGCGGTTTTGTTCACATCTTCTACAGGAAGAATGTCACAAATGAGGCTTTCTGAAGCTGAAGCCAGTGAGACCTCACTGGCTTGATCAGTAATGCTTGGAGACTTCGGCAGTATTATTTTTTTCAGCTATAGTAAGATGGTAGGAGATATCCAAAGCCTGTAGTAATTGTGCTAAACAAAAAGCAATGCACAGACTCTTCTGATTTCATGTAAGCCCTATGCCAGACTACAACCATAATAATCATGACTAATAACTTGCTCTTGGATCCTTTTACTCAGCTGTCTGAAAGTGCTAACAGCTACCTAAATATAGATGAAAAAGTAACTCTGGAAGGTTCAATATATTCATTTCAATCTTTCTTATGAAAATGAAAGCTGGAAACTTTCATGGGAACACAAGGGACAAAAGAGAAAAATCTGTAAGGCTTTCATGTAGAAAACCTTCAGGTATCAGTGCTTTGTGGTTTCAGCTGGATTGACACATTGTCAGCATTTTCTGACAGTGTGTTGGATAATGATAAAAACTATCTTTAAGCTTAGTATATTGTGTCCTGTTCTGAATTTTGGAGTTCTCTCAAGAAATGGAAATACTAATTAGAAAAAGGTGTGTAAAGAACAAACTTGTCTGGGGATTAAATGCTGCTGATTAAATAATGCATCAAACTGTCACAGTGACAGTTACTTGAGTTGATTACCCACAAGCTTTATGAGATTACCCACAAGCTTTATGAACGTTTACCAGAGCTGTCCTGAATGTAAGATATTTCAGAAGATTACTTGGAAGGAGATGCTTTTTAAAGACATGGGTCTCCTTTACTAGGAGCAAATGTTTGTTGAGGAAGGGGAAGTTTGTGGGACTGTGTTCCTTTACACGTGGGGAGTATCAGTGCTGTTGTCCTTAGCAGTATAAATAAACAACAAATACCCCACAAATAATCTTTTTATTAGGCAGGAATAATGCGAGGCTATCAAGCCACATTCCTTCACCCTTAAAAATCATGCAGGGGAGGAGGAAGTAACAGCTGATAAAAGTTATTTACCTTTTTTAATATAGCTGTTAAGCAGACTACTTCCCCCCACTTCTCCCCGCCCTTTTCTTTTTTTTTTTTTTAATTATTTTATTTTAATCACTGCCACTGTCTCTAAAAGGGGGGCTTCAGTCCTGGACAGCAATGTTCAGTTTCAGGGTGCAGAGTCTGCAGGACACGGTTGGTCTGAGTGCTCTCTCCTTCCTTTTAAAAGCAGCTCCATCTGCCCTCCTTCTTGACCACCCTCTGCACTGAATTGCAGTCGAAGTGCTAGGGGCTTGCTAAGACATGAGAAAGAGCTGCCCTATTTGCCATTAATGTAGACGTAAGTATTTACCTTGGGAAAGGTGTGCTTTTCTTTAGCTGATGATAACATCCCTCCCATGTCAGCATAGGCTGGATTTGCTGTAACATTTCATAAATGCTGGAGAGCTCAGATACTGTAGGCTGAGGATTTCACAGAAGCTGAACTCAAGAGTTGCAGGCCTGTCTTACACATTTTAATTTTAGTAGGACAAAAACAACTGCTAATTTATGTATCAAACACTTCATGCTGATGTGCTTCTGTGTACAAACAAAACAAAATATACCAAGTGTTGCAGAAGAAAATAATGCTTTAGTAGTGCAGAGATGGAACTGATTGACAGCTGAACATTTGGTATTATTTATTATGTCTCTGAATTATTATTTCAGAGAAAAAATGTTTCTGTAGAATCATAGAATATCCCAAGTTGGAAGGGACCCACCAGAATCATTGACCGAATCATCAACTCTTGGCTCCACGCAGGACCCCCCCTCTCCCTATCTCCAGGGTTGAAAGTGGCAGTTTTCCTCCTATCATCAAAGATTTTAAACTGGACTACTTCATGGTGACTGTGACCAAAATTCTTCATTTTTTGGGATGGAGGTGGTCGTGATACAGGGGTAGGCTGACTTGCTCTAGGTGACCCCTCCAATCTGGATGGGCCTTTGTCCACATCATTTGCCTGTAGACTAGGGAAAGTCCAGGAAAGAAGTTAGCTTAGAATACTTCCTAGAATTTCATAGCAATGAAATGTGCCTGTGAAATACTGCCTCAGAGCAGGGATGCAGCTGCCTAGCTTACTGCTCTGGTACTATATTACATCAGTGCTACGGTCAGCCTTTTTTGTCTCTAGAAATTTCAAACAGTCAAGTTTTTTGATTAAGAATTAAATGGGTGAAAAAAAAATTATTATTTCACCTCTGTCCTAAATCTTGATTTGCCATACCGTTAGCGCAGCAAAATGCTGTTGATTTTTTTTTCAATTTCTACTGGGCATTATCGCATTCACATCCTGCATTCTAGCACATTGGATTTGTATTTCCTAGAAGGAGCAGCTTTGGGCACTGAACATGAAGTGCCTCAGACTGAATTCTCAGAAAGCACTGACTATGTCTCTCCTGTTTGACTTTTTAGAACCACTGCCATTTTTGATATAATATTTTCTGCTCGTTTAAATGGTCACACTAGAGAAAAAATGTTTTAAGTCCTTTATTACAAAGATCAAAAGTCATGGTTACCATTTACATACACCATTTACAAATTATTCACAAAGGGAGTAACAGATATGCAAGAACTGACAGCTTACTTCAGCCCAAGTAGGGGATGGGACAGTATAGTTGTTTCCCTGGTGTATTTACTGAAAGAAAAGGTATTTGTTTTCTTTGTTGTTGTTGCCTGTATATGTTAAACACTGACCTAGTGTTTATGTAGCACCTTTAGTCATGACTGTGCAATTGCTTACATGCTTATCCTTATGTGAAAGAGCAATCTGCAGTTTGATCACAATGAGTGAGGAGTTTTTGTTGGCTGGAAATCCTGTAGATTTTAGTGTAATACAGTAGTCAGGCTTAAAAAAAAAGTTGATTTATGTGATTTCACTGATTTGAGCAATATTTCATTCAAAGAAAACCAGAGATTACTATCAGAACTCTTACTGTAAGAACTAAATTAAGGATGGCTGCTGTATCTTTCAAGACTATATAACCTTGACATAGACACTAGCCATGTTGTTAGATGTCTTTAATACCACAACTGATTTATTGCTTTTCTTTCATTTAGGTTAGCATGTTTTATAGTGTTCTCTAAAGCTATTTCAGAGACTGGGAAAGTTAACATCAAAGAATGCTAATTTACCAAATCTCACAAAATAGGAAATTTGTACCAGGGTAACTTACAGCACTTGACAAAAGGAGAGTTTCCAAATCCCTTGCTATGACATCCCTTGATACCAACAGTGCAGTAGCTGCCATTTATCTAAACCTACAGACATCCATAATTTGCACTTTTTTTGCTGTCCACTGGGATGACATGTAAACAAAATTCCTGAAGGAGCACACTCATTTAGGAGCAAACAAATACAAATATGGAAATTTCCAACATGATAGATATCGCATCCAAATTCTAAGCAATAAAGCAAAACACTTCACAAAGGGTGTTAGATCTAGTGGGCATAATCCAGATAGTTATGACACTATTATGATAGGATGACTTTCTACCCAGGAATCAATTACTCTTTACCATGATGCCTACAGTATTCCCAGGGTATAGGTAAAGAGCGTTGCAGATGCCAAGGTAAACTTGAAATACAGTAACAGGCAAAGATTTCAGTGGCACCACCAGTACATACAACTGAGTTATTGGAACCTTACGGAACAAAGCGACGTTACAGTATGCCTTTGTTAAGGCTTCTTGCTGGTTTAAAAAGGTAGATTTTTTTTAAGGAGTTTGTCCAGCAGTGTTGGTTGCACTTCTCTTCAGTGGAAGGTCTCTTTGTTGATCCACATAAGACTGCGTGTCTCATTCGGTTTGCATTCGTACTCAATGCTGCCAAAACTGTTTCCCCACTGGCAGTGATCCCGTTTGTGGTAGTTGTAGAATTTGACTTGCCAGACCGTTTCAAAAGTGCCAATGTCATTAAACTGTGAGGAAAAGGGAGCATCAGTGTTAATAATGAATGGGGTAAAAATGTTCAAGTTCCCATATTGGTAAATGTTACTAACAGCAAGAATCAAAGCTATAATCCTCAAGATGACACAGCAGTAGTGGCAGGATGACCTCGAAGTGGCTTGTATATACCATAGATCGTGTAGCAGTGATCCCTAGTGAAATAGGCTATTGCTTCAACTACATACCATACCTAGAGGCTGCAGTTAGGATAGGGAAGATTCCTTCTTTGTAGCCCTCTGTCTCAGTGTCATGACTGAGACCTGCTGCTATCAGAGCATTTACTCCTCCTCTGGGTTTTTGTTCCACGTTTTACATGAAACTTAAGCAAAAGTTCCCGTTTCTATGTTTCTGCAATTTCTAGTTGTACTGTGGTAGCACAGCTTTTCCAACTTAGATACAAGTACCAGAGGGCAGGAAGGAGATGATCAGCACACGTTAGTAGCTAAGAGTCTAATACAGTGAAGGAATAGCGAGACACTGACTGTAAGTTGTCTGTGTGTGCAACTCAGTGGATAAGACTATGGCTGTAGTAAGTTCTGTGTAATAAGATCTCTAACTTGTTTTTTAACATTTTTTTTTCTTTCAAGAATTTCCATCACTCACTAATGACAACCTCTTCACTTGACTTTTTTCCATTCTCATCATGTGCCTGGAAGCTGACCTTAGATCATCTACCTAGGGTAATCACACTCACAAAGTCAGTATGAAAGCTCTATTCTTTCTCAATTGCAAGCAGAGCCTTTTGTACTCAGTTTTCTCAGAAGGGCATGGAGGTTTTTTTGCTCGTTTTTTGTTTTTAATCCAAGATGTGGTTTTTAAGCTGCTGCTACCTAATGGACATTGCTTTAAACCTCCCCCAGCCCACTGTGGTATCTTAAATTTAGCCTGATGATGGCAGGAGTTGCTGCGTGCTGAAAGTGGAAGGTTTTTACTTGACTCTAGTTGCAAGTGTTACCTTAAAGGTGTAGTTGAAATATTTCTGTTGCTTCCATTGAAGGAGGCAAAAATCAGACATACAAGCTATTTTACCCCTCCCAGCAATCAAAATCTTAATTAAGATTCATTATTCCCCTCTGATGGTAATCCTGAAACCAGCAGTAATGCAAGATAGTAAAAGTGAAGCACATTGAATATTACTGGGCACAACCTACATGGAGAAATCCTCAGTAGGGAGGAACACCAAGCACCCTTGCCCAAAAACTGAGGAAGAAAATGGATTGATCAAGAAGAAGAAGTGTTTCTTTACAAAAGTATTTGTAAAGGAGGTACGATCAAGAGCAGTATTGCATTTCATTGATGTACAGAAACATCTGAATTTCTGAAGAGATGAAGGAGGAAAACAAGTTTTCTTCCTTCACTGACCCACTTTGCTGAGCTACTCAGAGTAGTTTGTCTGACTGCTGGGGATTTCCAGGAGAAGGAAAGAATTAAATTGCAGAGCTTTTCTACTACCGTGTACCTCTCCACAAGCCCAGTTCTTAGCATGTGCAGCAGCTCTGTGGCATAGCGAATGTTCTGCATCCTCTGAGCTCCCCTGAATTCCCGTGGCTCCTGAGACTTAATCCTGGCTCCTCCACTGAGCCAACATGTGGCCATCCCCAGGGAAGAAGGGTATCCCTACCCTTGGGCAGGCTCAGCTTGGTGCTGTAGGCAGGAGTAATTATTTAATTGTTCCCTCTGAATCTGCGTGCTAGGATGACTTGGTGGCTATTTGTTATGGGAAGAGAGGTCTTGCTTCTTAATCAGTCTTGGTCTGATCTGACCAAGAATAAAATCAGACCAAAGAGAGGTATCTAACTGGGTTTACACCATCTGTTAGACAGTTGAGAGTTTTCTGGTTAGTGGGCGCAAGTGAACAGTCAGCTAACAGCAACACATCCTCATTTTCTGGAATCCACACATGGGATTGTCGTTTTACATATATATACTCTGTCTGTAAGAGGTAAGATAAAAGTAGGAGCACAAAAAAGTTATGCATTTAAAATTTCAGAGCAGACAGGAAATACATTTATCACTTTCATGGATACTCTGTCTTCTGGGCATTAAATTGGCAGTATCAGACCAGCTCAACATTGGGACTGACCTCTCAGTCTATTCCTAATGTGAGTTCAGACTTTTAAGCTTTAAATAGTCCTTTTCTCCCTAGGATATGTCATGATCCTGCCAGTTACAGAAAAGGAAGTGGAGGCAGAAGTTCCTTATAATTGAAAGAAATAGGAAAATGTAAAGCAGCGTACAGTGAGCCTAGTTTTGAAGATTCAGGAAGTAGGTATTAGAAGCAGTTTTTGAACTGGGGTGCCTGAGGCTTGTTCCCTAAATCTGTCATAGCTCTGGCTAGCTAAGCAGCTAAATGATGAGTTAGGCATGTAAATCCCTGTTGAGGTGCCTATATTTGATACTTAAAAGTATCAGTTGTGGACTTCTAAGTCTGTACTGAAGAACCAATCTGTCAAGATCAAACCATAAAAGAGGTTGAGGACTTGCTAAACACTTGCAAATCCTATTAGTTTCATGGTTTAGAATATCAGGATTTGATTTGTAAAGCTGCTGTTTGGATAAATATTGTGGCTGCTCGTTCTTATGTTGCAAGAAAACAACCAGGAGCTTGTGGCTGAAAACCAGACCCTCCTTCCATTGCTTGGAATTCCTTCATTTGTGTTTTATCGGTCTTAGTTTTCTGCACAGAAGTTAAATTTCCAGATTTTCAGAGTTCACCTCAGTAATGTGGAGGGTACAGTCCACATAGATATCAAAATAGAGCTGCCTCAATCAGAGCACGTGTGTTTTTGGGTCAGTGCCCTTTAACCTCCTGGAGTAAAGCCATTATGAAACAGAACTGCTGTGCTGAACAAGTGGTTTCCAACAACCCTGCTCAATGTTGGTGCTGTAAAAATTCTCACTCTTCTCCTTCCCCCGAGAAGAAAATCACCAGCCTATAGTTTCTGTATTTGTTAGAGGAACAGCGAGTCTGCTGCTCAGAGTCATCCTAGGCATTCGTTTTTTTGGGGTGTTAGGAGGCAAATATATAGAGAAGGGATTAACATGGACAAATACTGCAGGGTAGCCTCATTAGCCTAAGATTAGGGAGTGGTAACTGTTAGTGGGATGTTGGTCCCCAAAGTTACACATTGTGTAATTGTCAGAAACTTTAAATTAAGCTGTTACAGTTATCCAGAAGGGTATTGCTGTGCCAAATGGCAGAACATTCCAGAATAAAAACCAAACGCAAGATAAAGTTAAGAAGAAATCTTGAGTGCAGCAAGCAAATGTGAGAAAAAGCTGAAATCTGGGAGGCTTGGAAACCTTGGTAGGGTCCTAAACTCATAGAAATTAGAGCAGACCCTTAGGAGGGCTTCAGCCGAAGATGACATCCTGCTCCGTTTCCTCTCTGTGGTACGGGAGCTGCAGGACAAACACCACAAATCCCTCACAGCTGTAATCGGGGCGGGGAGAAGACTGATGGAAAGCAAAGAGGGCAGCAGCTGTGAGCAGGATTTGCCCTGAAATATTTCTCTGCCACGCTTTCCTCCGTGGGCGTCACGTCCCTGCCGCCCGCCCTCGTCCCTCCGTGCGCGGAGGACCACGTACCTGCATGTTGACCTGGATGGGCTGTCTCTCCCCGCTCTTGGTGTGGGGCACCCCTTCTGTGTCGTAGATCCCCGTGTACGAGGCCACCTGAGCATCCCTCGATTTCTCCTCTAGTGGCACATTGACGCCCCCGATGCCCATCGTCCTGCAAAGAGACAGGATCCGGCCTTTCAGCAGCCCTGCAGGCCCCTCAGAGCCGGGGATGTGGCAGTGGTTTCAGCAGACCTGCAGGTGCTGCTGACTCACCGGGGCTCCCCCCCCAAAAAATGATAAAATCAGGGCTCTGCAATCACCCAAGGAAGGTGAGAAAGGAATGTGAGGATCCCCAGGAGCTGGGGAGGGCTTGGGTGAATCCCTTCTCCGTGGCTGGAGGACATTTTCTTGTCTGTGTCCTCCCCGGTGCTGGTCTCTGCTTTGGCAGGGTGCAGCGGGGCTGGGCTGGGAGCATCCCCGAGCTGGAGGAGCCCATCCTTCTGCCCCCAGGGCAAACCACGGGGAAGGAGGGAGAAAAGGAGCCAGGCCCTAATAAGCTACGGAGGGAGGAAAGGGGAAAGAAGCGACTCCCAAACGCAGCCTCCCTGCGGAGCCAGCAAGGGAAAGGCTGCCCAGAGACCCAGAAACGCGGCGGCGAGAGGGCGGAGAGGGAGAAATCACGGCAACCCCGCGCTGTCAGCCTGCCAGGAAACCCTCTTAAACCTCTAAAAATAAAAGCTTTGGATGCACTTACGTGGCCTGGACGGTGCCGGGCCGGAGGGCGATGTCGATCTTGTACTTGGCCCCGGTGAGCAGCTTGATGGTGCGGTTCTGGCCGAAGCGCTGCCCGTCCACCTTGAAGTACACGGCGCCGTCGTTGGGCTGGATGCGCAGCGACACGCTGATCTTCACCAGGCTGGGGATGTCGCCCATGGCGAGAGGGGGGGGGGGGGGGCTGTCCTCGTCTCTCCCCCCTCCGCAGCAGGGCAGAGCAGACCGAGGCGGCGAGGGAGAGGAAGAGGAGGAGGGAGGAGGAAGAGGAGGGGCTGCCGGAGCGCAGCCGGCACAGCCCTTCCCCAAAGCAGCGCACGATGGATTTAGTTTGCCCTTCCCCTCTAATCACGGCGCAGCGTCTGGGCGCCGGGTTTCCTCTTCCCCGCTGTCCCTCCGTGTCCCTCCTGTCCTTCCCTGTCCCGCTGTCCCCCCTGGCCCCGTTCCCAGCCGGTGGCCCCCGCCCCGGCCCGCCCCGTTCAGCACCGCGGCCCCGGACAGCGGCCCCGAGCCCGGGCATCCCCGGCGCCTTCCCTCCCTCCCCGTCCCACTCCTTTATTTTCACAGGGAAAACCCCACCACAAAGGCGGTGTCAGGCCGGCATGGCAATTCTTCAGCCCTTTACCAATGGCTGCCACCATCCCTTCAAGGATCTGTGCCCGTCCTACCTTAATTCAGCTCTACGCCGCTCCTGTTCCAGCCTAAGGCTCAGAGATTGCTTGTAGAGCAGCAGGAGGCTCAGGCACCCTTTCCATTCTTCTGCAAAGAATACATATTTTTTTCCTTTTCCATATCTGTTCTATTTACTGTTAAAACTGCAGCATTCTCACAGCTGACACAGGATCTGGACCATAAATGTATTTTTTGTTTGAATGAGCAATACAACAGTTCATGATTTCATTAGGAGCATTGCACAGCTCGTTCACCTACATGTTGTGCTGGGCCTGATGTTTTCTTTGTTTTCCTAAAGCAGGGATGTACACAGGGTGGTAAAATGTAGTATTGTTAAGTCATATGGAAGATCAGGCATTACCCAGCTTCTTTTCATTCTGTATGCAAGTTAATTACAAATATTTTTATTTTTATTTGTTTTGTAACAAGCCAAATAACACATACTGCTGAAAGCTTGACTTCTGCAACAGAAATCTTAATATATTTGCTTTGATTAATTATCCAGCTAAGAATAGGCTTCATAATTTTTTATGCATGCAAGGTTTTCACAAAAATAAGAGCAGGGTGTGATTCCTACATCTCAGAACTGCGTATATAGCAAGCTCTGTAAATAACATTCCACCTTTGGTAGCAGTCATAGGTAGCAGGGATTATCCTATAGGAAAGTTGTTACATGATGCAGTCATTACTTCTCCCACTGAACAGTCAAGAGTGAAATAAATGCCATTTAAAAACAAAATAAAGCAAAACCAAACCAAACCAAACCAAACCAGTTCTTTATGTATGGTGAGATAGCTGCATTATCAACATTAATACATGACAAGAATCTTACGGGCTCGGTGAGTCACCTAAGACTCTTGTATTGTCACAGGATAACTAATCAAAAAGTAGTTGCATTTAATCAAGTAGTAAGTTCCAGGAGCAACTCATCCCACAGGGGGAGACTATGTTTCATCACAAGTCATACACTGAACTTTGTCGATTTACTGCCCAGATCTTTGCTGACTTTAAAGGTCCTCAAGAACAGACATCAAAAATTGGGTAAAATGAATCCCTCCAACACTCCAACCATTGTCTAAGTCAGCAGTGAATGGTCTCGAAAATATCTTGGAAGTCATCAATCAAGTGGTATGTACAGATTTTCACATGAGGAAGCACCTGTGATATTTAGACAAATATAACTTTATGGCTCAGAAAACACCAGGTGTGCATTTCTCCTTATCTTGTTTGATTGTTGCAAGAGACTTCCCTTTTTTCATTATATTCTGCTGAGAATACAACTCTGCTGGTTTTGTGGCTTGTTGAAAGTTTTGCTTGCAGCAATTCCCACTTCTGTAAGTTTAAATGTAATTCAGTAAGAAACCACAGAGGCCTTACACCTGGGAATCTGATAGCATCACTTAAAGCGGTGTGAAGAATAATGGCCATTGCCAGGGATCAGTTTTACTCCCCTCACAGGCCAGACATATCATGTTGTAGTAAATTGTGTGTGGCTAAAGGCATTGATTGCAATTAGCTTCCCAAGTACACGAGAGGTCAGATCTATAACGAGTTTTTTTTCCCCTTATTATTTCTGCCTGCATGATCACCTTTCTCTGGGCACAGCTCAGGCTGTGATTGTATTCCAGACCACTATGGCAAAATAGCAAACACAAGGGAGAACTTAATAAGCATCGTAATATGGATCACGTATACATAGGCTGAGTAACTGTTTTACTGTGTGAAAGTGAAATGCGGTGAGGGTGGAGCATTTATGCAGAAGCAGTTTTAAATGTAAGCATTGTCTTTCTTTTTATTGATTTGATAACTTCACATGCCTTTAGTGCTTACATTTATCTGCCCCTACCAGATGTTCTTTATCATTGTAGATGACAGGGGAGAGGCTACCTTTCATAAGTCTTTCTGGGAGGTTATTTTTGTTGCTGCAGCATAACAACTGCCCTTAATAGTTGTGACTAGCTTCACCTGGACTCTCCACCCCACACCTCCACCTGTGGACCCTATTTCAGGTCAGTCCTGAGTCTTCAGTCTTTGCCTGAGCTATGTGCTGGTCTTAAGTTTTGCTACAGGCAATGCCCTGCCAGTTCTCACAGGGATTTTCTGTGCGTTCCAGGCCCTAGGGAGATGCTGGTCTGCATAGTTCCCTGATATTACATGCTTGATTTTTCCATGTGGAATAAGATAACTGCAGGAATAAGGAGGCAGTGTGCTTTTTGCTGAAAAAAATGAAAAATTGCTCTGAGCACAGAGCAAATGCAGTGACCCCTACAAGGGTCAAAATTAAATATGTTGTTATAGGGCCTACACCATGTCTTAAGTCACAACAGTAGTTTATTTCTAGAAGCAAATACATAGGTTTATGTGTCCTTCCCTTCATTATTATTATTTTTTATTCTTTCAAGTCTGCTTTTTGTTTCTCTGGCATCTGAGACTTCACAGGCTATTATCTGGAGTCAGTAGGATACACTAAGCTAATTCCCTTTCCTTTGGGGGCAGGGATACTGCAAAGTTCCCATGTGCACTGATGAGCCCCTTAGTGCTCATGAAGAGGGCGGTGAGCTTCCTCAGGTGAGCAACTACCAACGTGTTCATTCATCCTCATCTCTTTTTCTTCCGAGAGCTATGAGGGTTGCATGCTGCAGTTTCACCTTTCTAGACATCTCTGTTGTGCCTAGGCCTTCTCTGCTTTGCCTGCATCACCCACGTGTGTTGCTGATGGAGAAATACCCTAGGGAAGAGGTAGGTCACAGGTGAGGTTGGATGTATTCAGTGAAAAGTCAGAGCTTATATGCATGCAAGCCATGGCGTATGCTATGTGCTGGTCCAGCTTGCCTAGAAAACATTCAGGGTTGGTCCATCTGGTGTCTTGAATCCGCTCTAAATGGTCATTCTGTGTGTGACGTGTCAGGTGCATGAACGTTTCAGTATCACTATTTATGTAGATCTCCCCATTTTCCATTTAATATGTTAATCCTGCTGCATGGCTCTACAAGAATTAAATACATGAAATGTGCCTAGAGGTCAGAATAAGATGGCTCCTTTATGACAGACGACACGCAGCATTTAGGTTCCAAGGTGACACGAACAATTCCTGTAATATTTTCCTGCTTTCTTCTCTTCAATTCCTTTCTTAATACCACTCTAACTGTGAATGTTCTGGTTTTGGGTTTCTTTTCAAGAAGTGGATGTAAAGCCACAGTCGCTCATTTGCTAAAAATAGCCGTGTGTGGTGCCACATGGAGTGAATTGTGCTGAGCCGTGCATCTGCCAGCTCTCAGTTTAATGCTGTAATTCTTCTGAGATCGCTGCCTCTGAGTAGAAGTCAGAAAGGGTTTTACTTGCAGCTGGACCTTTGCAAACCTTATGTTATGTTTTTGAATGTAGACAATCATTTTGATTGTATCGCATCTGATTTAATTTCTCTAGGAAATCTGACTTGATTTGCTGGAGAGATGCATGTTTTTGGAGAACTCAACCATTCTGTTACAGATGGAGTGGGCTTACAGCACTTAAAGTGCAGCAGGCAGATCTGAAATCCAGCCATGCAAGGGCTAGCACCGAGAGCAGCAAAGCTGATGTAACAAGCTGAAGAGCTGCCTGTGTTCCTTGCAGCCGACACATTTACTTGCAGAGAGATGGCTGGGTGTAAGTGCCCATCAGTCTCTCAGCTAGATCCCTTGCTCACATAAATTCAAGTGATTGCTTTTTTTTAATGCTTGCAGGAGCGAGTCCTGAAGTAGCAGAAAGAAACATAATTTTCTGAGGAAGTACAGCAGCAAGATGTCACTTACAGGAACGGTTTAGTTGCCAATAAGCTGAGCTAAGATATTCATCTGTGATCTCTGCTGCAGATTGTGTTGTTGTGGCAAATGTTTGTAATCTGCCATCAAGCACCTTTACTTCGGGCAGAAATGGGGAGAACATGGTAACTTACAGCAGATTTCCACAATTCAGGTTATGATCCTTTTGCTGCCAGAAATCAGCCCTTCTATGGAAAGCCAGAAGAATGCAGGCCTTCCTCTTCCCTAGGCCTGCTGCTCTTTATGACCAGCTTGTTAAAGAAGATGTGCATCAGCACCGTGTCCTTCACATCGGCCACAGTCACTGCATGGTTAAGGACCATCTTGCTTTGCGCGAGTGATTTAGTTGATTAGCACATTTCTGCCCGGGGATGACAAAGCGTTGATTCCCCTGTGATGATGGGTGATAAATGAAACAAAGTCAGAAGGGCAAAAAGAATAGCTGAGCTTTGAAGATGAGAGAAACAATGCAGAGAAAATAAACGTTATAAAAGTAGCTGCATCCAGCTAAAACTCAATGAAGATAATTTTATGCCTTGACAGTGAGTTGCTTAAGTACCTAATGGTAAATTCTGGAGTCGTTGGCTTGGTGCCACTGTATCTCTAATTTCATTTCACACATCTTCAAGGACTTTTTATGCAGGTAAATGAGAAATTGAGTGTCCTTTGCTTACTGGTGTGGTCAGCATCCTTTTATCTTCACAGTAAACCACTTTCTAGTATAAGGTCATATAGATGCTCTATCAAAGGACTGTCCCTGGGCATTTCATATCATTAGTTCATCACTGTAATCCTGACTAAGCATAAACACCAAACCGGCAGGAGCAGGTGGGCAGGGATGCCAAGGGGGAAATCTGTACAAAAGCTGCCTGCAGAGAGAAAGACACTGGCAATTTAGTCTTTGTTCTCATAAGCCCTTCCAGATGGGGAAGGGGTTTTCTTTCCTCAGGACTAAAGGGGAGCAAGGTAGAGAAATAAGTAAGAGCTAACTGTGAGATACTTTGTGGTCTTTAATGTTCACCCCCAGGCTCCGTAGCTTTATGGGTGCCTTTTTTTTCTTTTCTTTTTTTTTTTTTTTTTAAAGTCCACAAGGAGTCCACAAGCTTCTGAGTACATCAGGCATTATGATGGGCCTAGAGAGATTATTTAAACAGCAGCTAGCAGAGAAAGGTTTGAGAAAATTAGAGCAAGCAGTTTGGCTGTGGAGCTTGTCTGGTAGCTTGTGGAGCTTGTCACATCTTCACAAATTGCTAAACAGATTGCTGACCTGATCCTGGGGCTCAGCAGAGCATCCCAGCTAGAAGAAGACTTCTTTACAGCATGCAAACTGTGCATCACAGCTGGCACATAGAAGGGAGTAATCCAGTTTTCGTGCCCGTGGTGGACAGGACAAGTTACAGCGAGTGGAAATCATTACAGGAAAATGTCAGTTCGGACAGCCAGGAGAAACACTGAGCAGTTGGGGTAGTGAACATTACAAAGGAGGGAGTGGACGCTTATCTGTGGTAAAACCAATAGATAGGCATTGCTGGAGAATGGCTAGAGAAAGTCTCTGAGCTTTTTTAATCCTCTGTTGTAGACCTTGTTGGACTTGCATACACTTCTAAGTAAAAGCTGGGAGAAGACAGGAGCCAAATGGAGAACAGGAATTTGTCTGAGGAAAAAGTCACGTTTTTGGGGAGGGCATTTGGCAATGGAGCACTTCAGGACGCAGTGGCTGTCACCTGCACAATGCTGCTGCTGGGAGGAAGCTCCATGCCTTGTGCCTGTCAGGGTGAAATACCTCTGCAAGTAGCAGGGGTGACAGATGAGGTAACACTGGGTTCAGCTGTGAAGTGATACGGAGTCTTGCATGTGGGAGAGCACTCGGCAATGCACCACTGCCTCCTGTGTCCCACCACCCCTCCTCCTGTATGGGAAAGGGGGAGTGTGACTGCTCTATACCACATGCCAGAAAATGTTTTTACCTTATCTTTTACCAAACAGCCAGATGGGCTGTGTGACAAGTGAAAGATGCTCACAGAAGGTGACCTTCAGTGGCGCTTCACACAGTGTGCTGCTCTCACCCATTTGTGCTGTTCGACACCTAACCTCGGTGGGAAGCCTCAGCGTCAAGCTCCCAAACCTGACCAGGTCTGGATAAACAATTTTCTTGTATCAGCAGAGGGCGCAGCACCATTAACCAAGCGAAGGCTCTCCAGTTTACCGCCAACCCTACCTGCTCATGCCCTGGGAGTCGGGCTTCAAAGATGGGATGAAGTAACACTGACAGAGCTGGTGAGTTAGAAACCTGTCTCTGGGATCCTCTTGGTGTGCGTCAGGCAGCCACATGGTACACCACCCTCTGTTGTTTTCCTAGAGCTCATGTATTCACAGAGTGGGCTTGAGACCTTGGGATTAGGCATTAAAATGCTTATTCAGTTTCCCAGGGCTCTGTCACCAAGGCTGGCAGTGTTTGATACAGTGGGGCGTTCTGTCATGCCGCTGCCTGCTCTGTCAGAGGCAGCCTATAAATACACGCGTGCTTCTGCGTTTCCCTATCTCTTACCCTAAGAGGAAATGGGCTTGTTTTCATGTGATTAGCAGGCAGAGGAACTTGTGAAAGTGACACAGCTGGGCTGTAAAAAACTCTACCCCACAGACCTTGCTGCCAGAGGAGCCTAACTGCTGTCTCCGATAGACCTCAGAGCAGGACCGCCCGAGCCATGGAGCGAGAACCAATGCGCATAAGAGAGGGCTACTTGGTAAAGAAGGTAAGGGGTGGCTTTGGACAGAGGGGGAGGGAGCTGACTGAATGGGTTGTGGGACTATGGGTAAATGTACTTTGGTTTCAGTTACTTAAACAGAAGAGGTGTCTTTTTTTTTTTTTTTTTTCCCTATTTTTCTAAAAAAGAAGGCAAATGAACCAATTCCTTAAGCAATAGAACAATGTGATATTAGTGATTATAGAGGTACTTGCTAGCACTTATATCTTGCTAGTGTACTATATAAGGTACTTTGCATTTATCTTAGATGTACCTCTGGGTCAAAAATTCTTATTTTCTTGAAGAATGCCTTTATTTGAAGCTTGGCAAAAGAGGTAACAGCTTGAAATGGCCACAGCCTACTTTACTGCACTTAATCAGAGTTAAACGTTGGGGGTGCATAGTGATATCACGGGTCAGAGTCTGGCCTAGGGAGAGTTTGTGGGGCTTTGGACACACCTCTCCTCTGTGAAGGTAGTCACTGCCCCACTGCAACCTCTGCTCTGGAGTCTTTTGTGGTAGAGCCCACAGGATAAGGTCAAGATTTTTATGTAAATCTGTAGTGGGGTAAAGCAGTTTAAATTGTGTCAGTTCTGGAGCTCTGTGCTGCGGTGTCTGTGCTCATCAAGACTAGAATTTCACTCATCAGAGCTGCTGGCTGGAGGGGTCTCTAATCTGGGACCGCTGTTGCAAAAAGGGCACTCATCAGTCTTATTTCTACCGACACTGAGAGGAAGCAAGTTCATAAAGTAATCTCAAAGCGGCACCAACGCCGTCATGAGGAAGGAGACGACCAAATTCATGCAGAGCAGGTTGCAGATGTCTAGTTCCCATGGCCCAATTTGAAAGCAGATGGCTCACGATCCATATTTCTCCATGGCAGGGGAGTGGCTGGGAACTTAGACACTGGGGCGGACGATCCCAAGTAGTGTGTCTGGCTGGGTATGCCAGGGAAAAGATGCATACAGACGTGTCAGTGTGAGTCCCTGCTGTTCCTCTGAGTTCTGGGTCCCCAAGAAGTTTCTCTGTGGGTGTTGCTAATGGAAAGTTGCAGCTGGGTGCTATTGCAATGGCAACGGGGAAGTGGAAATTGTGCTCCTGTTCTCTAACAGCCTCGTAGGTGGCTCTGTCTTTGCAGAAGTGAGCTTATGCTGCTGGTGAGGAGCAGCAGTGTGCTTAGAGGGAGGCTGGCGGGCAAAAGAAGCAGAAGATGCAGATTTTAGTGGTACCAGCTAACACAGATCCATCAGTGAGGCTGCTGTGAACTCCACAGCCAGCGCTTCCAGCTAGGATGGGCATGTTCTCAGTTACCCTTATCTGCCAATTAAGTAATCTCCTCCTCTTCTCTGTACCTGTAAAGTGAAACTCCTGATCAGACCTGCCAGAGTAATCACCTGTGCAACCACAATCATCTTCTAAAAGGGTGGAGGTGATTTTTCACTGATTTTCTTGTTATGTACATTAGGCTAGGAACGTGCTTGGGGTTAGTGTTTTGGCTGGTACAACATGATCTTCAGTGAATATGGATTCAGATTTAAGAGTTGATCTTATGTCAGCCTAAGCCACTGTATATGTGGGGGACCTTGGGTCATCTGAGCAAGCAAAACAGCTCATTTTCTACTCATCTAGTGTTACCGATATTTTTTTAAAAATAAATAGTTCTACCAAAGGGAGGTTGTGTGAGCTTTTAAAGTGGCTAATGATTTCAGAGAACAGTTCAGGGAACACCCATCTTTATCTGCAGCCTTTGGAGCAAGGGAGATGATTTGGTTTTTAGTCTGGGAAAATGAAATCCAGCATCCTGCATTTGTCTTTTGTGAGCTGTTTTAGCCGAGACCGACATGGCTATGTTCAGGCTTGCTGATGGTGTGGATCCGAGACTGCCAGTCTAACCCTGCTCCGCAGTGGCTTCCACTGACAGAGCATGTCAGAGTCTTCAGGAAGTACTGGACTTGTTTCTCCATGAGCAGAAGTACCGTAAGATGCAATAAACTGGCAAAAGGAAATTGCAGTGGTTCTTGTATTGGCTCCCCATCTCACTTGATTGCTTAGCAGAAAATCCACCTGTGGGTCAATTTGGGTTCTCCAAAAATGATAAATTCTTATGGCTCAAACAAAAAATCAAACAAAAGAAAACAACATTCAATCCCTATGTGGTATCCACATCAAGGTTGGACTGTTCGTTCAGTTCTCTGCTCATCTGGGTTTCCAGAGAGCCTCCAGCACAGCAGTTTACCTTTGGAAGGCAGCATTCACTTGTGGGCTACCTTCTGCTTGCAGTGAGCGCTGCAGAGGCTGGAAGCAGGTCCCATGCTCAGTCAGATCTTTCACGGTTTTTCCTCTCCATCCTGTAAGGTCTGATTCAGAGTGCAAAAGGCCTTTCTTGACAGCTAAGGCAGGAAAAAAAGGACATGATGATCAAAGGTTTCATCATGGAGGGGAAAGAGGGAAAGACTCAGTGTTTCTATCCTGTTCACTTCTGCAGAAATGCAAATAGAAGTAACTGCCAATTTTAAAATCAAAACAAGCCACTTGCACAGCGTGATGGTGGCCACCTCATTTCTGTCTGCAGCTTTAGCTCTGCTTAGCCACCATGGTAGGAGAGGGAGCATAAACTGAGGTCTCTCTGCATGCTAGAAAGATAAGGAAATCAAATGTTTTTGGAGGATAGCCTCTGATTTGAGGCCTACAAATATCGAGTGTGGATCAGTAACTCCTCAGAAATGTTGATTTTCAGCACATCTAAGTGCTCATTTGGCTGAGCAGTGAGTCACTTGGGTGTCTGGGATTGTGACCATTTTTGAAGCCGTCTGCAGGCAGGACCAGAGGGAAGCTAGCTAGGACATGACAGTCTTAATAATTCTAGCACTTAATTGTGCTCAGCACAGAGAGAGCACAGGTCGTTCCTCTTTGAGGCCCTGTGGATTTTGCCATATGTTTCACTATACGTAGGGTCTGGCCCAGGCTTTATTTCTGAATTTTTCACGTCTAACTGCTGTGATTCAGAAACAGGAAGTAAAAGCCTTAAAAGATGAAACGAAGCACCTCAATTTCTCACCGCAGCAGTTGGAGATCCACAGCCCGAGGCCTTTGAACTACTCATTATGCTTACTATTGCTTTCTTAAGTCTAGAAGTCCTCTGAGATATGTGCTTTCTTATCTGACAGCCAGGCCTCAAGAGCTGACTGTATTGTGGCACCAAGTCCTAAACACAGCACAGGAAGCCCGGAGTTAATGAGAGAGCCCTAACGGGTCAGTTCGCATCTGGATTTTTTGAGGATCGTTCCTAGTGTTGTCACTGGGTCATTTTGAAATCACAAACGTACGGAAAAGAAACATCATCTGGGGTCGTGGTGCAATTTGTGAAAAATTCACAGCAGAGGTGACTAGGAGGGGAAATAAATGGTTGTCAGAAGAATAACAACATATTTTAACAGCATGGTGAGATGGGTGTGGTTGTGGCTCATTATTTCCCTTGAGACCCTATAATTATTTTAGAGTCAATCAGATGTTCCCTGGTCTTTGGTGGATATCATATAATCAGTGATTTATCAAACATAATGTACACCATGATTTATTGATGCAGGGCAGCATGTTTAATACCTGGAAGCCAATGTGGGTCGTGCTCTTAGAAGATGGAATTGAATTCTATAAGCGGAAGTCTGACAACAGCCCCAAAGGGATGGTCCCACTAAAAGGAAGCACTATTAACAGCCCATGCCAAGATTTTGGTAAAAGAACGGTAAGTAAGTTTTTTTATAACAATGATTGACAGTACAACTGAACTCCTGGAGGCAGCAAAGGGGCACAAGGCTGCTGGTTAGATTCTTTACATTTATCCTGGTAGTCACCTTCCCTTGTCTTAGAAGGTTGGAAGCAAGGCTGGACTTGCGTAGAGTTTGAAAGGTGTGACTGAGTTAAAACTCAGGATATTTCAGGAGGAGCAATTCAGACAGTGGATTTTTTTTTTCTTCTAAATCTGTCAGAGCAGAGCTAAATTATATTGTCATGGGACACTTAGCAGCTGAGTGGGGCAACTTATATATTAAATATAAATTTAGCTGCTAAGATCCACAGAATAAAATTGTGGAAAACTATTTCATGAGCAACAGAAAAAAATAATTATTAATTACTGATTAATAATTAATTATCATGGCAAAGAGCCATGACTACCTTATTTGGACAGGAGGGAGATAAATGCTGTGGTACAAATGCCCCTCCAAAAAGCTGTGATTCCTGTTTCATTACCCTTTGGTAACTACCTGACCCCACATATTTCACATTCACATGATGTGTATGAATTGCACGCTGTGTGGTTATGTGTAGCGCTTTTGTGTGTGACTAAGAGCTAGCCACGTGTATACTTGGGGGGAGAGAGGAAAATAATTGGGGGAAATGAGTTCAAATGATGTACATATTTGGGCTGTCTGTGGCCGAGCACAGCAAGCACATGGATAAGGTCTAAACTGGACGTATTAGAACAAGTCCAGAGGAGGGCCATGAGGATGCTCAGAGATGCTCAGAGAGCACCTCTCCTATGAAGACAGGCTGAGGGAGTTGGGGTTGTTCAGCCTGGAGAAGAGAAGGCTATGAGGAGACCTTACAGAGGCCTTCCAGTACCTAAAGGTATTAGGGAGTGTAGAGATAGTTTAAAGCCATTACTCCTTATCCTAAGAAAGGATAGATTAAGATTAGATATTCAGAAGAAAGGCTTTACTGTGTCGGTGGTGAGGCACTGGCACAGGTTGCTCAGAGAAGCTGTGGATGCTCCATCCTTCACAGCGTTCAAGGCCAGGCTGGATGGGGCTTTGGGCAACCTGGTGTAGAGGAAGGTGTCCCTGCCCATGGCAGGGGGGTTGGAATTAGATGATTGTTAAGGTCCCTTCCAACCCAAAACATTTTTTGATTCTCAGTTCTCAATGAGATGCATAGATCATGATATTCATAAATCGAGTCTTATTTGAAAGAAAATAAAATGCAGGAAAATGCAAGCATATGTGTGTGGTTACAGGGTTCCAGAAAAGAAAAGATCCTGTTGGTGAAACAGGATTTCCATGAGCAAAGAATAATATATTTAGCCCTTTGATAACTTAACAACTCTCAATTTCAGTTTGTTAAATAGGTGCTATAGACCCAGGAATTCCTCTCACAGAGAGTTTCCCCCAGAATCTGGGAGATTATCCAATTGCAATTCAAAGAAACTTGCAGGAGGATGACTGAAAAACAAACAAACAAACAAAAAGAATCTCAGGGAGTGTTAGAAAAGTAGAAATAGTGTGAGAGAGTGCACTTCAGAGAGCACTTGAATTTCTCATATGTATAAACTGAGGAGAATTACCTGTCCTTCAGTTCTGTGGTGAGTGGAGCCAGGGTTTAGACCTGCTTACTTTCTTTTTTCTTCTCCTTTTTTTTACTTCTTTTTTTTTTTCTTTCTTTCTTTCTTTCTGTGCTCTGACCAATATTTATGTGAAAAAAATATGTTGATTTTATAGAGTCTTTTTAGACTTGATCATGTTTAGAGGCTCTTAACTTAAAAGCTCTGCTTGAGCCAGTACTAACAGAGAATAAGATTGTTGTTACTCATGGGCTGAGTCAGGAAAGTGATGGGTGGCTTCTTCTCCTGGGGACAAAAGGTTTTAGAGGACCATTACTGTGTAAATCCCACTGTGGGCGGGATCATCAAGAGCTGCCAGCTCTTCCTAGATCTCTGTAGGCACTGGGAGTTGCCCACGGAAGGAAACCATTATTGTGCCTGGACAGAGAATTTCCTGATCATGCATCCCTAACCCGTCCCACACCCGTCATAGATATTGCACTACCTGAACTGGCAAGGGAGAGCATCCAATTGATTCAGAAGCAGTTGAGATCAAACCCATTTACTCTTTTGTCTCCCCAACAGCTCACCCATGGCTGGGCAATCCTTACTGTTTGACTCCTTGAGCTTTGCACCTGACCTTCTGCTTCAGCAGGCACAGCTTTGTGTCAGTGGATTGCCCCAGCACAAGGCAGGAGCTCTGCATTTTGCACTTGTCTCCACCTCTTTTGCAAACCGTGAATAATAAGGATGAAGTATAACTATATGCAGGACTAGAGCATGAGGCAGGACATTAAATAACCAGATAAAGGAACTCAGTTTATCTGCACACATTTAGCTCTGATTCAGCTAATTTGAAACCGTGTTTCTACATTATCTAATTAACAATCCTCTGTACAGCTCTTCTTACTCTTTGTGTGAGGTGTAACTCATGGGAAGGAGGGTACCATGTTCAAGAGTATTACAGTCCTACAACATAATGCTAGAAGTAAAGCTTTTCTCATAAAGTATTGCTTTCCAGACAGTTTTGCTTGTTTTTAGGTCCCACAAAGGCACTAAGATCAAAGCAGTTCTGTAGTGGTTGCTTGGAAGCGTCAGTAACGGTATCATACTTAGCAGTGATGAAAAGATAATTCACCAGCGTGTGTGCACTCTACAACTTCAGGCAGGGTCCGAAGTGTTCAGTGTCAGACTTGGGGGACAAGGCACCCAAAATGTCTTTTCATAAGGAAGATCTGCTGCAGAGTCTGAAGTCAGCAGAAGTGATACGAACGACTTCAGCAGGTGTTGGAGCGGATCCTCCTTGGGTCAGTGGTATGTTTCTGCAAGCCCAGAGACCAGCAGCCCTGGAGACACTTTGAAACCTTGTACTGTTCAGACAGCCAAAACTGCAACATGCTTATCTGTACAAGCAATACTGTCGCTGGGATTGTTCTAAAAAGCGGTTACTGCCCAAAATGATTCATTTATTGCATGTATTCCTTGAAAATACAGAGTTATTATTGTTGTATCTTAAATCTTACAGCTGTATTTTACAGCTGAATGCAAAGCCTCTGCATTGCATACTATGTTCTAGTTGGTTACATGCTAAAACGTATGGTTCTGCTTCTTGTGTGAATTATTCTGTTTTGCAGTGGTTTGTGTACATTCATATCGACCTAAAACTAAACTTTCATTTCTAGCAAGACTTCTGTAGGGTAAGAAGTGGGATAATTCTCATTAGGTCAATTTTAAGTCTAGTCTTTCTCACTTAGTCCTTGCCCCAAATTGGACCCATCAAGCTGTGAGCAGACTTTTGTATTCATCTGATTTTACTTTGGCTTGTTGAATTGGAAAGTGTCTCTGCCTCGAGGCCTGTCTGAAACCTCATGGCACATCATCAGCACACTTGGTGTATTAAATCAACTGCAAAAAGCAGATGTTGAGGGAAAAGGAAGCAACCTTGGATTTGTTAAAGAGATACACAGTCACAGCCTCTTGTGAACAGGATATATTTGAAGATTTTATTGTAAAATATAGTCACCACTGTTCACTGTTGTTGATCTATTTCATCACTACTTAATCTGATGTTAATTCTGCTGCCATTCTTCTTTTTCGCTTTTCCCTTGGCTTTCCTCTGGATAGTGTTATCATGTATGGTTGCTCGTAGTAGGATTCATTTTATACAATAGAATCATAGAATCGTTAGGGTTGGAAGAGACCTCCAAGATCACCTGGTCCAACCATCCCCCTACTACCAATGTCACCCACTAAACTGTGTCCCTAAGCACCACATCCAACCTTTCCTTGAACACCCCCAGGGACGGTGTTCTCTTAATTTAGCTAAATTGTTGGTGTTTAGTTCAAGTTAATGTTCTAATTTTCTCAAAAATACAAACAGAAACATCTCCAGAAAGAAGACTGGTCAGTTCTAGGATTGGAGACTTAACCTTTCCAACAACTTCAGAGGAAGCCTGGTTGTCTAGCCTAGTGGCCTAGGTATCTGAAAGCTGGAGTTAAGAGAAGACTCGGAAAGGCCTTTATCCTCATACTAGAAATAAAAACTCTAACTTTTCACTGAGATTTTGAGTATCCAGTGCTTTGTGATTTCAAAATCTCTTTCATAGAACTCACTGGGACTTCTGCATGGTTTCAGGGCATCAGGATATTTTCTATTTACCAGCCTGGTAGATAGATATTTGGGATGTTCAGAACCATGCCATTTACAAAAGCAGGCTTCAGTAGACTTTGGTGTTTTGATGTCAGTATTTTAGATTCGCTGCTAAACTGCGCTTTTTAGTTAGATGCCCACTGGGTCTATATATTTTAGTACAACCAGAAACCTGGTTTGTTCCACAACCAGTGGAACAAATAACGGTTCCACTTATGGGGAACTACATTTTTAGAGGAAATGGAAGCCCTCTTGACTGAGTACTTAGATCTGTATTTTCCATCTAAAAGATCACTGGATGAAAATGAGATCAAGCAGTCTAAATTATTTTTCTTCTTCAGGTTGGTGCTGTCTTTTTCTGCCTAGACCTACCATAAAAGATCTGTTCTTACTTCTGGGGTCTTGGGGAATACAGGCTTTCCACTGTGATCCATTTAGAAAAGCAGTGATCATAAAGTGTACGTAAGGGTCAGATGTTTCATCTACCTACCAAGCCCTTAAAAGACTGCAAATGTGTTCAGTTACTCTACAGTGTGACTGTGTCCTTTTCTTCCTGTGTGAGTCAGTACCTAAGCAGCATGATGCAGTCTGTTTGTTTTAACGTTGCTGTTCTCCTCAAACTGAGGACATCTCTAAATATATTAAGACAAGTTTATGCCCACTGTAAGCCTGCAGGGACTGGGCATTTCAGTCTTTCAGCTGTTTTGAACTTCCCAAATCACCAGTTATAGCAGTGCCACTCACTTTTGCTGAATCAGGAATGCTCACTGGGAAGTAACTAAAGGAGTTAGTTACCCGCTCTGCGTGTCCATGTTTTTCTTCAGAGTATTTTTATTCAGCTGGCTCTAAAGCACTTTCTGTAGCCCTTAGGCACAGGTAGGTGGTATGCCATGGTGATACCAAGTTAATCATATCCAACCAGCTACACCAAAGTAACATTAAAAAAAACATTTTAATCCTTTTTATGTTTATCCTTTCAGTTTGTCTTCAAGCTCACTGCAGCCAAGCAGCAGGACCACTTTTTTCAAGCTGCCTACCTGGAAGAGAGAGATGCTTGGGTACGGGATATCAAGAAAGCAATTCAGTGCATAGATGGAGGCCAAAGGTTTGCCAGAAAATCCACAAGAAAATCTATCAGACTGCCTGAAACAATCAACCTGAGGTTTGTTCTTGTAGCTCTGCACCCATGTTTACTTCCATCAGCACCCAGTGTGGCATATGCACAACCTTGGTGTGGAGGAGCTATACCCATTTCTGCTACCTAGCTAGCTTCCCTTGGAGTCCTTTCTGTGTAACTGTTTTAGAGCATGCAGCATGGTCGAAATGAGCTAGTGGTTAGAGCTCAGTAAATCATTTTAATACATTGACTTTCATCAAAGCACGTGTATTTGTCAAAGGATTCTACTTATGAGGAATCTTCTGAGCATACTGCAGCGCAAAAGGAGACCCCAGTCAAAGCGTGATTCTTTCAGCAGAGGCATTTTTGTACAGTATAGAGTTTATTTTAGAAATAGTTTATACATTTGTTTGCTCTGCAGGCAGATGCTATTGTTAGCAATAGTTTTTGGATGGTGATGAGAGTGGTGCCTGCCAGAGGTCTTGGAACTGGCAAAGGGAGAAGAAGAGATAAAGAGTACATACAGAAAGCCATCTGCTTGTCAGTACTTTAAAAAAAATAAATAAAAAAATAAGGACACTGTGACTTTTGTCTTAGCACAGTAAATACCAAGGTATAAGTGAGCCCGTTGTGCTTCTTAAAGCACTGTGTAACACTGCGCAAGACCAAGATCCAACTAAATCTGTCTTCAGTGGCTTCTGCAGCGGGATCACCCTGACTGAATAATGAACCAAAGGATTTAGCTTGTGACATTTAGTGTTCGTCCTTCTTGTCATTTCAGAGCCCCAAGGGCAATTAGTTTTGAGCAAGTGAAAAGCAAGGGGGAAAAAGGAAGTCAGACCAGGGGTCACTGAAGTTACTCAGGGCCTCTGAGAGCATGCAGGTTTTGGGGATGTCACAGTGTTTTTGCTCTGCTGAGGACCTTTCGGAGAACATAGCAAAGCACCAGGGCTGTGAAGCTCTGCAGAGGAGCCTCAGCAGTGGGTGTTCCTCTGTTCACACTGCAGTCATCACAAGTTGGTACAGTCTTAAAGTAGAGGTGTGGTGAGCCCTTTGTGCAGTTACTCTTCTGTTCCTACAGTTATGATAGCGAGGTGGTGAGGTCTCTGTGCTTTGCACAGTAAACTTTTCAGGAGACCAAACTAAGTCATACTGTAGGTCTATAAAGATTGCTATGCTCATAAAATATGAAGACCCTGTGAAAGAGAATGATATTACTGTACCAGCTGGCTAAAGCTTTTTATTTGCTAACAGTTTCTGTGGTTCTTTTTATGCACAGTGCTTTGTACCTCTCAATGAAAGATCCTGAAAAGGGAATAAAGGAGTTGAAACTGGAAAAAGATAAGAAAGTATTCAATCACTGCTTTACAGGTAAG
Source organism: Aythya marila (assembly GCF_965140915.1). Lineage (NCBI taxonomy): Eukaryota > Metazoa > Chordata > Aves > Anseriformes > Anatidae > Aythya > Aythya marila. The sequence continues at coordinate 9,422,068 of NC_139044.1, read as the reverse complement.
AAGCTCTTGTTCCTCTTTTCCACTTAATAAAAAGAGCAGAGAGCTAAGAGTCTCAAGATAGATCAAAGCAGCTCTAAGCTCTGTAGAGCACAGAGAAGTTTTAGGAAAAAACCTGGCAGAGGTCATCTTGACCAACAGGAGAGATGCTAAAAGGATGAAGCTTAAGAAAGTGTTCAGATATTGCCAAGTTAAGCAAGAGGAGGAGGAAATTAAGCCAGTGCCAGCAAGTATTTTTAGGTTTCTGCCTGTCTGGCTTGGGTTGTGGCTGATAATGTTTATTTCCTTGTAACCAGGCACTTCTGTGATTGACTGGCTGGTGTCTAGCAACTCCACCCGAAATCGCAAAGAAGGCCTCATGCTCGCCTCTTCCCTCTTGAGTGAAGGCTACCTACAGCCTGCAGGAGACACATCCAAGGCCGCAGCTGAGGGACTCTCAGACACCCCCTTCTTAGATCTCAGCGATGCCTATTACTACTTTGTGAGTGTTGTATTCTGGTTTTCCTTTGTCCCAGACTTGCAGATACTCTGTTCTTCTCAGGTTTGAGTTGGGATTCTTAAGTCCTGGAGGGAAAGAGTGTACAGAACTAGAGATCTATGTTAATTGTCTTTATGTGGCACTCAGAATACACTGTCTCACTTTCACATCTGTAACCAAGACAGTTCTTCTGGCACTCTGAACCGAGTGCAGAGATTTTCTTAACTTGGGCATTATTCCCAGTAATTTCGGCAGTGACGAGGACTTAGCCACCAGTTCCCCTGATGATTCAGTGGAATGGAAGAGAGTAATTCATCATCATGGGGCTTCTCAGAGTGGCTCAAGCTGGAAACACATTTTTGTGCACTGAGCTGGCAGATCTGACTCAGCACAGGCATGCACACACACACAGAGCTTGCCTGTGAGCAAAAAAGCAAGAGATGTTTTATTTTTTTTAAATCTACCTGATAACACCTGTCCTGGGTAGCTTACCCAACCTTTTCAAATTTTTTCATATTCTGTGGATGGATTTGTAGAACTTGTAATACCACAATCACAGCCAAACATTTTAAAAAATGTTTGGTTTATGGAATGATGCTAACGAAGGGTCTTCTTACTGTTAAGTAGAATGGCCTTAAATATTACAGTTTTGTTTATACTTACCATATCGAATCACTCCATGGAAAAAAATGAATCTCCCATTACTTCATTTGTTTTCCTAGAACACCTCTGTGGTAGGAAGACTTTACCTGTGCAGAAATGGAAGCACAGACAGTGCTGGTGAAGGCAGCCATGTGGCCATCACAGTTCCTTGCTACCAGGGACACTTCTTTTGATACCTCATGTGTAATTTGCTTGCTTTCAGCTTGCTTTTAGTTTGATTCAGTATCAATGTGGTGTGAGGAGGTTGTAGCAGGTCAGTGTCTGATTTGGTGTCAGGTAAACAGTAAACACAAAAGCTTACTACATGCAATACGTGTGGTTATTCATACCTTTATTCATACCATTTGAGCAGTGTAAGGCTTCAGTAACCAGCATCACAATTTATCTGGTGTGGAGAAGATGGCCTAGATGAGAGTTTCCTCTTCTTCTCAAACTTCAGGTGGTTGTGATGGATGTAGGGAAAGGAAGGTTATATTGGGTTGGGGAATGGACAGCCTGGGGGTATTGGCAGTGCCAACATTGCTTCATACGGCTTCATAGGAACTGAGGTAGATGTAGATCCTCCAGCTGCCTTCAGATGCCCTAAGACCTGGTGTAGTCCTATCTCATACTGAAATGGTGACTTGGTGAGGTCCTCAACTTTACAGGATGGTTTTCCAGTAGAAAAGGTGATTTAAAAAAAAAATCTTAATTTTTTGGTAACAGAAACAGGGTGAAAGGATGCCAAAGAGAAGCCAGATTTGTACATATATATATATATATATATATATAAACAGGCACCATTTGTGTAACTTCTGAATTTTCTCTTGTGGTCATGCAGCCAGACAGTGGTTTTTACTGCGAGGGGAATTCTAGTGACGATGATGTGGTCCTGAAAGAAGAATTCAGAGGCTTAGTAGTCAAACAAGGATGTTTACTGAAACAGGTCAGTATTGCACACCTTCTGTTTTCTCACTGGGATGATGATCAATAAATAAAAAATTACTCTTCTATACCTAAAAGTTTTAAAGAAGAGAGAAAAATTAGCTTATGCCATGTCTGCATTTGACAGGTTTAATCTTTGTCCTTCCTCCTTTTTACTCAATTAACCCATTTTGTAGCATGGCAGCAGGGCTTTTGTCCAGAGTTGCATGGTTTATTTTCTTAGTACAGAACAAGACAGCTTAGTGTTTTAATTAAATATGAGAGTGCTAAAGCAAGAGATGTGACAAGCAGGAGGTGTTTTAGCAAGGATATCTGCTTAAATTACACAAACTGGACGTTTGGTGCCATGAAGGAAACCAGAAAATATCTGTTGGGACCATAAGTACTTTCTGGTGGTACTCACTTGTATTTCTCTTGTTCAACCACATTACTCAAAAGCAACGGAAGAAACTGGATGTGAGTCTTTCTGCTAACGTTTACCCTGTCACATCCACCTCTGTCTAGTTAGTAGGAACTTCTTGCAAACAGCAGTAGTTAATTGAGAAACTAATATTTTGAAATACTGAGAGGAAATGATTCACAACAGTCTCCAGCAGTTAATCTGGATTTGGTCACCTTCAGTAAACTATGGATCACTGCTTGAGAGTGTCACCATTTCTGCAGATAATGCGTGTTCTCAAGACTGCAGCAAAAGATGGGGAAAACCTAGATCTGCTGGGAAGTGCTGTTACCCCAGTTACTTTGTGTTACTTTGTAAAATGAGTAAGAAGGTTTCATCTTCCCTGGTCACAGGGTTTGATTTCCTGGGATGTCTCCCAGGCTGTTCTCCCTGCAACTTCTATGATTTCTCATCAGGCTCAGGCTATGAATTGCAGGATGGTTGTTTGCATTGGAGGGGAAATTTCCTGTCTTCTAGGAAGAAAGGGGAGGACTAGATGACCTGGATGTAGTCCATGAGAGCTTAGAGTCCATGTGTCCAGTACGAGTCTGTGAGACTGTGGGCTGGCCCAGACTGAGCTCTCCCAGAGCTCCCAGGATGAGATCTCCCAGAGCTTGAAAGCTCTTAAACAACACTGATTGGAGTTGGTGGACTATAAGCCAGGCTGACTTCTTAATGTGATTTGGATGCCTATACCACTTGGAGCTAAATCTATTTGCTGTCTTTCTGCTTGGTCTACACCTGTGTGAGAGGCCCTGCAAAGGCTGGGTGCCTCAGAACAGCATTGCTGGAAGGCAGCAAACTGGCAGGGAAGCTTCCTAAGCCAGCCAGCGAGGGGTACTGTGGAGAAAGGTTAGGGTCTGAACCCTTCCTGCAGGATATATTGCAGCCATGTTTTGTGGCATTTAAACCTTGTTCTGACATCTCATGTGAATTTATTTTAATTTTTCTAGGGACATCGAAGGAAAAACTGGAAAGTGAGGAAGTTTGTTTTAAGAGAGGACCCTGCATATCTTCACTACTATGATCCTGCTGGAGTAAGATAGATTTGTTCAACTTTGGTTTATTTCCCTGTTTATTTGGTGGGTTTTGTTTTGGGTTGTTTTATTTTTTTTTTTTTTTTTTATTTTTTAAAGCTGCATTCTTCTAGAAATATAAGTGGAGTATTTGCTTGGGGATGTGTGATGGAAAAAGTCAAGCAGGATAGTGGAGCTGCTTGCGCTCACACTATCTGGCTGCCTTCTGGAAAAGCAGAGGGAAGGATGGTTTCTGGGGCTGGCATGTGACATTCAGACCTGGGAACAGGCAGCGCTGAACTGTGCTCTCACCTCTTCTTTGTGATTAATTAGAATTAATGTGTGGTCCCATTTGATTAAAGTGGATGAGGTTAAAAGAGCAAATCAAGGCTATACCATCATTTTGCAGTTTGTAATCAAGGTGTTTTCTGTGTCAGACTGAAACATGGCATTTTGTTTCTCATGTAATTCTTATGGGTCAAGGCCAGTTCTGAGAAAGGAAGGGGCATCACCGTAGACAAAACCTGACCCACAAAAGCTAGTGTCCAGATGGATTCAGACCACAATATTTATTTTGCCCAGCACTGCAGCAGGGGCAGAGCTATTGTTGTGAGTTTGGGTTCTCTAGGCTGTGTCTGTCCTGCTTGGCAGAAGCTGCCTAGATGTACTGGAGAATCAATGCTGAGGAGTTTGACCTCTGTTTCCAGCATCTTTCCCACTCCTGGCTTCTTGTCCCAAAAGGCTGAAGTGTGTCAGCTCATAGGAACTGCTGGTTTCAGGCTTATGTCAACAAAAGTGCTTCTTCACCCAATCCTTGGCTATTGCAATACTTCTTCCTGAAGTGTAGAAGAAGGCAAAATTGTAAACAAATGTATATCTGCTCCTGCTGCTTGTTTTTTAATAAACAAACGACAACAAAAACTTATAAAGATCTCTTCCTTATAACTAACCTGCTTTTCACTGTAACATCAAAGGAAAGACTATTGGTGGCAAAAGGTTTATTATTTTTTTCCACACCTTTGCTCAGAGCATGGTAAATAATCTGTAGATCCTGAATTCCAAATTCTGAATGATTTCCTATTTATTTGCAAATTTGCACACCTCCTACCTTCCGTATCAGACAGACTGAGGATACCCTGGTTTTCTCATTTGACATACAAAATCACCAAATGTTTTTGTTTTCATTCTGGAGTTTTAGTCAGATATTCACATGTGAAAAGTTTCAGATGAGTTGTATTTCATTTGGATTTCTTATCTTCCCCAGGGAGAAGATCCTCTCGGAGCAATTCACTTGAGGGGCTGCGTGGTGACAGCAGTGGAAGATATGCCAGACTGTAAGGAACCTTACTGAAAAGAGTTATAGGTTTTGTGTTACAAGTTTTTGCTGCGTTCTTTAAATCTGCCTGAAACCACAAGTGTTTTTTTTTTATTCAAAAACAATTTGCAATGATGCAGTAATTCTTCTAATTACTAGGCTCTCTTAATTACTGGAGGAGGGTACTGTGATAAAGGTAGCAAGTGGGAATCTTGTTTGTCAGCTGTTCAGACTTGTCAAAATGATGACATGGTGTCCCTATGTTAGGATAACTGGCCTTAGACAAAATAAGCTGAGTTCTCATTTTAATTCATGAATTTCATGTGGAAGCTTTACGTTACAAATGGTTGTGCCAACGACTTGTTACTCTACATGTTCTGTTCCCTCCCGAAGCTAGAACTTGTGGGAACAGCAATGGTTAAGCGTTGCTGCAAGGAACGAGAAGTGTTTGTTCAATGCATACTCTGCCCCACAGGAGAGACAGGCTATCATCAACAGCCAGAAAGTCTGTTGTCATCTCAGTGCCTGTGTAGGCTGTGCTACCGTCTATGAAAAGTGCCAGAGATTTCTGACATGACTTAAATCTCTTGTTTTTGTACCTGGCAAAGCACCGGAGGGCTTGGGTAATGAAAGCTCTCTGCAGAGCTGCAGATTTTTCCATGGTTGGGTATCAGTTGAACAAGGACTCCTGAAAGTGAAATGTGCAGAACTCGTGGATTTTTTCTCTCCAAGACAGTGACAGATCTCATGGATCCTATCTTGCAAATGGTTTCCAAAGGCATGATCAGGCACAGCTGTAGAAAGGAAGGGAATCTCTTTACAGGATGCAAAGGAAGAAACATTTTACATACAGGAATTTATTCTCTCATAGCTGACTTCCTTATTTCTTCCCTGTAGCCAAGAAGTGTGATGTTGAAAACAACCTGTTTGAAATCATCACAGCAAATGATGTCCACTATTACTTGCAAGCAGCTTCGTCCACAGAGCGTACAGAGTGGATCAAAGCAATTCAGGCAGTTTCTAGGACTGGGAAATGAAGATGATCCACCAGCCAGAAGACAGATAACTGAAATGAATCACTCCAAACAAAGCAGGAATTTTAACATTTCACTGAGAAAGCTGTATCATCCAGAAAGGCCTCCTAAGGCTTGTGGGTTGGGGCGGGAGGGAGGGATGGGTAGTAAGCTTCAGTTCTATCGTGGGCACTAACAAGCTAACACTTTCCACTTCTGTTATGGTAATATCTCTACTAAATTACAGCATAGAACATGTCACATTAGTGTGTGCTTCTTGTAAGAATTAGTCTACCTTGGGAAGGTTATGCCTTATGCCTTTCCCTGCTGCCACTGCAGACAGCAAGAATTTCACCATTACCAGGGGACAGAATCATGTTGCTGACTGTACGGAGCTCAACTAGTCACCTATAATTCAGCCTGTGTTGTGTTTCAGTATCTTCTAATAATTCAAAGGCTTCTTCAGACAAACTTTACACTTGCTTCTTTACCAGCCAGTAGTTTTTCTACTGCCATGTTCTCCCATCCAAGTAATATAAAATAGGTTTGAGGAAAGAAATTTACTAATTTGAAAACCTGAACCAAACCTTGATAATCCTTTAGTGTTAAGGAAAGGGAGAATGCAGACAATTATGGAAAAAAACATGTGGAAAGCACTTACAAATCTCTTGTGGTATTTCAAACATGAAGCAATCTGTCTTCCATATCCACTTGATTTTGACCCTTGCTAAATTTCTCCATAAGACCCTGCTCCAGGACCATTGTTTTTCTTCATCGAGGTCTCCAAAACAGTTGCTAGGGCGTCATCTACTGCTGATATGACCTGTATTTGAATTCAGGGTCTTGCAGGAGAAGGGAAAGGATCTATGCATTACTTGAACTACCAACTGAACTTCCAACAGAGGTGGTGCTGTTTAGGGTTTTTCTTTTTTAACCTAGAGCAATATATTCAATGCTTGGCTCTGTGCCTGAGTTATGTAAAAGAAACCTTATTATTTTTGTAACTGAAATAAATGTTATAATTTGATGGTATCAGGTTACCTGAGTAATCTTTTTATTTTTTGTCTTACTGTATGCATCAAACTTTGAAGTCTTTAAGCAAGAGCTGGAAGTCAAAGTAATACCAGATTCTGCATGTAGCCTGTTCCTGTTGCAGAAGGATGTTCTGTGTGCAAGTAAACTTCACAACCTCAAAATTTTAAATAAGGTACCTTATCCTTAAGAGTTCTTATTCAGATATCTTTAAAAATAAATGTGGAACTAAAGCTTACCTTCAATTCTGTTTCATTATACCCTTATATGCATGTATATGCATATAAGAAGCAAGGAATAAGAAGCCAGGAGCTGCTGTCATTTCAGCCTAGGGTATTCTAATTGGTGTTCAAGAAGAAACTCTCTCTGGTTCGCTGAAGCTGTAGTGTTACACAATGTTTTTGGTTATTTTAGTTATGTAGTATGAATATATTTTGCTGTAGCTGGACTGTGTCTTGGTCTGCTGGACCAGCCTGGCGATACAAGCCTGTTGGGGTCTGGAGCTTAGGTTCAACATGAAACTATGATTTTGGTGATCTACTTCATGCATTTGGGTCAATATAATTATTAACACAATGGAAAGCTATAAATACAGTGACAGACCACTATGTGGACTTAAAAGTAATTCAGGATAAATGCATTTTCTTTGTTTTGTTTTGTTTTTAATTGTGAGGAGAAAGGATATGAATGTATCATCTTCTAATTCACAAAGGCAGTAAAAACAGTTCATACAGAGCAGGTCTAAAGAGATGTGAGCCTAATATGTCTGAAGATCCTTTGCTTATTATCCTCAAACATTATATTAATGCAACTGCCTCTCCCTCTTGCCTGAGGAACTCCCTGTGGGTATGTTCATGTCATGGAGATGTAGTTGGACATTGGTCTCACATACCTGCGGAAGAACAGGTGCCTCTTTTCTGCACCCCAGCACAGAGTTCCTCTGACACTTCTGAAACTCCATAGGTATCAGCTAGTGCAGAGTGATGAGATTTGGACCTCAGAGGATTTCACCAGCCCCAAAGGTCTTGGGTCTTAAATTAGGCTCATAGCTCAGGTGCCCTTTGTACTGTTTCTCCCTCACTTGAACCCCAATTTCTTTGTTTATGGAGACAACAGACAGTTTGGCCTTTATTATTTATTTTTTTAACCACAAAGTGCTTGGAATTTCAGGATTTGCAGGCCTTGGCAGATCTATGACCTCAGTGGTAGAGCACAGTGAACACTGGCAATTGTCCATTATCCTAAAGGAAACATGAATTTTGCTCAAGAAGCTTCTTGTCCTTGGGGTTGAATCTGGGTAGGTCTCCTGTAAGCGTGGTAGAGCACCCCGTGCACTTCCTTGAATTACCTCAGGTAAATGATCAGATCCTGTTCTTTAATAAGCTGAGTTTCGCCTCAGAAATAACAAAGAAAATGCAGTCCCACTGAGGCAGCAGGCTGGCACAGACAGCATCCTCACGTCCATTTAGGACATCAGAGGAAATGGGCTTCTAGCAGGCATTTCCTGTGTCTCACGGAGGCTGACAGGATCACTGAAGCCTGGTCTGTCGTTCTGAGGAAGGAAGCCTCATGGCGCAAAGATACAGTTTGCTCAGCCCTGCTTTCTTGATAATTGCTTTGTGGTTGCTGCTCATTTTTGCTTCAGAGCTCACTAACGCAAAAATACCCTACAGCACAGGAAAATGAAAAATAGAAACTCACCCAACTTAGCAAACAAGGGGTGTAACTGTCTATTAAAAAAAAAAAATAAATTTACTAGTATTATACCTTGTCACTTTTCTCTGGACCCAGTTAAGGGTACAATTGCCCACTTACTAGTGATGTTTTCTCTGGTAGGCAATGGTAATCAGTGTATTTGTGGAAGAGCTCTGGTGTTTGCACCAGTCTATGCCAGTAAGTTCTCTCAATATGGACCCTCAGGTGGTTCTTCTTAACATACATCATGAGGATTTAAAGCTTTCTTTCTTTCTTGGAGAAGGATTGGAAATTTATGTTTGATGCTACCCTACTCTCATTTCCTTTCCATAAATGCTTTTATTTGCCTGACACTGGTACTATAAATGACTCCAGACTGTTCTTTCTTTAAATCAAGTTCTCAAAAGTCTTCACGTGAATAATGAGCTTCATGTTCCAGGATGAATGTGTTCTGGTGCATCCTCAAAACAGTCACAACAAGGAAAAAAAAGTACATTTCAGCAGGGCCCAGCCTTTTTTTGGTTGAGGCACCTCTCTGATAAGCTTTTCACAAGGAAGGAATTGGAGACAGGTGTTAATATGGGGCTAGTTTTCAAAGATGCTCCATTTTCAAACTCATGGCAGTGCTTTTGAAAATCAAAGGAGGTCTCTCAATGCCACCAGTAGCTGGACCTTAAGAATTGTGTGTGATACGACTAGAATTGTCACAACCCTTGAACGGAATAAAGTCATTCAGCAGACAGCCACTGGAGTTGCAACAAGGTGACAAAGGCTACTCAAATAGATGTCTGTGAGGAAAAAGGAAGATCAGTTTTATGCCGGTACGATTTCCAGAGATACCAAATAGGTCTTGTCCAAGGGAATTAAATGTTAAAAAGCAACTACAAGTATATAGATTATGAGGCCAGTCCAGTCACTCCGGAGATGTGGAAGGAAAGAGGCATGTACTGAATGCTTGCACTAGAGAAGAGAGAGCAGGCCTAGCACAAGGAAATAATAACTGCAAGAGAAAAAAAAAAAAGAGTAGGCCTTCATGTTCCATGCTTCCTCCATCTGTTTTCACCTTCTATTTAATCATACTTCCACACATGCAGCAAATATTCTTTCAACACCAGTTCCTTTTCTCACTTTTGACATGAATTACTCCTGTGTTGTAGACTAACGGACAGCAAGAAAAAAGAACCAACCAAACGTACAAACAAAAACATTGTGGAGAAGGACTATATTTATAGCCTTCAATTACTATAAGACATGTCTGGTATCATCTACAAGAAAGATCCTCTTTTGCTAGTCCTTGACTTGCCATAGTTTTCCCTTCCCTGGAATGCTGAACAAGTGGTTACTACAGCCAGGTTTTCAGGGATATTTATTAATTATGCATCCAAAAAAACATATGTAAACACAAACCTCCTTATTCCGTGGTTTAATAGAAAACTTTTGCATACACTGAAAAAATAATATCCCTAAGGCCTGCAACAGCCTATGAATCATTCAGCCACAGGTGTTGCTTCTTCCCATAATCTGATAACCTCCCACCCCAGGTGGAAGTAGTTCTGTTTTCATGTGTATATAGCAGTGGATTTCAAGAGCTTTTTACTTTTTCTGTGACTTTCTCTTGACGGGTAAGATTAGTATTATTTTGTTGATAAATGTCGTTAATCTTGTGGTGTTTTTTTTGCAGTGTATTGTCTTTGCTTCTACATGAAAGAATGAAAATGCGTTTCTAGATGTGTAATTGTTGTTTGTTTATGAGTCTTTAATGTAAGTTTGTTCATAAGGAAGAGGAAAAAACAGTGAAGGCTTCTGAGGTATAATTTAGCACGTACTATCAAGTTTTTCTTCTAGATGAGGTTTGTATTTGTGGTTATGGTACAAATAATGCTTTAGTGCAGTAATACTGTTTGTGTTTTTGGTTTTAGATCTTGTTTTATTACAAATGCTAAATAACAGGTTTTTGTTTGTTTGTTTGTTTTTTACTAACTTGTTCTCAAATGCTTTAGAAGGTCATAGAGGTTATTTTAAGTTTAAGGAACTTGCTGTACAGGGGTCTGGGTAACTGTTGTCCTTTGTAACATGCCTGTATTTCTTCTGAGTTTTAGGCTTGAATGATAACAAAGTTCCTTAGATGTCCTTTTTAGCAAGGGTCAAAAAACTTGTACTGTTGTTATGTTGTTGTTCTTCTTCTTCCTTTTAAACTGTAAAAGAAAATAGGAGTGAAGCATGAAAAACAAAAGGAGTAGATAACAGTCCTATGCTGGCTTTTGCAGTCAGTATTTCTGTAAATGCCTTCAGTTTGCATTTCAAAAAGTGTAGATATTTTGCTTGTGAACTGTTGTGGTCTTGTTGCTCTATAGAGGTTTGATTGTACTCGGTATGAACTTCTGTGCACAGTAGAAAGCTTGAAGCTGGGCTTATAATTTTCCCCTCCTATTTGGGTTTCCTGCTGCCTGAGAAGGGGATACGTGCTGTAGTTTTTTCTTCTCACCAAACAGCCTCTCTTTTTGGAGTTAGGGGTTTGGTAGTTTTAGCAGTCTGAGAAAGCTGTGTTGAATTTGTCCTAGGTTAAATAAAAGAGGAATATGTATGTGCTCTTACGTGTTAGCAATATGCTGCAATATTCTTCTCCATTTCTTTTCAAAAGCTATGATAAAAGAAAAAGCTTCTGTTTTGAAGGACTGCTTCTAGATTATATAAGTAATCAATTACATACTTATATTACTTAAGCTGTATGCTGAGCATTTCTTAATTAAGTGCCAGATATTCTCCCTTCAGCAGCAGGACATGGAGTGGAAAACTGTTCTGCTTTTTGTGGACTGATGTTGATAATGAATAAAACTGCTTTCTCCACTACCCAGCAGCATGGTTGCTGAGTATCTTGCTGCTATCCTTCTGGTTTTACTAGTGTGACAATGTGGAGCACAAAGATGACTTAAAAAGCAAGCAATAGGGGTAGGATCAGTGTTCTGAATGCTAATGTGCTGGTGCCTTCCCAGATTTCTTTGCCTTACAGCCACATGTGGCTCAGCTGCTCAAGGAGAGCCTCTCTGTGTTGTGGAGCCCTTGTAATGCTCCCACCTGGCCTCAGGAGTTGGTGGATTGGTGCCTGAAAGAGAACATCTCTTGCCACCTCTTCGGAAACATTCACTGGTGAAGAGAAAAATACCTTCCTCAGGAAAATGAGGCTTACTCCTGGTTGATGTGCAAAAAGAATTTGAAAGGGAGCCAACACACAACTATCTGTATCTGTCAGGCTTTTTTGTTGTTGTATGGGATGGTGAAGTGTGAATCTGAGGCGTGAAGATAATTTGAATGTGGTTACCTCATGACCCTTTGGAGCTATATGTTATTTTAGGAACTGCTTTATGCTTTAAAATAGTGGATTGGTAACCTGCAGGCCAAGTAAACAGAAAACACCCTTGAAAATCTTTGGCTGAAGACAAGGTTCTTTTCTTGTTGATTGTTGGACTTCTTGAAATAGAAGTTCTGACTTGGCATTAGAATAAGTATTTTTCCTGGATTGGAACATAAAACTTCCTGCTTTGTGTTTAGAAATGGAACTGTGGCTTTCCCCACGGTGTATCTGGCTCTGGTAGGCTTCTGACTTTTTTTCCATTCTATTTGGGAGAGTAACAGTGTATGAAGGCTGAGTGGAGAAAGACACTTCTCATGCTTCAGCTGGCTTCCATTTTAAGTGAAGTAGGGTTTAGTAAAACTCTTCCCCTTCCCTACATACTCTGCCTCTAAGATGGTAACACAATTTCCCTCTCGTTTTTTATCCCATTACAAGATGACTGAGAATGTAGGAGGGAAAACAATCAAAGGTAAATGCTGATGAAACTGATAGTTTTTGATAACAGTTGAAAGAGAGAGAACTTATTATTTTTTTTTTTATTTGCCTTCTGTGTGTTTTTCACCAAAATCTTCAATACACTGGAATTAAAGGAGAAGGGGAGAAAGAACTGGAGGTCATATAGTTTAATAATAACAAAAAAATCCTAAACTTGGTGCCCCAGTCTTTTCCTATTCCCAAACCCAGATATTAAAAGAACATAAAGAACTTAAGAGTATTACTGTTAGCCTCTTTATCAAGCCTACAAGAATGACCTATTACAGACTACTGGAGAATCCACTATACATATCAGTGCATAATCAGCTTTTTCATACCTCCTTCTACATAACAAGGAGAAGCTTGAAAATTCTTTAAGCACTCAGCAAGGTAAGAAAATCATCAGTTTTGTCCTCCAGTGCTTCTGCTACGTGTTAACGGAGGTGTTCTGCCCTCAACTACTTAAACTGATGGATCTCTCTAGATGCATTTTATGTGATTGTAAAAGTACAATAACACACACACGTATGAAATTTTGGAATAATATGAACCATTGTCATTATCAGATATTTAACACTTATGCAGCTTTCTGATTAATAGAAGGAAATACTTCATTTTTCTGTTATACCAGTGGTAAAATAAAGTAATGCCTTTCTTCAAAATTAATCTTGTCATTTAAGGAAGGATTTTTTTTTTTCCAGTTACATATACTGTTTCCCCTTTCTCCTCTTTCTTAGTTATTTTGAACTAAACTTCCTAGTCTAAAAGGGGCTAAGAGTTTGTGGCGATGAAACAGAGTAAAATTCAGATACCTAAACATAAATGTCTAGTGGTATTTTTAGATGTCCTACAATACATCACCACATGGTCTTTAGTCACCCCTCTAGAAGAACAGAAATTTCCTCTATCTCCTCACATCTGCTTATGTTACGTAGATGTTTGGTTGCTTCATGGGTCTCAAGTGGCATAGTCTCCCTTATTTAAGCATTTGAGTAAGTCCTGGCATGACTATCTCTTAAGTGCGTGTGTTGGTAGCAGATTTGCACATTAACTATAATTTTAATGAGCAGTGTAACTGCTCATCTGTAATGTCTACAGAATGGTGGTCTTTAAGAATAAAGGTGCATTATGGAAGCTGATTAGTTTGGTCAAAACTCAATATGAAACTTGACAGTACAGCTGATAACAGCAATATGCCACAAATGGCTATATGTAGTATCTCAGGAAATGTTGTCATTGGATCTTCCTAGCTAACTTGTGTAGTGCTCTTTTTTCTTTAGCATTATCATAGCTTCCACTATTTTTCTATTTTAAAAAGTTCCTCAAACGAGCAGATGAACAAAGTTTCTGTGGGAGTACTGTCACACTTTTTTTTTTTTTTTTTTTTTTTTTTTTTTTTTAGCATTATCTTACGTAGCTGATATGTTTTTACTTTTCTCAGCTTTTTCCCCCCCCTTTTTTTAGGGTTAAAAGCTTAAGGTGGCTGTTTTGTTTGTTTGCTGTTTTCCCTCTGTTTCCAAGTTGTTCCATGTATACCTTCAATTCAGATTTCCACTTGAGTCTTCCAACAAGTAGCTGATAACATCCTTTGGTCTTCTGAATTTGGTATTCTGAGGTCGCTGAGATGTTTAAAAACAGCATTTAGTACCATGGCTAAGAGATTGTGTGGCCTGTAGTGGCAAACAGCAGTTCTTTTGGCTGCTTTTTTTTTTTTTTTTTTTTTTTTAAGAACTACACATGAAAACCAGCACATACGGTTCTAACAGTATTTTTAAATGTGGATCAAAAAAAGCTTATGTTGCACCTGATTTGCATACCCCTGCAGGCTGGTTTTTATACACGTAAACCAGCTTTGTAAATGAATGGCTGTTGAAAGTCGGTGGCACTAAAGAACAGGACAATTCTTAGGAGTTAGAGGGGACTGCAGATAACTACTTGGTATATAGAGATGCCCTCCCAGTTCTCATCTTGATACATTCCTCTGTTTTGCTGTCCCTCACCTCTCCCCTTCTCACCCTTCTACCCACAGCTATAGTTTGTGTTTTTTTTGGCTTACCAGAATAATAGAAGTGGGACTGGCCACTTACCCTGAGGCCTGAGAGGGGGGGGGGGGGAAAAAACACACCACCAAATAATTCTTATTTTTTTTTTTAATGTTCCGAAGCCTCTGAGTCTCAGCTTTAAGTACAGTGGGTGATTTTGTCCAAGGTTTTTGTGGCAGACTTTGCAGTTGTTTCTCATTGTACTGCTTGTTCAGAAAAGTGTCAGGACACTCTTGAGAATCTGAAATGCCTCCATCCAAATTAACATAGGGGGTGGAAAGGCTCAGGACAGGGTCAGCTGCCTCAGTGCATAAGGTCTGTGAAAAATGTGATCAAGGCATGCTGATGGGTGGATTTAAGCTTCACTGCTCTGCCTTCAGATGGGATAACTCACTTGAGACTAACATCCCAGAGGCGAACATGATAAAGATATGAAATGCTATTGCCTGCCCATTTGGAGAAACATTTTTCCTGACAAAATTCACTTAGAAATGTTACTGGTCTAATGAAGAAAAGTCTGTGTTAATTAAACATAATGGTGCTTTCTTTTTCAATTAGTCTGAGTGTTAATGCCAGTGGCCCTAAGCCACATCCTGCACCATGATGAAATAAAGCCACACTTACGGCTCCTCCCTCTAGAAATGGAGCACTGCAGTAGTGAGTAGTTGCAGAGGAGGTTCTAAAACCACAGACATTTTGGAAATACAGAAATAAAATATTTACCTCAGGTTCAGCTTTGATGCTGGGTATTTTGACGTTAAGCTGCGTGCAGCAGCTGGAGACATTTTGTGCAGTGGAGAACCTGCCTTTTCATCCTAGAAACCAGCCTGGTTTGAGTTGGGTGCTGGGAGAGGGTGTGATATTTGCTCTGCACACAGACTTCACGTACTCTCTCAGAAAGCCTCTTCTGAGGGAGATTGGAGGGCAGGACGATGAAAGGCAGTAAGGCCGTGTGGCTAAGAGGGTGCCTGCAGCATCCTTCTGCAGCTGAAATCTCAGAGTAGCAGGGTGGTGTGGGTATTTCAGGGAAGGTAGGTGGTGTATGCTAAAATACAACTTTCCACTTCCTCAGAAGCTATGGGTAAGAGAGCTTGGTACTGAAGCAGAAGGAAGGCTTCACCGGCCACCTCGGTGTGAGGATAGCTGGTGCGTGTCCAGGTGGCTTGTGCGGGAGTAGGCTTAGCAGGTGAGAAAGGCATCCCTCCCCAGGGAGCAAAGCATTAGCACTAGTTTAGGCATTTTTGTTTGGAGCTAGGAGGGTGAAGAGGCAGGCAGGAATGACAGCTGGTGGTGTAGGAGGTGCTGCTGCTTGGAGGTAGGGATGCTGCTGGGGTGTGTTTAAAGGAAAGGGTGTGTTCAGCCGCTAGTTGGGCTGAAAGCTGAGTAGGTGGTATGAGGGCAAGTAGGGGAAGACCAAAAGTGATTGAAGAAGACCAAAACAGATTAAACAAAATCTCAGGAGGGAATTAAAACCTCCCTTAAGAGGGGAGAGGAAGCAAGCTTATTTTCATGAGAACTCATGCTTACTGAAAGAAAAGCATGTGGGAGCTGTTTGTGAGAAGCTCACACTACTGCTACTCCATGTTAAGATCTAGGCCTTGTCTAAGTGTGTAGCTGAGTGCTTAACACCTAACGTGTTCAAAGAGGTATATGTTTGTCTCAGGATATAAAACTTGATAGCTGATGTGTAGGGAAGGGGCACGAAGGAGGTGCTGATAACTAGCTGGGAGCTGAGGAGAACGGTGAGAGACTATTGTACACTTCTGTATTACAATTAATAACTTGAGAATATACTGTTAGCGTTATTCATAATTTATATGCACCTTTTTCATTTCTGTCTCTCTTGAAGTTGGGGACGTGGTGAGCAGGGAGTAAGGCAGCATCTTCAGTGGAATTTTTTTTATAAACTGTGGTAACTAGCTGTAGTCTTAGAGCAGAATAGCTAAAAATAAAGGAAGCAGTGTTCACAGTTCATTGAACTTTGCGCTACACCCACCGTACTTAGCTCCAAATTACACTTTAGCCATGGTGGTAGTGTGAACTTTGAGTGTTGCACCCATTACGGTTAATGCTGCAGTCATCCCACAAGAACAGCGTCACCTCTTTAGGCAGAAAAGAGAGAGGCTATGCATCTTATAAACCTTACAGCAGCAGTGTCCACTGCTACCTTACGTTATCCGGTCATCACCTGCCATGCAATGTTGTTGACAAGAACAGTGTCTGTTAGAATTTATTTTTTTTTTTTAACTGATGATTTAGAAAAGTCACTGCTTATGAATTGAAAAAGCTATTTTAATGGGGGAAATACAGGAAGCTAAGGGAAGTGGAACAGTTTTAGTCAACTCTGAATGCTCCAAAGTAGGAAGGGAATCAAATAATATATTGCTCTTGGAAGCATTTTAAAACTACTAGCTTCACTTGGCTGTTCTGCTCTTCTTTTGCCTTGGTAAGGGCACCTACCCGACAGACTGTGAGCCTAGGCTCTTACAAGAAAGGGGGATAAAAATAAGTTTTCACTAGATAGTTTGCAGTGGTTAAATAACAGTTCAAAACCATTTACAATTTCCTTGTATTTATTTTCTCACTGTTGTGTTGTCTAAGTACCACCACCATTTAAAAAATGGTATTGGATCTTAACCCAGAGGATGATGGCATTTATTTTTCCCTGAGATGAACTGCTCTACTGCTCCATCTAGTGTTACTGGGCCCTACTAATGGAAGAGTTGGACCTTGCTTCAGTAACCCTTGCATCTAGTTTAAAGGCTGGATCTAGAGCTAGTGAACCTCGAGTTCTCAGCAGGATGCTTGTTTGTGTGTTGCCAGGAAATCTTTTGCAAAAGTCTGCAGTAGTAAACTTGTTTTTCATATTAACTAAATTTTTTCTTAGTTAATATTCTAAGCATTCTTAGTTTAATTCTAAGTAAGAATTTTCTATATAAAATTGGACCTAGATAGGTCACTGAATTTTATAGGAATACCTAAACCAATATGGACTCTTCCACTGTTTTCTACTCTTCAGTGCAAAATGTAGGTAGGGAAAGATGATGTGACATTTAAACCAAATTGTAATAAACTGTTCTTGTAGGTTTTTTTTTTTTTTTTTTGTTATGTAATGTAATAGGCATATCTTTTCCTAGGAGCAATTTTTAATGTCAGTGGCAAAAATCAGTGCTGGTAAAGCAGAGTTCATGTCATGGGAGATCCTACTGCAGGAAAAAAAGTTTCTGAATGTTTTAACTGTGTGAGATACCCTGGCTACAATCGTAAAGTTGACTTACTGTGTTTAAAATGATTTTTTTTTTTTTATTCCCTATCACATTGTTATATAAGTGGGGGAAAAAAATGTGTAGCTAATGACAGCAAGGCTGGGCATTAAGTGGCTGCCTCAGTCCTACCTGTTGCTTCAATCTGTGAGTCCTAATTCAGAACTCCTACAGCTGGGCAATAGAAATGCAGAGCTGCTGAGCACCAGCGCCTCCACGTGTGCAGGCTCAGAAAAGCTCTGTGAAGGCTCTGTCCCTTGATGCAGCCCCTGGGGATGGATCAGCTGATCGGTGGCTGCCCATTCCTTTCCAATATCTGGATTTGTCCTCCCCCCAGCCTTCCTTTGTGGAACACCATGTTGTGCTGCTGATACGATACACAGAGTGACACACTTTTTTTTAAAAAAACGTTTTTTTCCAAAAGAAGTGCAAACTGAAAGTACATTCAACATTTTCAACAATACAGCAGAATGTAAAATTTACAAACATAAAATTACGACTGAATACTTAGTCTTATTTAGAATTTACTTTTCATATCACTCAGTCTAATAAAGTGCAAATAAAAGTATCTCTTTTTCTTCAGAGCTTTCATCACATGCTTGCAAACACAACTAATTTAAATGTCAAAATATTTACAGTTTGGCTGTCCATGAGTTGTTGATGTAAGGTTCTTGAGTTGCAAGAAGCTGTACTGGCTTCTTATCTCTCTAGTTCTGCTTCCAGGATTTCTCCCCACGTGTCAACATCCATTGGATACATGCTTTTCTCTGGCAAGTTGTTTTGTGAGTGAATGTTACTGTATTTCCCACTCAGCCATTCTTGCTTTACTTTGCTTTTCCAGTAGTTTCTTAGTAATGTGATCTGAAGGAAAAACAGACAGCAAAAATCTTGGAAGTAAACCAATTCAAGCTGCATTCAATATGAGTAAGTTTTACATTGGAAGAGTAGTGCCAGAAAAACGATTTGGGACATGTCTCTGGTACCTGGATGCTAAGCCCAGAAAGCTGTACTGCTGCCAACAAGTAGACTTTGGTCTACTTCCATCTTTCTATCCTAAGTTGGGTAGAGAGTCACTTCTTGCCTCAATTCTTAGAGGGTGAAGATGATGGGGAAATGAAAACCCTAAACAGGAATTAATCTTCCTCCTTACTCTTTAAAAGAAATGGCTTTCACTTTCTCTTCCTGTTTAGGTTTATGACTTCTACCTCTTGCTTGGGCTATTAGTGAAGGTTGGACTGGTTCTTCTACTCAGCCAGCCTTTTAGTGCAAGAAAATGCTAGCTCAGTGTATTTGTTGGAGGGGAATTTGTAATAGACGCAAAATAGAGAACCAGAGGGGAGCCCTTTGGAAACTGTTGTGCAAGAGAGGAAAGATAGTTGGAGGGCAACAACTCCCTGCTCAAGGCAACAAGTGTGGGAGTCCAGATTTTTTTTTATATTTTATTTTGCTCTTTCTCACAGATCCCCTGTTCCCCCACTTGAAAATGCCCCAGCTACATTGAGGTGGGGATCACCCTTTAGATAGCTCAGAGAAGTAGCCATTGCTTCCCTGATCTACTTCAGTTTGTAGGCTGGACCCAACAGTGACAGATCCTTCCAGTATGTTGAGCTCCTCTTGCTTCAGAGAAGCTGTAACTAGGAGTGTGTGTGTGGGGGAGAGAGAGCTCCAAACAAACTTCACCCAGCTCCTGCTAGCTCCTTCTTTCCCATTTTCCTACCCCAGATTCTTTTTCCTGGTTGCACATAGCTTTGCCTCAATACATTTTGAGCAATCAGCAATGTATCCGCAGGAAATCATTCTTCACAAGCAGACCTACTCCACTGAAATACAACTAGAGAACGTATACTGGCACGCAGGCTACGTGCTTTTCTCTCCCTCTGCCCTGTGTATTAGGATTTGGGAATTCTCTCATGTTAGGGCTACTCAGACTTTCTGATGGGATGAACAGACCCCAGTGTTGAGGTTATGCACACCAGCTAGATGGGCAGCTCTGGGGCCTTGAGGAATACACAGAATAGACTGAGTGAGCCAAGGGTGGTTCTGGGTAGCAAATAGCATAAAAGAAGTAGGAAATGGGAAACTTATTTGTGTTTAACCAGGTTTCCAGTTGTTTGATTTCACCACTGAGCCACATGGGTGTTACAGGGGTTCCCCAAGCATCTTGGACAAATAAGAAATACTGATTTGTTTGTTTCTATTATTAATCCCAGAGGCTTCTGAGTTGCCAGCACTGTCACTCATGTTAAATTTACCTTCCACGAGTATCCATTGCCTCGATCGCAATCGATCTCTCGCTGACAGACAGCTCGCACAGTCAAGCAGTGATTTTTCCACAAGCAGTCATTATTGTCAATGGCGTGATTCCAGCTCCTGCATGTCATCGCGGCGTTGCACAGGCTGCAGATATCGAGCTCGCCGAAGATCTGCAAGCTGACCTCGGGGGGCAGAAGGGCTACGAAGTCCTCGGGGCTCTCCCTTTTCCTCTTGTCAGGAGGAAGGCTGGCCGGCTCCCCGCAAGGCAAGGGCTGCTTGTTCCTCTTGGGCGTCTTCTGCATGCTTCTGAGCCCTCGCCAACTCCAGCAGGCACACCTGATAAGGGAAGCATAACAATTACCGAGCAGCCACCGTGGAAGGGCCAACATCGCCCTGCTGCCACAACAGACACCGCCAGCCCCCCCCCCCTCACTCCTCCAGCAGCCTCAGGCGGGCGGGCAGGGCACCAACCGACCGCTTCGGCCCATTTTGGCGACGGCGTCGCGCCGGGGAGGCTCCCTGAGGGCGAACCACGCGGTTTTTGCCGTTTTTTGCAGCCCTTTTTTTGCCCTTCCCGCCCTTGGCGGCGCTGAGGGGCCGCTAACGGCCGCTGCCGACCGTTACCTCCCCCCCCCCCCCCCCCCCCACCTGTGGTCCGCGCGCCGCGGCTCCCCGGCTGTTTTCAAACACCTCCGCCATCAGCCCCTCGCCGGTGCGCTCCCTAAGCGCAGTGCGCATGCGCCAGGCCCTTTACCCCGCGAGGCATGCTGGGGGTTGTAGTTCTTCCCCCCCCCCGCCCGGCGCTGGGCGGCGCTGTGTGTATATATGGGGGGGGGGGGGGT